>NW_026606150.1:6147500-6747500 GCF_029834395.1 Sorex fumeus | reverse complement strand
GTCTTCCTCGGATGGCTTCTAGAACACTCTTGTTGACGGAACAAGCCGAGTGATTCATGCCTGGCGGGCAGATCTCTATGTGGCCTTCAAACCTTGAAACAAAGCAAGGAGATTTTACTCAGTAAATCTCGAAACACGGTTCTGCGGGCTCCCTACCGGCAGTGCTGCTGCGTAAGCCAAAGCCTGGGGGGACTGTGCCACACCGATGCTTCTGGAGGGAGCGAGGAGGGTGACGGAAAAGCCAGGACCAGCCAGCGTGGCCTGAGAGCCAAAGGACAGGCCCCTCTCCTCGGGCTCCGAAACCCAACACCGACTCTGACTCAGTACTGGGGAAGAAATCCGGAAACCCAAAGATCTGAGCACTGAGCCACAGGACGCAGCATACTGGGTCCGGGAAAATCAACAGGCCTGGCCACTTTAACGACATAAAAATAAGAACAGGCCCTGCGAATAGGTTGTTTTGGATGATAAAGAGTCTCACGTTTCCTAAGGCGGAAATTACTTTTTAACATCCCCTTCAGTCTCTGCTCGGGTAAACCATTCCGTAACCCAGGTGCTGAACGAGACCCTCAGATCCCACTGCGTTAGTGACCAACTGCAACAGGAAGTCCTCCAAGCGCGGCAGGACAGACCCGGGGGAGCTTCAAGGCCTGGCATGGCCCTCAAGCACCGCCAGGGTGGCCGCTGGGGCAGGTGCCGGCACCACAGTGGAGGCCCCTATACAAAACGCAGTTCCAGGGAGCAGCTGTATCTGATCAGTGCCCATGAGTGACTACAAAAGCCGCGGGTGTAAGGGAGGACAGGGCAGCAGGAGGGCATTTGCCTTGCACACGGCCCACCCAGGCTCGATCCCCAGCACCCTAGGAGTGATCCCTGAGTGCAGAGCCAGGTAGCCCCTGAGCACTGCTGGGTGCCGGGTCCAAACATAAGAAAAGAATGAAAATGCGGCGGCCGGAGCAGGCTGACTCCCGACTCCTCACCCTCCGTCCCGCGCTGTGCCCTGACCCCCGCTCAGAGCTGGACGCTTGTCCTGGGCTGTTGTGACGTGCGTGCTGACACCAACAAGGGACCCAGAGCACAGGCTGGCTGAGGGCAGCAATGCGGGCAGGGTCAATAAGAGCTTCTCTCTAGGTCTCTAGAATCCCTTCATCCAATGAAGAACTGAAGCTTTCTTCTAGAGTATCTTCAATTTAATTCATCTGGAGTTCTTTTTTCAAATGTAAATAGCAGGTATAAATATAATTATTTCCCCAAGGGGCAAGTGACCTTCTTAGCCACACTTGGAGTTGTCTTTATTCACCTAAGTGAAAACTATGCTGTCCATGTAAAGAGAGTGTGTGCTTGCGTGTGTGTGTGTGTGTGTGTGTGTGTGAGCACGCGCGGCGAGCTGCAGGCGTGACGCGTGAGCTCTGGCGCTAACCTGCTCCCCTGGCCTATTTATAAATCTAGAAACTCTGGGGTAAGCATCACTCACCTACAACCCTGACCTAGATACCACGGCCACGGCGTTTAGTAAGACTTAGAGTCAAATGCAAAATGAAGCCCGCGGCCCTCGACAGAGGCTCCGAGGTGGAAGGCCTGGGAGAGGCAGCAAGCGGCCACACGGAGGCAGATTCAACATCCATTCAAGTCATTTACGAAGGTGACAGGCGCCGGCAGAGGGACTCTCGTGTGTTTTTACTTACTTGGGCAAACATCAAAGGCCAACGAGGTCACCCAACCACTGTGGCTGACCTTTCCGGAACAGACCGAGAATGTTCTGTTAGTCCCCAAGCCACCTGCTGAAGGGCAGGTCTCAGCCGCCCAGGCCCGGCTGCGGGCCAGCTCTGCAAGGAGGCCCACGGGAGACCCCAAAACACAGCTGCTGCCTTCCCGCAGCCTGTGGCTGCCCCCCCCCCCCCCCCCCGAGGCGGGAGATGCATCCCCAGTGTGATGGTGTCCGGATAGGCCCGAGGAGACGCCTCCCCAGTGCGGACCATGCCTGCAGGCAGGTTCGATTTGGGGGTGGGGGCGACCAGGGTGTCAGTGTGGCACAGGGCCGTGATTCTGGTCCGCAGGGCTGCATCCTGCAAGGCTGAGTGATGCCAGGAACGAGCCAGGTGTGAAGCAGCTTGGGGACACGAATGACAATGAAGTCACTCGTGATCTCGCTCGGTGATTGGCTATGCACACTTGCCTGCTTGGACCTTTGGGTTTAAGCTCTTTTCTTATTGTTTCAGTGGTTCTGGTTTATCTAAAGATGTGGCCTAGGGCTGGAGAGATAGCACAGTGGGTAGGGTGCCTTGCATGCAGCCTACCCGGGTTCGATTCCCAGCATCCCATATGGTCCCCTGAGCACCGCCAGGGGTAACTCCTGAGTGCAGAGCCAGGAGTAACCCCTGTGCATCGCCAAGTGTGACCCCCCACCAAAAAAAAGCAGAGGAAAAAAAAAAAGATGTGTCCTTGGGTGTGCCAGAGGTGAACGCTCTGAGGGGGGTGTTTCTCTTCTGTGACCTGGGCTCTGGCGATATATCTAAGTAATCACTGATACCAGTGAAAGATTTTTTTCCCTAGAAATTTTTAACTCTGGGGATTTAAATGTAGTTTATGACCCCCTTAAGAATTACTTTGGGAGGGCTGGAGCAATAGCACAGCGGGTTGGGCGTTTGCCTTGCACGCGGCCGACCTGAGTTCGATTCCCAGCATCCGATATCGTCCCCTGAGCACTGCCAGGAGTCATTCCTAAGTGCAGAGCCAGGAGTTACCCCTGAGCATCGCCAAGTGTGACCCGAAAAGCAAAAAAAAAAAAAAAAAAGAATTACTTTGGGGGTGGTCTGGGGCGACGCACAGCACGTAAGGTGCTTGCCTCGGCAAATGGCAGACCCGGATTCAGGAGATAGTGGGGGTTCTCTCGAGTCTTCTCATGGCTCGATGGCTCCTGTTGTTCAGAGCTGAGCATCATTTCACTGTCTGAAGGTCCCGTCTCATCTAGCTACTCACCAGCGGAAACACAGCTCGGCTGCTTCCGTTTTGGCAAGCAGGGGAGACGGCTGCTTGCAGGTTTTTCTGTGGGTAGCTGTTAGCTACTTGCACACACGGGACACACATGCGGTCAGTGTGCTTCGCCTGGACACGGCTGGACCCCTCTGTGTTCCTGAGCGCCCCGTCTCGCGACACCGGCGACTGTCCGTGTTCCTGATACTGCCCTTCTGGTTTGCTTTTTGAAGAAGCTTTGCACGCCCAAGATAAACACTTTCTGGTCATGATAAATGGTCATTTTCACATCGAATCCGCAAATATTTTCTTCAGGAATTTTGCATGTGAGCACTGGAAGAGTCTTGCCAGGCGGTCTGCTTCCGGCAGCATTCTGTCTCGCTTCCAAGTGACGCCGGCCTCGTGAAGTCTGTTCCTCATCCTGGCAGGCTTACAGCTTTGACAGAATCCATCGAAGAAGTCATCCTGAGCCCAGTTTCTTTTCTCTTTCTGGTGCCACCCCCAGTGGTGCTCAGGGCTCACTCTGGCTCTGCGCTCAGGGATCCCTCCTGGTGGGGCCTGGGGACCACATGCCGGGTGCCGAGCCCAGGCTGACTGCAAGGCCCGCACCCTGCCGCCCGCACTCAGACCCGAGCCCAGCCTCTTCTCTGCCGGAAGGTTCAACTGTGGATTCAATGTCTTCATGATGGAAGACGCCGGGTCACCGAGAGCCAACTGCTCACTGAACAGGGGCCCGAGTGCCCATCACCAGTGACACAGGGTTCCTCCGTGCTCTCCCCTCACTCCGGGCTGTTGGACGGACCCAACTAGTGGTTGAGTACAAGCTCCAGCTCGGGACACAAGCCAGGAGTGCTTACACAAGTGCTCCTGAGTTCACAGTCCAGACCAAGCTAGGAAACCTGCCATGAGAAGCTCGGACAAGGACTACAGAAAGCAACGGAATGAGCGTGAGACGGCTGGCCCAGGCACACGCAGGGATGAAACGTTTCCTTTTCTCTGCTATGCTTTTGTGTGGCAGGTGGAACCCGAGGCCTCTACACATGCGCCCTCCTGGAGCCGGGCCCCAGCCTCTGAGACGGTGCGTTATCTGGAGCACTGAACACAGGCATTTGCTCGAGTCTGACAGACCCGCCAGGCTTTTGTAGCGGTCTGAGGCGCTCGTTGCCCTTGTCCAGGTCACAGGAACCCGAGGTCCCAGGCGCCCCCTCGAGGAGGGCTGCCATCAAGCAGAGACACTTTGCTGTCATTTTCTTAAGCAAAAATTAAGTGTTTGTGTATATCAAGCCACTATACACATTTTATTTGAGCACTGACTAGAAGCACACCACTACAAAAACCCAAGTGACAAGAACCCGAGTACTTTTGTAAATTTTTGGCACCACGATTTACAAAACCCAACACTAAGTTTCTTGCACGGATCATTACGGTAATCACCCCACCCCCCCCCCCCCCCCCCCCGGGCCAGACAAGCTCTCAGCTCATCACAACAGTGTTTCTTAGAAATGCATCCCTCGTCCCAATCACAGAGAACTAAGGTTCCAGCACCTGACATTCGGGGCATAATGTTCTAGTTCACTAACATCTCGTCAGTTATCTAAGCCCAAAGCAAACACACGGCTGATTTGGCCAGAGAAGCAGCTTACGCGGGTCGCCGTGTCTCCAGCAGAGTGAGCAGGATCTGGATGGCGCTGACGATGGCCGACTCGTTCTTCTCCTTGTGGAAAATATTGGCTAGAAGCTGCTCTATAATTTCTTGCCTGGGGAAACAGATCAATAGTCAACCGCTAATTGTGACACCGTTTAACACGCTGCTTTGGAGTCGGACACCATCACACATTAGCAAGAGTTTAACCTCGCTGGGTCTATTTTTTAAGAGAACTTGAATACATTTGTTGCTGAAGGCAAGTGGCCCTGCTTCGTACAAATGTGCGTCTCCCGCAGAATCTCAGCCTCCCCTCCCGCCCCTTTCCTGGGCCCCGTTTATCTTTGCTGACCGTGCTGAGAGCCAGTGTTGGAAAGCCGAGTCTCACCCCCCATCACCAGAGAGCAGTGATGGCACCTGGGGAGTGGCACTGGGGCCCCTCACCCGGACAAAGAGGGACTGTGAAGGCCGCTTAGAATCCCTAAGTGGAGCTGGAGCGAGAGGACAGCGGGGAGGGCATTTGCCTTGCACGCAGCCGACCTGGGTTTGATGCCCGGCATCCTACATGGCCCCCCGAGCACCGCGAGAAGTCAGTCTTGAGTGCAGAGCCAGGAGTAACTCCTGAAGCATTGGCGGGTGTGACCCAAAAAGCAAAAATAAATAAATAAAATAAATCCCTACATGCTCCCCTTCTAAGGCATTCGTGCAGAATTAAGAGATGCAAAGCGGGGAAACATCAACTGTTGCATGTTCTACGATTAACATTTGGAAAATCACAGGAACCTGGCAGTAACAACAGGCTGGAGTGAGCCACTGTGAGTATTCTTTGCAAGTTCTTCCTGTTCTTCACACACACACACAGCAGCACAGCAGTCAGAGAAATATATTCTCTGGCTCATCAAGATTTCCGAGAATCTGCTAATGTTCAACCATGAGCTCCTGCGACGGCCCCTTCCTTCCAGTGCTCACAGGGTGGACACGGCCATCCCAGGTACAGCTGTGTCCCGCCTTGCCAGACAGGGACAGCAAGTGAGACAGAACCGCTTTCTATTTGGGGAAAGCAAATAAAACTGGTCTGGAGCCCGACGCAGCTCTGCGCACAGGGATGCTCCCCCGATGGTGAGACCCCGATGAGCAGCTCCGTGCGCCTGTCTGCAGGGAACAGACCTGGACTGGGGTTGAGGGCCACACCCCCCCAGAGAACGCGGAGCCCCCACAGGCGGAGGTGGATGGACACGGCACCCACATGGAGAGGCCCACCAGCCTGGCAACACCAACCATCCTGGTCCTCACCGTCCCCGGGCTGTGACCCTTCCTAGCTCGTGGTGCCTGGAGGGAGCCTACTGCGGGCATGACAACAGGCACTGCTGACACACAAGAAGCGCTCAGCAAACTGCTCGGAGTCCACACGCTAACAACCACCGAAACCAGAAGAAACCAAAAGAGCAGGCCAGCCCTGATCAAACAGGACGCGAGAAAGGCTGTTCTCTTCTTTCAGTCGTCAGACTCACTATGAGCAAACTGGACTTCTTGGGTCGGCACCAACCGACCCAGGATCTGAGCTGGGTGGCCTGGATTTCGGAGACGATGGCTCACCTCTGGGTCTTGTAAGAGCAGCCAAGGCAAGACTCACCTTTCCAGAATGAACCAACTTGACTGGAATCAAACAAACCCAACTCAGCCCAAACTCACTACCCTTAGGGACAAAAAGCTGCCCGCCACAGTCCAGTGGCAGCTGCTTCCAACGGGGATTCCATCCGCGCCGTTTCCCACCGTCACCCACACACCCACCTTACTCGCAAGGCGCCCCGGGTCAACCCTCTTGAGCCAACCCCCCAGTTTCCTTCCCGGGCCCTCTGGGGTCCATGCGAGTCTGAAACCTCCTTCATGTCACACACCCCCTAAAGTTCATGGATCCAATCCCTTGAGAGTCCGCTCTGAGGCCCCAGGACACTGTGTCCTCAGTACGGCATCGCCCTCACCAGCGCAAGGCAGCAAACGTGACCTAGCGAGCACACAAGTGCTACAGTCACGGAGGTCATGGCCACTTCCTGTGGCACTTTCTGAGTCACAGGCCCTGGGGGGGGCGGTGCCTGGGGGTATCTCTCTTCTGAGGAAGAGATCAGGAGCACTGCGCAGGCAGGCCTCCCCACTGAGCACAGTGATGGCTCGCCTCAGTGACATCACAGGGCTCCTGCCTCCTCGGCTCAAGTTTGCCAAGGAGTCTGCTGAAACTAGCGTTCGATGCTGTCAGCCCCAGGCCTGTTCCCGTCAGCCTCCGCCTCGCGGTGCCGCCCAAGACCGTGGACAGAACACAAAAGGGGCGCCAAGAGGCGGAACGGCACTCAACATCTCGGTCTGACTTCTGGGGAGACGGCACCCCGAAGGCTAACTAGTCTATGCTACTGTGCTAAGGGAAAACTGAGGCCAGGATTTCCAGAACCTCGGAGAAGGAATATGACGATGATTTTAAAAGAGGAATCTACAATGACGTCACTCACACCCATTGACTGAATGCACGGAAACTGGCCCTCACGTCTTTGACTTTCGTGTGGCCACTGGGGCGACGTGAGCGTCCACGGCCCCGCTCCACGCCCAGGGCCGCACTGTCGCATGTCCAAGGAACAGCCAGTCGCCTCCCCGCACAGGCGGCCGAGGCTGCAGCCCACTCCACCCCTCGACTGTCTCGCAGGCTATAAAGGAGCGGCGTCCTCACCCCAGCCATGACTGCAACGGGGCAGGAAACGCGACTTTCCCTGGGAAGCTCATCATCCCTGAGTTTTGCTGTTTAAGTCCTTCCAAGGCGACGTTTACGTGCTGGGAAACGCAACTTGACTTCGTAGAAGTTTGAAACTTAGTAAAAGGCCATGCAATGGGCAGTTACGATCACAAGACTTGGGACTGCCATGAGACGCAATGCAGAGAAGGACAAGAGAAGCACCGGGCTGCTGAAGAGAGGCCTGGACAGCCCCGGCTGATGACCGAGCCGGGGCTGACACCCGCCGATGCTTCAGGAGTTACTCCTGGCTCTGCACTCAGACCGAGCTACCTGCCCCGGTGGGCAGCAGGGTCTTCCCCAGGAAGCGTCTGGAGACACGGGTGGAGGCGGCACGGGAGCCAACACCAGGCGCCTCCACCCGCCCCGCTGCAGGGCAGGGGCTCAGCGGGCGCCCCCTCCTGCGTCTCCACGCCACGCAGGCAGTGCTGTCCCCGTGTCCGCCTGCTCACCCCCACGGTGACTCCCCACTGACGCTCACACGGAAGCACGTCGAGACGCATCAGAAGGGGAAGCAAGAAACGGGCTTTACACATACTTTTCTAGAGTGGCAAGCAGGGGATCTGGCTCTGGGCTGTTCTGAATTTGTAACATCTGGTCTCTGCTCAGGCGAACAATTTCACAAAGTGACTGTGATGCATTTGAGTGCCGCTGAAGGGGAGGGAAAAAGCACAATTTTAACTATGAAACATGCCCAAAGTTAAATCCATAATAAAAAGTCAGAGGAAATTGCTTAGGAACATAAAATAACACGAGCCATAAGCAACAATGAATTAAGTTAAGCTCAGAGAAAAACAGGCGAAGCCTGGGTATTTTCTTCTACTGAAACCAATGAGCTTTATTTAATAAGACCACAGAGTACATACACTAAACAGAAAGATGAGATCAAAGTTCTGGAAAGGAAAAAAATCCTATAATCGGCCAAATTTAAAAAAGAAAAAAAAAGGGAGCTCAAATGAAGTACGTTATAGCAGCGTAGAAAAATAAACACGATTATTCAACTAAGAAACTTTTCTAAAATGCTCAGTTGGTTAAATAACAGCACCCTCTGGCCTCCCCAGCGCCTGCCTCGCTCAGCGCCCAAGCCCCTCCCTCCTGCAGCCCGTGGACAGGTCTGCACTGCCCAGTGGCACCACCAGCTCCCTGGCCGCTTGTGCTCGCGGTCCGGGGTGGGTACGGCACAATGCCACGCTGCTCCCCGCGAGGGCACGTCACTCGCTGCCACGCGCTGCAGAATGGACGGGGTCGGGACGAGAACTGGGAGCTTTCCGGAGAGGTCCCACGAACACTCTGCCGTGCCACACCCGGCAGTGCTCGGGGTGTGATGCCAGGGACTGCCCGGGCCCCTGCACGCCAAGCAGCACCTGCTCGGCGAGAGAAGAGCCCCTGTGCGCTGCACTGCAAGCCCCGCCCTGACACAGCCCCGTGTCCAGGGCACACCTGGGGGCAGAGTTGTCAGTCAGAGCAGTGGCCGACACTCATGGCTTGGTGCCCTGAACACAGTGAACGCAGCCTAGCGGGTGCGGGGTCAGAGAGCACGCGGCTGGAGAACACGAAGGCCAGCCGGGTTGGCACGACCGCAGCTCTTGGAGGTACAGACCTTGGGCCAGGCCTGCTGTTTCACATTTCTGCAGGCTTTCGAGTAGGGAAAAGCAAAATGTAATAGATGTTCAAAAGCTCTCAGGGCGGGGCTGCCCGCAGGGCGCCTAGTACAGCCCGGCGCTTCCCAGTCAGCCAAAGCCGAGAGAACTTACATCTTCTTCTTGCGACGGGTGAACTATTTCCACCAGCCTCTGGATGATCTGCTCCTCGTTCAGCCACTGTAAAACACAACGCAGGCGTCATGGCACTGAGCCACCCTCGCTCCCATCCACGGCAGACTTACACGCGGGAAACAGCCGCCACATTTTAAGACGATTACGGGCCTCTCTGGGCTCTGAACGCTACAGGAAATTTAAAGTCCCCCAAGAAAGCGGGCAGTGAATTCACCCTCATAACAGCCACCCCCGGTACCACTGACCATGCCCAGGACTGCTCTAGGAAGAGGGATGGAGAGAGAACGGGACCCGTTCCGTTTCTCTGAGCAATCACTCAGTTCAAGAGAGCTTCAGAGAGATCAAGAAAGACCCAGCGTCCCAGCCGCAACAGCCCCGGAGCAGAGCTGACAGCCACGGTCACGACAGGGCCATCTGGAGGAACGAAGGACAGGACGAGGGGAGGGAGGGCAGAGAAACCCGGCTGCACGGGAAGCGCCCTCCTCCCCAGAGGACAGAGGAAACGGGGCCCCAGGGCAGCTCGAGACTGGCGCCAACAACGCCGTGAGCACCCGGGCCTGTGTTCGCGAGTCCTCGTCACACTCCAACCTGATGTGAGGTTGACGCCTGCGCTTCCTGCCTCCCCGAACTGAAGGCCAGCTGGTCTGACAACCGGCACGAGCCTGTTCACAAGCGGACGCCAACAGGGGCGGGGAGGACAGAGCTCTCATCACTGAACAGGCGCCGCAGGGGGTATCTGCCACGCCGCACCCGCAAGGAGCAAAGTTCTCAAAGGGCTGGTCAAGAACAGGGAGGAGGGTCCTGAGCACCCCAGAGAGGGGTCCAAGGAGTAAGCGGGTCGACAAGCCCCTACGCTTGCCTGCCCACTCTGGGGGCGCTGGGAATGGAAGTCTTTAGAACCTTGTAGGTCGCTTCCCCAACCCAGGTCTTAGTTAAGCACTTTTACTGCGTTCCTCCAGAAGCGCCAAGTTCTTCTGGGAAGGGATCCGAAATTCAACCTCAAGCATCCAACGGAATTGCTAAGAAGCCGGACCGAGTAACTCCCCCCTAGAATGATCCAAACAGAAAGGCGTCGGCTTCCTCTTCTGAGAGGGCCCTGGACACCCCTGAGCTCCCGCGTGCCGTGCCTCTCCGGCCCTGCTCTGGGGCACAGCCGCACAGGCCCTCCTGCCTCTGCCCCGCTACTGACGCCGCCACAGAGAAGCTTGGGATGGAGCAGCCCGGAGGTCAAGGGTCACAACAGGGTCAGCCGAGGCACTTGGCAACCCGTTTGATCCTGGCATCAAATGACCCTGAGCACTGCAAGGAGTGAGCGCGGGGCACTTCGAGGAATGAGCCCCGGGTACCGCAAGAGTGAGCCCTGGGCGCAGAGCAAAGTGTACCTCCTACGCCCCCTTTCGTATGGTCCAGACATTTTTCAAAAGCCACGAAGATGGACCGGGGTGAGAAAGCAAGCCGGGCGAGAGACAGAGAGGGACAGGAGGCTTCGGGCAGAGCCCTCGCTTGCTACCCAGAGCCCCCCAGAAGGCCCTCGAATGGCAGGCACGGAGCCCCTCGCTCCATCACGAAGCACGGCCCGTGTCAATGAGCTCGGTCCCCGGCCCTGCACACGCCGCTGCCGCCTCCCCTCCTCGACGAGAGAGACGGGACAGCATCCGAGCGGACAGACGAGCAGGACCCGCGGCCGGCCCCGCCTACTCACGTTCAGCACGTCTTGCCTGGGCTGCGGGGGCTCGATGCACGTCAGCAGCCTGAGCAGCAGGTCCATGATCGCCGACGTCCCTATGTGCTTGATGATGAGGTCTACGAAGTCCCGCTTCTTCTTCAGGAATTCCACGATCTGGAGAAACCAATCGGAACGGAAAGAAACGCGACTTCAGCGGGGACCATTCAGCTGCTGGCAATCCTGAGTCCCCGCCCCTAAGGGGGTGCCTGGCACACAGAGCACTGCCTGCGAGCAGTTCCCGGCATCCCCGCCCACTCCACACAGCCAGCGAGGAGGGGCCAGACCCGAGACGCCTCGCGAACGGGCGAACCCCACCCCGCTGCTTCCGGGGCAAGGGCGGGCGTCTGGAAGCCAGATTACACCCGAGCAGGAGCAGAGGAAACCCAAGACGGACGCAGCCAGGCCCGTGTCCCCTGCCCTCCAGCCGGGGGCCCATGAGGCCCACCCAGGTGGCCACGGGAAACGGGGCAGCAGGAGGGGTGGGGGCACCCTGAGGAGAGTGAGGGCTGCTGAACTCCCTGTCAGGGACCAGGGAAGGAAGCCGGGGAGGCGCAACAGGGCTTGGCTGAACTTCAGCGTAAAGGATTCGTGATCCCTGAACACACTGCGGCTCCGGCAAGCGTCGGCAGCATGAGCGTGAACGGAACCGTCTCACACTGAGTCCTGCAGTGGCTCCTATAAAGCATGGAGTGTGTATGTGTATGTGTATGTGTATATGGGGGAGGGGACGGGACACAACAAGACCACTGAGCGAGCGCCACCCGTGGCACTCACTGGCAGGCTCAGCCTATCCTAAGCCCCGCGAACAGCTGCCCCTACTGGGAGCTCCCGCCATGGGAAACGTTCTTTCAGGTTCCCAGAGACCGGAGAGGTGCCGGGGATGGCGTGGACCCGGAGCTAACCACACACAGGCCGGAAAACTCTCACCGCAATGCCGCTTACTGCACTGTCCAGGCCGGAGAGGGCCCTCACCCCCCGCCTCGGGGCCCTGGGCAGCAGGGACGGTGTTACAGCAGCCTCGGCCTCCCGGTTGGGAGCACGATTTGCGTGCACGTCCCTGGACAGATGTCCTGAGCTCAAGACAGCATGACTCCCCCGTGTCTGCCAATGCCAGGTCGGGGTGGGAGGGTGCCAGGTCTTTGCATGGCCGCGAACTATCACAGCCGCCGCAGCCGGGGTGAGGGCACTCCCGCGGGCAGCCAGGACTGCACCTCCCAGAGGGCCCAGACAGCCGCAGGCACACAGTTTCCCGAGGAGTTTCAGAACAAAGCGGTGCCAAGGCAGGTCAGGACGGGAGGCAAAAGGAGGCGCAGAAGGCACCGTGGCAGGAACGCACGCGAGGCGACCTCCGTCCCGGCAGTCCGAACCCGGACGCCGTGAGCCAAACACCCAAGTTTCTGTGTCGACTCCACCCCAAATCACCATCTGCATAAACCCAGAACCCCTACACGGGTGGGAAAGGCTCCGGATTCAAGTTCCATCTGAGCGACTGGGACGTGCAGCTGCTCGCCCAAAGTGCTCGCGTCCCAACAGCCACCAGACTCGCGCTCTCCCTCAGGGCAGCGGCTGGGCCCGGAGCCCCGGGGCAGAGTCTCCGGGCGCCATCCCGGAGTGGCCGTCGGGCCGACAGGGGACGGTTACCTGCTCCGGCTTCCGGCTGATGAGGATACTTAGCACCTTGCTGAAGAAGCTGGCAAGCAGCGGGTTGAGGGGGGAGTCGTGCAGGAGGAAGCTGTACAGCCGCATGAGCAAGGCCTCGTCCCCGCCCAGCCTGTCGTTCATTTGGGACACGTCCGAGGTCAGCAGCTCACAGGATATGTTGGGGTACCTGGAAGGACAGACACTCTCGGGACCTCGCCCAAGACAGACCCAGAAGCGCGGCGGAAACTCCAAAGTTACCCAGTTGTCTGCTGAAGACGAGCAGGGCCTTTCCAACCGACTGCTGGCGTCTCAAGGGACGGGAATCTTCGACCCCGCCTCGAGGCTTCGAGACGGCCTCACGAGGAACCCGGTCCCCCTGACGCCAGAGCAGCCGGGATCGGAGCTGCCAGAGGCCGCTCTGCAGGGCCCACGCGCCTCTCTGGCCCCTGAGCACAGGGCAGGCGAGCCTGAGCAGTGCAGGACGTGGAGGAACACCAGGAGGCGGCAGGCTCCAGGGACGAGCACTGCACACGAGCTGCCCAGGGCCCTCCTTGCACCTTCAGGAGAACCAACTCCCCGAGGCACGACGCCCACAACAGGCTGGCACCTGTCACGGTCACCACGGTGGGCCAGGAGACTCCGGCTACAGCTCTGGAAACCCCCACCCGGCGCATGCCCCCCACCGAGCACTGCCCAGGGAGAAGGGCGGCGGGACAGTGTCCACGGCACGCGCACACCCAGGGCTCGCTGCTCTGCTCTGAACCGCTCCCTGCCGACAGCACAGAGCCGACCAGTCACAGGACAGGGAGGTGGACAACGGGCAAAGGCCACAGCGGGCCAGAGCAGGGAGGCCACAGGCCACCACAGCAGGCAACAGCAGAGCCACAGCCCCGGAGGTGGTCGGGGGAGGCCCCAAACCGTCCCCTAAGAACACAGTGGGGAGGCGGTGACGAGTCACAGCCCGGGAGCCTTGACGCCTGGCCGTGTCCCAGCTCCTCAGCGATGCGCGGGCCTCCTGCCACCCCGCTGCCACTTGTCCCTGGGCAAGGAGCAGGCGCCACCTCCCGAGGGCCAGAGCCCACCCTCCCCTCTGCTTCCGGCCTCCCCTGCACGTGCTCGAGGCGCTGCCCTTCCATTCCGAGGCTCCGACAAGACCAACCCGGCTGATGGGCAGCGAGCAGCCTTGGGGCGGGCCACAGGAAGCGACCCCAGTGACACTCGGCCCGCCCAGCCGGCAGCGGCCCGGGCTGCCTCCACCCCGGAGCTTGGGCCCAGCTCAGACCTGCTGCCCACCACACACAGCTGCACGCGGGCTCGGCCAAGTCACGAGCCCCGAGGGGTCACGTCGGTCCTGCCCAGAAGCACGTCTGTATGTCCCCAGGGACGAAGTCGGGTTTTCGCTCCGGGACAAAACAGACCAGAGCCAGGCAGGGTCCTGCCAGACAGAGGGGCGTGCCACCAGCAGGCAGCCCTCACGTAGACATTGGCTGTGCAGGCAGGGCTGGCTGGGGGACATGCGAGCCCCCGGGGCCGCCCTCCTCGCCCTCCCTCAGGGCGCTGAGCTCTGGGCGCACGCTCCAAGGCTGGCAGAGAACAACAGGACTCCCTGCAGACCCAGGCCCCAGCAACCTGGCAGTCCGACTGTGCCCGCGGACAGTTGGTACCTGGGCAGCGGGGCAGGCTGGGGCTTCCACGGGGCACGGGGGAGAACCGCGACAGGCGCCCTTCCCGGCCCGCGCATCTCCCCGGCGCCCCACAGGCCGCCGCTTCACCTGAACGCGTCCTGCTGCTGGGTTGCCGAGGACCTCAAGAGTTGCAGATAAAAACAAAACAGAACCCCGGTCCTTTCGGCTCCGACGCAGTGAATCTGCAGGGATCACACCCGCCACGGGGGACAGCGCAGGCCAGAAGGTGGGGGGCACGGGCGACCGGCCCGCACAACCACAGCTGGTCCTGCGCAGAGCGGGCGAGTTCCCCGAGACCCAGGCGCTTCGTTTCGGGTCACAAAATGCCAAGATTAAATTTACCAGCCATGTTCTCCCCATAGCCACGGCTCAGGCTGAAACGGCCCACGTGAGCCTGGAGAGTCACTTAATCTCGCTTTTCCAATTTGCTAAGCGGAGAAGATACTTACTTGCATGGTCTTACTTGCTATTTTAAGAAACTCTATCACTGTTTATAAAGGACTTTGCTCTTTAGCACAAAACCTTCCACTGCGGTCTAGCATGTCCGTGCTCTGAGCCCAGCGTGCCTCGGTGCTCAGGGAGCCCACTGCCACGACCATCAGACCCACGAGTGGCCAGACTGACCCCCCACCCCGCCCCCGAGTCCCACGCGAGGACACTGAACGCTCTTACTTGTATCTGATCTTCTCGTCCATGTCTTGAGGTGGTTCTTCTATAATGAACGAGACTAAATCTTCGAGGCATTCTGCTTTTAACAGAAACTCGATAAGTTTGCGGTTCTGGGCTTTACATTCTTGCAAAACATCTTCCTCATCCATTAACTCTTTCAGTGTCACATCTTCTCTTTCTAGGAGGGTGTCTATGTGGGATGATGAGTGAAGATCGAATTTCCAAAACATGCTGGTCTAAACAAAACGCAGAACACAAGAGTCTTTAAAATAACATTTCTAAAAAATCAAATCAAATAAAAACATTTCTCCTTCGCATGAATTCTTCAGATGTCAGTTTAGGTTTACAGTCTCTTATAACTAAATGTTTCGAACAAAACCTGCAGAATGACTCAAGGCGGGCAAGGTCTGTCCCTTTTCAGAAAACATTCCTAGTCACTACCACAATTCTTTACTTGTAGGTGCTAAAAGGAAATTAGAATTTCAGACAGGCTAACAACCGGAAAGCAAAGTCCAATGAGGGGACAGAGGGTGTGAGGGCGGGGCACACGCATCTGGGCAGCAGTGCTGCCCACCAGCATCACCGGGGGTCACCCTGCCCACTGCCCAGCCTGTGGGGGTTTCGCGGGATCAGGAGCACTCGAGACCCAGCACACGGAGCACTCCAGAGTCTGCGGTAAACACCACCGCCAGCAGCCGTGACATGGGAAAGATGGTGTCACTCTACAAGGAGCAACGAAAACCTGCCTCCAGGAGCGCTGGCCAGGAGCTGGCCAGGAGCTGACCGGGAGCCTGGGAAGCGCTGCCCTGCAAAGCCCCGGGCCGTGCGGCTGGGCCTGCCAAGCTGCGGGAACATGAGGCCACCGCATCCTACAACTGCTGTCACTGTCCCTCAGGTGACAAGAAGGCAGGGAGGAGCCGAGTGCCGAGGGGGTGGGGGGAACCATGCCGAGCCCCCGCTGCACTCGTGACACTGTGCCCCGGGTTTCGAAGTATCAGGAGCACTCTGGAGTCAATATCAGGAGCACTCGAGAGCCAGTATCAGGAGGGGCCGGCAACACTGGCGCCAGGAAGCAAGTCCGTCCAGACCTGCGGATTTCAAGTCCTGAACTGGGGGGCTGTGGCCCGGGAAGAGAGCTGGCGCCGTGGCCCAAGGAACCTCATCACGGGAGCTGCCGCACCAAACCCACGCCCATGCGGACATCAGGGTCCACCGGACGCTCCGATCCTGTCTACCTCAAAATGCTCTCTTGGGGGTCAGAGAGGGCACACGGCCCACCTGGCAGTGCTCGGGGATCAGTCCAGGGGGGCTCGGAGGGCCACATGGGGGCCAGGCCCACACCTAGGTTGGACACCGCAGGGAAGCTCTCTCCCCGCTGTCCCCTCTCAGGCCCCTCAAGGAACGATCTTCGGCACGAGAGCACCTGGATGGGAGTGCCGTGGCCCTGCAGGCGGCACGGACAGCTCCAGGGTCCAAAGGACCACCCGCACCCCAGCTGCCCCAACAAGCAGAGGCTGTTCTAAACGCGGCCCCTGACCCAGCAGGGCGGGGAGGCCCCGAGACCCAGATGATCCAGGAGCAGCACACCACAGTTGATGGGGCGAGGGCAGAGGCCATCGATCTTGATCCAAAAGGAAGTAAATATTAGCACATAAACATAAGGCTCAACCTGGAACGAGATGTTAGTGATCTCTTATACAAGGGCCTAATGGCTCCAGGGCGAGATACAACAATCTTCATGCATTTTCCTCTAGGGAAATGTTTTGGGATCATTTTTAATGTATTATTCATAACAAGCCACACAAAATGAAACATGCAGAAACTGCTTTGGGGGCGGGCTTGGGTGGTGGTGGGACAATTCGAAATACTGGTGGTGGGAAGGGGTCATGGTGGTGGGACTGGTGTTGGGATATTGAATGTAAAGCTTGTGAACAACTTTCTGAAAATAAAATAAAATTGGGGTTAAGAAAGAATGCCCTGGAGTTGGAGCCAGGAGAGTACAGCAGGGAAGGGAGCTTGCTCTGCACACGGCCGACTGGGATTTGGGCCTCGGAAACCGCCAGGAAAGGCCCGAGTGCACAGCCAGGAGTAAGCCCGGAGCACCCCCAAGCGTGCACCACCGCCAACACCACCCCACCCCCAATCTTTGTTGTTTTTTTTTTTTAAAAAGGGGTAGTCCAGAAACTCCACAGCAAACCTACCCAACAAGACTCCCGCAGTAGGAAGAGAACGGCGGGAAGGGTAAGAAAGACTCAGGGAAACCGACACCTCACCAGGACTGTTCTGCCAGGCTGAGTCACCACTCAGAACTGAAGAACAGCCAGGAAACAGCTTACGGAATTTGTAGCCTTCAAACCAGTTTTACAAAAAAACATTAAAGAAGCTTCTTTAAAAGACAAACTTCTCGGCACTTTGCCTGGCACTGATTCCCTGATGGCACTGACGGCTGCCCCTGCCAGAATCAGGAAGGCCCATTTATCTCTAGCCTGCCAAGGGTTTGTATACTCTCTTTTTCAATAACGATTTAATGTTTTATTTATACCGACTGTTCTGTTATTCAGGTGATTTCTTTTTACATCTAAAGATTTTTATTACAATCTTTTGCTTGTGGATGCAAACAAGGAATATCTACAGTATTTTCTAACACAAAGCCGATATTCCGAATTCTTTTAGGATAAAGCACACTTTTATGGTTTTGTAGGCTATTCACATTTCCCTTAATTTTAAAAAATTCTCCTCTCTTCACTCTTAATAAATCGCATACTTGTCAGACTTACCTATTTCAAATAAAGTTTAAATGGATTAACATCAAATTATTTGAATTTATATACCTGGTTAAAGCTATCGTTTTTGAAAAACTGCTTTTACCAACTTATCAGGCTGGAGCGATAGCACGCAGCCAACCTGGGTTCGATTCTTCCATCCCTCTCGGAGAGCCCAGCAAGCTACCAAGTATGCCGCCCGCACGGCAAAGCCTGGCAAGCTCCCCATGGCTTATTCGATATGCCAAAAACAGTAACAAATCTCACAGTGGAGACGTTACTGGTGCCCACTCGAGCAAATCAATGAACAACGGGAGGACAGTGCCACAGTGCTACCAACTTATCATTGCATCACTGTAATTCCGCTGTTCCCCGATTTACTCGAGTGGGCACCAGTAACGTCTCTATACGTACCAACCCTGCTATTTTACCAGCCTCTCCGAACTCATCTTTCCCAATGATTGGAGGGTCTTTCTGGGTCAGGGGAATAAGACCTGCTATAGTCACTGTTTTTGGCACATCGAACATACCACGGGGAGCTTGCTAGAGTCTGTCCATGTGGGCGGGACACTATCAATAGCCTGCCAGGCTCTCCGAGAGGCATATATGTATATATATATGTATATATATATACATATATATACATATATATGTGTGTGTAAAGGTAAAGGCCCTCCCGTTGATCATCGATTTGCTCGAGTGGGCCCAGTAACGTCTCCATTGGAGACTTCGTTGTTACTGTGTCTGGCATATCGAATACTCTCGGTAGCTTGCCGGGCTCTCCGAGAGGGGCGGAGGAATCGAACTCGGGTCGGCCCTGTTGGCTGCATGCAAGGCAAACGCCCTACCGCTGTGCTATCACTCCAGCCCTATATTTCTAAATTTGTTGCCTACTATCTGAACCCCATCAAACACGGTGTGATAATTATGGAAAAACCAACTTATCGCTATTTTAAATTTTGTGGAATTTCAGGAATTTAGTTTTAATCATCTATACACACACGATTATGTATGGTGTCACCACCTACACAGCAAAAGGCGAAAAAGAGGGCCGGAGTGACAGTGCAGAGGAGAAGAGTTCCATCTCTGGCGCCCCAGATGGCCCCTGAGCCCCGCCAGGAGGGATTCCTGCGTAAACCCTGAGCACTGCCACGTGTAGCCCGGAAACAAAAAAGGAAAACGAGAAAATCTGTCATGTGCGGGATATCAAAAAAACCGAGTCGAAGAACCACAAACGGCCAACAGCACTGAAAACGGAGACTTTGTCTGCAAGCTGAGCTGGGGGTGGGGGTGGTGCTGGGCGTCTGGGCGGGCAACGGCCCCCCACGGTGCGTGTGCCGGAATGAGATGAAGGGTAGAGGAGAAAGTCACGGCGCTCCCCCGGCTCAGTGGACTGTGTCACAGTCTGCGCGCTCCAAGCCCACGGGCTCACGGCAGAGGGGCAGCCCCGGGCACGGGAGCGGCACGCCCGCCAAAGCTGCTCGTCCTACCCGCAGAGGAGCAGCGAGCCGGGAACGACAGAAGAACCTCGCCACGTCGCCAGCTCAAACCGCAAGGCCAGAGACAGCTCAGCGGGGAGGCAGGTGCCGGCCTCGCACTGGCCGACCCAGGTTCGATCCCCGGCGCCACTCACAATCCCCCAGGCACTGCAGGTATGTCCCCACCCAAGTGTTTCCCTTTTCAAAATGACATTCAAAGCCCTCATAGCCCCCCGCAGCCACGCGGGCCCTCCGGGGAGCCCAGGATGCACACGCCATGCTGGGGTCACCCTAAGACGCGACCGGGAAGAGCGTCAGAGTCAGATCTGGGTCAAAGCGGAGGACAACTGCCTGACACCGCAGGCCTGCCCACGAGCCCTTCCCTAAGTACACGCCAGCCTCGTGACTGCGCCCAGCACCCCTGCCCTGGCCGCGTGTCTGAACGGCTGCAGCACCCCGATCACCACAGCAAACTGCGGAACAACCTGCCCCGGGGAACTCCGAGGAAAGGCGTCCGGACAACAGGTTAGAAACTCAGTCACTGATAATAAAAAGAAAAAAAAAAAGGTGCCAGGGACCAGAGTGACAGTACAGTGGGTAGGGCATTGGACGTGCATGATGGTAACACGGGTTCGACCCCCGGGACCCCAGATGGTCCGGCCAAGAGTGAGTTCTAAGTGCAGCCAGCCGTATCTCTCGCAAGAAAAATAAAAACCAACAACAAAAAAGCGTGCCCAAAAGGGAGAGGAGGCAACGGGGCGGCCCCTCGGGGGCACTCTCCCCATGGTGGGGACAGGCCAGTGCCCAGGTGGGGACAGACCAGTGCTGATTTTTGTAGACCTACCCAGGATCTCAACGATGAGTTTCTCCAGGGATGGACTTCATTCCATAGCTAATTCAAAATGACAAGGCGGGGGGGAGGGCTCGAAGGGGGAAGAATCCCAGGCCGGGCCTCCAACCTCCTGGTCTGAGCCAGAAGCAGCCCCCACCCCCACCCCTTACCCCCACCCCCACTCAATGCCAGGAGCAACGCAAAACCCAAACGGGGCTCAGCACCCCCGCCCTAAAGGGAAGAAACGACGTCCTGGGGGAATGAACACTCAGGACGGACACTCAGGGCCTGCGCTGGGTCCACGCCACAGGCACGACTGCAGCCACCCTCTGGCCAGGCTGGACAAAGGGCTGCGAGGCCGTTCGACGGGAACGTGAGGCACGCGGTGGGCACGGCCGACAGGCAAGGAGGCCGCCCCCGCCCCGCCCCTCCCCCACCTGTCCCATCAGCACGGTTCCCGCAGCGCCAAGGCGGAGCCGGGTCCAAGGGGCAGCAGAGAGGCCTCTGCAGAGGACGCCCGATGGACACCCGCCACCGCCCAGCTCCCGCTCCTGGCCTCAGGCGGCCCACGGCAGAGCAGCGTCCCGACCGTCGCCAGCAGCGCGCGGGGCAGATGCGGCTCTCCAGCTTCCCAGGCAGGAAGGAGCCGAGGGACCGACCTGCACTCTGTCCATCCGCAATGGCCACGGCCCAGAGTCCTCTCTGGTTTCGGGTGGGGGTCTAGGGGTGGGCCCCGCCTGGGGCACTCAGGGGTCATGCCTGGTGGGGCTGGCGGGTGGAGCTGGGTCAGCTGTGTGCATTACAGGTGGCACCTCTCTGGCCTGGGCTTCACGCACGGGCGGCCCAGTGAGCCAGTCCGGCCCGGTCCAGCCCCAGAGCTCACGCTGAGGTGTCCCGCACCATGGCTACGCGTTCTTCTTTTCTTTTTGAAGGGTGGGGGAGACACCACCCAGTACTGCTCCGGGCACACTCAGCCCTGCGCCTAAGGATCATCCAAGACCAGCCCCTGCCCGCCGCACTGTCTCTCCGGCCCCTGTGCCGTCAGGGGGTGTCACGGCAGAGCTGGAGAAGGACACTCAGCATACGCAGCCCAAAGCAGCCACGTCGGAACAAGAACACCGGGCAGAGTGTCGCCCACCAGGGCAATTCCTACCCCGGCATCAAAACTGAAAATGGAACTTCCATCAGAAGTAGCCAGCCACGCCGGGGAGCCGGGATGCGCCCGCGTCCGACTGACTCGCCCTGGGCCAAGGTGGATGAGATGGAGATCCAGCAGTCTCTGTCAACAGTCTGAGAGATGGTTGTGACCTCCCGGAGACCTTGAGAATGACCAGTCACAACAGATGCTGACCGGCTTCCCCGGGGAGGGCCCGTGGACGCGGTTCAAAGGGGCGGCATGCCAGGCACGAGGTCAAGGTCCTGGGTTCAATCTCTAGTTCTACGTGGTCCTGGGAGCACCTCCAGGGGTGGCTCTCGCAACAGGAGGGCGAGAGAGCACAGGAGCCGCAGCTGACCTGGGCCCGTGCACACCAGGAGTGACCCCTGAGTACAGCGCCCCAGGCAAACCCTGAGGGCAGCCAGGAGTGGCCCCCGAACCAACAAAGAACCCTGAAAATAGAGCACAACGGGGTTCTCCTAGACAAAATCATCAAAGAGGAAAATACCAGATGGTTACAGCCTGCCCGCCCACTCTCGTCACTGAAACACACTCACGCTTATCAGAGGTCAAGGGTTCTTGTGAGTTTCTCATTTCTAGGCTAAATTCCAAGATTAAATTGTCCTGAGGGGCTGGAGCGATAGCACAGCAGGTAGGATCGTTTGTTGCCTTGCACGGGGCCGACTCGGGTTCGATTCCCAGCATCCCATATGGTCCCCCAAGCACCGCCAGGAGTGATTCTGGAGTACAGAACCAGGAGTAACCTCTGTGCACTGCTGGGTGTGACCCAAAAAGCAAAAATAAGTAAATAAATAAATAAATTGTTCTGAATGGGAATAGCCTTGCACTACTGCTGAACGGTGACTACTGAAGTCCTGACAGCGCTTACTAACTCCAAGCTGAACACAGTTGGCCAGCTCCGAGAGAGTGAGCACAGTGTGACAACAGCTGACCACTCTGCAGGGCCCGGCAGAGTGCAGCGAGAGCTGCTCCCTGGCAGTGAACAGAGTGATCCCCGAGCACTGCCAGGTGTGGCCCCCAAACACAAGTGCCGGGAGCTTCCGGGGCCACAGGTGTGCCACTCTGCCGCCCCCCGCGCTGCCAGGGCTGAAGAGGGCTCGCGGCTCTCGCTGCAAACGGCCAGCAGGAGGCTGCCCTCTCGCTCAAACCACAGCAAAATGATGGTTTTTCAGACCTTACTGCAAGCTCAGAGGAAAAGTGGGTAGTACAAAATCCACTTGGTTACGCAACTGGGCGCGTTTTACCTATCTTCAACTGGAAACTATTTATCTGTAATTTAATGACCTGCAACTACAGACAAACACGAAAATTCGATCCTGTACGAGCTTTATAAAACTCCCAAACAGGATGCCACACCACCGTGACTGCCGAGACACTCTCAGTGAGGGAGCTGGGGCAGGACTGTCCGGGGTCGACCCCCCACCCCCACGGTCCCCTGGGTATGAGGCCCCGTCGGGTGTGTCAACGTAAGTGGAACCTATAAAATCTCACTAGAGTAACACAGATTAGTTCCGTATTTGCAGTAGGTGTCCATGGGAACGAACTCTGAACGCCACAACTGAGAAGTTATAATCCGGAAAAACAATTTTCTCTTTCTCAGGTTCCTATTACCGAAAACTGAACGAGCTCTTTTGGTATTTTAAACTGCAATTATAAACTCTATAAAAATGTTTTCTTTTCAAAACAGGGAGCAGGGCCTCACACCTGCAACTCAGGTGTTTTACGATGAGCCACACCCAGCCCCTGTTCGACTACATCAACACCTTAAGAACATCCGCACTTCTGGCCCGGGAAGCCAATATATTCACCAGGAGGACCTCTGCAGCGCAAACTGAGCGGGACGCGGCTGGAAAGATAGTTCAGTGGGCAGGGCACTTGCCGGGCACTCGGCCAACGGGGGTTCGATCCCTGGCATCCCACATGGCCCGTCAGCCCCCAGGAGTAATTCCTGAGTGCAGAGCCAGGAGTAACTGAGTACCATCAGGTGTGGCCCAAAAAGGGGGGGTGGCGGGTTGACCCAAAAAACCCAGCCCGATTGAGCAGGGCAGCGCGTGCTCAGTAAAGGGGCTTCAGAAGCAGCTGCAGTGACTTGAGGTCTCTAAGCTGGGGCACTGCAGGGAAGGAATTGTCCGAGACGCGGCGAGGCAGAGAGGAGTGAAGTGGAGAGATCGTAGCAGCGTCTTCCTCTGCCACCAGTGACACGCACAAGCAGTCAAGGTCAGGGTGGCGCCTTGCTCACAGCCCACCAGAGTCCAAGAGCAAAAGCCCGAGACTGACTTAACAGACCTCAGCAGGGGCCAGAGAGCGGCCCGGCCAGTGCTGGGCACCCAGAAAGGCTTGCCACCACCTTCCTGCAGGGCCTCCAGCCCCCCGGCCCCAGAGTCCTGGCTCCAGACGCCCCCGCTGGCTCTCCCCGCCTGGGAGCTCAGCGAGATGCTGCTTCCCCATGGGACGGCCGGGGAAACCCCTTGAGAATCCGAGCGGTCTTACCTTTCAAACCAAGTTTAAAACTAAAAGAAACGTTTTCTTCTCTGTGGCTCCTTGCCCATTACAGGCTATCGTGGCAAGTCCTCCCGGTCACCGCATCAGCAGGCTGCAGGGCCACAGGGAGCGCCGCCTGCAATGGAGAGGACACTGTCATCACCGCGGCCAGGGACGACGGAGATGCAGACACGGGGCCGACACGCGGCCACATGACGCAGGGAACAGCAGAGGCGGCCCCGCCTCAGAACCACGGGCACCACGTCCCGAGGAGACACGGCGTCAAGCGGACAGTGACGCGGGGGGGGGGGGGGGGGGGGACAGGAAAGCCAAAGGGACACAGCGCTGGGGCTGAGTCAAGCTCCGCCACTCTGCGAGTCTGAGGACACGAGGTGTGAAAGAGGAGCTCATGGGGCGTGTGCTGGGTGCGTGTTCCGGGCCCCGGCACTGGGAAGCCAACCCGAGTTCCAGCCCTGGTTCCCCACGTGGTCCCCCAAGCCCCGCGAGGACTCTCCCTGGGCTCAGAGCACCCCTGGGTGTGGCCCCATAGCTGGGAGCTGGGGGACAGCTCCCCCAATTCCATCCCCAGTGCCCTCTGGTTCCCCCAGGGCCACTGGGAGTGACTTTGAGCCAGCAGCAGCCCCTAAGCACACTGGAGTGGCCAGGAAGCTAATAATAACAATAACAATAAAAGGTAAAAATGAATCAAACCATGACGGTTAAAGTACAGAGGTCGGCGCCGGACTGGATGACCTCACACGGCCATGGACCTGAGGGCAGGACAATCTGCCTCGCGCGGGAAGCAGCCCAGCGACAAGCTGCCGCGGCCGGGCCTGTCCCACCTGAAGTGCACACTCTGCACAGGGCGCGCGGCGGGCATGGGACACGCTGAGGACCCCACTGCCCGTGGGCACGGGACCCTGCTTGGACCCCACTCCCTGAGTGCAGGTCAGGCCCCGCCAGCCAGCCAGCCGGGCAGCAACACCGACACTGACTCCCACAGCGCATCACAGCAACAACCTAACTGCATCCACAGGTTCTGGCGGAACCAACCCAAGGGCGACACAGTACAGGAGGGCCAAGGGACAGCCCAGGAGCCTGAGAGCTGAGAACGAAGAAACCAGATTCTCGATTGCTGTCTGCAGAAAGGACGGCGTCTGGACCCAGAGAAGCCCGGCAGCCCCGAGAGGCCGTTCCTGGTCTGGGCACCACTGCCACTTCCACGCGGCAGTCTGACTCCCGCAGCCGCCTCTGTCGCTTCCCAAGTCCTCCGAAGGGAAAGGGACTGGACGCTGCCGGCGGGAGCGCCGACTGGCCCAGCCCTTTCGGGAAACAAGACGGGCATTCCTCAAGTAACCAGAAACCGAGCTCCCATCTGACCCAGCCACGCCGGCTCTGGGAGTGCGCCGGGCCCTGTGCACTTCTCTGTGCCCTGCAGCACCATTCACAGCAGCCAGACTCTGGAAACGACCCGAGTGCCCGGGAACAGGGGGCTGAATAAAGAAACTCTGGTATAAGTACACAATGGAGCCCCACACAGCCAGCAGGAAAAATGAAGTCACGAAATTCGCTTATAAATGGATGGACATGGAGAGCACCGGGCTGACTGAAACGAGTCAGAAGGAGAGGGACAGACACAGAATGACCGCACTCATCTGCGGGATATAAAAACACGTCGTATGAGACTAAGACCCAAGGATAATGAAAACAGGGCCCAGCAGGGCCGGTCCAAGGTTGGAGGCCTGCCACCAGTGGGGGAGGAGGGTGCGGTTAGGATCGAGAAGGGACCACTATGACAATGACAGAAATGATCGCTCTGGACAAGAACTGAGTGCTGAAAGGAGGTCAAATGATATGCCCAAAGGTGTGGGGGAGGGGCGCAGAGAGGGGAAAACTGGCATAGAGGCAGGGCGAGGGGATGGGGCCGGGGGTGGAAGGGAACCTGGGGCCACTGGTGGTGGAGAAAGAACACCAGTAAAGGGACGGGTGTTGGAACATTGTATGACTGAAAAACCCAATCATAAACAATTAAGTAACTATGTATCTCACGGTGACACCATAAATAAATAAATCAAGTCC
Source organism: Sorex fumeus (assembly GCF_029834395.1). Classification (NCBI taxonomy): domain Eukaryota; kingdom Metazoa; phylum Chordata; class Mammalia; order Eulipotyphla; family Soricidae; genus Sorex; species Sorex fumeus. Next base: position 6,721,804 of record NW_026606150.1, on the reverse strand, counting down.
TACAAAGAGAAATGCTCCAGAAGCTGGAATGTGACAGGAAGCCCACTGGGTAGTGCCACTCCGAGGCGCATTCCAGTCAGCAGAGGCCAGAGAGGGAACGAGGCTGCCTCGGTTTCTCCGGCCGGCTGGGGTGAGCGCTTCTGTTTCTGACTGCTCCATCCTACATTTCTGGGAATTCCTGGACTCTTTCTGAGAAATGGGGAGTTAACAATTCCTCAAGATCTTGGATTCTGCCAAGACCTCAGGTGGGAGAGACGAGAGACACAGGGTAACCCCCATGGCCAGTGGCCAAAACTGCCACACCCCCCAACAGAATCCTCTCATGTTATGGCAACGTTCTTATCACTGGATAAGAAACACAAAGACCCAATTTCCCCGATTAAAAAACCCCACAAAACCAGCCATTTTTAGCAATCCTGTAAGAAGTTCCCCTGACCTAGGGAGTCTCTTTCCTCTTCTACTTTTCAATAAACCTTTTTATTTCCAACTCAGATTCTGAGCATCTTCGTTATTCGGCATTTTCCATCTCTGCACTGCATGTGGTCCCAACACGCGAGGAAGGATCCCTGAGCACAGGCCAGGAGTGGGCCAGGAGCAAAGCTGGGTGTGGCCAGAAAACAAGGAAAACAAAGCCCAGGGCAGGGGTGAAGGGCCCGACCACAGGCCACTTCCCGCCCAGCATCACAGGCACGTGGCCTCGGAGCACCTCTGGGTGCGGCCCCTCAAAAACTGGCAGGCAGTCAAGTGAGAGCACATGCTGAGAGCACATCAGGACGGAAGTGGCCCAGCGGCCCCACCAGCAGCACCGGGCGTGGCCTCTCAACACGTCTGACACAGCATACACAGAGGCCGGCTCAGCCGCAAGGGCCTGTCCTGCAAATGTGGGTGTCAACCCCCAAAGCCCCCGCACGCGCACAGTCCCGGTGGTTCTGCACCTTCTCTTCCCCCACACGGCAACTAGGGGACCACCAGCCACCACCTCCCCCCGCATGACCAAGTAGTGACAGCCTCTGGTGAGGAGCAACACGTGTGCGCGGCCCCTGTCCTCACGGCGGCCACACCGAGGGAGGACTCCGACTGGACTGTGTCCAAGACCACACACGCACTCACTCTCACGGACGCGGTCTAATTAAACACACACACACCCTCAAAATTACGGCGGTCCCCCGGCCTGCTGATGCCAGGGCTGCTGGGAGGAGCCTCCTCCTCCTCTCTCTGGGCCTGCCTTCCCAGCTGCAGGACAGTTGAGACGAAACGGGCCCCGAGGAGGGTTCCAGAATCCCAAACAAACCCTCCCCACGGCTCTAAGGAAAGAAACAGACCAGGTGAGCCCAGAACTGCAAATGAAGAGAATCAATGACGAACAAAGTCTCCAACTCTCGAGAAATTCAAGAAGCAAACGGAAACGAGAGCTCTCCAGAAGAGACCCCAGGGAGCACGGAGAGCAGCCGAGCGCGCTCCCTGCACACAGCCGATCGGGTTCTAGCCCGACACCCCATACGGTTCCCCAGCCCCTCCGAGAGGCACCCCGAGTAGAGCCAGGGCTAAGCCCCGAGCACCACCGGAAGTGCCCCCAAACCAAACCTAAACAACAAGCCCCACATACCCGGCCTCTGCTTCCTGTCCATCCTAGCGAATGAGCCGCTGCTGGTCCCAAAGGAAGCCCCAGGGCAGAGCCGGGAGGCAGGTGGCACCAGGTGGTGGGACGGCCTCCCACCCCTCAGGCAGAGCTGGGCAATCCTGACCGAGACATTCCAGGTACTCAAACATCACCCAGGCCTGCTGACTTGGTCAGTGACCCAAAGCGCAGGCAACCGATGCTTTCCTGATAGGGGCTGCGATTACTTCTACAAGCAATAAAGGTAAACTGAGTGTGACGAGGGCAGAGAGAGGCAGCCGCTCCTCAAAGGCCTATTTCCCAGCACGGTCCACGGCAGATAAAGCCCCCCGCACTTTCCTTTCCAACCCTTGGGCGAGGGCCTGAGAGAGTGGACGAAGAGGCCTTGCACCGGGTCACCCGGGGTCCAATCCCCGTGGCCCATAGGGTCCTCCACACCCCGCCAGCAGTGATTCTTGAGTGCAGAGCCAGGAATAACCCCTGAGCACCGCCAAGAATGGCCCAAAAAACAAACAAACCTTGGCACTCTGCTCTTGCTCCGTACTGTGGCCCAGCAATTTTCTACAGTAAAGCTGAAAATGAAAACTTGTCTTTTTTTTTTTTTGAAAACTTGTCTTTAAATTTAATTTATAACATACTTTTAAGAAAACAAAAAAAACCCCTGCTTTTTCTAAAAAAAATTTTTTGGGGGTTCAGACCCAGCAATGCTCAGCTATTACTCCTGGCTCTGCACTCAGGAATCACTCCTAGCAGTGCTCAGGGGACCATATGGGATGCCAAGGATCGAACCCAGGTCAGCAGCGTGTAAGGCAAACGCCCTCCCCACTGTGCTATCGCTCGGGCCCCTGCTATATATTTTTTTTTCCTTTCCTTTTTTATTAGTGAGACACCATGAGGTACAGTTGTAGACTTACAAATTTTTGTGCTTGGGTTTCAATTATACAATGATCAAATACCCATCCCTCCACCGGTGCCCATCCTCCACCACCGCGGGTCCCAGTCCACCCCCCATTCCCTCATCCCCCCTATCCCCCCCTCCGCCTCTGTGGCAGGGCATTCCCCTTTGTTTTCTCTCTCTCCTTTTGGGTGTTGTGGTTTGCAAAAGAGGCCCTGCTATATTTTAAGGTGCATAAGCCTTCCACTGCGATTTCCCCCTGCCTGGATCCCCCCCCCCCCCCACCTCATCGTCCTTCGCAGGCCACCTCCACCTTCCCAGGGACCTTAGAAGGAACAAACCATGCCTCTTCCACTTTCCTCAGTGTGACTGACATTTTCCACTTCGTCTGAATTTAGAAGAGGAGACACTCTTACAGTCACGAAGGCTGTTGTATAGCCCTGAGACCACCGGGCTGGAGAGGTAACGCGGCAGGCGTGGTGCCGTCCTGCACGCTGCCAATCTGGGGTCAATCCTGGGGCCATCTGGCCCTCCAGGCATCCCAGGAGTGGGTGCTCCTGAGCATAGCAGGGCCACCCACGCCCACAATCTTCTTAAATAAACGTGATGACCCACGGGGAGATGCAAATAGAAGTAGGTCAGGAGCTTCTTTTGGCGTTTCTGGTCTAGACCTCCCTCTAGGGTAACAAGCACAGCAAGCGGTCAGCCAGCGGGTCACAGGCCTCCGGGCTCCCACGAGGAGGGAGTCTGCGCCCACCATCAACTCCTTGTGACTACATGATCCCTAGCGGAAGCCGCCCACCACCACACACAATAGCGACAGCGGCGCCCGTGTCTGACCCGGCCAAGCACGTGCTCAGCATCTTGCAAGCACATCTGTCTCGTAGCTGTCAGTACTGAAACCCACCCGTGTCCTTGGAAGACACCAGGAGAGCTGGCAAATGTAGATAAAGCACGGGGGGGAAGCATGTTACTCTTCAGTGCCCGACAGTAAACGCAACAAACCGGGGGCCAGAGAAATAGTAAGTGGGCAAGGCGCCTGCATTGCATGCGGCCAACCGGGTCCAATGCTCGCACCTGAGGCCCCAGTCAGAATGATCCCTGAAAGCAGAGGCAGGAGTAAGCCCTGAGCACCATCACGGGTGGCCGCAAAACAAAATACGTGATAAAAATCAATCAAGTCAATCCACACGCAAAGTGCTCTACCACTGAGGCCCTGGTGAAGCTCTGTCTGATAGAAAACTTGGGAAACTGGTGGAGAAAGTACAGACAGATGCAATTTCTCTGACCATAGGTATCAAAAGGGATCAATATTACTCAAAAAAGGGGTCAAAATAATGTGTTAATATTAACTCATTAGGGGCTGGAGCGATAGCACAGCAGGTAGGGCATTTGCCTTGCACATGGCTGACCCGGGTTCGATTCCCAGTATCCCATAGGGTCCCCCGAGCACCGCCAGAAGTAATTCCTGAGTGAAGAGCCAGGAGCAGTGTGACCCAAAAAGAAAAAAAAAATTAACTCAATATCAAATGAGTTAACAGTAACACGTCCTTTGGCCCAGTTATCGCCCTTGTCTCCTGAGTAGAGTCACGTGCAACAATGTCCAGAGCTGGTAACAGAAAAAAAGTCAGGACACTGCAAAATGCTAGTGGTCAAACAATGCAGGTCACTGAGAGCCAGAGGGGCCCTAAGTGCTGTGTGACTGACGCGGTGGCTCTCCCCTCCGAGTGGAAAGCAGCCCGCAAGCCACGTGAGCACACGGCAAGGTCAATGCCACGAGGCTTCGCCTGAGGAACGTCAGTGACACAGAGCACAGGCTCACCACAGCCGGACACTCGCACTGTCGTGTTTCTCCACCAGAGCTCAACACTAACACCCACACGAACACCTACCCAGATGTTCACAATGGTTTTAGACATACTTGTCAAAAGCTGGAAGCAACCAAGATCATACCATCTTCGGTAAACAGATGGATAAAAAGTTAATACATCCCCAACAATGAAATGTTACTCACCACTAAAAAGTGGGTACGGGCTGGAGCGATAGCACAGTGGGTAGGGAATTTGTCTCGCATGCGGCAGACCCAGGTTCGATTCCCAGCATCCCATATGGTCCCCCGAGCACCGCCGGGAGAAATTCCTGAGTGAAGAGCCAGGAGGAACCCCTGTGCATCACCAGGTGTGACCCAAAAAGCAAAAACAAAAACAAAAAAAGCAAAACAAACAGATAAAAAAAAATAAAAAGAGGGTACCATGTTGGGGGGCAGGGCTGCAGTGGCAGCACAGCAGGTAGGGCGCCTGCCTGGCAAGGCCAACCCAGGCTCAATCCCAGTATCCCATATGGTCCCCTCAGCACCACCAGGAGTATTTCCTGAGCGCAGGGCACCACCTGAACACCACCAGATGGGACCCAAAACACAAAACCCCAATGTTATGGAGCCAGAGAGACAGTCATTAGAGGAAGGCACTTTCTCTGCATTTGGTTCAATCCCTGGCACCTATACGGTTTTGCCCTAGCAAGGCCTGAGTGTCCCCAGAGCACAGAACCAGGAGCAGCCCTAAGAGCCATTCAGTCTGGGCCAAAAAAAGAAAAGAAAAGGTTCTGAAAGCATAGAAACTCATAAAGGAACCTCAAGTGCAGATCACTAAGGCTGCAGAGAATGATTCCAACAACAGGATGTTCTGGAGATGGAAAAGAAAAGGAAAAAGAGCGAAGCCAGTGGAGGGGCTGGAGAAACCGTCCGAGCTAAGCGCTAAGGCGCTGCCAGCAAGATCCCCAGCACACCAGGAGTGATCCCGGGAACAAGAGTAAGCCCCCAACAAACAAAAGCCAGGATACAGCTCACGGGGCGGTGCTTGTTCTCTGGCACGCAGGTGGCCCTGTGTCCCCTGGACCTGGGGAGAGGCCCCGCCCACCCCAAAGCCCACAGCTGCCAGGGTCGGGAAGGGCAGCGCCGAGGGCTCTCAGGGCAGTGGGAAGGCCAGGCAATGACCCCACTCATGACCTCAGCACCCTCAAACCTCACAAACGTCGGCCACCCAAGGGAGTCCAATGGGGCGTCCCCTGCCACTGAAGCGAGAAGCTGGGGGGGGTGGCGAGGCAGGGCGTGTCGAAGCTGCGGCATCCTCGCAGTTCTGCTGCGTGAAAGTCTTCCTTAAAGTCTAAAAAGGAACAGGATTAAAACTCAAAGAAAACAAGTCAGAAAAGTGAAATTAAGTTTGTACTTAATGTATCAAGAAAGCAAAACAAACTACAGAATAGAAGTCCTTTGAGGCCCTGTGGCCAGACTCCGTAAGACACGAGGGGCACGTGAGACCGAAGAGCCACAATGAAGGAGCTGGCTAAGGTTCGATGCTAGGGACTATTCTGAGAGTTTTTCGAACGGCTTCCCTTGAACAGAGAAGGCCTGTGACCGAGCAGGTCCACTCCCAGGCACACAGCCAAAAGGAAAACAAAAAAGCAAACGAAGTGAATGGCCACTGAAAACTGAGAGCACAGGTGTTCACCGGAGGCTTGTTCAAAAAGGAGAAAGGCCAGAGCAGCAGCATAAGAATGAAGCAAGGGAGAACACCCCCCCCCCCCAACCAGAGAACAGTCGAGTGTCCCCCACCCGGCAAGAACTGGCACACGACAACTCAGAGGAATCTTGAAAACGTCCTCAGGGAAGAAAGCCAGACCCCAAAACCACGTGTCATATATTCCCTCGATAGGAAACGTCGGGAATGACAAACCCTAAAGCAACTAGGACTTCTCGAGACGGGATGAGGGCAAAACGGGGAGACCAACTAAAACATTCTCTCCGCGACTGTAGTGAGACTCACAGATCTAAGACCACACTTGAAAAGCACTGAACGGGGTGTATGTGTGTGGGGGGGGTCCAGCAGGGGGGCACCTGCGCCCCATGTGTGAGGCCCTGGATTTGAGTCCCAGCACTGCAGAAAAATAAAAATAAACAGTACGTTTGTTGGTGTGCAGACGGTATGGTGAAATACTATATCTCAAACCCTTTATTAAAATGATGCAACCTATTTGCAAAAGAAAAAGCAAAGAAAAAAGCTGCTTAAGACTTCCAGGGCAGGGCTGGAGAGATAGCACAGCGGGTAGGGCGTTTGCCTTGTGCGCGGCCAACCCGGGTTCGATTCCCAGCATCCCATATGGTCCCCTGAGCACCGCCAGGAGTAACTCCTGAGCTCAGAGCCAGGAGTAACCCCTGTGCATTGCAGGGTGTGACCCAAAAAAGCAAAAGCAAAAAAAAAAGACTTCCAGGTCGGCAGGGAGGTGTGTCCACACGGCCCCCAAGTTCACCAGGGGCAGGTCCTGGGTGCAGAGCCAGGCACTTCGGTGAACAGCACATCTGTGTCTCCTGACTCCACCCACAGATGAAGGCACAGATGCCAAGGAGTTAAGAAATCTGAGCGTGAAAGGCAGGAGTCCAGGCTCAACGCCCAGCACTGCACGAACACCCCAACCGCAGAGCCCCCAGCACAGGAGCCCCTGGGGGTCAGAGGCCAAAGCAAGCAGCAACGAAGACACAAGCGTCAGACCACAGCAGGACCTGGCCCGACTGCAGTCACTCTCCATCACCAGGGCAGCCTCAGAGTAAAGCCGCCGACAGGGGACGAGGCCGGAACCAAAACAGGAGAAAGTCCTTCCAAAAGGGGCACGAGCTGAGAACGCCAGAGGGTCATTTCCAAGCCTATAAAACGCCTCCCGGAGGGCCAAAGAACACGACGTGCCCGAGACATTACTACGACCAACTCGTCATCGGCGTTGGGGCTGGAAGGATAGTGGAGTGGGTAGGGCGCTTGGTCCCTGGCCGCCAGGAGCCCTGAGCACTGCTGGGTGAGGGCCAAAACCTAAGCGGTAGAGGCAAACCAAGTGGCCCTGAGCGGGTGGCCCACTAAAGGTCGGTGTGCACCTTTGTTAATGAGAAAGGCCATGTCGCAACAGAGAGGAAACTCGAAGACTTTAAGCTTGACCAGTCGCAAAAGCAGCAACACGGCTGACTTCACTTCCATCGGTCTAAGGAGGGAGGAGGCAGCGGCCAGGGGTGCCGGGAAAGAGGAAGAAGTTTCGGGGTGGGGGTAGGGAAAACCAGGCGCCCGCGAAGGCCGCACCCCACGGAACTTCCACCCGGGGTGCCACCTACACGACGCCTGGAAGCCACCAGTGCACCCCGGCAGCCAGCAGAAGGCTGGAGAGCTGGAGTGCCAGCCCTGCCACCACGGAGCTCTGGGGTCCTCAGGGGGCTGTGCGGCGCCCAGCGCTGACCATCAGGAGACTCCACGGAGCCCGGGGGCGCAGGCCTTGTCCCTCCCCTCCGCCACCTTCTGCGGATTTTCACGCAGGGAGCTCTTCGAGGACCCTCCGTCTCATCAAGAAGAAGGTGCGCCCCGAGCAGGGTGGGGAGGTAAGGGGACTTCCCCGCGTGTCCACCCACAGGCACTGCAGGCCTGTCCCCTCTTCCCGCTCACACACACACAGGGCAGTGCGTGACCAGACAGAACAGCACTGAGCACAGGCACCGGGCCACCGGACCAAAACCGGCACAGCGAGCCCCACCTGTGCGAGGCCAGCGCAGCCCAGGGCAAGCCAGGAGTCCCAGACAGCACCTGCCACTCCCCACACCCCAAACAGAAACTCTTCAGGCCTGATGCTAGGTAGGGGCAGGAAAGAACTCCCAGGGCCAAACCCCCACCGTGCTCACTGCGTGCGGGACTGGCTCTCGGACCCTCGGGAACTGGCTTTTCAACCTGGGGCCACACCAGGCTGACTCCGGACAGGCTCGGAACCATCGGGATGCTGGGGATGGATGGACCCGGGGGGCTGTGTGCCAGGCCCCCTCCGTGATCGATTTCAATCCCTGCCGTTTGGCTGAAGCAGACCTTGCCCCAACCCCTCTGCCTGCCTGTCCCTTCTCACTTTTTCCTCATTGTCCGGAAAGATGATCGGGCTTCCTTCCTGGAAGCTTGACGCAAGAGACAGTTACACGAACCAGGCATTTTGCAATCCCTGCAAACGAGTGAAGTCTGCTTACGAGTGAAGTGTCCCCACACCCCACAGGCAGGACCATCCACAGGCATAAGGCTCTGAGCAGTGACAAGGAACCGCCTGAGCCCTGGAACCCGTGTCCCTGAAGCGTGTCCCTGACAGGAGCGCGGGCCCCGCTGCACAGGCTCTGGGCGCGCTCACAGCGCTGGTGCCCTTTCTGGCCTCGCTCTTTTTCCCTGATTGTCCCTTTCACTCATTAGTCAAAGGAACAGCACTCATATAAAGCAACGAGTACAAAAGGCCTCTTCTCAGGCTGGCGCAGGCCAACCGTGGCTCCGGGGCTGGCCGGTGCCCAGCTCGGCTCGGTTTGGCCCCCCCACACCACCCCCGGCCCTGTCAGGAGCATCCCTGAGCACAGCCAGGTGTGTCGAAAACAAAAGTCTCTCTTCTCCCGCGAGACGGGCCCAGGGTTTGAATATAAATCCTGAATTAGCGTTGCTCCAGCTCCACTTAGTTCTATTTTTTTTAGTCTCCTTAATATTATCGCATTATTTAAAACTCGTATCTGGCATTTGGGTATTTAGAAACATTAGCACTGTCCTCCCGTTGTTCATCAATTTGCTCAAGCGGGCACCAGTAACATCTCCATTGTGAGACTTGTTACTGTTTCTGGCATATCGAACACGCCACAGGGAGCTTGCCAGGCTCTGCCATGTGGGCAGGATACTCTCGGCAGCTTGCCAGGCTCTCCAAGAGTAGTAACATACCAAAATTTATCGCTGTATCACTGTCATCCTATTGATTGTCGAATTACTCAAGCGGGCGCCAATAACGTCTCTCTTCCTCCCAGCCCTGAGATTGTAGCAAGCCTTTTCTTTCGTCTTTTCCCAATGACCGGAGGCTCTTTCAGGGTCAGGGGAATGAGACCTATTTTCGTTACTGTATTTGGCATCTCGAATACGGCACGGGGAGCTTGCCAGGCTCTGCCCATGGCTTGCTGGGCTCTCCGAGAGGCATAAAAGGGTAGGAAGTGTCTTAAAATGTGTCGCGTGGCCACCTCCTGGAAGGTGGCCTGGAGCGTGGCGGTGGTTGGGCAGTGGAGGTCGGCTGCCGGCCCCATGGCCTGTTGCGGAGTTGGTGGCATGGTTCTGGGAGCCTCCTTTTATACCCCCATCTGGGAGGAGCATCTGTGTGTTCTGGGAGGTGGCGATGAGGAGATTATCTGGTGCTGGCACAGGCTGTGGGACAGGTGAGAGCCCTCCCCCACCACAAGGGACTCCGCCCCAGAGCCAACCTCCACTGCCCAACCACCGCCACACTCAGGCCTAGCCTCACACAAGAATGAAAGTCCCAGGGAACCCTGATAATGCGGAACTTTGTGACCTTGGACTCTGGACTCAAGGACCCTGAACAGAGATTCTCTGCCTGCTTCCCCCAGTCTCAGGGATCACACCCAGAAGCCACACCCTGCCACCCTCCAGAACTCAAGGATACCAAAAGTTATCCAAATCAAAAGATAAAAACCAGAGGAGGGGCTGGAGCGATAGCACAGCAGGTAGGACGTTTGCCTTGCAGCAGCTAACCCGGGTTCGATTCCCAGCATCCCATATGGTTCCCTGAGCACTACCAGGAGTAATTCCTGAGTGCAAAACCAAGAGTAATCCCTGTGCACTGTCAGGTGTGACCCAAAAAGGAAAAAAAAGTGTATTGTTCGTGGGGGAGGGAAGAATGTGCCAGACAGGTCACATGACCACCGTGTGAGGTACGGGAACCCCCGACTCTTCAATAGGGAGCTACTGAGGACAAGGTCTTATTAACTCACACACAAAAACAGAGAAATACTAAATAAATAGAGAGAGAGAGAGAGAGAGAGAGAGAATGTGAAGGAAACCTAATCAACCGCCTAGAACTGGCTATTAGGCAAAATACCTTTATAGAAAGGAGGAAAGTCATGCCTAAAATTTGTGGATTATCAGTCTTTCCTAAACAGGCGCCCAAACCCTGGACAGAGTCAGACACATGCCTGAGGCTTCTTCATCAGGACTATTTTTCAAGGGAAAACATACAGATCTGTCTGTTACTCACTTCGTTTAGCACAATGCCCTCCAGGTCCTGGCTAGGCTGCAAACTGACCAATTTTCACCTTTTGTGTAGTCGAGTAGTATTCCTCATGTATCTCCAAAGAGCGGCACTTAAGGCATTTCTATGTTGTCTACTGAAATTACTGTTACAACACAGACCTATTCAAATGAGTTTTTGTAGTTTTTCAGATTCCTCCAATTTACCCCCAGAACTGGAATACCTGGATTACATGTTATCTCTAATCTTAATTTTTCGAGAACCTTCACTTGTTTTCCAAAATACAAGCATTTATATCCCAAAAGATCCCCGATGTCCCCTTTTTCTCAACAAACTTATACAATTATTCTCAAGGTTTAGATAATCTCATTGTGACTTCAATTTGCACTTCCCTACTGATAGAGATGAATATATATATTTTAGGTCACACCTGGCAGTGTTCAGGGATCATTCCTGGTGGGCTCAGGAGACGAGAGGGGCACTGGGGACAGAATCTGGATCAGTCACGTGCAAGACAAGTGCCCTACCTGCTGTACTTCAGCCCAAGACGAGAAATTATTATGTAACTGGGCAATCTGTACTTCTTCCTTGAAGAGGTTCTGTTCACATCTTCTGCCCATTTTTTAAAGTCCGATTTTGGACTGCGTGCGTTCCTTATGTATTTTGGATCTTAACCCTCATCGGGCGTCTGATTGCTAACATCTCCCATTCAAGATGCTGCTCTTCAGTTGAACGCAGTGCACGGTTCCATTTCTTTCCATCTGCTTCCCTTGCCAAATTCCCAAAGCTTCCTCTCAGGTCAATGTCGGCGACCTCCGGCCTAAGGTTCCCTCCGAATTTCCAACTACAGCCCATCGATCTGAAGGTCTGTCTTCACTGCAGTACCATGCTGTTTTAATTACTACTGCTTGGCATAGTACAGTCTGAAGTCAGGGAAAACGATGCCTCCCTTGTTCTTTTCCCTAAAGATTGCTTTGGCTTTGGGGGGAAGGGGGTGGGGGGGTGGAGGTGTTCCATATGAATTTCTGTAGCATTTGATCTTTCTTTGAAAAATGTCATGGGTGGGGCCAGAGCAATAGCACAGCGGGTAGGGCATTTGCCTTGCACGCAGCCGACCTGGGTTCGATCCCGGGCATCCTATATGGTCCCGAGTACTGCCAGGAGTAATTCCTGAGTGCAAAGCCAGGAGTAACCCCTGAGCATTGCTGGGTGTGACTGTGACCCCAAAAGAAAAAAGAAAAATGTCATGAGCACCCTTGTAACTCTATCGAATCTGCATAATGTTTTCAGGGAGTATTGCCATTTTGATATTGATCTTCCTAACCCATGGGGGGGGGGGGGAGTGTTTGTCTGTTTCCCCTTTATTTGGGCGGGGGTGGGGGGGGAGAGACGTCGCTACCCGGCAGTGCTCAGAGATCACTCTTAACTGCACTCAGGAATTAATCCTGGCAGGCTTGAAGGACCATGTGTGATGCTGGAGATCAAACCATATGGTCCCACTGTACTCAAGGCAAACACCCTACCCACTGTATTACCGTCCTGGCCCCCTCTTTATTTCTTTACTGTTTTGTGGGTTTGTGGGTTTTTGTTTTTGTTTTTTGGTGTGTGCATGTTTGTTTCGTATAGGTCTTTGACCTCTTTGGTTAAGTCAATTCTAGGTACTTGATTCTCTGAAGCACAACTATGAATGGAATTTCTAAAAACATCTTATATGTTGTTATTTAGATGTAGGAAAGGCATGAACTTCTGCATGTCTGACACTTTACCTTACATACCTACTGTTTCTAGGAGCTTTTTTGTAGAGCCTTAAGGTTTTCTAAATATAGTATGTCATCTGCAAAGCGTGAAGGCTTGACCTCTTCTTTTCCTATCTGCATGACCTTAAATATATTTTTCTTGCCTAACACCTTGGCAAGTACTTCGAGCACTAATATTGCAGGCAGTCTTATCTTGTGCCTGATCTTAGAGAGAAGGTTTTCAGTCCCCCCCCCCCCCACCCCGAGTATTATGTTTGCTGTGGGCTTGTGGTAAATGGCTTTGATACTGTTGAGTCAAGTTTCAATTCCCATTTTGAAAGATTTTATCATGAATGGGTGCTGGATCTTGTCAAATGCTTTCTCTGCATCTATTGATATGATCATGATTTTAATTTTTTTCTCATGTGACATGGTTATTACATTGATTTTTATTACATGTTAAACCATCCACTTGGTCATGGTGCATGATCTTTTTTATGAGTTGTTAGATTAGATTTGCTAGTATTTTGTTGAGAATCTTTGCATGTTCATCGGGGATATTACTCTGTAACTATCCTTTTTTTGGTGGTGTTCTTTTTGCGTTTGATATGAGGGTAATGTTTGCTTCATAGAAACTGGGAGTTTTTCTTTCTTCAATTTGCAGAAAGGGCCTGAAAAGGATTGGCAGTAGCTCTTCTTTAAAGGTTGGGCAGAATTCTCGAGTGAACCCATATGGACCTGGGTTTTTGTTTGGGCAAGAAATCTGATTACTATTTTGTTTTCTTCAATAGTGACAGGTCAGTTCAAGTGTTCCTTATCTTCTTGGTTCTGCCTTGGGAGGTTATGGGAGAACAAAAATTTATCCATATCTTCTAGGTTCTCTCGTTTCATGGTACAGATTTTCAAAGTAATCTCTGATGATCCTTTGAATTTCTGTGATGCCCTCCCCACCTCGCATTTCTGATTTAGTTTATTTTCTCTGAGTCTTGCTAGGGGTTTATCAATCATGTATATTTTTCAAAGAACAAGCTTATTAATATTTCACATTGATTTTGGGGATTTCAATTCATTCATTTCTGATCTAAATTATTATTTCCTTCCTCTTGCTTGTTCTGGGCTCCTTTTGTTGGTCATTTTCCAGTGGGTTTTTTTTTTGGTCTGTTTGTTTTTGGGGGTCTTTTGTTGTTTAGGTTTGTTTTTTGGGACCCTACTGTCAGGAATTACTCATGGCAGTGTAACACCACACACACACACACACACACACACAAACACACAAACACACACATAAATTACAGATTGATATGGAGCGATAGCACAGCGGGTAGGGCGTTCGCCTTACAAGCGGCCAACATGGCCGACCCGAGTTCGATTCCTCCGCCCCTCTCGGAGAGCCCGGCAAGCTACCGAGAGTATTCGATATGCCAGACACAGTAACAACAAAGTCTCCAATGGAGACGTTACTGGGCCCGCTCGAGCAAATCGACGATCAACGGGAGGGCCTTTACCTTTACCTTTTTATCCCTGATAAACACAGATGTAAAGATCCTCAACAACAACAAAGATGCTAGCAAATCTAATTCCACCTGAGAGGCCACATGGAATGTCAGGCATCAAACCCGGATCAGCTACACGCACGGCGCGGGGCACACCTGCTCTACTACTTCCAGTCCCAGCCCGTCCTTCTAGGTATTTATGTGGGTCCTTTCTTCCTTCGGAAGGAACGCTCGCAGAGTTATAAACTTTCCTCTCAGGACCACCTCTGCTGTCCCCACAAGTTAGGGGAACTCGTGTCTTTGTTCTCATCTGTTTCAGGTGCCTTTTGATTTCCTCTTTGACCCACTGACTGTTGAGTAGTGAGCTGTTTGATTTCCAGGGGTCTGTTGCTCCATTTGTCATACTAACTTCGATTTAAGTGTGTCACGGTTTAAGAAGATGACACTAGTTCTACCCTCTCAACATGAGAGCAGGTTTTGTGACCCAGCAAGCGGTCTATCTTGGAGAATGTCTCATTGCACTGAAGAATGTGTCTTCAGGTTTTGGGGGATTAAAAGCCATGTGTGGGGCTAAAGCAATAGCACAGCGGGTAGGGCATTTGCCTTGCACGCAGCCAACCCGGGTTCGATTCCCAGCATCCCATATGGTCCCCCAAGCACCACCAGGAGTAATTCCTGAGTGCATGAGCCACGAGTAACCTTGTGTATCGCCAGGTGTGACCCAAAAAGAAAAAAAAATAATTAAAAAATAAATAAAAGCCGTGTGTGTGTCTTGGTTTTGTTTGGGGGCCATAGCCAGCAATGCTAAGGGGTTACTTCTGGCTCTGCACTTAGGAATTACTCCCAGTGGTACTGGGAGGACCATGAGATGCCTGGAATCGAACCCAGATGGGATGCATGCGAGGCAAGCACCCGACCCGCTGTACATCTCTCCAGTTCTGTAAACCCGTCTTTCCATTTCCTTCAAGGCCAGTAGGCCAGTTTTTCTTGCTGAGTTTTAATCTACCTGGTCTATGGAGAGGTGACAGAACGGTGTTCAAGTCTGTAGTACTGTGTTGCTATCAATGTCTTCCTTCAAGTCTATTAGCAGTTGTAAATATTCTGTTGATCCCTGAGTGGGTGCGTACGTTTAGGAGTGAGTTCTTCCTGATGTGCCTACCCCTTAATCGCTAATGACCTTTTCCTTTAACTTTTTTAAGGCTGAAATCGATGTAATCTGGTGCCAGTATGGCCACCCCAGCCTTCTTGTGGGGGCCGTTTCCAACCTTTGAGTCTGTCTGCCCTTACTCTCCCTCTCCCAAGATCTCTCATACGCAGAAGGTTGGATTCAATTTTCTCTTGATTGGTCGATTTAGGGCTGTGACATTGAGATTAGTATCACGGGATTTTTATGCCATCTTTCTATGAAAGTTTGGCATGTTTGCGATTTGTCTTACTTAAACTAGCCGTATCAGTTCTCGTAAAGTTGTCTTAGAGTCCATGAAGTTCCTGAGTTGCGTATCGGTAAACGTAGCATTCCTTCAAATGTGCAGGCAAGTACGCTGGGGATTCCCACTGAGGTGTTTGTTCCACTGAGTTTGGGGGTTTTTTAACCACATTTCTCCACCCCCATTGTTTTCAGGCCCAAGGGATAATCTTTGTATGTAATTTCCTTCATTGATCTTGCTTTTAGCGTTCTCTATGGTTTTCGCTATTGTGATGAGGATGTGTCCTGGGGTCTTTTTTATCAGGGGCTCCTTCAGGTGGCCCCTTTTCATTTGGGCCTTTTGAACCTGGGAACCTGCTCTCCAACTCCGGAAAGTTCTCAGGGACGATTTAACTATTGCTTCTCCATTGAAAGAATTTCCTTCCTGACCTTCTGGGATCTGCTGATTCTTATGTTGTTCCTCTTGAATTCATCCCACGGTCTCTTATCTGCCGCTCATTTATTTTGAGGCCTTTTTCCCATCTCCTGCTGCCCGCAGATAATCTGCTTCGCAAAGATTTTGTCTCTGGCTACTGACTCTCTTGCTGAGGCCTTCCAGAGTGTTTGTCATTTCACCTACCGAACTCTTTAGCTGTCATTTCTGCTCTCTTGTCCTGTGTTTTACTTGCTGTCCATTTCATTGTTTCTTTGAGCTCCCTAAATATCCTCCACAGTTCCTCCTCTCTAAGCTCCTAGCAGGGAGGTTACGTAACCGGTCGTTACTGGCTGGGTCTTGGGGATAACGCCGTCGCTCGCGGAGCACGGCAAGGGTCTGCGCTGCTTCCCTCCGGGACTGCTGCAGTCTGGTGCTTCTTGTGGTGCATGGCGAAGTGACCAGAGTTAGGATGCTGACATATGCTCACGGTAAGAGACGAGACATGAAGTAGCACCTGGCTCGTCAGCGGCCGCGCACCTCACAGGGGCCCTTAATCTAGGGGACGAAATGGTGGATGGCCCATTTTGGCTTCCCTGTCCTGGGGCGTGATATGGCAGGAGGGCCTGCATAACGCTTCCTGACATGCTCTGAACTAAGTATCTGAGTGGTGGGATTCTTTTGCCATGTAGCTGCCGTGTGTTTGTGTACTGGGGGTGGGAAACCAGACACACAGACATAGATTCTCTCGTCATTTTTATTCCAGGTTTTCAATAAACACATCTTAAACTTTTCTTATAAGCGCAGTGCAAAGACAAGTCACGTAATGGCAAGATCTATTTGAACACAGACAATGGAAGACTGTTAATCAGAATATAAAGAACTCAGCTGGAGAGCAAGGAAGGCACACTTGCCCTGCACGCAGCTGACTGCCGTTTGACCCCCAGGACCAAATACGGTCCCGCAGACCCCACTAGGACGATCTCCGAGTGGAGAGCCAGGGGTACGTAAGTCCTGAGCATGAAGGGCATGGCTCAAAATCCAAAAAAGAATGTATGAGAATTCCTGCAAATAAGGACAAGTAAAGAACGCAACAGAAGAAAAATTTCATAATAAAATCCAAACAGCCAAACGCTCCCTCAACTTCCTGAAACGGAGAACATTAAAACCATATAAAAAGAGCAACACAGATGGGCCAGAACGGTAGTACAGCGAACAGGGCGCTTGTCTTGCACACAGCTGACCCTCACCCCGTCTGGTGCCCCACGCCCACTGGGAGTGACTCCTGAGCTCAGAATCAGGACGAAGCTGGCACTGCCAGGTGTGCCCCCAGGGAAGGAATGCCAATACTTTAGACATGTCCTGAGTACACGCATGAGCACTAGGTAAAGCAAACCCACATGACAGTGACCACACTGCCCCGACGCAGGGGAGGTCACCGGGAATCAGCACTGAGACAACGGGTGTGAAGGAGGTGCACACAGCACCACTACTTCAGAAAGGACTCAGTTCTTCAAAATGTCGAATGGACTTACCACATGGTCCATAAATTCTATCCCGAAAGACGTGCCTTCAAGAGTAATACACACAGGCCCACCCACAGACCTGTCCACAAATGCCCACTGCAGTTGTAAGCGGAAATAACCCAAATGCCCACCAGCTGGTGAGCAGACGAGTAAGATGAGGAACACAGTATCCCCTAGGAAGGGCTGTGGGCGGGAGTGGAGATACTGCAGCTTAGGTCAATTCGACTAAAGCTAGTAACAAATGACCACCTATTACAGGATTCCATTTTAGTGAAATGTCCGGAACAGGAGAATCTACAGAAAAATAAAAGTGCATTAGGGTCCCTCAGGAGTCAGGTGGAAACTGGGAGTCACTGCTAACGGTGCAAAGTCCCTTTTTTAGGGTGAAGGAAATGAAAATTAGATTGAAATGATCACTACGCAATTCTGTAACTCAACTAAAACCCACTTATTTAAACAATTTAGGTGAGTGCATCCTAATGCTGGAGTATTTTATCCCAATTAGCTGCTAGAGCTTATATTTATGAATGCAGAGGCTGGAGTCAAGCACGGAGGGCCTTCACCTCGCAGGGCCAACCCAGGTTCGATCCCCGGCATCCCACCTGGTTCCCCCGAGCACCATGGGCACTCCGAGTGCAGAGCCAGGAGTCACCTCTGAGCACTGCCTGGTGTGGCCAAAACAAAACTTGATGAACGCGGTACTACATTCCCTCTGCCAGTGTCCCTAAGTCCCCACAGCCCTGACAGAGCCCAGCCACCAGAGGGACAAACAGTTCATCAGGACGACTCTCAAGTCACTCAGCTCCAGCCTGCCGCTGCCCGTGATGGCGCACCGTGAGTGGGTGTGGAGGGACACACGGATTCCCGGCCCTTGCTGACCGCAGACACCGCCCGCCCTTCAAGCTTTCTCCTTGGACACGTGTCCTGCGTGCTGGTCCCCGTCTCTGCTCGCTCTTCAAGCTCGTGTCTCTTTCCTTTCCTTCTCCCCCACCTAAGTTTCCCTCAATAAAAACTATCTCGCATCACTAAAAGGTTAATTACTTGAAAACTATAAAATCATTCTTAAAAACTCTCTACCGACGTACAGGCTAGCAAGGATGCAGCAGCCTCCTGCTGGCTTTGGGGAACCCCCCACACTCCGGATTTGGAAGCAGCCACCCCCTCAATGGCAAGGCAGGACCCAGCCTGGACGAAGTGGGTGCGGAACTCCCTCCCTCGGGTCACTGGGGGCCTCTCCTGGGGGTGGGGTGGGGGCAAGAGGTTGATCCATCCCACTCCCCTCCCACAGACAGGCCCCGGCTGGTCCCCTCCTCCCCTCCTCAGGCCCCCTCCTCCTCCCTTGAGACCCACAGGTCCCCATTCTGTGCCCCTGCCCTGCAGCCTGCCAGAACCGGCCCCGGCCAGGCCCCTCTGGCTGCATCCAGCTCCGGCCAGAACTACTGGGCCAGGAGAGTGTGGCTGTGGCAACACAGGCACGCAGAGGAAGGCAGCCCGGGCACCCAGGCAGCACCCCGGAGCCACGCCCCCGCCTTCTCCCTTCCCAGGGCCAGAGACCCAAGGCCAGTGGCCAAAGTCCCCCGGGCCTTCTCAGTCCCTCGTGCCCTCCACACACCAGACACCCGCGCCGGCTGCCTCAGAGCCATCCGCACACCAGCTCGGCCTGGCCCTCCCTCAGCCCCCATCTCCGGGGGGCTTCTCTGCCAACTTCACCAGCACCTCCAAACCCCCACGGCGGCCCTTCTGCACACAGTCCCGCCCCGGGACCGCCCCTTCCTGTGAAGGGCAGTGCCCAAGCCAGCAGCAGCCCCAGTCACCTGCGCACCCCACCTGTCACCCTCAGTGCGAACGCCCCCCAGAAGCGGGCAGCCACTCCAGACCCAGCTGCAAACGGGGCAGGGCAGGAAGATGCTCAGGAGCACTGCCCACCCTGAAAAATAGACAGCCTGGCTCCTCTCCTCACACCTCTCTCACCCGGAACAGCCAAAACCCCAAGGCTGGCACAGCAGCCCCCGCCTGGGGCGCTCCCGGGGCTCACTCCCTCTGTTCAAAGGGCACCTTCAAGGCAACCCCCAAAACAAAGGAACAACCAGCACTCCTCAGGGAGGCCACGATGACCACTTCCCTGCAGGGCGCGAACAGCCGCCCGTCTCTCTCCCTGTGTTCCAGCACAGAAACACCTCCCCACACAACGGCCAGCCCCACCGGGAAGGGGCTTGACGGGCTCCACCGGGCACTGGATGCTGTCCAGGCCCCGCCCCCTTACGCTCACCTCCACATCGACCAATCAAGAAATGCCTCGGCGGGAGGAAGGCACTGACCGAGGGGAAAGCCAGGCAAATGCTGTGTCTGCAAGCGGGGAGAGTGCCAGGAGCCACTGCTGGCCTGGGCGCTGGGGGGAGGGAGGAAGCGGTTGGGGTGCCGAGCCCCTCGAGGGGTGGGGAAACACCTGCTGTCTACATGCGGCCGAGCAACACTGACACATTCGAAAGGAGATGGAATAAAGATCAGAGCAGGCCAGGGTCCCAGCCCAGCAGGAAGTCAGAAACGCCCCCCGACCCCCACCCCCACCGTCATACACGTTGGCCCACTAAGGCATAGGTGATGATTCTGAAATGCACAGAACACCGAGAGAGTGGGGTTTCTGGAACAAGGGAGGCTTCAACACAAACTTCCCTTTGAAATGTCAGGAGAGACAGAACGAAAGTTTCAGGACAAATAAACGTTGGGGCGGGAGAGGGTTGTCGCCGTTTGTTCCTGTTCACACCCAGAGTGCTCAGGGGGCCACAGGGGGTGCTGAGGGTCAAGCCCGGGCCAGCTGCGCCCACCACAAGCGCTCGGCCGGCTAGTCTACCTCTCCAGCCCAAGATAATGTTTTAGGAAACAAAGTGTAAAAATCTCTATAACATTTGATCTTTCATTTCACCACCCGAAGTGTTGACCAGATAAGACAGACATCACACGCTCCGACTCAGAACAAACGGACTAGCCCACGGCCTCCTGTCCCCGCTGACCTGCCACCCCCGCGGCTGACAGCGGCCAGCAGAGGTCTGGCCGTGTTTCTGGAGGCCAGTCCCAGCCCCAGGCACAGCTGCCTGTGTGATGCGAATGAATGCACCTCCAGCAGTCCGGGGTCGGGCTGGGAGCTGGCTTGCACGCAATGCCCCTTTCCTAGATAAGTGAGGACCGGGCAGACAGATTCTATTTTAAGCTCGCACAGCTGGAAGATGGTGTTAAGTCAGAACTCTGAAGCCAGCTATCTGAAAATAAAGACGTGAGGCTCGAAGAGCTGGCCTCCACGGGGTCAACACTGTAAAATTCTGGATACCACATCCGGGCCCCAAACATCACTGGGGGTCACCCCTCCGTCCGCCACCTTGGCGCGTCAGGTAGGGCCCAAACCCACCACCCCAGGAAAATTATGAGGGCGGAGTGAGAGCAAGCAGGAGGTCAGGAGCTTGTCGTGGGCCAGGGTCTGAGCGCCAGCATCCCGTACGGTCCCCCAAACCCGCCAGGAGCAATTCCTTAACTCCTGAGCACCGCCAGGTGTGGCCAAAAAACAAAAACAGAAACAACAGAATTTTAATTACAGGGTCAGAGTCAGTGCAGGGTCCCGTGCACGCGGCCAAGCACGGTTCAATCCCGGCACCCCAAGGAGCCTGAGCGGGAGCACAGTGGGGTGGTTCCCAGCCCTGACACGAAACCACCGTCTGCTCTGAGTTAGCAGAGGGCTCCCGCGGCCTCCCGAGCACCGCCTGGAACAGGCCCCCTCTGAAAGAAGATTCAAGATCAAGGGTTCCCTTCCTGCAACGTATCCTAAACTGGCACCGACCTGCAGCAAACCCCTGAGCTTAAAGCAGGTGCCAGGTGTCCGGCCACGGGCTGACCGCGCCACAGCGGAGGAAGGGGTGTCCACACTCCGGCCACACTGGCCACGGGCAGACACTGGCCCTGTGGGGTCGGGGGGGGGAATGAAAGGAAAACCGAGATGCCAGAGGTGAAGCTGGCCCAAGTCACCTGCCACTCTACACGCCCCTCTGCCAGCCAGCTGCGACTGTCCCTCCTGAAGCCAATGACGCTTTGGGACTGTTCTTCAGGGGCCACCAGCCTGAGCGGAGCTGCTCCGGAAGCGGGGTCTCCTGGCCCCAGCGGGCGGTGCTCTTCGCAAGAATGACACGTCTCGTGGCTGCTCTGATCCCCACAAATGCTGCTCGAGTTCCCGAGCCACAACCCCCATGACAAGGACCGGAGGGGGGGCTGGCCTCGCCCCTGCC
The DNA here is from genome assembly GCF_029834395.1 of Sorex fumeus. Lineage (NCBI taxonomy): Eukaryota > Metazoa > Chordata > Mammalia > Eulipotyphla > Soricidae > Sorex > Sorex fumeus. The sequence continues at coordinate 6,700,357 of NW_026606150.1, read as the reverse complement.
ACCCTGGGCTCCCCCCTCTGGCCAACCCCGACTCCCTCCTTACGACCAGATGCCCCCTCGGCCGGTGCCACACTGGGCCACTGGGGACGTCCTTTTCCCCCGGGGGCCCGTCAGACGATCCTTCCCCACGCACCTCTGCCCACTGGGGTGAAGGGCGCCGAGCAGGCTCAGGCAAGCCCTCGCCCTCTCGCTGTCGAGCTCGCCTTGGTGCCAGCCGCCCCACAGACGTCCAGGCTCGACTGGAAATCCGCAGGGCTTTCTCCGAGGCTGACTCAGGGCCCAGTCACCTCGCTGACTTCTGCAACCTTTCCAGCTCTGCCCACTGACACTCCTCCCATGCCCGACCCCGCTGCTCGCCCTCTGGACACTGACCAGGTGCAGCCAATGGTCCCACCAACGACACACGGGGCCCCCGGCGTCTCCGGGCACTGAGCACAGCCGTGGGGCCGTGGAGAGCCCGTCCGTGACTCGCCAGGAGCCTGAGGTGCGCGACCAGGCGTGACCGGCTGCTGCTCCCGAGGCGGGCAGGGCCCCCGAGGACGAGGCCTGGCTCATGCCCAACTCCCGCTGCCTTCTTCACCTTTCAACCTGCTAGCCAGATGTGCCCGTTCGTGACCGCTGAAATATGACGCCGAGTCCTTCTCCCCTCACCCCACCAAGAAAAACACTCCGGCGAGGGCAGGAGAGGGTGGCGAAGCCTAAACACCCTGCAGCACCAAGAACACCGCCAAGGGCGCGGGTCTCAGCTGCCACGACCCCTCTGGTGAGTGTGGGACCGTGGGGATTCGGGCCAGACAGTGACAGCACAGGGAGAACGGCACTGGCGCAGACTCGTCAGAGCCGCGAGTCCAAGAAGCCACTGACCCGTGAGAAGCGAAGGGGCGACCCTTTCCTGCCGGGCCACCGCGCTCGGGGTGCTGCCCCCTCCCCCACAAGTCTCACGCAGACTGTTTCCGGCCACCCAGCCGCCACTGCACCTACGACTTCTGCCTCTTCCTCCGGCCTGAGACTCCGACCCGTGAGTTCCCGAATGAATTCCCAAAGCAGTTCCTGGCAGACTGAGGTCGCGAGGGGCTGGCGTGCCGGTTAAGCCTGTCGCTCTCCGCAGAGCCGCGGGCCGGGCCTCCAGCCGGAGGGACCCGTCACACCAGGGCCGGAACGTGCAGCTGTCTGAGCCGGCGCTCCGCTTCCCACACGCTCCATTCCTAAACTGAGCTCGGACTTCTCCCCTCGGGCACCTCCCCTCCCCAGGACACAAACGGGCCGGTTCGAGCAGGCCAGGGTCACCGCGCACCGGGCTCTCTCCTGCAGAACTGGAGCCCGGCGCAAGACTCGCGCTCTGAAAATAGTCCGCCACCAAGGGAAGAAAAGGCCGATGATGAAACTGGCATCTAAAAACAGAACTGGTGGGCCGGGGAGGTGGCTCAGCAGGACGAGCACTCGCTTGTTCAATCCCATCGCCACAAAAATAAATAAAACCGAAGGGCTGGGGCGAGGCCCGGGACGGGCCAGGGCTGTGGTGGAGGGAAGTGTCCGACAGGGGAGGGAGGGGGCGCTGAGAGGGGGCAGAGCGGCAGGTATGAAACCACAGCGCAAACATTCATTTTTTTTTAAAAAGAAAAAGAAAAAAAAGCGCCCAGAGGCAGACTGGTGGGAGGCAGGGAAGCAGATGCTTAGGGGATCCGTGTTGAAACATTGTATGCCTGAAGCCCAACCACAAATAACTTTGTAATTTCACAGTGACTAAAAAGAAAGAAAAAAAAAAGACATAACTGGGGTGACTAAGGTACAAGGTAACTCCAATGGACCGCAGCACATTTTGCAGGTGGATCTCCAAACTCCACCGTACCGCCACAAGGCCCTCTGAGCATGCTGGGAGTGACCCCAAAATACTGTCACATGGGGTCCAAAAAGGAATGAAAAGAGAATTAATAAATCAACAAAATCAAGCATCGCTGTGGTAGGCTGGTTTGCGTTGGAGCAAATACCCAAAGCAGCTAGAAGCGCAAGTAAAAAGTTTCAGCGTAGCCTGGTACAATGGTACAGTGTTTTCCTAAGAGAGGGAACCAAAAAACATCATCCAAATCACTTAACTAAAATGAAGGGACGTTCGGCAGGCCGAGTGCGCTCTGCAGATGGAGGGGGGGAATCCTCATACCACATGGGGTGCCTAGAGAGGGGAGCAGTCCCTGAGCACTGTCAAGCATGGTCCAAAGTGAACAGGAATGAAAACCAATTCACTTCGTATCGTTTAAAGCGCAGTCTCTGGGCACGAGAGAGACAGGACAGCAGAGACGTCATTTGCCATGCAGACAACTCAGTTGACCAGGATTCGATCCCCAGCACCCCATACGGTCCCCAAGCACACCGGGAGTGAGTGCTAAGCACAGAGCCAGGGGTAAGCCCTGAGCACCGCTGGGTGTGGCCCCCCCCAAAATTTTTCTAATTCTACGAAGTTCAGTCTTTGGCATGTGAAAACTACACTATCCCTTCCCACTACCGAGTAGCCCCAAGGTCCTATCCACTGACACGGCGTGCTGGAAGGATCCTTCCACCCACAGTAACCCCTAAGCTGTGGTTTCAAACAGTGTCAGGGGTTGGGGCTGGTTCCGAAGCAACAGCTCCTGTCTTGCAAGTGTGACACCCGCGAGTTCCCTGCCCGGTGCCAGCGTGCCCGGATCCGACCAGCCAGCACCAGCGCGGGCACCGCAGCAGCTACAGAAGGGAACAGAAGGGGGAACAGGCCGAGAAACAACTGTAGTTCAGAGTTATCTGTGGGGCTTTAAGAAATATTTTCTTCCTGAGGCCAGGGCAAATTGTACAGCAGGGAGAGCATTTGCCCTGCATGCAGCCAGCCCAGGTTCGATCCCCGGCATCCCATATGGCCAGGAGTGACTCCTGAGTGCAGAGCCAGGAGTAACATTGGCAGGTGTGGCCCCAAATCCCAATCTGCTCACCCCCCCCCCCGCCACCCCGGAAAATAGAAATAGTTTCTTCTCTTGGGGCCAGGGAGACAGCACACTTGCCCTGTCTTGTCCCAGGTTCTAGTCCCAGAATCTCACATGGGTTCCTCAAGTTCGCCAGGAGTCATCCCTGAGCACTGAACCAGGAGTAAACCCTAAGCACGACTGTGTGTGCCCCCCCCCAAAAACAACTTTATTCTAGGGTTTTAGCGTCACTCACATTCAGCGGTGCTCAGGATTCCACACTCAGAATTACTCCTGACGGTGCTCGGGGGTTAAGCACCCTCCCTCTATACATCTCTCCAGCACCTCCCAAAAAATTTTAATTAAATCAACATTTTCTTGGGAGTCAGGGAAGATCTGGAAGCTCTATGCATGCGATGATGCAGAAGTCCCCAGTCTCGGCTTGGCGTCGCACGGCCCCGAACAGTGTGTCTTGGGGAGCCCGGTGGCTGTGAGTGCAACCCTCGTCCAGCACTGCAGGCTGTGACTCCTGCCCCCAAGTTTTATTTTTCTCATCCCGTCACAAATATCCAGAAGTAGGGTCCGACACTCACGCTCCAGTGGCCCAAACGCATGAGCGCTCGGCAGGCCGGGCCAGCACTCTGTGGCGCTGGGTATCTCGGCCTCTGCCCTCTGCTCTCTGGCTCCTGTCCGTGCTGGGGGTTCGCTGTCCTGACCTCTGCCCTCCAGGAGTCAGCCTCGCCGGTGGAAAGCCAAAGGGCCTCTAGAAACCATGTAGTGTCTTTGCTCGGGCCTGTGAGATAGGGCGGGGGTTGGATCCCAGGCGCCGAGCTCCCCCCCACCCCCGCCCCCGAACAGTACTCCACAGCCTGGAGGGCCCTGCTGGCCCAGCACGCCGAATCCCACCCGGAAAGGCCGAGTCAGGAAGTCCAAACTCTCTTGGGGTGACAGTGCTGGGCATGAAACCCAGCCTAAGACAACCACGTCCCCGACACTGAAGTTTCTCTGGGGCCAGAAATCACTCCCACTCCCAGCTGAGATCAGCGCTGCATTCTAGAGGACAGCAAACACCGGTCCTGAGAGACGGGAAGGGGGTGAAGGCTCCTGCCCGCGCCTACAGCGCACCTGGGCTCCATCCCTGGCAACCCCGTCTGATCCCCGGAGCACTGCCTGAAATGATCCCTAAGCAGAGCCAGGAGTAAGCCCCGACCGCGGCCAGGTGCAGCCCAACATCCCCCACAAACAAAAAAAAAAAAAACAATCATTTATGGTTCTCACAGTGCAAGAAGCTATTTGACAAGAAGCCAAATCAATTTTCTGAGCCCACCCACCCCAGTGACGGGGCCAACACTGCTCTGCCCACACAGGCCCCGGGGAAGGGGCCATGACCCAGAGGGGGGGACATGGAGAAAGGGGTATCAGAGAGAGGGAGAAGGGGGACAGTGCGAGAGGGGACAACGAGAGGGGGAGAGGGAGAGAGCGGGAAAGAGCTGGAGCACCAACCCCCCCCCCACACACACACCTGCACGCCTGACATAAACAGCCCGAGTTTGAGCTGAGCCCCGAGAAGCGCTCATGCCACCATCCCTTATTCTTAACCAAACACCGTTCAACTTCAGACCAATACAGGGGCTCCAGAGAGCGCGCCCTGGGTGGGGCGGGCTCTAGGGGCCCCAGACTTGATCCCCGGCACCCCCTCTGCCCAGCCAGGAGCGACCCCTGAGTGCAGGAGTGCGTGCCCGCTGGGTGTGGTCCAAGAAGCCTTCAGCCCCAATCGGGCTGTGACCAAAACCCAGTTTCTCCTGGAAACCACCACCAGTCCCGACAAACAACCAACCAACCAAGCAACCAACGCGGTTGAGAGGGCAAAGAACCCACCCCGGGGCCCGACTCAGGGCACAGCGGCGCGCTCCGGGCAAGGTCCGGGCTGGTCCTGCCTCCCTCCTCGGCCGCCTCCTCGCCGGGACACCGCACGGTTTGCAGGGGCAGCGGCCGCCACCGCTCAAATTTCCCCATTTCCCCCCCCCAACACCCACCCCCGAGCCGCTCGCGCGTCTCTCTCGGCTCAGTCCCGCGCGCTCGGGCCACGGCGCGGCCAGGCGGGCTGCGAGCACTCGGGGAGGAGCACCCGCCCGCCCGCCGGAGAAAGTTCCCATCCCCTGCCCCGGGGCTCTGCAGAGCCGCAGCCGGCGGCGCCCGCGGACGCGCTCACGGGGCGCCCCGGACCCCCGACAGCCGCCCAGTCCCGAGAGCACGTCGGGGCCCCGCTCCGGGCCCAACTCGGGGCTCCCCGCGGGCGGCCCCACCGCGGAGGCGGCGGCGACGGCGGCGACGGTGCCGCGGGACCGGCCCAAGGTCACGGAGCCGGAAAGCGGCGCGCGCGGCCCGGCCCGACCCGACCCGACCCGACCCGGCCCGGCCCGGCCCCGCGCCGCCCACCGGCTGCCCCCCGGCTGCCCGCCGGCCGCGTGACCTTGAGCGCGAGACGGCGGCTCACGTCCCCGCGAGTCGCCCAGGGGGTCCCCGGCCCGGAGCCGCCCGGGGGTCCCGTCCGCGGCCAGCGCCCCCGGCCGCTCCGCGCTCGCCTCGGGGCCCGCCCGCCGGAGCCGCCCCAAGTGCGGGACGCGCCCGGAGCCCGCCGGGCCGGCGGCAACAATGGTCCAGCCCAGGCCGGGCCGCCGCCGCCGCCGCCGCCACCGGACACGCGCGCGGGCCGAGCGGGACAAGTTGTCCGCGGGCCGGGCCGGGCCGGGCCGGGCCGGGCGGGGCGCGGCGGGAGCCGGGCCGGGCCGGGCCGGGCGGGGGCCGCGGCGGGGCGCGAAGTTCCCGCGGCACCGAGCCGGCAGGGCGGGGAGCGCCGCCAGCACCTCCCGGGCCGCCGGGCGGCGAATTCCGGGGGGGAGGGGAGGGGACCGGGACGCTCCCTCCCGCGCCGCCGAGCCCGCGCGCACGGGCCCCGCCGGCCGCCCGCGCCGCGCAGACCCCGCGCCGGGACCCGCGGGGGAGCCCGCCCCGCCCCCGCCCCCACCCCCCTACCTGGAGGTGCCCGCGACCCGCCGCTAGTTGCACTCGGGCGGGAAACGCGCTCACCGACACCATCAGCAAAGCGCCCAAGATGGCGGACGTATCCAGCAGGCCTTGAGTTCCCCCTGCCCGCCCCCGGGCCGCCTCGCAGCCAATCGCGGCCCTGCCCCCGCCCCCCGGCGCCCGCTCATTGGCTTGGCCTCCCCTCCCCCTGCCGCCTATTGGGCAGCCCGGCGACCCCGCCGCGCCCCCGCCGATTGGCTCGCGGGGCCCGTCAGTCAGGCGCGGGGCACGCATTCTTTCCCAGGGACTCGGCGGACGCGGAGTCTAGGACCCTGAAGCCTCGCGAAACAGTCCGGAGACCCGGAGCCCCCCGGCCGGGTCCCCGCCGGCGCCGTAGCAACAGCTGGGCCTCCGCTTGACGGACACGTGGGCCCGCCAATCCGACGGCCAGTACTTTTTAAAACTCCGGCGAGCCAAACCAATCGTGGCCGTGGAACTGGGGGAAGCCGTCGGGGAGCCAATGGGGCAGCGGGACGGGCGCGGGGCGGGCGGCAGCCGGGGAAAGCGGCGGTGACGCGCGCCACAACACAGGCCGCGCCCGGAAGTCGCGCGGGGCGGGGGAGTAGCTCCGGCCGCAGAGCGTTGGGCTGGCGTGTGGGAGGTAGCGGGTTCGGTTCCCGGGCTCTCCGCGACGAAGTTTCAAGGAAGAAGCGCGGGATTTGGTCTCCACCTCGTCGAGGTGCTGCAGGTCCAGGTGCTCTCGAAGGAAGAGAAAAAGCAGCGGGTTTAGGGGGTTCGCTTCCCCCGCCCAAGTACCGGGGTGTCTCCAGGGTCTGTGCAAGCTGGTACCTCCCTGCATTCTGCGCTTGGCGGCAACGGTGTCCCCATCCTTTAGGGCCGCTCATCCCCAAGGTGCCAGCTTGTACTTCACTGCACCTGGGACAAAAGCGACAGTGAGGGCCACCTTCCAGATGCTCAGCATCACCCCTGCCCACCCTTGGCACCAGCCCACCGACCTGAGGCCCGACCACCTGCTCACAGGGCACCTAGGGCACGGAGGGGCGGGGGAGATGCTCCCGTGGGTCAGCCCGGGGCCCAGACTTGCTCCTCTCCGCCCTCCCAGTCCCCGCTTTTTTTTTTTTACAGATGAGATTTTTTTTTTTTTTTACGCAGTGACCCTGTCTGCAGATCTTGTCTGGGGCGCCCCAGTTCTTATCTGTAAAGGGCTCATCAGAATGGCTGCAGGGTGTCACTCAGCTGCCCCGGTGCCCCAGGGGCCCGCTGGCCACTCAGCTGGCCGGGAGCAAGGTCTGGGAGCGGCTGGGTGCAGAGTCCCCAGGGCGGGGCGCAGTGCAGGGCGGAGCCCAGAACGGAGGCTGAGCTCGGGTGGGGGAGGGGTGGGGAAGGGGCGCGTCCTGGAGGCCAGCCGAGCAGAGGTACGTCAAGGTTTCTGCTGGGACAGTGAGGTGACCTTGGGGGCAGGGAAGGGCGTGGCCAGGGCTGGCCAGACCTGCAGAGAGGAGCACTGGGCGGTGCTACAGGGAGCCTGGGAGCCCCCGCAGGGAAACCCTGGGTCGGGATGCCTGGCAGAGCTGGGCGTGGGCAGGAGGCAGTGAGGACCTCGCCCTGCCCTCCTGGGGCCCAGCCACCCACCCATCCCCTATGCCTACACCCTGACTCACCCAGCATCAAAGGACATGCCAGCCAGCGCCTTCCTCAGTCGCCTCCGTCCCGACTGACGTGGGTCCCGGGGCTCTGTGCCCTCTGATTAAATAAAATGACACAGTACCTCACCCAACATAAGTGGTCCCCAAGTCTCCAATTATACCGAGCTCCTAAGCTAGGTGGAAGGGTGGAAGTCACAGGGGGCTACCTGGAGGCAATGTCTGAGGGCCAGACAGCGATCTTGAAACTGTACATTGGCTGAGCCGTCTTAGAACTTGAACTCGGGGCCACTTTCTTTTCCCCCTGAAAACTTCTGTGGAATTTTTGTTTGCTTAGTTTTGGTTTTTGGACCAGACTCAGGTGGTGCCCAGGGCTGGTGGACTTGGGGAAACATACACTGTTGGGGACTGAATCTGGATTAACTGCATGGCACGCGCCTTCCCCACTGTACCATGTGGCTCTTGGAGTTTATTTTGGATGTTTAAACGTTCAATCCCTTGCTTGCGGCTGACCCTGGTTTAATCCCTGGCATCTCATTTGGTCCCCTGAGCACCCTCAGGAGTAATTCCTGAGTGCAGAGCCAGGAGGAACCCCTGAGCATCACCAGGAGTGGTCCCACACCCAAAAAATTAAATTAAAAATATCGATGAATCTTTTCAGACTTGTTCCACAGTAGAATGGAGAAAAGAAGACGGAGCCCCGCGTGCCCGTCACCCCCGTGTGTACTCCTCAACTTCTAGGGACCAACACGAGAACTGACAGATTTTCACTCTATCAAGCAATGACTATTTTTAAACTCCATTTACTATTTTCATATCTCAGCAAAGAAAACCCCTTTGAGCGAGGCTGGCGTGCGATTGGACCAGCTGCGCGGCAAGGAAAGACGCCCCTCCTAGCTCAGAGGTCCCGGCGGCGTGGAGCGACTCGGGGACCCCAGCAGCGGGTATGGCTGGCACAACCCAGGCAGGGCGCCCTGCGGGGGCAGAGGGGCCCATTTCCCTGTGGGAAAGTGACTGTTTCTCTCTTCCCGCTGCATGAAGATTCAGTCCGGGCTGGGAAGTCGGGGGGAGGGGATCCCCTGAGACCGATGGGCAAAGAAAAGAAAAGCGAGGGGAGGGGCTGGGAGGGCAAGAGGCACCTGGGGTTCCGGATGAGCGGAGGATGGGGCCACCTGGTCCCGCACCCCACATCCTACCCGGCCCGGTCCTGCCCAGCCCAGCTGTCCCGGACCCCGGAATGAGCAGAGCTAATAGCCGCCCTTGGACGACGGGGCCAGCGGGTGACAGGAACAAAGCGCTGGTGGTCCCTCGCAGAGGCGGGAGAGGACGGGAAGGGCCCGTGACAGTTCCGGTCACACGGCAGAGCATCCCAGGGCCAACGAGGAACACGGAAGGAATAAGGGAATGAAGGGATGAATGAAAAACCTCCTGCTGTGTTTCCCCCTCCCCATTCCCACCTAGTCAATAGTCCGCCAGCTTCCTCATCTGAGACACAGACACCCTCTCCTCCAGGAAGCCCCCCTGCACTCCTGCCTGAAGAAGTGGGCCCCAGAGAGTGTACAGGGTGAAGGAATCTGCCTTGCACACAGCCCCTGTGGTTTGATGCCCACCCCCACATACGGTTCCCCAAGCCCCGCCAGGAGTGTCCCTGAGCACTGTAGGGCATGACCCCCAAACCAGCAAATGCCTCCACGAACCTGGCCCTCTGGGCCCCAATATCTCTCCCACACAGGACCGAGGGAGGGGCCCCCAGCCTAATCTCCAGGGCCTGTGGCCACCAGGAGCCGCCTCAATGCTGACAGCTGTTCTAGCGCCCCCTGCAGGCACCCCATGGCAGAAACATCCACGCAAGGGACCTGGGCCCCAGACTGCAGATGGTGGGTGGTGTCGAGGGGCCCTGCAGGGTGCTGCAGAGAACACGGGGCCCTACCGCAGCCCCCTTCCCACCAGGAGACCCTCTCCCAGGCTTTGCCTGTCCCCCGGCAGACACTGGGCAACAGGACCAGGAGACCGACAGTGGCATCTTCTGAAGCCTAGATCAGCTTTTCTGGGCACCCGGTCCAAGTGGGGACAAGCCTGGGGACTCCAGGCATGGTGAGGACAGGGAACCCACTTCTGCCAGCCCTGGGCAGCGTGGTCTCGGGCAGGACAGCACCTCTCCCTACTCAGATGGGCCACTTCGAGCACTTGGCCAAGCAGGCGGCGCTGGCCACCGCCTCCCGGGAGAAGGGCACCGCTAAATGGAGGCGGGGGGTGACACAGAGTCAGTTTCCAGCGCCATCACTCTGCACCGTCCCACAGTGAGCTTCCAGGCTTGGCGTCAGTGGTGACACCACCAGCAGTGCCCAGGGCCACCCAAAGACGGTGGGGCAGGTGTGACCCTCTGGCAGTGTGGGAGACCAGCTCCCCAGAGGTCACTGGTCACTTCCAAGCCGTGTCAGGGGGGGTGGGGGGCAGTTCTTCCAGATTTCCCCCCTGGCTTCCTGTGTCTCCGCAGCCTCCAGCCTCTCCACGGCCCCCTCAATGTGCGACCAGCCGTCCTTGCTTGCGCCGGCGTGCCCCTTCTGCAAGGGCACAACCTCCATAATCCCCATTACGTATTTCCTCAGCTGCCCCCAAGGATGGAGGACCAGGCTTGCTCCCCGACTGGGCACCAGCGGAGGCCTGCAGGGACGGGCATGGGGGGTCAGGGAGGCACCCCGGGTCCCCATCCGGTAGCCCAGCGCCCGGGAGGGCGGGGACCCGCTGTCCACTCCCCGGGGACTCAGGACTGGGAGGCACACGGGGCGGGAAAGAATGGCAGTGACGCTTACGAAACACGAGCTTTATAAATACTTCCTCTGTACAGTGTCCCCGCCCGGCCCGCCCTCACACCCCAAGTGTCCGGTGAAACCCCGACTCTCTCTCTCTCTCTCTGAGTCATAAAATATATTTTTTTTCTTTCCGTATTTAAAACTATGTACAGCGGCGGGCGGGCGGTCAGGACGAGTCCGTGCAGGGTGACGGCGGGGGCGGGAAGAGCCGGAAGTAGCTGCGTTCCGTGGCGGGGGACGGTGGGCAGCTGTCCTCGGCCGACAGGTACTGGCTGTGGGGCGTGGGCGGCGGCGGGTAGGGGTCCGAGTCGGAGTTCAGGTCCAGGTAGTACTTGCTGCCCTTCCAGCGGCTGGCGCTGTGGTCGCTGTCACACACGTCCGTGCTACAGGGTGTCGTCGGGGGCGCTGCACCCCGTACGATGTACGGTCTGGGGGGGGAATGGGAGAGGTGAGGGGCGGCCCTCGGAGCCCCGCAGCCCCCAGGCACCTCCCGGACCCCCGGACCCATTCAAAAGGGGCTTGTGAGCCATCGGGAGCTTCTACGATCTAGCCGTCGGGAGCTTCTGCATGGAAAGTGCCAGAAGTTGACAGCCTTCCTTTTTTTTTTTTTCTGTTTGGGTCACACCCGGCGATGCACAGGGGTCACTCCTGGCCCTGCACTCAGGAGTTACTCCTGGCAGTGCTCAGGGGACCATATGGGATGCTGGGAATCGAACCCAGGTTGTCCACATGCAAGGCAGAATGCCCTACCTGCTGTGCTATCGCTCCAGCCCCAAGCCAACAACCTTCCTTACGGCACCGCTGGGACAGGCCAGCGGGCACATGCCCACAGGGACACCTCCCTCGTGGCCCCAAGGCCAGAAATCGGGGTGAGGTCGGAGCCTCAAAGCAAACACAGGCGTCTGGAGCATTACAGGGGTCACGGGGCAAGGAAGGAAGGGCCACACGGGCCGGCAGGGACTAAGGGGCTGGGGTGGACAGGACAGCGCCCAGGGCCCAAAGGGGTAACGCCACGCCTGCAGTCCCCAGAAGCGGCCACCAGAGGGCAGGCGGCTCCCCACGCTGGTGTCCACAGGCGGCCAGCACCCGGAGGGGTGGGCAAACTGGTCGTTCACCCTCAGTGCCCCACAATGCCCACCACACTGCTCCACCTGATCCCAGGGAGGGGAGTGGCCACCCCCGAATGGACAAGTGGGCGCAGGGGGTGGGGGACATTCAGGGGCTCAAGAGGGCACCAGGAAAGACAGGAATGACCACTCAGGAACAGCACCAGGGCCAGGCAGGAGGGATGGATGGGTGCACTCGGACCCCGAGTCCGTTCTCCCAGCAGGCGGGGGCTGAGGGGGGATCCAGGCACCCCTGAGCTCCGGGGAGCCCTGGCGGGTCAGCAGTGGGTGGGCGGCCAGCGTCCTGCTCGGCTGCAGGGTACCTGTAGGGCCGGGTGGGTGCGGGCACGCTGGCGGGGTAGAACACGTCCGCGTTGTACAGGGAGGGGTCGGTGGCGGGGGACGGCGGCGGGTTCAGGACCTGCAGGAGGAAGCGAGTGACCAGCCTGAGACCCGCAAGCGCCCGAGCCTGCCAGGGTGGCCAGCATGGCCGCAGCCTCGGGGTCTCCCATCAGCCCCCCAACCCTACCCCACCTCACACCCTCACTGCTACACTGGCCTCTGCGGGTGTCTGTCCAGCTGTCCCCGTGGGGGCCCGCCAGACCCGCCTCTAGCCTCCCTGGGTGACCTCCTCCCTCCTGTCCCCCAGCGTGGAAGGACCACCCCTCCCCAGGTCTGCACTGGGAAACAGCAGCCAGGGACAGAGACCCCTGGAGGCCACTCAGGGAAGTGACCCGAGGGGGGCCCTGCCCCCGCTGCCGGCTCCTCCCTCACTGCGCAGGCGCAGCCCTGGCTAAAAATAGCACGCCCACCCTGGCCTGCTGCTCTGGGGGCAGAGGCGCTTCTAAAATTAGCAGGAGCGCTGGCGCTTATCTGCAAACGGTGCTCTGGGAATTACGTAAAAGCCCAGAGCGGGCCGCTCCCCGCACAGTGCTCCCCAGGTGGGCCCGGCTCCCCACACCGTGGGTATGGATAGGCCCGTTCCTGACCCCCCAACTCCACCTCTACAGGGGAAGGGCAGCGTCAAAGACATGGGGGCCACACGTGGCTGTGCTGAGGGGCCCCAGGGTAAGGGGGTCGCACCAAGTCTCAGGAAGGAGAAGGCCGGACCCCATTTCCTGTCCCTCACCTGAGCAGGGCCTGGAGACTCCAGGGGATCAGTTTCCCTCCCCAGGCCAGCTGGATAAGGGGTGCTGCCCAGAGGGAGGGGTGCAGCCTGGCCCTAACCTGGGAGGACACGCCACCCCACCCCTCGTGAGAGCACTTCTGGGCTGGAAGCCTGCTCTGAGCAGGCGTGGCTGGATCCGATGCTGACGGGGTCACAGGCTCTGCACACACCGCAGCAAGCCCACCCTGTCCCCCTGCGCTCTGCTCTGGGCAATGGGGAGGGGGTCCCCTTGGTGCCGGAACTCCCCAGGAGCACTGCAACCTCCAGCAAGGCCCAAGGCAGAGGGAGTCGGACCAGGTGGGAAGGAAGCTGGCATGGGCACCCAGACGGGCACCATGGGTGGGTGCTGGCTGGCTTTGCTAGGGGGGTGGGGGTCCACACCGGAGCATTCTTCCCAGTTCTAGGTAGTTCTAGATGGCGGCCCCCGCAATGATAAGGGCAGCTTTTTCTGAACCAAGCAGGGGGCCGTTAAGAGAAAGTCAGTTTGCTTGCACCAGATGGCCCCCTGAGCACTGCTGAGTGGCCCTTGCCAACCCCCCAGCCCCTCCCCCAAATAAAAGAGCACTGACAGGGCTGGAGGGGAGGGGAGCAGACGCCCACCCTTGTCTGTGGCAGCAGAAGAGTCTAGAAAGGGCACGGCCACAGCGCCACTCACCGGTGGGTACAGCGTGGCCTTCGTGCTGGAGGAGCTGCTGGACGAGGCGCCCGTGACGTGGTTCCGGTCGTAGGGGGGCGCCCCGCCCCGGCCCCCCATCAGGCTCACCGAGCTCATCATGGACTTGCCGCAGGAGATGCCTGTAGGGGTGGGAGCGAGGTCAGGGGGCGCTGCACACCCCCCCACCTGCATCGGCCGTGCGAGCCACACTGTGGATGGCAGAGGCCGTGCAGAGGCCACCCCACTGGCTTTGGGGACATTGTCACACGGATACCAGGTCCCACTGCGAGCCCTGAGGGTGGCACCATCGTGTGTGGCTCTGGGGCACTTCGGGCTGAGGCCCAGGCCCGGCTCCTGGTGGGCTTTGTCCCCTGGTCACTGTAACCTCATGGGCAAAGCCCAGACCATGCCGGGGACAAGCTGCCGGCCAGACCCAGTGACCCCCTCCAACTCCCCAAAGGGTTCACCTGCCCCCACATCCTCTAGGGGACATGAGGGTCTGAGGACGACTCGGGGCAGGGCCCACCAGATAGCAGGAGTTTGGGGGGAGCAATCAGATGGCAGACAAGGTGTTTGCCTTACACGCACGACCCTAGATAGGTCCCCCGAGCCCCGCCAGGAGCAATCCCTGAGCCCAGAGCACGGCTGGGGGTGGCCCCCAAAACACAACAGAAACAAACAAGAATAGCACAAGTTGAGTTCCACAGCGTTGTCCCCACACCTTAAAGGGGACAGTCGGGGCAGGAGTCATGGGACAGCAGGTTTGTCTTTCATGTGGCCAACCCGGCTTTGATCAGGGGGTCCCCTGAGCACTGCCAGGAGAGATCCCTGAGTGCAGAGACAGGAGAAGCTGTGAGCACCATCACCACCACACACACACATACACATGAAGTGGGACGCAGGGAGCAGACAGGAGAAGCTGCAAGCACCACACACACAGAGACACACACACAGACACACACAGACACACACACACAGAAGCTGCAAGCACCACACACACACAGACACACACACACAGACACACCCGGGGCGGGTGGAGAGAGCAGCCCTGCCGGAGTGGAGCTGTGATACCACCATGCTGAGGACGCTGACGCCTAGCACAGGCTCCAGGAGAGACTGGCTACGCCGGCCATGAGCAGGAGTCCCGAGGGAGGGACACTGCCTGCCTGGGGCACAAACACACAGCAACTGACCACGCCAGGCGTGAGCAAGCCGCCCTGTGCGCCTCACAATGGCCACGTGCAGGAGGTGAGTGGCAATGTCTGTCCCGTGCAGGAGGCCCGCAGCGATCAGCAGTTTCTGAGATGACGGGTGGGCCCTGAGCGCCTGGCAACGGCTGTGATGGGCAGTGTCTGGCCGCCCCGTCGGGGGTCCGCTCCCCGGCCCGCCCAGACCCTGCAGATCACAGGCTCTTACCTGGGAAGGGGCCGTGCTGTGCGCCGCCAGGGGCGATGAAGTTGAGGGGCACGTGGGGGGCCGCGCTGACGTACTCATGCGGGAAGGGCCCCGTGGCCCCCGAGTAGCGCTGGCACACCACGCGCTGGCACACGAAGTAGACGCCCCCCATGACGAAGAGGGAGAGGATGATGCCGACCACCGGCCCGATGGCGCTGCCGTGCACGGGGCCGTCGTCGGCCGGCGGCTTGGTGATCTCTGCAGGAAGAGCAGCGCGCTGGGGTGTGGGGGGAACCGCAGAGCTCCCGGACGGGGGTGGGGGGTGGGGGGTGGGGCGCCAAGCCAGGAATACGGGCGCCTGGCTGGGTGCGGGGTCACCCAGGTACTCCCAAGCCACCTGGGGGATGCCCCGTGGACCCCGGCTGAAGGCCAAGTGCAGGCTCAGGACTGGACACCAGCCCGGCGGCCCAGCGCAAGGAAGTCCTGGGGACCCCGGCCCCCTGCTTGGCAGAGGAACTGGGCGAGTCCCTGGAGACCCCTCACTCCCGCCGAGCTCTCCCCCACAACTGAAGTGGCCCTGCCCCACCCATGTGGAGACATTCCTGCGTCCTAGCTGGGGCCCTCTGGGGCCAGCACCTCCAGGAGGCCCTCCTTGACTGCCCTTGTGGCACACAGATACTTAAGAGCCAGCAGGCTGTGTGCCTGCACACGTGCGTCCACTCCTGGCCCAGGTGGGAATGGATTCCCCCACCCCACCCCCGTAGCAAAAACTCCCATCCTGACACCTGCCAGAGGATGCTGGGCCTCTGTGCTTTCTGTTCCCGCTGGCCGCCGCCTCCTCCAGGAAGCCTTCCTGCCTCTCCCCGGCCAAGGACTCTCGGCGCCCCCAGTCCCAGAGGCCCCTGCTCACCACACATGAGTTCGTCGGAGCCGTCCATGCAGTCGGGGAAGGAGTCACACTGCTGCTTGATGAGCACGCACTGGCCGCTGCTGCAGCGGAACTGGTTGGGCAGGCAGCTGGCTACAGGGGTGCGGAGGTGGGGGCTACGTCAGAGGGGGCCCCAACGCCGCCCCCTGAACCAGTGCCCTGTCCCTTGCTGAGTACAGAGCAGATGTGGGGGGCTTTCTGGGGCCGGATGGGAGTGGACCCCACAGATCCAGGCCCCGACTCCCTGTCCCGTGGTCCCTGTTCACTGGCAGTGGGGATCAGCCCCCCCACTGTGGAGGGGCAGAGTGCCAGGTAGGGGAGGATCCCCAGCAGGGGACGCTGTATGGTGCAGGCGGGAGGGGCCAGGGACCAAGCACAGTCCAGCTCAGAAGGCGCCTGGCCCCCGAGGCAGAGAGATCCATGGCACACACAGAGCCACCTGCAGGCCAGATCTGTTCTAGAAGCTTCCCAGCCGTCCTGCTCTAAGAACAGGAGGCTGTGGTCTCCCGGGAGGAGGGTTACAATCCTGAGACACAGGGTGGGCCGCTGAGATAGTTTCAGGAGACTTGCTGTTGTGGGGGGAGCCTCTGAGCCTGGGGGCTTTCGAGGCTCAGCCGCGCCAGGACCGGCCACAGTGAGAGGTGAGAGCATATGGGCACACGGCCACTTCAGGGTCTCCATTACAGCCTCTACCTGCGGTCGTGTGGCCCCGAGCACCACTAGGTGTGTCCCTGGAGGTCCCTGAGACCTCTGGGGGCGGCCTAGGGGGCCTGGACAGCTCTGAATCCTGGGACCATCTTGCCAAGCTGCTCTGGTTTGGGGTGGTCCTGAGGACCCTAAAAACGCTCAGGAAATTCAAAAGAAACCCATTTCTGGCCCGATGACATTGGTTGAACCCAGGTCAGCCAGGTGCAAGGCAAGTGCCCTATCTGTTATACTACCAGCCCCCAAATCTGGAAAACTCTTGACCGAGTTAGGGCAAAGTACCCGGCAGTACAGACCAAGAGGGGCTGGAGAGAGAACGGCAGGAAGCACTGGCTCTGCACACAGATCTGCCTGCTCAATCCCCAGCACCGCATGGTCCCGGGATGTGATCCCTGAGCAGAGCCAGAGTGAAGCCCTGAGTACCAGCCCTGCGGCCCAGAACAGAAAGACTGGGGTGGGGGTGGGGGCGCCTAACGTGACCGTCTCCCGCCTCACGGCTGAGGACGGAACATTTCCTTCTGGGCAAAGAGACCGGAGCGGGCCTGTGCTCTGACCGCTTCTGGGAGGGGCTTCCTGGCATTGTAAGGGTCAGAGTGGGCGAGAGCAGAGCTGGAAGAGGCAGGAAGGGGAGGCGTGGAAGGGAAGGACTAGGCTGGGCCTGGGAGTCAGAACTGGAGGAGCCTGCTTATGATCTAGCAGGTTCTGCACTGCAGGGGCGCAGGAAGAAGCCAGGAGGGGCAGAGCCTGGGAGAGGGGGGCCTGGGCGGGGCCAGGACAGGGGGCGGAGCCAGTGGGAGCGGCATGTTCTGGGCGTGGCTAGAGTGGGGGTGGAGCCTTGTGGGAGGCGTGTCCTGGGCGGGACCAGGACAGGGGGCGGAGTCAGGAGAGGGGGCGGAGCCCGTGGGAGTGGCATGTCCCGGGCGGGGCTAGAGTGGGGGTGGAGCCTTGTGGGAGGCGTGCCCTGGCCAGGGGCAGTTCAGGGGATGGAGCCAATGGGAGTGGCACGTCCTGGGCGTGGCTTGTGAGAGGCGTGTCGGGCGGGGTCATGACAGGGGTGGAGCCCAGGGCGTGTCCTGGGCGGGGCCAGTGTGGGGGTAGAGCCTTGGGAGTGGATTATCCTGGGGCGGGCCAGAGTAGGGGGTGGAGCCTTGCGAGAGGCGTGTCCTAGGTAGGTTCATGACAGGGGGGTGGAGCCTGTGGGAGTGGAGCGTCCTGCGTAGGGACAGAGCAGGGGGTGGAGCCTGTGGGTTCGTGTCCTGGGTGGGGCCACAGCAGGGGGTGGAGCCTGCCGGGCATGTCTTGGGCGGGGCCAGGGCAGGGGAGGCGCTTGTGGAAGCCCCGTGTCCCGTTGGTGGTGTCCCTGTTGGGGATGGGGGTGGGGCTGGTGGGAGCCACGTGTCCTGCGAGGGCTCTCAGGTAGGGGTGTGGGGTGGACAGTCAGACGCTGGTGTGGCCTAGATGGGCAGGTGGGGGCTCCAGGTGATGACCCTGGGCAGCGCCCGGGTGGAAGAGAAATGGCCCGTCCCGGGCCGAGAGGGAGCGGCTGGGCCTGGCCGGGAGGGTGGGACGGGTGGGCAGGGGTGCGGCGGGCCAGGCTGACGCACCGTCGCAGTTGGCCTCGTCGGAGCGGTCCTGGCAGTCGGCCTCCCCGTCGCAGCGCAGACGCAGGTCCACGCACTGGCCGCGGGCACAGGGGAACTGGGCGGTGGAGCACACCGGGCAGCCCTCCTCGTCGCTCTGGTCGTCGCACTCGGGGAAGCCGTCGCAGCGCCAGGCCCCCGGGATGCAGTCGATCTCCCCGCTGGCACAAGCGAACTGATCGGGCGAGCAGGTGGGCGGCTCTGCGGGCAGAGACCCCGTCACTCGCTGCCCCGCCAACAGGCAACAGGGGACAGGCCCCTTGCTGGGTGAGGACAGGGAGAATGTTTGCAGGAAGAAGAAATGAATGGTGGATCTGACCTGGAAGTTGGCAGCCCCCAACCCGGCTCTGCCTGCCTCCAGGACTCTTGGGACCCTTCTGGGCCCCGCTGCCCGGTAAGGGAAATCGGGGGTCCACAGATGGTTAATCTGGTGCCCTGGGTAGCACTGTGCTGGGAGCCCTGGGGTGCTGGGTGGCGAGGGGAGGGCTCAGGAACAGAGCTGGCACCCAGCAGGGGGAGGGCAGGAGAGTATAGGGGAGCTCCAGACACCTGAAGTTCCCTACCATTTCCCCTCCTCCAGGTCCGCTTCTCCAGCTCCAGGGGCCAGGACAGCGACTGGCATGGACACACAGGCACGGAGCAGAGAGAAGCGATCAGCTGGGCCACCTCCTACAGCCCCCGAGCCCCCATCCCCAGCCCTCCCTTCTCTGCGTGGAAAAGTGGGGTGGCCTGTAGGAGGGGCCAGGGATATGAGGGTGTCGGTGTCACATGGCAGACACGCCAGGCAGCGGGCAGCTTCGGGTCCTCAGCACCTCCCAAGCATGAAGGTCCCTGCCTGCACCACAGCGGAATGGGGGGCAGAGATGGGGCAGACAGGGGGGCAAACCTGACTCTCCACACTGGGTGTGGCCAGAGGGTTCCCAGCCATACCCGCCCTGAAGGTGGCAGTGAGGCATGGGGCTGCAGCCCTCACCAGAGCCCCAGGCCTGGGCACCTCATTCGTCTCCACTGATCCCCTCCCATGGCAGAAACAGCTGTTTTGGGGTTTTTTTGGGGGGGAGGGGGGAATCACACTCGGCACAAGGGTTACTCCTGACTCTGTGCTCAGGAATCACTCCTGGCGATGCTCGGGGACCATGTGGGATGCTGGGGATCGAACCCGGGTTGGCTACATGGAAGGCAAACACCCTCCCCGCTGTGCTTTCAGTCTAGCCCCGACAGCCGGAGCAAAGGGCAACAGAGAAGATGACCACAGCTTGCCCCAACCCCTCATCTCTCCAGTGCCCACACTCCTGAGGCGGGAGAGGGCACCCAAGCAGCTCCTGGCCAGGTGGACCAGCACTAGGGTCCAAGGACAGTGTCGCTGAGGCCCTGTGGTGTCAAAGGGCGACACCCGGCAGGGCTCTGAGCCACATGGTGCCACCCCAGAACCTAGGCCCCAGGCATACCATGGACAAGCCTGACTGCTGCGCCACCTGCCAGGACCTTCCGGCCACATTCTGGACCACTCCTCAGCAGCTCTAGGGAGGGAGGGGACCAGGGCACACGGAGGGCTACAGAGAGGAGTGAGCCGACGTGAGCACTGGAGGTGAGCCCGTCCAAGGTGGGCAGCTTAGGCAGCCGGCAGGACGCAGAGAACCCTGAGAGATTCAGCACCTTGAGAGAACCCGCCGAGGCAGGGCCCACACCCTGAATGCTGCTGCTCTCACCCCCAAACCCACGGGGGCCGGGGAGAGCCCAGGGTGTGGCCCCAGCACTGTCTGGCCGCCCGAACACAGGTGCAGTGATCACAGAGCGAGCCTGGGACGACCATGAATGACCGAATGACTGAAAGGGCCCAAGCCCGGGACACAGCCTGCATGTGGAGCCCTGGGCTTGGTTCTGAACACGTTGTGGAGGACAAAGCAACCGAAACAAAGTTGAAATCAGAGAAACCTGCTCTCAGATCACAATGCAGTTACGCTAGCAATCAGCGATCGGCATGACCCTATTTTTTTTGTTGTTCTGTTTTTGGTCCACAGCACTCTGCGCTCAGGGACCAGTCCCGTGGGGTTCAAGGGCCCTTGTGGGGTGCCAGGGATCGAACTGCGGTCAGCCACACACAAGGCCAGCACCCTCCCCACTAAACTACTTCTTTAGCCCAAGAAATCCCTATTTTTTGAGACCACCTAACATCCTTGTAGTTAAGACAAAGAACAGCAACCACCAAAATAACGAAAACAAAACAAAACAAAAATAACAGGAGAAATTTAAAAGTATTTAAACTGAATATGAAAATACAGGGGCTGGAGCGATAGCACAGCAGGAAGGGCATTTGCCTTGCACGAGGCCAACCTGGGTTCGATCCCCGGCATGCCACAGGGTCCCCCGAGCATCGCCAGGAGTAATTCCTGAGTGCAGAGCCAGGAGTAAACCCCTGAGCATCGTCGGGTGTCACCCAAAAAGAAAAAAAAAAAGAAAATAGAGGTTATCAGGGCTGGAGAGATAGCACAGCAGATAGGGCATTTGCCTTGCACGCAGCCAACTTGGCCGACCCGAGTTCGATTCCTCCGCCCCTCTCCGAGAGCCCGGCAAGCTACCGAGAGTGTCTCGCTCACACGGCAGAGCCTGGCAAGCTCCCCGTGACGTGTTTGATATGCCAAACACAGTAACAACGAAGTCTCCAATGGAGACGTTACTGGGCCCGCTCGAGCAAATCGATGAACAACGGGAGGACAGTGACAGTGACAGAGGCTATCGAAAAGTCCAGGATACAGCAAAAGCAGCTGTCAAAAGCGGCTGTCTCCACCTCTTCCAGTTTCCATCCCGATGGGCCAAGTCGCTGTGAGACGCAAACGTCAGAAGCAGGTCAGACACACGAGGCACCTCGGCTGACCCTCACCTCCTGTCCGGGTGCGGGCTCACCCTCAGGTGGGCGTGGCCGAGTGGGGGACAGGGACGCAGCCCCTGCCTGGTGTCACGAGAGCATGTCACACCGCAGGCGGGTTGTAGCGCAGGATACAAGGTCTGAGCCACACTTTCCCTGGAAGCACGTGGCTTCGTTACCACGTGACCTGGAGACAGCCCAGAGGCGCCCGGGGAAGTTAGGAGTGGGCTGGATCGGCGGAGCAAGGCGGGCACTGGGAGGGGAACGGCTTCAGGGAGCGGGGACCCCCCACGACAAGGTTTACAAAGGGTGCCAGGAAGCATTGTGGCAGTGTCCCAGGTCACTGCCCGGTGTCCCAACAGATGGTCCCACCGAGGGGGGTCAGAGAGACAGCCCAGGGGTTAAGGTACTGGCCATGCACCTGTAGAATAACATTGCCACAGGGAGCTTAGGTTTATCGGGTTTCACCCATCACAGTGCTCCCGAGTCACTCCCATTCCTCTGTTTACCTGTAAACTCTTCTCTGTGCTCTCCTCCCCAGCCAGTTAATCACCTTTTCTCCATAATCAGATTCTGTTAGCTTGTAAGATCAGATCCTTCTAAGGACACTGAACTTGTAACATAATATATGTCCTTTGCATAGTTTACCTTAAAGCAATGTCCTTTCTGTATGGACACAGGAAGACAGTTAATATTACGCTTTGTAACTTGGGAGTTGATTGACTCCGGATAATATTTACTCCTGGGCATCTGCTTTCTTGACTCAGTTGCCCTTAGTTCCTAGCACCCCAAAAGCAGGGTCCCGAAGAGGGACTGAATGGACCCAGGGCAAGCGGTGAGCTACCCTGGCATCGAAATGGGCCAGACCAAAGCGCAACGATACTCAACTATAAGTTGAGGGCACGATCATGACAAATGCTGTCCTGATCCAAAAGTAAGTAACGACGAGACTAGGACCCTGCTGGAGCTAGGAAGATTAACCTGGCCTGAGGACTGTTTTATGTATGTATATATATACACACACATATATATATGTATGTATATGTATGTATATGTATGTGTATATATATATATATGTATATATGTGTGTACATATATCTCCAAACAATCAGGGTTCGATCCCTGGCACTACATGTGGTCCCTGAGCACATAGCCAGGAGTGCTCCCTGAGCACTGTCAGGGTACAGAGAAACGAGCCCAGCGGCGCCACCTACCGCCACAGGTGAGCAGGTTCTGCAGGAGCACCAGGTGCATGGGGCAGGAGCACCGCGGAGTGCCGTCGCCCTTGGCAATGCAGAGGTGGGAGCAGCCGCCATTGTCCTGGGCACACGGGTGGGCTGCTGAGGGGGGGAAGAGATGGGGCTGGTTGGGTTCTGCCTCTCCCCTCGGCCATGCTCGCTGCAAGGCGGAGAGCACCCAGGAACTGTGCCCCTGGGGGTCCGGCTCCCTCCCGGGGAGGCCCACACATCTTCCCAAGATGATGCATTCGTCGCTGAGCAAAAGGCAGTTCCAGGGACCAAGCCCCAGCCCCTGGGGCTCATCCAGGCCTGCCTCAGGGGGCTGGGCATCCCTGACACCTGGATTGGTCAAATGACCTTTGCCAACGTGACCCCGACCAGGACCCTGGGCCAGGTCCTCCTGGGTCCTCTCAGTGGGCCGTAAGCCTTGGGACAAGTGTCTTTATGGGATAGGACAGAGACGCAGGGAGATGCCCCGAGACAGCTGGGCAAAGACTGGGGCCACGTGGCACGAGGAGCAGGCCTGATGGCCTCCCCAGGTGGCCTGATGGACATCTTGCTTTTGGTTTTAGATGGAGTCCTATGGGGCTGGGAATCACCAGCAGGGGGCGCGAGAGAGCTAGTGCTGGGGGGGGGGGTTAGAGGTATGGGGGAGTGGAGGGGGAGATACTGTGATACTGTGGGGGCATAACCCTGGTTTGATCCCTGGCACCACAAGGCCCCCCAGCACTGCTAGGGGAAGCCCCCTCCGCACCCCCAAGCACAGAGCTGGGAGTTAAACCAAGCACTGCTGGGTACTAACACACACACACACACACACACACACACACACACACAGGCCCATGCCTGCCCTCCCCAGGCCCGGCCGGCCACCTACAGAACTCTGCCAGGCTGACGTCCTCCACCGCGTGAATGCCGGTGAGGTGGGGCACGCGGCCCTGGACCCGCGTCCGCTTGTCCCCCGTGGCCTTCTCCACGCGCTCGATCAGCTGCTGCTGCCGGTCGGCCCAGTAGAGGTGCTTGCCCAGCACGGCCAGGCCCACGGGCTGCACGATGCTGGCGTCCACCAGGGTGAGGCGATTGGCCCCTGCAAAGGCAACGGGACCCCCACCCAGCTCAGCGGGACCCTCCCTGCTCCAGCCGGGTCCCGGAGCAGGAGGCCAGAAGCTCGCACGGCCACTCCCGGCCCTGCCTGGCGCCTCGGTGGCACCTGGAACCCACAGGAAGGGCCCCAGCAGTGTCCACTCCCCGGAGGGGCAGGCAGAGAGGATGAGACGACAGCGAGGGAGACTGTGCCCAGGCCAGCCGCTGGGCACCCACCTGACAGGTCGCAGCTCTCGATGCGTTTCAGGTCTGCGTCCACCCAGAAGAGCTTGCCCAGCGCATTGTCCACCACGAGCGCCACGGGGCGGATGAGGCCGCTGGTGAAGAGCCCCTCCCGCTCCGTGCCGTCCAGTGCCGCCCGCTCGATCCTGGCCGCGCGCTCCTGCATGTTGGTGAAGTACAGGTACCTGTGGGACGGGGACACGCGTCACGTCTCACACCACACAGGGACACGCATCACGTCTCCCAAGGGCCTTGGTGCAAGCCCAGAGCTCAGAGGCAACTCAGGGTCAGAAGGGGGACAGCCCAGCTCCACGCCCAGCACCGCGTGGTCCCCTGAGCACACTGGGAGAGACCCTCTGAGCACTGTCAGGAGTATCCCAGAGCACTGCCAAGTGTGGTCGCAAAGTCAAATAATAAAAAGTAATAAATAAAGGTCTGGTTGAGACTCCTCTGGACGCTGACTCCACCAAGCTGAAGAGGCAGGAAGGACTGTCCCTGACAGCTTTGGGACCCGGGGCGGCCTCACCCCGCTGTCCCTCAGCCCGGGACTATCTCCCTGACACCGTCAGCTGTGAGTGCAGCCCCTCTCCTGAGCCCTCATGAGGAAGCCGCATCCTGTCCCCAGGACAAGTCTTGCAGGGTCTCTGCAAGGCTCACCCCTGCCCGAAGCAGCGATGGCAGAGAGGGACCCCAACAGGGCCTGCCCAGCCCCACCTGTGGGCGCCCCCCCACCCACCCTGGTGCCCGCCCACTCCACCAGCACACCTGTGCTCAGTCCCCCACTCGTCTGGGGACCCTCAGAGACCTTCCAGGAAAGAAGGGCATGGACGCTGTACCCAGAAAGGTGCCC
Organism: Sorex fumeus; assembly: GCF_029834395.1. Taxonomy (NCBI): domain Eukaryota; kingdom Metazoa; phylum Chordata; class Mammalia; order Eulipotyphla; family Soricidae; genus Sorex; species Sorex fumeus. The sequence continues at coordinate 6,676,049 of NW_026606150.1, read as the reverse complement.
CAGCTCAGGGGGCTGCGAGGGTGACCCCAGCCTCCTGGGGACCCAGGGGAGGGTCCTCCCCTCCACGGTGACAAGAGCCGGAACTGACGGCCCGACCGCGTCTCGGCAGGCCGCCCCTGCCCCTGTGTCCGTGCGCTCGGGCCAGCTCCAGTGCTGTGGCCAAGCCCCTGGAGAGGCCCACGGGGACCGACCCCTGCCCCACCCCACCCCACGCGGCCGGGCCTCTCGCACCCGCGCTCGGCGTTGACAGCGATGGCCCTGGGCCTGTCACGCTCCCCGCGCAGCACCACGCCCACGGCGCCCCCGTCCAGCCGGAGGACGTTGATGCTGTTGGTGACCTCGCACGTCCAGAAGAGGGTGCGGCTGTAGATGTCCAGGCTGAGGTCGTGCGGCTGCCGGTCGGGGCTCTGGCCAGGGCTCGGGGCCGTCAGGAGAGCAGGCTGCAAGAGAGGGCACCCTCAGAGCCCGGCCACGGGCGAGGGTCGCGGCCGAGGGTCCCAGGAACCCCGACCCACCACCCGCGGGGCCACAGCCCGCACCTCACAGGACACAGGAAGGCCCTCGGCACCCCAACAACCTGCCCTCAGGTGCCCTCAACAACCTGACCTGGTTTCTACACTGAGACAGGGTGGGGGCCCCAAGGCGTCGACCCCTCCCCCACCCACAGCCCGCACGGCAGCTGGCCCTGGGTCCCAGCCTGAGCCCTGCTAAGGGCCCCGTCTGTCTCTGCAGGACACCCACATTCCTTAAGCTGTGTCCCAAGCGGGGCTCCCTCCCAGTGGTCACTTCCCGTTCCCCACCGAGCTGGGCAGCTGGCGGCCACCCGCCTGCACTGGCTGAGCCCCCATGGAGGGTGGGTGGTGACAGGTCACAAAGCATGCACGGGGGGTGGGGGGGGGGGGGGGCAGAGAGCAGCACAGGAAGGGAGAGCGGGGAGGAGTCAGTTGGGTTCGACCCCCGGGCACTGCGTTGTGTGGTCCTGGGGGCTCCGGGCACCACCGGGTGGCCTGGGGGCAGCTGTGGGCACTCACATGGCACTGACATCCTGAAAGGGGTCCCAGGCCACTGAGCACCACTTGAGAGGCCCCCAGAGTGGGGGCAGACTCCCCAGGGTTGACCAGCTGGACAAAACCCCAACTCCAGTTTCTTTTTTTTTTTTTATTGCTTTTGGGTCACACCTGGCATTGCACAGGGGTTCCTCCTGGCTCATGCACTCAGGAATTACTCCTGGCAGTGCTCAAGGGACCATATGGGATGCCGGGAATCGAACCCTGGTTGGCCGCGTGCAAGGCAAACGCCCTACCCGCTGTGCTATTGCTCCAGCCCCAAGTTTCTTTTCTTTTATTGTTGTTTTTTAGGCCTCAGCCACCTGTGCTTATGGTTCACTCCTGGCTCTGTACTCAGGGTCACTCCTGGCTCTGTACTCAGGGTCACTCCTGGCTCTGCTCTCAGGGGTCACTCCTGGCTCTGCGCTCAGGGTCACTCCCAGCTCTGCATTGAGGGGTCACTCCCAGCTCTGTGCTCAGGGTCACTCCGGCTCTTCGCTCAGGGTCGCCCCTAGCAGAGCTCAGGACACCACATGTGTGGCGGGGATCTAACCTGGTTCGGCTTCACCAAGGCAGGTGCTCTCCTCCCTGCACTAGCACTTTGGCCCCCAAATTCCAACTTGTTCTGTTTGGGCTTTGGTTGTTGGACCACACCTGGTGATGCTCGGGGGTTACTCCTGGCTCTGTGCTCAGGAATCACTCCTGGCGGTACTCAGGGGACCATATGGGATGCCGGGATCAAACCTGGGTTGGCTGCGTGCAAGGCAAGCACCTCCCCGCTGTGCTACGGCGCTGGCCCCTTCACCTCCACTTTCTAAACCGGAAGCAGTACTCTCTCCCTAGCTGATTCTGGGCCAGGGGCTCCCTCCTCCAGGAGCCCAGCGGGGGTCGCAGGGCAGCCCCACATGGCCAGAGGTGCCTGGCCAGCACAGCCCGGTGTGGGCAGGATACTCTCAGCTGCTCCGACTGACCTGGAGGACGTCTGTGGCATCGAACACAGGCCCCAGGCTGTCACACCCCAGACTCAGCAGGCAGGGGCAAGAGGAGGGCCAGGGGGTGGGGGAGGGGACTGGCTCTGGGGTGGACGGTGGACACAGCTGGATGGCATGTGAATCATGGGTGTGTGTTCCCCACACAGTGGCGGCTGAAAGGGGGCCCAAGGAGAGGCTCAGCAGCGGGAGCGTGGGGTCTGCGTGGGGGAGCCCACCTCACTGCCCTGAGCGCTGAGCGGGGCCCCTCCAAAGTCTCAGCTTAGTAGCTGATACCATGTCTAGTGTATTTTCAATAAAAATAACGGGGCCTGGGGCAGGCTTTGCATGCGGGAGGCCGGGGTAGGAATCCAGGTACCCCAGATCGCCCAAGCACCACTGAGTGCAGTCTACAAAAAAAGAATCAAGGGGAAGACTTCAAACTCCCGGTGGGCGTAGTTAATGAAACACAGAGGGGGTGCACTAAGTGGGAGCCCACAGCCCATCCAAGGGAGCTTCCTTTCCTGACACCTGCTCTGCGGGATCCTGAGGCAATTTGCACCAGAAATTCTCCCTGCAGGGAACCACAGCCCTCACTCCCCTCCTGCCCCCTCCTCCTAGGCATCAAGGATTCAATAGGCCTGTCTTCCTGCCAGATGAAAAGCTCCACTCCCCAGCCCGCACCAGCCTGTCGCGCTCATCCAAGGACCGAGCCTGCGACGGGCTGACTTTTCCCTTGGTGGGCGATGGGCGGGAGGCCCCCTCACCACTCCCACCCCTCCCACCCCCCCACCTGTAGCAGTCGACCACGCCCAGCAGTGATTAAACCACGCCCCAAAGATTTGAGCCACGCCCAGAAGCGGTGAGCCACGCCCAGCACTGACAAGCCACGCCCAGCTCCGCTAAGCTCACAGTCACCTGCTCAGGGTCCAGGCAGCCGCGGCTGCAGACACCAGCACCTTCCCCAAGTCTCCCCAGCTTCCCCGCATCACTGGTCATAGAGGCCCGGATCTCACGGGATGACCACTGATTCCACCCTGCCCGACCACTCGACAAAAAGCCAGGTCCCAAGGTGTGGACGCCTGTCCGGAGCTCCTGGAAACGCCTACCGGTGGCCCCAGGCCGGGGGGCCCTGACACGCAAACGCAGACCCGCCACGGTCAAATCTCACGGTCCAACTACATCCTTGCTCTGCACAAGCCACGCCCAGCACCGACAAGCCACGCCCAGCACCGACAAGCCACGCCCAGCACCAACAAGCCACGCCCAGCACCAACAAGCCACGCCCAGCACCGACAAGCCACGCCCAGCTCCTCACGGGCCAGGAAAACAGGTGGGCAGGAGACACATCCCGTCCCTCCTCCCTGCTTCCAGTTCAGACCACACCATCCACCGGACCCCCACCCCATGCCAGCCGCAGTGGCAGGGGCTGGACCCCAGCTGGTCCCGCGTGTCCTGCCCCTGCTCCCCCGAAGCCCTGTGTCTGGGGTCAGAGGCTGAGGAAGACGTGGGGTGTTCCACTATGATCCCCAGAAGCCGCGGGTAAACCGCCAAGCCCGGCAGGCCCCATGCGTAACCCCTGGAAATGGGAAACCAAGTCCCCTCTGGCCCCCGGAGCAGCGCCGGTGTCACAGAGCCTGAGGAGGGGGCTGGAGCAATAGCACAGCGGGGAGGGCATTTGCCTTGCATACGGCCGACCCGGGTTCGATTCCCAGCATCCCATATGGTCCCCCGAGCACTGCCAGGAGTGATTCCTGAGTGCAAAGCCAGGAGTAAAGGAGTAGCCCCTGAGCATCGCCGGGTGTGACTCAAAAAGCAAAAAAAAAAAAAAAAAAGAGAGAGAGAGAGCCTGAGGAGCCTTCTCCCAACACACATCAGTGACACTTGCCTGGGTACCGTCGTCCTTGGCCCGCTTGATGTTCTGCCGCCCGTCCACCCAGTAGATGAACCTGTCCAGCGGGTCGTAGTCCATGGCCCGGACATTGCGCAGCCCGTGGAGGGGTAGGACGAGGTCCGGGCTCTGCTGGTCGTCGGGGATCATGCGGCTGATGGCACCCTTCTGGCTGAACAGCAGGAAGGTGGTGGGCGCTGCAGGGAGAAGCAGAGGGGCCGCGGGTCAGGGCGGGGAGCCAGGGGCAGACTCCGAGTGACCAGCGGGCGGACGCAGTCGGGGGCTCTCAGGGGGCCGTGCTGGCCCGCAGGGGCAGTGGTGGGAATGTCCAGGCCGCATCTGTATCCCTGCGGTCCTGGTACTTCAAACGAGCCCGTGTTCTTGTTAAAGTAAAAACGGGCGCTAGGGTGATGGCCCAGAGGGCTCTGCATAGTTGAGGCCGGCGCTGGGTCCCTGTTCCCACACTGAGAGACCCAGGAGCACTGTGCCAGGAGCAGCCTCAGAGCACTGCTGGGTGTGCCCCAGAGCTGGTATGGAAGAAAAGTAAAATGCAAGGGGTGGGGGAAATAGTAGCTAAATGGGCTACAGCACGCGCAGCAGCCCTGAGTTCAACCCCCAGAATGCACGCCCCCCCGCCCCCCGCCCTTGTCACGCTGCCTACAGCTGAGGGGGCCCCAGAGCGAGGCTGAGTGCCAGCACGGAGCATCCCAGGAGGAGCCCCAGGCCCCGTGAGCACCACTCGCAGCATCCTCCCTCTCCCTCGCAGAAGAAGTGGAAATGAATTTATTGCAAATTATCAAAACCCGAGACAGCAATGGGGCGAGTGCAGTCTGTGTGTGTGTGTGTGTGTGTGTGTGCGTGTGTGTGTATCTCCCACCGGTGGGCGGGCGGGGGCACATGGGGTCAGCGAGGCACTTACGGCTGCAGTTACGGCTACTGGGGTCCAGCGTATAGTGCGAGGCGCAGCCGCAGCGGTGGCCGCCGGGCACGGCCAGGCACAGCTGCCCACAGTGGCCGTTGCCGTGCACGCAGTCGTTGACGCCGTCCTGGCGGGAAGAGTGGAAGACCAGGATGTCCATCACGAAGTCCAGGTGGCCCTGGATGAGGGTGCGGTTCCGGCCGCTGGTCTTGTCGGCCCGCTCGATGCTGTGCAGGTTCCAGTCCGTCCAGTAGATGTAGTCGCTGTACTGCGTCAGGCCGAAGGGGTGCGGGAGGTCGTCCGCGATCACGACCCGGTCCTGGCCTGTTGGGGACGCGGCATGGCCTCAGCCCGGCAACCCGCCGAGCATGTGGCCGCATCGGAAAACGGGCAGGAATGCGGGAAAAAGGGGGGCTGGAGCATTAGCACAGCGGGTAGGGCGTTTGCCTTGCACGAGGCGGACCTGGGTTCGATTCCCAGCATCCCATATGGTTCCCCGAGCACCTCCAGGGGTGATCTTTGAGTGCAGAGCCAGGATTAACCCTTGTGCATCTCCGGGTGTGACTCAAAAAGCCAAAAAGAACCCAAAAAATACGAAAAACGGGCAGGAGTGCGGGCAGCCACGCCCCCACACCTATCCTGGAAGAACCACTGGGTCCCAGCAGGGCCTGGGACCACTGAGCACACACGGCCGAGGGGTCCAGGCTCGTCTGTGCCAAGAGAACCAGGAGATGGAGCGGCAGGCCCAGCAAGGGGCCGGGAAGATGTCACACGCACCAGGCCCCGGGGGTTTCTGTTTCAGCATCACACGGCCCGGCGATGCTCAGAGCTCACTCCCAGTGAGGCTCAGGGGACCACAGGGGTGCCCGGGAGCAAGCCTGGGTCGGCCACAGGCAAGGAGCGTGGCCTCCTCACTGTCCTCACACTCAGGCCCTAAGCAGCCCCTAACCCAGAAGGACAGGACCACAGGAGGAGTCTTGGACGTGATAGAATGAAGTCAGGTGCTACCGACGTGCGGGGTAAGAGCATTGGTAGAAAGTTCTAGAACAGCTGCAAGGGCATCAGTCACCCAGGCAGCTGGGGGGGGGGGGGCAGGCTGTCTGCCGGCCCTGCACAGAGATGCCCTCCCCTGACCACATGGGCTGCTCCCCCTTTCCTGTGTCTGTCAAAGAACTTTGCACCCAAAGTCCAAGAGTGCCCATAGCACGCCCTGTCCTGGCCACCCGCGGCCACTGTCCTGACACCGGCCGGTCAGCTCGGGGTCACGCCCCCAACCACAAGGGAACTCAGAAAACTGGCTTCACTCCAGGACCCCTAATCTCCCCGTCTGGTAATAAAGGGGTGCTGGGGGGCACGAGGCGCCAGGGGCCAACCCAGGGCTTCATGAGTCACTTGGTTCTGTCCTCACACAAGACCCCACTCAGTGCTTATTCTTTTGGTTTGTTTTTTGGCCCACACCCTAGCGGTGCTCAGGGCTTACTCCTGGCTTGGGGGAACCTGCAGTGATCAAACCGGCCAAATGCAAGTGCTTTAACCCCCGTACTCTCTCTCTCTCATCACAGAATATTTATTTGTAAAAATCAATATCTTACATTTTTTTTACTTTTCTGGGCCACACCTGGCAATGCTCAGGGGTTACTCCTGGCTCTAGACTCAGGAATTACTCTTGGAGGTGCTTGGGGGACCCTATGGGATGCCAGGGATCGAACCCGGGTCAGCTGCGTGAAAGGCAAACGCCCTACTCACTGTACTGTCGTTCTGGCCCCGAATCAAAATCTTAAATTTTTTATCGCTCTGGCCCCGAATCAAAATCTTAGATTTTTTTTCTTTTGGGGTCACACCCAGCAATGCACAGGGATCACTCCTGGCTCTGCACTCAGTTATGACTCCTGGCGGTGCTTGGGGGACCCTATGGGATGCGGGGAATCAAACCCGGGTTGGCCGCGGGCAAGGCAAATGCCCACCCCCCGCTATGCTATCACTCCAGCCCCAAATCTTTAAAGTTTAAAAAATGCTCAGGGACTGGAAAGAAATCTGAGGATATTGATCAGGGTCGGGGATCGGGGCTATCGATCAACCGCTTCTCTTCACAGAGCTCTGGGCTCCGGGAAGTGGCAGAGCTGACCGCTGCATCACTCCAGAAAACGTCATGAAGGAAGAACGCTGACCCCACACACACGCGAACACACCTGCACACGCCAGCACACGCCAGCGATCCCCTGTCAGCACACACCTGCACACCAGCACATGGCAGAACACGCCAGCACATGCCAGCATATACCAGCACACGCCTGCACACGCCAGCACACACCACCACATGCCTGTACACACCACACACGCCAGTGATCACCTGCACACACCTTCACATGTTTGCACACAACTGCACACATGACACACACCCGGGGGGCAGGCCGGGAGTGCCTTTCTGTCTTGTGCCAAGTGCTCAAGGCAGCACCTCAGGCCTCTAGGGATAAGGACCGGGGCACAGAGAGGTTAAGGAACCGGCTAAGGTCACACAGCAAGTGAGAGGCAGCGCTGGGATGCCCCCCAGGGTCCCGGTTCATGCTCCACAAATGCCACATGGGAACCAAGAGACACTCCCCGTACAGAGGCCCGGAGATTCCAGGAGACTGAGGTTCTTGGCCCACGGGGGGGCTCCAACGATGCCGTGGCCAAGTTTCCTCATGTGAGATTGGTGCGTCACTCACTGTGGGCTGCGGCCATCAGGGATGAGGCCAGCTCTGCCCCTGACCCCAACCGGGCAGCCACAGTTGAGCTGCCCAGGCAAAGCTCCCTCTGGCCCCTGCTGTCCAGGTACCCTGGGGCTGGCCGGCTGGTCTCTGGTGGCCGGACACTCCCTCAGCCTTGAGGTCAATGACACTGGCCCAGAGTCTGAGATGCTGCCTCAGTTTCCCCATCAGTGGGGTGGTGTCAGCTACAGAGCCAGGGGCCAGGAGAGGGGAGCGCACAGAGTAGGCGGGGGAGAGGGCGAGCTCGATCCCCAGCACCACACGGGCAGCCCAGGTGCCCCCTCGCTGCCGGCCGAGCAGAGTGGGGAGCCCCTGCGCCCCCTTGCTGAGGTGGCCCGACAGTGGCCGGGGGCGGGCAGGGGCGCGGCCCTCACCCAGCATGTCGGAGGACTCGATCATGTTGGTGTCCAGGTCGGTCCAGTAGAGGCGCTGGTCGGCGTAGTCGATGGTGAGGTCGTTGGCGCGGCCCACCTTGTCCACCAGGGTCACGGCGTCGCTCCCGTCCATGCAGGCCCGCACGATCCTGGGCTTCCCGCCCCACTCGGTCCAGTAGATGTAGCTGGGCAGGAGACACGGGGACGCGCACGGTGGGCTCGGGGCCGTGACTGGATGGCCGCGGCCGCACCCAGGGCGAGGGGGACTGGGGGGCGGGCTGAGGCCTGACTCGGTAAACGGGCCCCAGTCCCGCTCCCCACAGAGTCGAGAGCGGGCAGATGCGGATTCCAGAAGCTGCTGGGACGCGGTCACTGTCCCCCACGTCCCCCACCTCAGGGACGCGCCGGGCAGGTCGGCGGTGGTCTGTGCACTGCAGGCAGCAGCACACGGTGGCCAGAGCACTGGATGAGCCCGGCCGGCCTGACCTTACCCTGGTACCGACCCTGTGCGACAGTCTCACTCCCTGACCGGCTGAGGGAGGGCGAGCCCAGATAGGGCAAGGCCAGGGCCGGGCCCATCCGCGAGCTGGGGACCGTCACCGTGGGGCTGCAGGGCAGCCGCGGGCTCGTCTCCTCCCAGCCCTGCCCCACTGCTCCTGGGACCCCACACCCGGGCTCAGCGCTGGCACCATGACCTCAAGGACACGGTCACACAGGCCCTCGGCCCAAAGGATGCAGAGTGCCAGCCGGGACCCCGGCATACGCACCCCCACCCCGAGCCGCACCCACGGCCCTCACCCTCGGGTGGGGTCCAGGGCCAGAGAGCGCGGGTTGTCCAGGTCCTTCCAGACGAGGACCTGCCGGAACTGGCCGTCCAGCCGCGCCACCTCGATCCTGTTGGTCCCGGTGTCGGCCCAGTACAGGTTCTTGCCCATCCAGTCCACGGCCATGCCCTCGGGGTAGTCGAGGCCGAACTGCACCACGTGCTCCACGGAGCTGCCGTTCAGGAAGGCGCGGCTGATGGTCTGGGGGGCGGGAATGGGAGGGGGGGTCAGCGCGCGCCGGACCCTCCTCGGGCTTGGCATGGGCGCGGGAAAGGCCAAAGCACAGAGCCGGCCTGGCGGGAGAGAGGGCGGCGGGCCCGTCCCCGGGGTCGCGGAGAGTCTGGGACGGGAAAACCCCCAAGAACCCGTGGGAGCGTCCGGGCAGGCAGGGGGCGCGGGGGGGAGGGGGGACAAGGATGGTGCTTCGGTTGGTTTGCTGGGCGGCTCAGGGCCCCTCCCAGAGGTGTGGGGGCAAATGGGCCCCACACCCAACAGTGCTTGGGGGTCTTGGGGGCCACTCAGTCTGGGGCCCAACTAGAAGGTCCGACCTCGAGTTGAGTGCTCCCCCCAGCCCAGGTGGCCCCTGTAAAATAGTTTCTCTTTTTCTTTTATTTATTTTGGCTTTGGGGCCACACCTGGCAGCTCAGGGCTCACTCCTAGTGGGGTTCAGGGAATCCTATAGGATGCTTGAGGATCGAACCCAGGTCCTCCGTGTGCAAAGCAAATGCCCTCCCTGCTCCGGCCACAGAGACCCCGGTGCGCACCCTGAGTGATCCTGGGACGTGTGAATCCCCAGAGAGATAATCAAGACGCTGGCCCCCTTTCTTTAAAAACAAACTGCCTCACCTTTGTTCCGTTTTGTACAATGAGCATGATTTTTTTTTCTTTTTGGGTAACACCCAGCAATGCTCAGGGGTTACTCCTGGCTCTGAGTTCAGAAATTACTCCTGGCGGTGCTCAGGGGACCATATGGGATGCAGGAGATAGAAAACCGGGTCGACTGAATGCAAGGCAAAAGCCCTACCCTGTACTACTGCTCCAGCCCAATGAGCATGACTTTTGTGTGTGTGTGTGTGTGTGTGTGTGTGTGTGTGTGTGTGTTTGGGTCACACCCGGCAATGCACAGGCATTACTCCTGGCTCTGCACTCAGGAATTACCCCTGGCAGTGCTCAGGGGACCCTATGGGATGCTGGGAATCGAACCCGGGTCGGCCACGTGCAAGGCAAACGCCCTACCTGCTGTGCTATCGCTCCCCTGATGAGCAGGGTGCAGAGGAGGGGGTTGGGTCATGCCCGGTGGTGCCGTGATGGGGTGGCCACACACGGCCAGCGTCTTAATTATCTGTCCAGGGATTCACACGTCCCAGGATCACTCGGGGTGCGCACCCGGGTCTCTGTGGCCCTGGCCCCACACGTGGAGTCTGTGACAAGGTTCCATCAATGACAGCCCCACAGACAAGGGACGTCCCCAAGCTGTCACCACACGCCCACAGGACACCCCGCCCTCACCCGGGGTTTCTCCGCAGCAAAATAAAATGCCGTATTTGGTGCGGGACACGAGCTCGTGCCTGGGGTCAGGTAAACAGTGTCCCCCCCGGGCCCCTCCGCGCCCACCTTCAGGCCCACGTCCGTCCAGTAGATGCGGTTGTCGGCCACGTCGAAGTCGAGCGCCGAGGCCTCCTTGACGCCCGTGAGCGGGATGGCCACGTCGTTGTTGCTGGTCTCCAGCGAGATCCTGTGCACGGCCGCGCGGCTGGTGAAGACCAGGAAGGCCTCGGGCACCACGCACGTGTGCAGGTCGCCCAGCAGCTCCAGCCCGATGGGGCAGCCGCACTTGGTGGCGCGCGGCGTGAAGAAGCAGAGGTGGCTGCAGCCCCCGTTCCGGTCGGCACACGGGTTGGTCCCTGCAGGGTGCGCACGTGAGCCTGGGCCGGGCACGGGGCACGGGGAACTGGGGACAGGGCCATGCCCGGGGGGGATGCGGCAGGGAGGACAGGTGGGGGGCTCAGGGTCATGTCCCCCGGGACTGGGGAAAGGACGGGTCGGGGAGTCGGGGTCATGTCCTCAGGGGCCGAGGGGAGGTCAGGTCAGGGACTTGGGGTCATGCCCTCCAGGGCTGGTGGGGAAGGAGGTGATAATGGTCACTGCAGCACAGTGGCCCCTGGGCCCAGACTCGCTCCCTCCCGTTCACGCCGCAAGCTGGAGGGGTGAACCACCCCACGGCCAGAGGCTGAGGCCTGAGCGGAGGTGGAGGAGCGGAGAGGACAGATACAGGTGGAGAACCCCGACCTGACCTGTCTCCTGACCAGGCAATGGCCACCCTCACGCCCCAGGCCCTGAACTCATGAGACCCCCCCAGTCCCTGCAAGCAGACCCCTGCTGAGCCCCCAGACCCCATAAGGCGGGGAGGCGCCTCCTGGACATTCTCACACTGTACAGGGGTGCAGGGAGGCGCTGAGACAAGGGAGGGGCCAGGGCAGCGCCCCTCCCCTCCCCACCCCTCCCCCGCCCATCCCCTCACAGCCCCGCCTCCGGGCCATCACTCTGGGACCCTTACTGGTGAGCCCCCAGGGCTGCTCCCTAGTTCCAAGATGCCGGGGGCCACAATGTCAGTACAGCCTGACCTGCGATTTAAGACTAATCTCTTCTTGGAAAAATGTTAAAACACATTGCGTAAGTTTCTGAGCTATGCCCGGGGTAAGTGCCATGAGCCCACCGCTAGGGCTCACAGCATAATTTATTGAAAATCTGCAGGCTTTGCTAATGCCCCATTTTGCCCACTTCCTCGTGTAGTCAATTATATAAGGCTAGTTGGGAGAAATAAAGATGGAGCCTGACCAGAGTCTTGACTTGCTCCAATTCTTCTCTCTCTCTCTTTCTCATTCACGCACCCTCTCCTGCTTATCCACGTTGACCAGTCCCGCGGGTTAGGGCACCAAGCTCAAATGACCAATCCTGTTCTAAAGCTTCCGGATCCCTCTAACGTGCTACTGAAACTAGGGCACGGCAGAGGGGGTGTCACCCACCGACACTAATTCGAAGGCAAACATTGAACAGCTCCAGCCTCCGCTGACCCACCCACCACCCACGCAACCAGCCACAAAACCATCCACGCCCCACCCACCTACCACGCACCCGCCCCCCACCCATCCACGTTCCCTCATTCACCCATTACTTTGCCCCCCCCAAGTCTCTCCATCTTCCGCTCGCGCTTCCAGCCACCCTCTGTGCCCAGAGCCCACCCGCCCCACTCCTGGCCCTGCCACCTGACGTGGCCATGTGCTGGGCCTCGGCCACGTCACCCGAAACCACCTCCCAGCAGCCCACTCCGTCCTCCCCCACCCCCGCTCCAGGACTCACCGAGCACCTTGGCCACGTTCACGGCCTTGAGCCCCATGAGGTCGGGCAGCTGGTCCACGATGACGTCACGGCTGGCCTTGACCTTGTGCACACGCTCGATGCTGCGCCGCTGCCAGTCGGTCCAGTAGATGAAGTCCCCGAGCAGCGTGAACCCGAAGATGTGCGGCAGTTTGTCCTCCAGCAGCGTCCGCCTCTTCGTCCCATCCACGTCGATCACCTACGGGACGGGAGACGCACGTGGGGACGGGATGGGGCCTCCCCAGAGGGCAGGAGTCCCGGGCTCCCTCGAGCAAAGGGCTGGGGCCCAAAGAATACTGCAAAAACCTGGACCAATATGACCCAGGGGGCTCCACACAAAGTAGGACCACAATGGGCTCCACGCAATGGAGGACCACCAATGGGGTCCACACAACGGAGGACCACCAATGGGCTCCACGCAATGAAGGACCACCAATGGGGTCCACGCAACAGAGGACCACCAATGGGCTCCACACAACGGAGGACCACCAATGGGTTCCACGCAATGAAGGACCACCAATGGGTTCCATGCAACGGAGGACCACCAATGGGCTCCACGCAATGAAGGACCACCAATGGGCTCCACACAACGGAGGACCACCAATGGGCTCCACGCAATGGAGGACCACCAATTGGGTCCATGCAACAGAGGACCACCAATGGGCTCCACACAACGGAGGACCACCAATGGGCTCCACGCAATGAAGGACCACCAATGGGGTCCACACAACAGAGGACCACCAATGGGCTCCACACAACGGAGGACCACCAATGGGCTCCACACAATGGAGGACCACCAATGGGCTCCACGCAATGAAGGACCACCAATGGGCTCCACACAACGGAGGACCACCAATGGGTTCCACGCAATGGAGGACCACCAATGGGTTCCATGCAATGGAGGACCACCAATGGGGTCCACGCAACAGAGGACCACCAATGGGCTCCACACAACGGAGGACCACCAATGGGTTCCACGCAATGGAGGACCACCAATGGGTTCCATGCAACAGAGGACCACCAATGGGTTCTATGCAACAAAAGACCAACAATGGGGTTCACGCAACGGAGGACCACCAATGGGTTCTACACAACGGAGGACCACCAACGGGGTCCACGCAATGAAGGACCACCAATGGGTTCCACGCAACAGAGGACCACCAATGGGTTCCATGCAATGGAGGACCACCAATGGGTTCCACGCAACGGAGGACCACCAATGGGGTCCACGCAATGAAGGACCACCAATGGGTTCCACGCAACAGAGGACCACCAATGGGTTCCATGCAATGGAGGACCACCAATGGGTTCCACGCAACAGAGGACCACCAATGGGGTCCACGCAATGAAGGACCACCAATGGGTTCCATGCAACAGAGGACCACCAATGGGTTCTATGCAACAAAGGACCAACAATGGGGTTCACGCAACGGAGGACCACCAATGGGTTCTACACAACGGAGGACCACCAACGGGGTCCACCTAACGGGGTCCGCCTAACGGAGGACCACCCACAGCAATTGTGTTGGCTTGCAGAACCTGGGCTTCTTAGTCCTGTGAGTCTCTGAGGTCCCCACAGAAGTCCACAGGCTCGGGGAGGAGCCCCCAGACTCAGCCCCAGCACCACCCCCACGGCCGTGGTTCTGCCTCCATGGCTGCAGCTCCCGGTCTGGGTGGTTCCCAGGGTGCCCAGGGCCCGTCTGCTCCCCCAGTCACCTGGGCAGAGGCGGGGGGGCCTGAGCCCTGGGTGGGAGGAGCAGCAGGCAGCACCCACCTCAATCTTGTCCGTCTTGGCGTCACCCCAGTACAGCTTGCCCTCCTGCAGGTCCAGGGCCAGGCCGTTGGGCCAGCCCAGAGACGTGTTGACCAGCACGCGCCTGTCCTGCCCGTCCAGGCTGGCGCACTCGATCTTGGGGTGCTCCCCCCAGTCGGTCCAGTACATGAGGCTGCAGGAGAAGCAAAGGGCCCGTGATGCCCGGCTATGGCCAGCACCCGCCAAGCCCTCCCGGGAAAGTGTCCAGTGTGGGCAGTGCGCGAGGGCCTAAGGTCCCAGGGCTGGGGACTGAGCCCCGGGGGGCACCTGGGGCGTGGAGTCAGCTCAGGGTCCCGCGGGGGCCACTGCTTCCTGCCTGTGACCCCCCCCCTCCGCCAGACTGAGACTCCCTCGGGGGGCGCCCTGGGACTCAGCCCTCAGCCCTTCGCAATGCAGGGAGCTGCTCCCCAGTGCCCTGCCCCTCCCCCATACCAGCCACAGCTTGGGGACTTGCACTCCCTGCCCTTCTGGCGCCCCTGCCTGGACAAGGGTCCCCCACAGCCTCATCTCCCCCCACCGTCCTCCCCAGGGTCTCTGCCTCAGCTCCTGCTCGCAAGCCCCTGGCCAGAATCCACCAGGTTCCTGCAGACTACCCAGCTCTGGGGTTCACTGAGCCCTGAAACACTTGGAACCAGATGGCTGGGTACAACCAGGCCTCCCGCTAGCCTCCCAGGCTGGGCAGGAGGGAGGGAGCGCCCAGAGGAAACACCAGGTTAGCCCCAGCCCCGCCGTCCACCAGACTGCCGGAAGGGCAGATGGGAGCCCCGAGATCTGGGGGACACATCCACAGGCCCTGGCTGGGGCCCCGGGGCGGGAGAACATTCTAGAACGCGGCTGCCGCTTGCTCACCCCCGCATGGGGTGCACCACGATGGCACGGGGCTCGTCCAGGTCCTCGGATACCAGGATCTTGCGGGAGGTGCCGTTGAGGCGCGTGACCTCGATGCGGTCGGTGCCCGTGTCCGTCCAGTAGAGGTTCCGGGCCACCCAGTCCACCGCGATGCCGTCGGGGTCGCTGACCTCAGAGCTGACCAGCGTCTGCGCCCCGGAGCCGTCCAGGCGCGCCCGGCGGATGGCGCGCACCTCGTCGTCCGTCCAGTACACGTGGCCCTCCAGCGGGTCGTAGTCGATGGCGATGGCGTGCCGGACGTCAGCCACCTGCAGCACCATGTCCGTGAAGTCCGGCGTGTCCAGCGAGATCCGCCGCAGGTCCGTGCGCCGGGCCAGCAGCAGCACCTCCTCGGCACCTGCAGGCACCGTGGGGCAGGCTCAGAGGCGCGGCTCGGACCCCCGAGGCAGCCCCCACGTCTGGGCCCCCCAGAGGCACAGAGAGGTGGGGTGAGCGGCCACAGGACGCACAGCCCAGGCGCCACCTCCTCCACCCGGCCTCTCCCGAGCACCGGACAGCCCTAGCCGGACAGTCCGACTCTCCCGTCCCTCCATGCCAGAGCCCAGAGGCCACCTCTGACCACAGCTGGCCCAGCGCATGCGCTCAGTGCCCTGCCTGGCCTCTCGGACCCAAGACTGGGGCCAGGTCCACCCAGGGCAATCGGGGGGCTGCACGCAAGGACCCCAAGGAGGAGGGAGCGGAGTCACCCCCACCCTGTGGGCCTCACCCCCCACCCACTTGCGTTGGGCACCTCGGCCTCCACTAGGGGGCGTACACTTGAACAGCAACAACCCAGGGAGCCGGGGAAACTGAGTCATGGGCCAGTCTCGGAAGTGCCCAATCGCCTTGGAGCCCCCGACGCCCAGATCCAGGCTTCAGTGGGCGGCGCTCCTGCCAGTTATGCCCAGCGTGCGTGGTCAAGGGCACGGGGTTCCGGATCTCAACACTGACCATGGTCCGACAGGACACACGCAGGCCACATGCCACCATCATCCCATCCGGACAGCGGCTCCTGACGCTGTCCCACACCTGGTGATGGTGGGTGGGTTGGACACACAACACACACACACACTCTCAGCACCCACATCCACACAGCTGAACACACACTCACACCCAAACACACACTGAACACAGCCAACACTCACATTAATACACTCCCTCTCACCCTCACACACACACACACACACACACACACACACATCCTCACATACTGAACACGGCCAATACACACTCATACACACACACACTCTCACACTCACACACCCCCACCCAAACACTCACATACCACTCTCCTCACACCTTTATACACCGAAACATTCACACATACTCACACCCAAAAACACACATTCACATACTCACACACACATTCACACATGCACTCACTCACAAACACATTCAC
The DNA here is from genome assembly GCF_029834395.1 of Sorex fumeus. Classification (NCBI taxonomy): domain Eukaryota; kingdom Metazoa; phylum Chordata; class Mammalia; order Eulipotyphla; family Soricidae; genus Sorex; species Sorex fumeus. The sequence goes on along the minus strand of NW_026606150.1, from coordinate 6,659,799 downwards.
GCTCACTCACAAACACACACACAGGTCTGCCCTGTGCCTGGGCACCCTCCTCACTGCTGCATCCAACCCAGCACACGAGGGGTTCTGCTCAGGTATCCTGGGGTACCCCTACAGGGAACCTCGTCCCGTAGGCGGCCGGGGTGCGGTCAGCCCTGAGACGAGGGTCAGCATTCATGGATGGACGGTCAGTTGGCCCCGGAGGCCAGCCTGGAGGCGCCATCCCTAGGGCACACGTCATGGGGCGCTCACTGTGAGAGGGACACAGGACAGACACCTCAAGTGTCACCACACACAAGACTGTGCAAGGCGGGAACTGGTACCAGGTATCCAAACACAGTGACCCCTGACCCCCTGACCCCAGACTCAGTCTTCTTCAAGATGCACCTCCCTCACGCCAGCCACGGTGAGACGCCCCATTTCCCACAGAGACTGGGCCGCAAGCCGGGGCAGACAGCAGCAACTGGACCCCAGGGCTGCTCTGCAGAGGGGGCTTCACAGGGCAGCAGTGCCCAGACCACACGGAGGGGCTGGGGCCTGGGCTGAGGGCTGAGGGCTGGGTGCCAGGCAGGGCTGGGGGCTGGACTCAGGTCTGGGGGCCGGGGCTGGGCTCAGGGCTGGGGGCTGGGGACCAGGGGCTGGCGACAGGGGCTAGGGCTGGGTTTGGGACTGCTGCTGGACCGGGGGTGGGGGCACGGGGGACGGGGGCTAGCAGGACAGGGCCCCTCCTCCTGACTCTCTTGCCCCCCTCAGCCTGGCCCCACGTGAGCTGCAGACACCCCCGGAGTCTGGGTTCTCAGTGTTCTCAGGGAGGCTGACAGGGAGGCTGATGCAGGGTCAGGAGCCTGTGGAATTCAGGGCTGCTATGACCCCCCCATCCCAGAGAGCTCTCAGGGACCATGGGCATCACAGTCCAGCCCCCCAAAATCAGGCCAGCCCAAAGTCCTCAGCATATACATCTCACACCCCAGCAGGGAACCCCATTATCGGCTTCCCATAGTATGTAATTAAGTGCTGGGTTAGATCTGGCAGGTGTTAATTAGCTCCAAAGGGGGGGCCTCGGACCCCCCACCAGGCAGAGCCTTTGAGGTTTTCCTGAGTTTTGCTGGGAGGATAAGAGTGAAGGGGGGAGAGGTGGGGGAGGGGGGCTGGGAGCCCCGAGTTAATGGGACCGGCCTCTTGGGGGGAGCACAGGGCACTGACAAGGTCTCAGGCACAGAGCAGGCAGGACTGCTGAAAGACAAAGAAAGTACACTAGAAAAATGAGCAGGGCGGCCCAATGGTTTGGGCTGGGGAGGCCCCACCGCCTGTGCTGCAGTTCCCAGAGCCTCCTCTGGGGGGCACCCCGACTGCTCTCCTTTCTGCACACGGCAGGCAGGTAGGTAGGTGCCTGGACCCGGATGCCCATTGCCAGCCAGACAGGGGCTGCCCCCTCCACCCCGCCCCCGCCACCCCCGCCATCAGGGTCAGGGTGCACTTCTGAACACCGAAGCGCTGACCCGGGGGCCAGCCCACACTCCGCCCAGGCCGGTGTCCACCCAGACCCAGCCCTGCTGGAACCACCGTGGGAGCCCCTGCTCGGGACATGCGTGGGGTGACCCCTGATGGCCCTCGGACATCTGCTCACCCCCACCCTCCCCACGGGTCCCTCCTACAGGGCCACCTGGCTCGGGGCGCCCCTGAATCCAGACTCAGGCAGACTAGCCTTTCTCCATGTTCCAGAACATTCTTTTGCTTCTTTTCTCATCAGGGTATAGATCTGAGCCCACCCTCAGCTCACAGGCCACACCCGGCGGTGGGGGCTCCCTGCCCAGCTCCAGCTGCTGGGGGCGGGGGGGCTCTGGGAAGTGACACTGCCCACGGCAGGTGATGTTAAGACCAGTGGGGACGTGCCACTTGATTTTCCTGCAACTAGACTGTTCTAAAAAATAAAACCCCAGGGGCCGGGAAAAGCTGGACGGGCAGGAGTGAGCCTCTGCAGGCCAGAAGGGGCCTCAGAACTTGGGGGCCCCCAAGTTCAATCCTGGCACCTCCTGGCTCCCCGCACGGCGAGGAGGGGCCCAGAGCAGTGCAATGGGTGAGTGTCAAACACACTGTGCAAACCGAAAAGCAAACAGTGATTCTAAGGCGCTGGCCTTGCACATGGCCGACCCGGATCTGATCCCCGGCACCCCAGCGGGTCCCCTGAGCAGCGCCAGGAGTGATTCCTGAGTGCAGAGCCAGGAGGAAGCCCGAGCGTCACCAGGTGTGGCCCACAACAAAACAACAAAGTAATTTTCAATAAACTCAGTATTGTCTGAGTGAGTTAGAAGACATCAAGGCCAGCACCGCAGCGCTAAGGGGACGGGGCAGAGAGGGCCCGTGGCATGAAGGAGGACGCCCAAGGATCCAGAAGCAAGAAGCCCCCAGCGCCCAGGGGAAGGGGGCACCGGGGGGGCCGGGGCGCACGCACCCACCAACTCTCAGTGCGGACTCATGGTGCCAGCACCCCACGGAGAACACCACGGACAGACGGACGGACGGGGCCCCCGGATCGGGAGCTGCAGGCTCGGTGGAAACACCCCTCGACCTGGCAGCGAGGTTTTCCTCAACCTACCCCACCCCCGCCCCCGCCCCCGCCCGTTTGTTTTCCTTTAGCCTGAGCTTATGAAGCGTCACACGTGCTGAGCAGGAGATGAGACTTCCCCCAGCTGGGCTTCCTGCAGCTGTCCGTCTGTCCGTCCGTCCACTGTTAGCCTTTCCCACCGAGGCAGGAAGGAAGCCCACCTCGAGGGAGTGCGATTTACGTGGCCTCCGGGTCCTGAGCCCCTCGGGAGGGAAGAGCAGGAGGAAGGAAGGAAACGAGGAGGGGGGGAGACGCGGCCCTGGGCCCCACACGGCCGGCTGCCTTCCCCACCGACCCGGCCACGCGAGTCAGCGCCGGCCCGTGGGGAGCCACACCCTGGCGGTTCCGTCCACGCCGGGCCTGGAGCGTGAAGGCCGGCTCGGCTCCTGACGCAGCTGCAGAGTCTCCTGGGGGCCCCCGCCCCCTCTGGGGCAGCCTCTGTCCACACCCGCATTTCTCAGCCATAAACAATTCCGCGAAGAGGCTCCCGCTTCTCCCCGCGCCCTGGCTGAGGGCTGGACAAAGGCTGAGACGCGGCCGGGACGGGGCCCAGAGGAAGTGGCCGGGCCAGCACTGCCCCTGGAAAGCTGAGCCCGGGAGCAGCTGTCGCAGGCGGGCGGGGGGGGGGCCCTGCTCAGCCCACAGGCAGGCGAGAGGGGGGCCCCCCTGTCGGCCTGGACGCCGGGACAGCGACCCCTGCGGACAGCCCCAGCGGCCAGGCACCTCCAGCTCCTGCCCAGCTCCCGATCCCCTGGTCTCTGCACCCACACCCAGAGGTCTGGATGGATCCAGATGGGCAGGAGCAAAGGCCCCAAGCCTGGCGTCAGGCACTGCAGGGGTCCCGAGCACAGCTCGATGAGCGTGACCGCTCCCTCAGCACCCTGGGAGCCTGAATGAATGAAGGAATGAATGAATGGACGGGTTGAAGCAAGTGGGGAGAAGCCGCGTCTCGCACACCTGCCCCAGCCTGGCACCCCCCCTGCGGGGTGTTCCCCACCCAGCCCCCAGCCCCGCACCTGCTCTCAAGAGGTGCCGAGACCCTCCGCCTGGGTATCCCCGGGGGCCCCCAAGGGAACCACTCATCACCCCAACTCACTGCTCTGGGTTAGGGCACAGGGAGGAAGAAGAGGAGACTCAGGGAGGGGAGGGAGGGAGTGGGGGGGAAGGGACGCGGGGAGGGGGCTGGGAAGGGGTCTGTGGGGGGGGAGGGTGGGGGAGGGGCAGGGGCTCTGCTGGGGCAGGCCCCCTAAGAGCACGGAATTGGGGTCTTGGGGAGGGACAGACTTGTGGCTTGGAGAGCGGGAATGCGGCCAGAACCCGAGCAGGCCAGGTGGGGCGGGGACAGGCGGGAGGGGGGACAGGCTGGGGACACATGCGGAGAGCCCAGGGCCCCCAGGGCCAGCCTTGGAACCCGACACCAGAGGAGAGAGGAGTGTCTTCAGCAGGCTGGGGTCGGGGCAGGCTGGAGGGCCCCGGGCTGGGGGGACCAGGCTGGGGCCCTGGGCTGGGGGCCGGGCTGGGGGGTCAGGCTGGGCTGACTGACTGGGGTGACAGCTGTCCCTGTGGCCCTGCAGACCCGGGGCAGCCCTGGATCTCCAAACACACGTCAGCCCCGGCGACCAACGTCAGCGCGAAAGCCCCTCTTGCTTCCTGTCCCCTCCGGTCTGCACGGGCCCGTCTGTCCGCCCCCCCAACCCCCAAAAGCAAGGTCAGAGCTTTGGCCGCGCCAGCAGCTGGCAGCTCGGCCTGTCTGTCCCCTCTGACCTACTTCCCAGTGCAGCATGGGGCGGCCACCCTGGCCAGGCTGATCCCCGACACCAGGCCCAAGTCAGCCTGTGGCAGCCCCCCAGTTGTCAGCACTCGGCAGACCCCCTCTGCCCGCCCCCCCCACACCGTGCGGGTGCCCCCCGTAGCGAACATCTGTTCCAGCCGCTGGTCTGTGAAGAGTTCAGAGCCTCCCGCCCTAGGGGGCCGCGGCAGGGGGTGCCCGCACACCCCGCTGACCCCCACCAGGCTGGGGGTGCCCCTGCCCAGAGCCCCGCTGAGAGCTGGGGGCTGGTGCTGCCAGGAGGAAGGAGGGCTCCCCCCAACCACGGCTGCTGTTTTTAGCTCATTCTCCATAATTGGAAAAAGATGGGCCGCCAAGGCGGCAGCTGGACGAACCCCGCGGCGGGCCGGCGGGCGCGGAGAGGTGCAGAGGGCTGCAGTCCGGGGGGACCCCCAAGAGGCCCCTGTGGGTGCACCCCACCCCACCCCACAGAGATGGGGCGGCATCCAAGCCCCGATCTTCTAGGTCACGGGACACAGGCAGCCTGAGCCAGAGCGTGACCCCACCCGCTCGGGAACCTAATTCACAAACCACAGGCAGCTCCGAGGGCGGGGGCCATGCGGCACCCCTTCTCCGCCGTCAGCCCCAGTTCTGCCTCTCCGTCCTGGCTCGCTCCCCAGCACCCCACGCACAAGATTAAAAAACAAAATAAAACTGGGGCTGGAGTGATAGCACAGCAGGTAGGGCATTTACCTTGCATGCAGCCGACCGGGGTTCGATTCCCAGCATCCCATATGGTCCCCCGAGCACCACCAGGAGTTATTCCTGAGTGCAGAGCCAGGAGGAACTCCTGTGCATTGCCGGGTGTGACCCAAAAAGCAAAAAAAAAAAAAAAAAACCAAGGAGAGATAGCACAGAGGGTGGGGGGATTCAACCTCCAGTGCCCACGCGGTCCCCTGGGTGGTCCCTGTGCACAGAGGTCTGAGCACTGCCTGGCGAGGCCCCCAAAACAAAGCAAATGAAGAATCTGCCTCTCCTCACACTTGTCTTCTCTGAGCAGGCCGGGAGGGGCCTGTCCAGTGCCAGGGAGGGGCGGGGGGGGGCAACGCTGGCCTTAGCAGGGCAGGGATGAGTCTGGGGCACGAATCTTGGCCTGGCACTAAGTCAGGGCCTGCGGGTCCCCATCCCTCCTGCCGCCGGCCCTTCGCATGTGCTGCTCCTTCTCACGCTTCCTGCCCTCCTCCACTAATCCTGCTTGCAAAAGACCCCGGGACCAGGCGCCCCCACATCTCCCAGGACAGCCCCCTGCCGTCAGCCCTCGTCTGTAGTCTTGGTGGCTCTGCCCGACTCCGGAGAGTTGCAGCCTTGGACATTCGTGCCAGCAGCACGTTTCCGAGGGGGCTCAGGCGGGGTTCAGAGGCCCTGCCAGGCTCCCAGGAGCACACGCCTGTGTGTGATCAGAGGGACAGACGCCCACATGCACGGTGGCAGCCGGTGACTGTCGTGCCCCTCAGAACCCTATCCTTCCATACGCCCCACGGCCACAGACCCCACAAGACCTAGAACCTCTCAGCCACACCACAAGCCCGTGCCACATCTCAGAAACCCCCAGGCCCTGCCAGAGCCCACGGCCCGTCCACAGAGCCCAGCATCAGGCCACAGAAACCAGAGTCCACGGTCATACCACAGAACCCAGGGCAGTGCCACAGTCACAGAGTCCACAACAGTGCCACAGAGCACACGGCCATGCCACAGTCCAGGGCCACACGGAGCCCCTGCCACGCCACAGCACCCACAGTCACACAGAGCGCCTGCCCCGAGAAACAACCTGCCCCGAGCGCTGCCCCTTCTCCTTGGGCTCGGCCTCCCATCAGGCACAGGGCGCTTTCTCTTGGGGGCCCTGGCCGCACGCTCTGGAAAGGAGCCCCGCTGGGCCCCAGGAGCAGCAGCGCTCGGGCAGCCGGGAGGCGGCCCCACAGCTCAGCTCCAGGCAGGACGGCCCCGGGAGCTGGGGCTGGAGCGCCTTGCAGGGTGGACAGCTCCCCGTGTCCCCAAGCCGCAGTTCTCTCTGCAGTGACACGGGGGTGGAGGGGAGCCAGGGTCTGGGTCAGGGGCATGGGAACCAGAACTGCAGGGCAGCAGCTCCTGACATGCCGGCACGGGGTGGGGACTGGGGCCACACCCAAGGGTAAAAGCCAGCAAGGTGTCCCCCATTTCCGGGCAGGTCCCCTCCGGCTCCGCCCCCGCCAGCCCCGCCCCTATCAGGCCCCAACCCTCAGGCCCCGCCCCCATTGCCTCCAGGCCTCAGGCCCCGCCCCTGAGCATAAGTCCCGCCCCTCAGGGCCCCTCTGAACCTGCAGGCCCCAGCCCGCAGGCCCCGCCCCCATCGCCTCAGGCCCCGCCCCTGAGCATAAGTCCCACCCCTCAGGGCCCCTCTGAACCTGCAGGCCCCAGCCCGCAGGCCCCGCCCCCATCGCCTCAGGCCACGCCCCTGAGCATAGGCCCCACCCCTTAGGGCCCCTCTGAACCTGCAGACCCCAGCCCACAAGCCCCACCCCCAACCCACAGGCCCCACCCCAATCGCCTCAAGCCGCACCCCTGAGCATAGGCCCCACCCCCAACCCACAGACCCCACCCCAATCGCCTCAAGCCGCATCCCTGAGCATAGGCCCCGCCCCCAACCCACAGGCCCTGCCCCATCGCCTCAGGCCACGCCCCTGAGCATAGGCCCCACCCCTCTGGGCCCCTCTGAACCTGCAGGCCCCAGCCCACAGGCCCCGCCCCATAGCCTCAGGCCCCGCCCCTGAGCATAGACACTGTCCCTCAGGGCCCCTCTGAACCTGCAGGCCCCATCCCGCAGGCCCCGCCCCCATCTCCTCAGGCTGCGCCCCTGAGCATAGGCCCCACCCCTCAGGGCCCCTCTGAACCTGCAGGCCCCAGCCCGCAGGCCCCGCCCCCATCGCCTCAGGCCCCGCCCCTGAGCATAAGTCCCACCCCTCAGGGCCCCTCTGAACCTGCAGGCCCCAGCCCGCAGGCCCCGCCCCCATCGCCTCAGGCCACGCCCCTGAGCATAGGCCCCACCCCTTAGGGCCCCTCTGAACCTGCAGACCCCAGCCCACAAGCCCCACCCCCAACCCACAGGCCCCACCCCAATCGCCTCAAGCCGCACCCCTGAGCATAGGCCCCACCCCCAACCCACAGACCCCACCCCAATCGCCTCAAGCCGCATCCCTGAGCATAGGCCCCGCCCCCAACCCACAGGCCCTGCCCCATCGCCTCAGGCCACGCCCCTGAGCATAGGCCCCACCCCTCTGGGCCCCTCTGAACCTGCAGGCCCCAGCCCACAGGCCCCGCCCCATAGCCTCAGGCCCCGCCCCTGAGCATAGACACTGTCCCTCAGGGCCCCTCTGAACCTGCAGGCCCCATCCCGCAGGCCCCGCCCCCATCTCCTCAGGCTGCGCCCCTGAGCATAGGCCCCACCCCTTAGGGCCCCGCTGAACCTGCAGACCCCAGCCCACAAGCCCCACCCCCAACCCACAGGCCCCACCCCAATCGCCTCAAGCCGCACCCGAGCATAGGCCCCGCCCCCAACCCACAGGCCCTGCCCCATCGCCTCAGGCCCCGCCCCTGAGCATAAGTCCCACCCCTCAGGGCCCCTCTGAACCTGCAGGCCCCAGCCCGGAGGCCCCGCCCCCAGCCCGCCGACCCCGCCCCCAGTCCACAGGCCCCGCCCCCAGCCCGCAGACCCGCCTGCCCTGCCGCCGTCTCACCTGCCTTGCATGTCTTGCCGTCGTCCTGCAGCCGCACGCCCGTGGGGCAGGCGCACGTGTAGGAGGGCTCCCGCGGGGACAGCAGGCACAGGTGTGAGCAGCCGCCGTTGTCCTCCTCGCAGCGCGTGTGGACTGCGGGGTACGGGGCAGGCTGCAGGCAGGGTCCCCTCCCCGCCGCTCTCCCCACCCACCTGTCCGCCTCCCACCTGCCGGCCCCTGGCTCCGGGCACCCACCCTAGGCCCGCCCCAACCACGCCTCCAAGAGCAAGGTCGCCTCCACCAGGAAGGCCACCAGGTTTCCAAGGCGGGTTCCCAGGTGGGAGTCAGAGGGGCCCCTGAGGCAGGGGGTTCCCGCACCCCGACCTACAGTGCGGCTGCCGCTCGGGCCCGAGCACCTGGATGTCCATGGGCGAGTAGAGCGCGCCCAGCAGCTCCTGCTGCCTCTCGCCCGTGCGCTTGTTGCAGGCGTGGATGGAGCGCGTCTGCCAGTCGGTCCAGTACAGCGTGTCCCCGGACAGCGTCAGGGCGAAGGGGTGCATCAGGCTGCCCTCCACCACCTTCTGCCTGCGCGCGAGAAGGGGGCTCAGCGACGCACGCAGCTTCCGGCTCGTGCCACGACGCTTTCTTTCAGGGGTCTTGGGGCCTTTTGGGGGGCCACACCGGGCAGTGCTCGCGGGCTATATGGCGGGACCATCGGGCGTGCCGGGGATCCAGCCTGGGTCGGCCGCGTGCAAGGCAAGTGCCCTCTCTGCCGTCCCCGCCGCTCCCGCCCTTGAGGCCACCTCCCCACAGGGCAACGCCTCCGTCCACTCCCCACATGTGTCCATCGCCCCAACCCAAGTGCCCGGCCATGAGGCTGCACACCAGTCTGAGAGTCTACAGGAGCCCCCGGTGCCACCCCATCCTCCCGGTTCCTCCCCAGGAGGGACCGCGAGCACAGAGCTGGGAGTAGCGCCCTGCACTGTCTGGGTGACCCTGACCCCCGGCCCCCTCCTGCCACGAGAAGCAGTAACAAAAACCCTGGACTTCAGCGAGAAGCTCCCGCCTTCCCGTTACCCTGGCACCCTCCGGACCCTGCGTGGAAATGGGGTTGGGCCACATGTGGTCTCTGGGGTGCACCAAGCCTGCCCATGTGTAAGGGCACCCCCGCGGGCCAAGGGCCTCTTCCACCAGGGACATCTGTGCTGGTCCCGCCTTCAGGCTAAAGCGAACAGGGCCCAGGAAATCCCTTGAAGTTTCCTTCGCGCTTCGGCGTGAACCTCGCCGTGGAACCACTGAGTCCCGTTAACTCACAGTGCTGAGTCCACGGAGATGCCGAACCATTTCCCGACACCAGCCGTGTGGGCTCTGGCAGTGCTGGGGATGGAACCCAGGGTCCCCTGTCCCCAACCCCCCGCCATTAAGGCCAGAGCACTGACGCCATCAAGGCCAGAGCACTGACCTGACTCACCCCTGGCCCCAAGGACATGAGCGATGGCCTCAGGGAAGGCTGGGCGCTGGGCCCTGTCCCTGAGCCATGGCACAGTGCCCACCCCGTGCCCACGGTCACTTCCCAGCACCAGCCAGCTGCAGAGGAAAGACGGGTGAGGCGGCAGAGAGGAGCAGGCAGGGGACCCCAAGTCAGCACCTGCACTGGAACATGGGTCCTCATGTGCTGTGTGGCCCGGAGAGGCTCACAGGACCTGCACCAAGCAGGAAGGGCCTCAACAGCAAATGCTGCAGAGAGATGCAACACTCGGGCGACCACTGAGCGCCAGCACGTGTCTGCACAGAAGGACGGTCTACATGGCCACCTCCACACACCCGCACCATCACCACCGCCGTCACCACCGTCACCACCGCCATCACCTGCACCATCACCACCACTGTCACCACCACCATCACCCACACCATCACCACCACTGTCACCCGCTTGTCACCCGCATGTCACCCACACGGTCACCACCACCGTCACTACCACCATCACCCGCATGGTCACCACCTACACTACCGTCATCACCACCACCATCACCACCACCGTCAACACCACAACCACCATCGTTATTAACACCAACACCAATACCGCCACCATCACCATCACCGTCACAACCATCGGCACCATCAACACCATCTCCACCACCACCTCCAACACCGCCCCGTCACCGTCACCATCAGCACCATCACTACCACCAACACCACCCCATCACCGTCACAACCATCAATCAGCAGCACCATCACTACCGTTCCCACCACCACCACCAACTCTGCCCCATCACCATCACCATCAGCACCGTCACCACCACCAGCACCTCTGGTCCCCCTTCCTGTCACCACCCAAACCATGATCCCCGTCCCCGGCACTGCTCCCGCCGGCTGCCCCACCGCCACCCCCGCCATCACACCTGCTCCCACGTCTCTCCCTGGGACGTCATTATCCCCTCACCACCCGGTCCGTGCGACCCCCAACACCAGGCTTGCAGCACCACCGTCCTCACCACTGTCCCCGCTATGACCTGTCCACCCAGGCCTCTCCGCCCACCCTGCACATGTCACGTGGCTCCCCGGCACAAGGACCCCCACACTGCCGTGTCTTCAAAATCCCAGCCAGGCTCCAGGGCCATGTGTGCTCCCGGGGCCAGAGGGGATGAGGGGGAGCCGGCGGGGCCCAGCACAGCAGGAGGGATTCCCCAGAAGTCGCCGGGCGCAGCGCCTCCGACCTCCAGCCTGGCCTGGCGGTGACCACGCAGCCCTGGCCAGCAGCCTGGCTGCCGCCCAGAACTGGGCCGGAACAGCCGGCCGAGCTGTTTCTAATTCCTGACGCCTCCCAACCCACTGCTGGTCAGGACTGTGAAGGTCTGCGGTCGGCAGCGTCCACCGTCACTCAGCACAGTGAGTTACGGGCGGCAGCGGGGAGCACGTCTGGGCACTGAGCACCAGCAGAGCGAAACCAAGACCCCCGGCAGCACTCACGCTCCTTCACTGCTCCCTCCCCTGACTCTGGCCTGGGAGACAGACAGTTACAGGCCCATCACAGGTCCTCGGCCACAGGTCATCCAGCTCAGCGCCCCATCAGCTGCAGACCAGGCCCAGGTGTGCCCGCAGCAGCTGACGATGGGGGTCTGGGAGAATCGGCTAAGGCCTGTTGCAGGTGGGTGGGCGGCCCTCAGCTGCTCACTCACCGGATCCACTTCCCAAAGCCCCTCTGGGCCGAGGTTCCCGCACAAAGCCAGGCTGACCTGCCCTGCCGGGGACCCAGGGGGACAGAGGTCCTGACCCTGGCGTCCACGGCCCCTCTCTGCCATCCTGAAATCTTTCAGTGTCCGACGTGGACGTGTGGCTAAGGGGCTCTTGACATCTGCCAAGCACGAACACGGCTTGTTTGGGTATAAAAAGGTATAAAAATCCACATGTGGGGCTGGAGCGACAGTCCAGTGGGGAGGGCGTTTGCCTTGCACGCGGCCGACCCAGGTTCAATCCCTGGCATCCCATATGCTTCCCCGAGCACTTCCAGGAGTGATCCCTGAGCACAGAGCCAGGAGTGACCCCCGGGCGTCGCCGGGTATGGCCCCAAACAAACAAAACTCTGCACGTGCAGATGGCAGAGGCTGCCCCAACCCTCTGGGGAGGGTCCCAGGGGGTTCGGGGCCCAGGATGGCCCGCCGGGGCCTAGGAGCGCCAGAGGCAAGGGGAGGCCGGGGCAGTGGGTGGCACTGACCGGAAGGAGCCGTCCAGGTTGGCTCGGTGTATGAAGCTGAGCTTGGCGTCAGCCCAGTAGAGCTTCTGCTCGTCCAGGTCGATGGCCAGCCCGTTGGGCCAGTAGATGTCCGAGTCCACGATGACCTTGCGCGTGCTGCCGTCCATCCCGGCGCGCTCGATGCGGGGCGTCTCACCCCAGTCAGTCCAGTACATGTACCTGGGGAGGGGCAGAGACAGGAGAGAGCGGTGAGCGTCCCCGTTCAGCGGACCCACGTTCTTCGTGGGTCTCTGAGCAGCGAGGAAAGCATTCGTGTCTTTGTGGACTGTTTGTTTATTTGGGGGTCAAACGCACAGTGCTCGGCACCCGCAGTGCTCGGCAGCTACTCCCAGCTCAGTGCTCAAGGGAATCAGGTGGGGCTGGGACCAAAACAGGGCCTCCGACACACAAAGCAGGTGCTCGCTCGTGGACCTCGCTGGCCCTGGGTTCAGGTTTTCCTGCTCAGCTTTTGAGTCACACCCAGCCATGCTCAGGAATCCCTCCTGACAGTGCTCGGGATGGCCCCCGGGATGGCCGTCTCGAGAGAGGGCTTCCCCTCCCTGCTGTCTCTCTGGCACGGGGTTTTTGTATGTGTGTGTGTGTGTGTGTGTGTGTGTGTGTGTGTGTGTGTTTTCTTTTTGGGCCACACCCGGGGATGCACAGGGATTACTCCTGGCTCATTCACTCAGGAATCACTCCTGGCGGTGCTCAGGGGACCATATGGGATGCTGGGAATCGAACCCAGGTCGGCCGCGTGCAAGGCAAACACCCTACCCGCTGTGCCATCGCTCCAGCCCCCTTGTGTGCTGTTTCGAGCGCACATCAGGCGGTGCTCGGGGCTACCCCTGGCTCACTCCTGGCGGGTCTCAAGGGGCCATATGGGCTGCCGGGGCTCTGACCCGGGCCTGCTGGGTGTGAGGCGGCGCTTCCGGCTGTGCCCAGCCCTGGCCCCGGGTGCAGCTCCAGACACTGGACAAGGAGCACTCACGGTTTCTGCCGCACTCGCTCGGCTGGGGGCTCTGGGCCCCACGAACCCTCCTGCTCCTGATGGGGACCCAGGGCCTCCCCTCCCCCGGACACTGTCAGTTACTGAAGGCCCCACAGGGGCTAAGGGGGCTGCATTATTTCTACAAAAGCACCAGAGGGGCTGGAGCGATAGCACAGCAGGTAGGGCGTTTGCCTTGCATGTGGCCAACCGGGTTCGATCCCCGGCATCCCATAGGGTCCCCTGAGCACCGCCGGGAGTAATTCCTGAGTGCAGAGCCAGGAGGAAGCCCTGTGCATCGCCAGGTTTGACCCAAAAAGCAAAACAAAAAAAAAAAAGAAAGGAGACCATCACCGACTGAGCTGGCCAGAGCTTTCCCATGTGGGATCCCAGGCCAGGGCGGGGGCCCATCCATGGGGCACTGGGACACGTGGGGACAGTCAGGTTGGGTCCCGAGGATTGGAGTGGCCACACCTCCAGGACTGGGGGACAGGGCGGGGCTGGGAGGCGGACCTCTCTGCAGGGACATGCCATCTGCTCTGGGCCAAACCCCACGGCCGGGCCGCGGGGGTCCTGGGAAGCCCTGGGCCCTGCTGGGAGCTCAAACAACCCCGAAAAGGACCACGGAACGATGGCCCAGGACGCCTTGGACAGACCCGGCCTCGGCCACCCTGTGCTCACCTGGAGCATGGGGGAAGCAGTGACGGTCCCTACCCAGGTGCAGGACTACAGGGGCCAGGTGACCTGATGGGGGGGGGGGGGTTGGGAGGGCACAGCACAGGACCCGAGGCCCCAGCTAACTAACTGTGGAGACACAGGCAACCGGGAGTGCAGGGCCACGGCGGGTGGGCGGACGGGCAGGGTCGCAGCCGGGGGGGCCTACCCGTGGGCGGGGTCCAGCGCGATGGCGCGGGGCTGGTCCAGGTCCTGCCAGAACAGCACCTTGCGGGACGAGCCGTCCAGGTTGGCCACCTCGATGCGGTTGGTCTCCGAGTCCGTCCAGTACAGCTTCTTCCCCACCCAGTCGCAGGCCAGCCCGTCGGGCGACACCAGCCCCGACACCACCACGGTCTGCAGGGCGGCGCCCGAGCGGTTCAGGAACGTCTGCTTGATGGCCTCCTCGCTCACGTCCGTCCAGTACACGGCGCCCTGGGCAAACTGGAAGTCCACGGCCGCCGCGTCCTCCAGGCCGCTGACCACCACGCTCGACTCCGGCTTCACGCCGCCCGCGTCCACCAGCCGCACGTCCCGGCGGTTGGCGAAGAGCAGCAGCGGCGAGGCTGCGGGGGGTAGGGGAACGGCCGGTGAGGGTCGGGGACTCGCCCCCCCACGCCCCGCCACGCCCCCCTGCAGAACTCAGCACCCACAGCCGGGCGCAGTGCCGCAGGCAGCCACGGACAGACCAGGGAGAAAGGGGCAGGCAAGGCCCGGTGCCCCCCCAGGCCACTTCCGGGAACTGCGGCCTGCCTCAGTTTCCCTCCGTGACCCTTGCAGGGCGAACAAGCTTCCAAGGCTGACCAACTCCACTCACAGCCGTTCCGGAGCTGTCCACCCAGGAAGGCCAGGGGTCCCCTCGCCCCCGAGGACAGACGCCGGGACAAGGCCGTGGCGGATCCCAGCTGTTCCGACTGCAGCTGAGTCGGACGCCAAGACCCTCTGTGCCACGGCCTCGGCAGGCACGAACAGTGGACAAGGACACTGACCACCAGTGTCCTCTGTCCCACAGCCCGCGGGTGGGGTGGTTCTGACTGCAGACACCGAGGGCTAACGAGGACCTCCCTGCCCACGCCTACCGGGGTCCTGGGGCCCAAACCCCACAGGGCGACTGGGCCTGGTGGAGCTCCGTCCGAGGGGGCCAGAACCCCAGCACCACATGGGCCTGAGCACTGGGGAGCCCCCTACCCCCAGGATGCCGAGTGGCTCCCACAAAGTGGAGCGAGGGGCACTGTTCTCTCAACCGCAACAAATACCTCCCCCACGGGCCTGGATGGGGGCTGGGGGGGCAGAGGAGGCCAAGGCCAGGCCCAGAGCCCACCTGGAACGGACATGTCCCCACCTGCGAGGGGTGGGGCCCCACACGGGCAGCCCCAAGGGCCGGATGTGGCTGTGGGGCCTGAGGGGGCACTCAGGACGAGAGAGGGAGTTCGGCAGGGTGGGGGGGTACACGGGAACTGGGGCGCGCAGGGCGAAGCCATGGCAACCAGACCCTGGTGCACCCCCTCACGCCTCCTCCCCTCGGGGTTCACACACAGGGCCCCCGGCGACCCTGCAGCAGAGGCGAGGCCCGAGGGGGCCGGCAGAGACTCAGACGTGTGGGTACAAGGCTCTGAGAGGCCGACACAAAACCCAGGTGCCCCCCAAGGGCCTGCCACTGTGGCCAAGGCGCCATGGCACCCAATGAGGGCCCTGGCGTGAGCGCCCTCCTCAAGCAGTCAGAGACAAGGGCCCAGGGGGGACCCCAGGGACCCCACGTGCCAGCCCCATGGAGGTCCAAGGCACACGTGAGAGGGAACGCAGGGAGGGGTGACGGGAGTGGGGGGGCTGAGGGAGGGGTGCAGGATGAGATGCAGGGGCCTGCCCAGTCCATCATGAGCAGGTCACCCGCCCAGGGCCCCGGAGGGACACAGCCCCTCAGTGAGCAATCCCAGGACCCTCCTGACGTCCTAAGTGAGTGAGGGTCTGAGGAAGGCCCCATCCCCACTGCCTGGGGGGACCAGGCCGTCACCACCACCCGCAGCAGGAGGAACCTGAGAACGCCACGGCCACCGAGCAGCTGGACGCACCGGGGACCCGGGCAGATGTCCACAGGCTCACACAAGGCAGAACCGGCTCGGGGGACCGAACCCTTGCCCCAGACCAACTATTCAGCCGGTCTTGCCCAGGCCCCGCTGGGCACCAGCCCAGCACACTGGCGTCCACCCGCGCACAATGACCCCTTGTCCTGCAGGGAACGTGGGCCATAACCGAGGTGCTTCTCGCTTAGCTGCTCAAGACATTTCAGGCACACAATGTGCGCACAGACACAAGGGGACACGCGGGTACACACAGGTGAGAATATAGGACATGCAAACACGGGGACACGTGCGCACACAGGTGAGCACATGTGCGTACATGGACACATGGTGACACGCAGGCATGTGACGCACCCATGTGGCAACGGCGAGGGGCCCCTGGAGGAACCTGGTTCACCCCCCCCCCCGCAAGGTGCAAGATACCAGAGCCTGGCCCCCCGCACAGGGAGCGCCGCCTCCCCAGGTCCCAAGACAAGAACTGGGCAGGGGGCTGAGGGTCCCAAAGGGGACCCCTCGCCCTCCCACAGCCCCTGGGCTTCTCCTAGAACCACAATCGTTCCACACACCCTCAACCACCCAACACACGTGCAGTCGCACACTGACACACATCACACACACTCACACACAACACACACACTCATACACACACATTCTCTCTCTCTCACACACACATACACACACACACACACACTCCATACATGCCCTGGGCCCCAGAACCACCTAATATATGTGTAGTCTCACACTGAAACAAACCACATACATGTACACTCACACACTCATACACAACACACACACGCATACACACACTCTCATTCTCACACACACACATACACTCCGCACATGCCCTGGGCCCCGGAACCACCTAATATATGTGTAGTCTCACACTGACACACATCACATACACGTACACTCACACTCATACACAACACACACATTCACACAACACACACTGATGCATACACACACTCACACCTGCTTACACACACACTCACACATATAAAGTCAAAAACACTGACACAACACTCACAGTCACACACACCTTCTCTCTCTCTCTCTCTCTCTCACACACACACACACACACACACACACACACACACACAGACACGGCGGCCGCTCCCCGAGCTGAGGGGCGGGCAGGCCCTGGCGGTGCCAACAACAGGGGCCTCCGAGGTTCCTGCCTTTTATGGGCATTGGAGCAGCCGGGACCCAGCCGGACCGCGGGGCAGGCGCCGAGCGTCCCCTCCGCTCGCCCACGGGGGCCCAGGCCTCCAGCTCCTGCGTCGGACCACTCGGGACGCCCCGAGCCGGGAGCCCCCCAGGCCTCAGCACCACACCCACCCCCCAGCCGCCGCCTCAGCCTCCCTCCTGGGGACGTGCAGCCTGTGTCCCCGTGGGCCCCTCCTCCTCCCGGGCAGGGGACGATGGCACCTCCCAGGCCGGCCCGGGCACGCAGCTCCCGCCAAGGGCTCTCCTTGTGCCCACAGGAGGCACGTTCCTGCCCCGCGGGCAGGCCAGGGCAGGGCGGCCGCCGTGCGGGCGCTGCAGGGAGGCCCACGGCACCTGCCCACGGCGCCCAGGCCGGCACAGAGCACGCAGCCCTTAACCCGGCTGGCAGCCGCCTGCACGGGGCGGGCTGGGAAGCGGCTGGAGGAAACTTCCAGAATGCTGCAAGTTCTGCTCCTCGCCAGGTCACAGGGGAACAATGCAGGCGCTGGCCAGCTGGCACCACCCCTGCTCCCGACCGTCCAACCCATCCCGGTGCTGGGGTTGGGGCTCCCCCGCACCTCACACGTCTGCCTGCTCCTCTCACCCCTCCCTGCCCACCAAGACCCTGCCTACCCCCTTCACTCCTGCCCCCTCCCCTCACCCCTCACCCCTGCCCAGCTCCCCTCATCCCTCCTCTCTCCCCTTACTCCTGCCCGGCTCCCCTCACCCCTGCCCAGCTCCTCACTCCTGCCCGGCTCCCCTCACCTCTGCACCTCCCCCTCTCCCCTCATCCCTGCCCAGCTCCCCTCATCCCTCCTCTCTCCCCTCACTCCTGCCCAGCTCCCCTCACCCCTGCCCAGCTCCTCACTCTTGCCCAGCTCCCCTCGCCCCTGCACCTTCCCCTCTCTCCTCACTCCCGCCCAGCTCCCCTCATCCCTCCTCTCTCCCCTTACTCCTGCCCAGCCCCCCTCACCCCTGCCCAGCTCCTCACTCCTGCCCGGCTCACTTCACCTCTGCACCTCTCCTTCTCCCCTCACTCCTGCCCAGCTCCCTTCTCCCTTCACTGCTGCGCAGTTCCCCTCTCTCTTCATCCTAGGTCCCCTCACCCCTGCCCGGCTCCCCTCACCCCTACCCAACTCACCTCTGCCCGCTCCTCTCATCCCTGCCAGGCTCTCTGGTTATACTGGCCCGGAACCCTCTTCAGGTTCCCCGCACAGCTCGAGCTAATCCCTGATCTCTTCCCATTTCTGCTGTCCCTGACCCTTCCTCTAGTCTGTGCTGACATCTACGCACACGGATAGACAAATGCAGAGATATATGGGCACAATCATTGACACACACACATGCAGAGACATATGTGCACAATCACTGACACGCATGCTCTCTGTTACAGTCCTGAACTCTCATAAACTGAGGGCCACGAAGGAGGCAGGATTAACCCGTGCAGCCGACCCCAGCGGGGCCCACCTGTCAAAAGCCAGAGACACTGGCCCGCAGGAAGCGCAGGGAAAGCAGGGTCAGGAGGGCAGGAATCACAGTGTGAGACGGAAACACGGGGAGGGCCGTGCTGGACACCTGGACGGGATGTGGGCGGGGTCCCACTGTCCCCTGCAAGCCCAGGACTGGCCACAACATGGCTCAGAGCTGCCCCAGGGCCCCCACTCTGGGTCGGCTTGCCTCAGGGCAGCAGGGAGCTCCCAGTACGTGGTCACTGCACGCCACGGAAGGGAGATGCCGGGGAGGAGCCCTGGCATCAGGGCGTTCTCTGTGCCGCGGGTCCACGGGCCAGAGCTGGATCTGCCGGAGGGAACAGCTCAGGGCCAACCACCCACAGGCTGCAGGAACAGCTCATCACCCAACCCCGTCCCAGGCCAGGAGCCGGCCCCGACCAGACACCGTTCAACCGCGCACCAGAGGCCACAGCGTGAGGTGACACACGCCACACGGGGTACAACCTGCCACACAGGGACCGCCTGGGAGGGGTCCGGGAGAGGGCACAGCCCACGGGGGGGGATTTCGGGGTCCGTGTGCGCCCACACTAATTAGACGGCTGGGGCAGAGCGGGGCCATCGGCCGCTCCCAGGCCCAGTGCGCTCGCCAGCGGCCAGCCCGTCACGAAGGCGCTTATTTCCGACAAAATATAGCAGCTGATTACACAGCGCGCCCCACGCCGCTGCCCGCACCCGGCACCGGGCCGAGCCACGGCCAGGCCCAGCGGGCCCAGATGAGACGGGCTCGGGGAGCTGCAGGCATCAGCCCAGCCCCCGCAGGCCACCTTGGGGCAGCGCCGGACCCCCGGGCCTGTGTCTGTGTGCAAACATGGAAATGTGCATGCGTGGAGATGAGCCCGCGTGACTGGAGCATGTGCACACGTGACATGTCTCTGTGTGCATGGATCTGCATCGGTGCACAGTCATGTTTGTCTGTCTGTATATCTACACACGTGTTCCTGTGTGCGGGAGTGCCCGTCCGTGCGTGCATAAGTGGATGCATGTGTGTGCCTATATTGAGTGTGTAGCTCTGTAAGAGAGTGTTTACGTGTTTGCATGTACACATAATGCATGTGTGTGCATGTACTGAAGCACGTTTACACGTGTGCACGAATGTGAGTGTGGCACCCCATGTGTGGGGGTGCACGTGCATGGGCCTGCATGGGCGATTGTGCCTGTGTCCCATGATACAACTGTGTCACACATGTGGGTCTGTGGTTCCGGCCCCCAGAGAGCACCAGCACAGACATGCACACACATTCCTCAAAGGCACATGGGGCCCCCCAGTGCACCCCCCAGCCCCACCCCACAGCTCTTCCTGCGTCCCAGCGCCTGCCGGAGACTCTGAGAGCCGAGGGGGCAGGCTACAGGCCGCGAGGTCCCACCAGTGCCCAGCACCTGCCAGGGCAGCTCCCAGTGGGCACCACAGGGGCTCGGACATCAGGGCCAGCACCCAGGACGGAAAGGGGTGCGCAAGCGCCTGGAGCCACGTGACAAGCTCCCTCGACACCAGGCCCTTCCGGGGCAAACAGAGGCCCCAGGGGGCCCCTCCAGCCCCGCAGACCCCTGGCTCACAGATGTTCCCTGAGAGCAGGGTGGGCGCCAGAGTGGGCTCCAGGATTCCTGAGAATCGGGGATGTCCAGGGCCAGGGCTCGGCGGGGCTTCAGGAAAGCAGTTGCTGCCAACAGGCGGACAAGACTGAAGCCCCCAAGCCCAGCCCCCTATCCTCAGCGGGACCCGCTCAGGGCACCGCCCCACCCCCACTGTGCCCTGTGCCAGGGGCTTGGGGCGCAGATCGGGGTTCATTGAATACCCCCTCCCTCTGTGAGTGCCATCTGGGGGCACCACAGGCCGGGGCCGCCCACCCAGGACCACAGTCAGCTGTTCCCGGGCCCGTGGCCGCAGCCCTTCAGGGCGAGAGGTCCCCAGAGGGCGGGACAGCGACGTGGCCACAGCTGCATCCTGCGGCTGTGGCGTATAGGTGGCAGTAGGGGGCTCTTGGCACAGCCCTGCCCCGGCATCGCCTGGGTGCCATGCCAGATGCCCGCCTGGACGCTCGGCCGGCTGGGACCCCCGGAGCTGTGGTGAAGGGCAGCGCCTCCAGCCCGGTCAGTGCCCCCGCACACGGGCACCGTGAGGCAGTGTGTGGCCCGCAGACACGCACAGCTGCTTTCCAGAACCTTCCTCCTGCCTGCGTGTCGCCCCTGGCAATCTGCTGAGCCGGTTCCCACGGGTCCTGGCAGGAGGGGACAAGGACTCCAGCACCTGAAGTGGGGGCTGGGGGCAGGTCCCGGGCACCCCCACGGCCCAGACAGACCCTCCCAAGGGCCCTCCCACACCCCAAAGGGTTGCTGCTCCAAGGCTGGGGGGCGCGGGGGGGTCTGCCTGTCGGGGGTGTCCGTCCCACCCGTCCTCACCCCCTCACCCCGACTCTGCAGGGGCTCCTCCTCCCAGCTGGAATCCAGTTCCCCCCGACCCCTCCTGTCAGAACCCGTGTCTCTCAGGCTTGGACTCTGGAAGCCCACTGGAGGGGAGCAGTCAGGCCACACCTGATGGCACTCAGGGGCCCCCTGGCTCCAGACTCAGGACCACGCAATGCCGGGACTCGAACCTGGGTCAAGGCAAGTGCACCCTGCAGCACCGCCTCCCAGCGCCCCAAAGCTCTCCAGGAGGAAGCTAGCACAGGCCCCGCGGCAGAGAAGGGGAGTCCTAAGGGCCATGGTCCCTGGCCCCTCGCTGGGTTTGGTTTTTTTGGTTTTTGTTTTTTAAGGTTTTTTAGGGGCTTTTTTTTTTTTTTTGGCTCACAACCAGTGATGCTCAGGGGTTACTCCTGGCTCTGCACTCAGGAATTACTCCTGCCCGGGGGGCCATATGGGACGCCAGGGATCGAGCCCAGGCCAGCCGCGTGCAAGGCAAACGCCCGCTGGACTATTGCTCCGGCCCCACCTCACTGGGATTTGGCCACATCCTGCAACCCTGTGACCGTTTCCAATCACAGCAAGAAAGAAAATCAAGGTACAACACGCTAACATGAAGACAGAGAAAAGCCTATCGTGTTTGAGTTATGACCACAGTGGGGCCGAAGCAATCAGACAACAGGGAGGGAACGAACCCGGGTTCGATCTCCAACACCCCAAAAGGTTCCCGCAAGCCCGCCAGGAGGGACCCCTGAACACAGAGACACGGGTAAGCCCTGAGCACCGCCAGGTGTGGCCCCAAAACAAACAACCACAGAGCAGCTCTCTAAGTGACGTCTGTGTCAGGGAGGGGGGTCCCCACTCAGTGCCTAGGAGACCTGGGGGTCCGTCCTGCGGGCCTCCCCAACCAGGCCGAGGTCGGCACAGGGCGGCACCATCCCTCCAGCCCTGTCATGCTAACCTGTTTATTTTCAGGGTTTACCCCTGGCTAGGCTAGGGACCCAAAGACCAGGACTGGGACCAGCTGAGCACAAGACAAGGGCCTGGGGCTGTTTTACAGCCCACCTGGTCTTCTTGGGGGGAGGGCTCACGCCTGCTGCTCCCCAACCCTCTGGGGTGATCAGAGCTGAGTTTGTACCGGGAAAGTCCAAAGAAATGCCCCCCCCCCGTCCCCCTGAAAAGTAACACCTCAAGGGCCAGCCCAGTCCCCGAGGGCAGGATGTGCGGGACCACCCGGGGCCCAGCACCCCTAGTGATGAAAACCCCTCGAGGCTCCCAGGCCCCGAGTCCACAGGGGATCAGGGGACCAGAGGCTGGCGGTGCAGACGTGGGCTTCAGGGTGGGGCCCCAGCCCGGCTCAGCGCTCCGGAGGGCAGACTCCAGCCCCACCGATGCCGGCCGGCCTGTGGGTCCGGCCCACTAATGCCTGCTGGTCACTGACTGTGCCTCATCCAGAGATCAAGGATGTGGCCATCTCTGACACTGATCTCGGGGTAAATGGACATCAGGCAACACACTCTGAAAAGAACCATGATGGGGCTGGGGGGGTTGGGGGGACCCACACAGATCTCAAAATATCCCACGGGACCCTGGAGATTAAAAAACATCAGCTGGTTCCGGACGCTGCACGTGGCCTAGTCTGGCTGGATCCCCAGCACCCCATAGGGTTCCCTGCTCACCAGGAGTGAGCACTGAGCTCAGAGTCAGGAGTGTGTCCCAAGCACTGCCAGGTATGGCCCCCCAAAAAAAAACGAAAAAAAATCACATTTTTACAAATTAAAAAGGGGCTGGAGTGACAGTACGGCAGGTAGGGCATTTGCTTTGTAGGGTGTTTGCCTTGCACACGGCCGACCCGGGTTCGATTCCCAGCAACCCATATGGTCCCCTGAGCACTGCTAGGAGTGATTTCTGAGTGCAAAGCCAGGATTAACCCCTGTGCATCGCCGGGTGTGACCCAAAAAGAAAAAAAAAATTAAACAGAAAATGGCATTGGGGCTAGAGTCATAGCACAGCGGGTAGGGCGTTTGCCCTGCACGCGACCGACCCGGGTTTGATTCCCAGCATCCCATATGCTCCCCCGAGCACTGCCAGGAGTGATTTCTGAGTGTAGAGCCAGGAGTAACCCTTGGGTATCGCCGGGTGTGACCCAAAAAGAAAAAAAAAAAAGAAAAGAAAACAGCATCGCACTAATACAAATTATTGGTTCTGACCTGCCGCAGAGTGGCAGGTCAGAACCATGTGAAGGGGTGGGTGCCCGAGAGAGCAGCACTCTTAAGGGACAGGAGCACGGCTGGGCAGGAGGAGTGACCAGCCGGACAGGACACACTGACCATCCCCAGAGAGTCTCCGCCCTCCCCAAACTCGCAGACCATCCGTCACATCTGGGATGGGAAACAGGAGCAGGAAGACACCAGCAGGGTTGGGAGGGCAGTGATCGCCCTCAGCCAACGCGGGCCCGCCTTCCGCGGCGGCATGAAGCCAGGGAACGTCCACGCAGGACGGTCCACTGTCCCTGCGGCCACAAACTACCCACACGAGCGTCACAGACCCATCTCGGGCCAAAACGAAAAGCGGAAGTCAACAGAGGGACCGACTGTCCACTGCAAACACAGAGCGCCGAGGACCGTCCACCACAAACACAGTGCCAACGGGGACGGGCCGCGGCTTGGCGGGGAAACGGGCTGAGACGAGAGCAGGTGACCCGCTGAAGGAGCAGCAGCCCCGGGGACAGCGGGGACGAGGGGACATGCTGGAACCGGAACAGGCTCTGAAGGCTCCGTGCACTGGCCACTGCCTGGGCCGCAGGAGGGACGCTCGGGGGCTGGGAAACTTCGGGTGCAGAACTAGTGGTGACTCAGTTTGAGAAGTTTGTCCCTTATTTTCCAAACACAGGAACAGGGGCCTGGAGCGATAGGACAGCAGGGAGGGCGTCTGCCTTGCACACGGCCGACCCGGGTTCCATCCCCGGCACCCCAGATGGTCCAGGAGCAATTCCTGAGTGCATGAGCCAGGAGTAACCCCTGAGCATCACCGGGTGTGACCCAAAAAGAAAAAAAAACAAAAAACAAACAAAAAAAAAAGAGGCTGGAGCAATAGCACAGCGGGGAGGGCGTCTGCCTTGCATGCGGCCGACCGGGGTTCGATTCCCAGCATCCCATAGGGTCCCCTGAGCACCGCCAGGAGTGGTTCCTGAGTGCAAAGCCAGGAGTAACCCCTGAGCATCGTCGGGTGTGACCCAAAAAGCAAAAAAAAGAAAAAAAAAGAAAAAGAAAAAACCCTCAGGAATAGGAGGCACAGAGAAACAGCCCCAAGGGAATGTGGTCACCTTGCGTGACTGACCCAGTCAACCCCAGCACATGTGTGCCCAGGCACGGGCAGGGACAATCCCAGACACAAACAACACGTGAAAGAAAGGAGTGTCGGAAGTATTCACACAGCCCTGCGCCCAAATGCAGACAGACACGGGTTTGTCTTTGGTTTGCTGTGGCTTTTTTTTTCCGGGGTTTCTTTTTTGACGGTGGGAAGCGGGGATCTGGGGCCACACCTGGCAGAGACCAGAGATCTCTCCTGGCAGAGCTCAAGAGACGGTGTCGGGTGCCAGGGATCAAGGCCAGGTCGCCGTGTGTGAAAGCCCTGAGCCCTGGAGCTGCGCTATCTGGCTAGCCCGTTAATTTTTTTTTTCCTTTTGGCAAACAAGCGTGTGGTCCCAGAGCATGTAAAGAAACATCATTAGTCACCGGGAGAAGCGCAAACCAAACCCACAACACTCCCACTTCACCCCTGGCGGTCTAGGAACCTCAGGGAGGACCTCAAGGGGCTGCCTCAGTGTGGCCAAGGGTGGGGACAGCCAGCCTCACAAACCAGACCTCCAGGGCCCGGCATGCACGAGGCCCGGGTCCCAGCTCCAGCCCCCCAGGGCCCTGGGCTCCACCCCCCCACCTCTGGGCCCCCAGAAATGTAATGATCACCATATGGCCCAGCGGGCCCCATCGGGTTCCTTCTCACTAGAGCGGCAAAGGCAGAGCCCACCGGCACCCCTCACGGTCCGCAGGCCCCCGCTCCCTGCACCCCACGCCCCCAGCCCCCCTTTCTGGCCCTACAGGCCCAGCATGGCAGCCCCCGAGGGGGCACCTGCATGTCCAGGGAGGGAAGAAACCTGGGCCGGGTGTCACTGGCAGGGAGGGTGTTTACCATGCATGAGGCTGACCCGGGCTCCAGCCCTGTCACCCCATGTGGTTCCCAGCCTGCCAGGAATGATCCCCGGGCACAGAGCCGGGAGTCAGCCCTGAGCACTGTTGTACATGCCCTCCCCACAGAAAATGTCTATTAAATGAGGAGCAATAGCACAGCGGGCAGGGCGTTTGCCTGGCACGCAGCCAACCCGAGTTCGATTCCTCCGCCCCTCTCGCAGAGCCCGGCAAGCTACCGAGAGTATCCCGCCCGCACGGCAGAGCCTGGCAAGCTCCCCGTAGCATATTCAATATGCCAAAAACAGTAGCAACAAGTCTCACAATGGAGACGTTACTGGAGCCCGCTGGAGCAAATCGATGAACAACAGGAGGACAGTGCTATAGTCCTATAGATAAGAGCCAGGAGGATCGCTCCAGGGCTTGGAAGCCGGCCTCACATGCTGGGAGGAAAGGCAGGTGGGGTAGAGAAGGGACCACCAAGTAAAGGACGCTTGGAGGGCTTGCTTGGGACGGGAGACGCGTGCTGAAAGTAGACGAAAGACCAAACATGATGGCCACTTAGTACCCGTATTGCAAACCACAACACCCAAAAGGAGAGAGAGAGTAAGAGGGAATGTGTCTGCCACAGAGGCGGGGGGAGGGGGGATGGGGGGGTGGCGGGAGGGACACTGGGAACACTGGTGGTGGAGAATGGGCACTGGTGGAGGGATGGGTACTCGATCATTGTATGACTGGAACGTAATCACCAAAGTTTGTAAGTCTGTAACTGTACCTCACGGTGATCCATTAAAAATTTAAAAATTAAAAAAAAAAGACACACGATAAAAGCTTGTATAAAAATACAAAAACAAAATGATATACCACCAGTAAAGCAGAGTAGACACCCCAATAGCAATGTCCTCCTCCCCATCCCCCAACTCCTGCCACAAGGCCCGGGGACTGATTTCACAGGGGTCCGGGGCAAAGGTCCGGCAAAGGGACAGAGAATATTGATCTGCCCACAGGCTGGATCAGAACCTGAGGTTGGGGCCAGAGCCATAGTCCAGCATGAAGGACACTGGCCTAGGAAGCACTGACCCTGGGTTTGATCCCCAGCACCCTACACTGTCCCTAGACCCACCAAGAGAGAACCCTGAGCACAAAGCCAGGAGTGGGCCCTGAGCACCATCAGGAGTCAGCCCTGAGCACAGAGCCAGGAGTCAGCCCTGAGCACAGAACCAGGAGTCAGCCCCAGCACCTTTCAGTGTGGCCCAGAAACCAAGCACAGATCTGCGGTTCCCCTCTGTAGCAAGCACCCGCCCAGGGCACAGTGACCTTATGGTCCTGACCACGAAGACTCACCTGGACAGGCCAGGGGACTCAGAGCAGGGAGGCTCAGGGACCCCCACAGGCAAGACCCCTCACCCAGGGCAGGATCTGCAGTCGGAGCTGCAGTTCAAACACGGACCCCCAGACCCTCACCAGCCGCACCCTCTTCTGGGCATGGGGACCCCAGAATTGGACCGTGGGGTCGGGCAAACATGCCAACTGGAAGGGTTGGGGGGCTGTGGGCTCCCGTCACTGCCCCCCGCTTTGTGAGCACGAGCAGACGGACCAGCGGCCACAGCTGGGGTGGAGGTCAGGGCATGTGTCCAGCCCGTGGCCCGCCGACAGCTCCACACCCTCCGGCTTCAGGGAACCAGCAGGAGCCCCCCAGACTCTTGCCTGCTGCTTGGGAGACCCCCAAGATTCAGCATCTCACACTCTATGACAGCCAGCAAGTGCCAGCGCCCCACCCCGTCCTCTGTCCCACCTCTGTGTCCCCTCCACCTGGCTCAGGGCTGCCCCTGCAGGCGGCGAGGGCCCCACGAGACCAACCCCAGCTCCGAGAGGCCCCAGGGAGCGGCACGGCCACAAAAGGAACGGGGTGCCAGCCAGGCTGCAGCCTGAACCCCAAAACATTCTATAGGGAGGAGAAGCAGCTACAAAGCACCCCCCGAGACTCTGGGTTCACGAACTCCAGAAAGACAGACAGCAGACACACGGACAGACAGCAGACAGACAGCAGAGAGACACACAGATACACAGCAGACAGACAGCAGAGAGACACACAGATACACAGCAGACAGACACAGGACAGACACACGGACAGACAGCAGACACATGGGCAGACAGCAGACAGACACACAGACAGACACACGCACAGACAGACAGCAGACACACGGACAGATGGCAAACACACAGCAGACAGACACACAGATAGACAGCAGACAGACGGACAGACAGACACATGCACAGACAGCAGACAGACACACAGACAGCAGACAGAGAGCAGACACACGAACAGATAGCAGACAGACAGACACACGGACAGACAGACAGACACACAGACAGACACCAGGCAGATACACGGACAGACGGCAGACACACAGCAGACAGACACACAGACAGACAGACACATGCACAGACAGCAGACAGAGAGCAGACACATGGACAGATAGCAGACACACAGCACACAGACACACGGACAGGAGAGCAGACACAAAGCAGACAGACACATGGACAGAGAGCAGACAGACAGACACACGGACAGACAGACAGAAACACAGACAGGAGGAAGATACACAAACAGCAGGCAGACGGACAGCAGACAGACACACGACAGCAGACACAGGGACAGACAGCCTAATAGTGGTCCAGGGCCAGAGCAGCAAGAAGTCACTCCCGAGCATGGACCTGTATTCTATTCAGAGTCGTAGGAATGTTCTAGAACACGAGAAGTGGTGTGTACATTATAAAGGTGTGTTGAACCCATGCAGACTTTACAGAGGGTCCTTTAGCCTAACGTGTCTTAGAGCAAAAACAATAAAACCAAAGGGCCAAAACGATGATAATACAACAGACTAGGGGTCTGACTTGCATATGGCTGACCTGGGTTTGATCCCCGGCACCCCATAGGTCCCCCGAGCACTGCCAGGAGTGTTCCCTGAGCACAGAACTAGGAGTAAGCCCCGAATACCATCAGGAGTGAGTCCTGAGCACAGAGCTAGGAGTTAGCCCCAAGCACCGCCAGGAGTGATCCCTGAGCACAGAGCCAGGAGTGAGCCCCAAGCACAGAGCCAGGAGTCAGCCCTGAGCACCACCAGGTGTGGCCCCAAAACAAAGAATTCAAGCCAGTGAAAGCTCAGTTGAACAGAAACCCCTGCGCTCCCGGGTTCCAGAGGCGTTGAGGGCATGTGAGACTCACAGACATCCTGCCAGACCCACGGCCCAGGGAGCGGCGGGAAGCGTTCTAACCCCACTTTCCAGAAAACGGAGGCCCTCTCGGGTCAGTGCCCAGGCCCCGCATCCGGTCAGGCCTCAGGCGAAACAAGTCAGGGGACACTGGGTTCCCCAGAGAGGCTGTAGGTCAGATGCCAAAAACCCCGAGACAAATCCGCCGGCCACCACGGACCCTGATGTCCACGTCCACCTTACAGTGTCCCCTGCTGGGAAACAGGCACCAAGAAGCAAGGACCTGGCGCAAGGCCAGCAGCTTCTGTGCATCCGAGGCCAGACCGGTGACCCCCAGCCCCGCCCTCGACCCCACAAGCCTGCACTGCCGGCAGGAAACCAACTGAGTCCGCAGGAAGCCCCCCAGACCCCTGCCAAGTTTGCACACTGTGGGTGGCCCCCCCCCAACGGAAACCGGTGTCCGGACAGCGGGGGTCCAGGGGCCCTGGGGGTCCGGGGAAGTTGAACCGGCTGGCCTCCGAAGCCTGGAGAAGCAGCGGGGTCTGTGGGGGACCCTGGTGGGGGCTCCCCATAGCTCTGGGTTGGCCACCTGTGGGGGAGCCCCTGGCTGGTCCCCGAGCCAGTACTGCACGGGTGGCAGAAATAAGCCGGGCCACCCCCCAGCCCTCCACCAGGACCCCTAGAACAAAGGCAATTCCACGGGCTCCCGAGTTTCAAACGGTAACAGGAAGCAATCGGAGAAATAATTAGCCACCACCGTACTGGCCCGGGTCCAGGCTGAAACGCAGAACTGGCCTGGCCGTGTGGGACAAGCCCCAAGGGCAGCTTCCCCGAGCACTCCAGGCGGGTCCTGCAGGAGAGTCTCACACGCGGGCGCCCCTTCCCGCCTCCTCCCGTCCCAGACAGACTCCAGCAACGTCACCCCCAAAAGTACAGGAAATCCAGAACTACAAGCGAGGAAAAAGCAACGCAGCTGACTGCGAAACCCCACCTTCAAAACAAACACCGTGCCCCCCCCCAAAAAAAAAAAAAACTTTGCCTGCAGGATCTGGCCATTTCCGGAAAGAAAAGGCACAGGCGTCCCAAGGACCCAGATGCTGTCATTGTTTGGGTCACCTTGTTTGGCCACTATCAGTCACAGCGGGAAATGCAAACAGGCGGCAGAGAGCGACAACTTGAGGGGCCGGGGTGGGGGTGGGGGACACACTATCTCCAGGCTCTGGGGGGTGGGGGGAGTCGCAGGGGTGTGACCTCCGAGAGCCGGGCCAGGACCCTCCCCGCAGTGCCCACTCCGGAGATATTCGGGGAGACAGCTGTGCGCCTCCAAGAGGCCCAGACAAAGGGACCCGGCACCCCCCACACCGCCAACTGCCACCGCAGTGCGGGAGGGGGCGGGGGAGGGGCGGCCCCACTCCGGGGAGGCTGAGACCCCCGGGTTCGGGCCGCCTCGGGCGGGAGCGGGCGCGCGGGGCCGCGCCGGGCTGCGGGGACACGTGTCGCTCCCACGGGGCGCGCAGGTTCCCGGGCCGCGGACCCCAGCCCCACCCCTGGCACGCGCGGAAAGTTGGAGCGCGACGCGGCGGGCCGGGCCCCGCGCTCAGCGCCGGAGCGTCGCCGCGCGCGGGGCCCGGCCCGGTCCCGCCCGGTCCCGCCCGGTCCCGGCCCCCGTCCCGCTCGGTCCCGGCCCCGTCCAGCCCCCGTCCGAGGAGCCCCCGTCCCGGCCCGTCCGGGCACCTGGCAGGTGTCGGGCCGCGGGCGGCGCGGGGCCGAGCGGCCGGGCCGGGCCGGCGCGTCCCAGGACTTGGCGGGGCGGCGGGCCGGGCCGGGCCGGGCCGGGCCGCGGCCCTCCGAGACCGGCCCGGGGCCGGGGCGGGGCGGCCGGCCCGAGTCCCCGCGCGGTCCCCGCGGCCGCTCCCGGCGGGCCGCGCCCCGGGCCCGGGCAGGTGAGGACCCGCCCGGCCGCACCTGGCGCGCCCGCCCGGCCGCCCCGGGCGCGCGGTCCCCGCCAGGGGCCCCGGGGTCCCCGCGACGGGCCCGGGCGGCCGAGACAAAGGGCCCGCGCGCGGCCAGGGGCGCCGGCGGGGGGCGGCGGGACCCGCGGCGCGCGCCCCAACTCGCCCCCAACTTGCCAAGTGGCGTCCGGGCCCCGCGCCCGGCCCGGCCGCGACCCCCGCGCCCACCTACCCGCCGCCGCGGCCAGGCTGCAGCACAGCGCGAGCAGCGCCAGCGGCGGCCGCTCCATGGCGTCCCGCGGCCCGACGGCCCCGCTCACTCGGGCTCCATGGCGCGGCCTCCCCCCGCGGGCCCGGGACCGGCCGGCAGGAGGCGGAGAAGCGGGCGGAAGCCGCGCCGGGACCCGCCCCCAGCAACGCCGCGCCCCCCGCCCGCCCGCGCGCCCGCCCGCCGCGCGCGCCCGCCCGCGCCCCCGCGGCCCCGCGCCCCGGCACCACGCGCCGCCGCGGGGCCACGCGCCCCCCCCCCCGGGACCAGGCGCCACCCCCCGGGGCCACGCGCACCCCTGGGACCACGCACCCTCCCCCGGACCAGGCTCCACCCCGGGACCACGCGCCACCTTCCCGGGACCACGCGCCCCCCCACCCCGGGACCACGCGCCCCCCGGGACCACGCACACACCCCCGGGACCAGGCGCCACCCCGGGACCACGCGCCACCTTCCCGGGACCACGCGCCCCCCCACCCCGGGACCACGCGCCCCCCGGGGCCACGCACACACCCCCGGGACCACGCGCCACCCCCCGGGGCCACGCGCACCCCTGGGACCACGCACCCTCCCCCGGACCAGGCTCCACCCCGGGACCACGCGCCACCTTCCCGGGACCACGCGACCCCCCCACCCCGGGACCACGCGCCCCCCGGGGCCACGCACACACCCCCGGGACCACGCACCCTCCCCCGGACCAGGCTCCACCCCGGGACCACGCGCCACCTTCCCGGGACCACGCGACCCCCACCCCCGGACCACGCGCCCCCCGGGACCACGCACACACCCCCGGGACCACGCGCACCCCTGGGACCACGCACCCTCCCCCGGACCAGGCTCCACCCCGGGACCACGCGCCACCTTCCCGGGACCACGCGACCCCCCACCCCCGGACCACGCGCCCCCCGGGACCACGCACACACCCCCGGGACCAGGCGCCACCCCCCCGGGACCACGCGCACCCCTGGGACCACGCACCCTCCCCCGGACCAGGCTCCACCCCGGGACCGCGCGCCACCTTCCCGGGACCACGCGACCCCCCACCCCAGGACCACGCGCCCCCCGGGACCACGCACACACCCCCGGGACCAGGCGCCACCCCCCCGGGACCACGCGCACCCCTGGGACCACGCACCCTCCCCTGGACCAGGCTCCACCCCGGGACCACGCGCCACCTTCCCGGGACCACGCGACCCCCACCCCCGGACCACGCGCCCCCCGGGACCACGCACACACCCCCGGGACCAGGCGCCATCCCGGGACCAGGCGCCATCCCGGGACCACGCGCCCCCTCACCCCGGGACCACGCGCCCCCCCCACCCCGGGACCACGCGCCCGCCGGGACCACGCGCCCCCCGGGGCCCCGCCGCAACTCCCCACCCCGGGCCCAGCCCCCACTGCCGCGCCCCCAGGCTCTCCTGCCTGCGTCTCCCCAGGCCCCACCGACCCCCGCGCGCCCTCCGCGTGCCGCACCGCCTGGTCTCCCGGGTTGCGGGGCGGGGTAAGGGGGCCAGCCCGGGAATCAGGTGTGTCACCTGTGGAGCTGAGTCCCCTGTGGGGAAACTGAGGCTGGGGCGGGGCGTGGGAAGGGCGCTGCTCCGACGGGGGGAACAGCGAGGCAGCGCCGGGTCCGCGGGACCCCTTGGTGCTCGGGCCGGCGGGGGAGACACCTGCCCAGAGCAGAGAGCCAGCCGGGGGCGCGTGAAGGGCCGGGGGTCCGGGGCCAACTGTGCGCCCCGCACCGAGCCTGGGGGCTCCTGGACTGGCCCTCACCTTGGCTTGCGTCCAGAGGCGCCGCCAGGTCTCCAAGCTCCGGATGCAACTGCCCTGACGCCCACCCCTCCGGGTTGTGGGAGGCGAAGTGGTCACCTGCGGGGGAGGGGGGAACCGGGACACTCGGAAGGGGACGGAATTCAAACCCCGTCCCGCGGTTTCCAGCGACCAGCTGTGCGGGGCAGGTCTACCAGCCGCAGACTCGCGCCCTCCCTTCCCGAAGCAGGAGGCGGACCTCGGTGCGGGTTGAATTGGAGGCCGCTGCGCCCGGCGGGACCCCACACCCCCCGCGCGCACTCTTCCGTGCGCCCCCCAGCCCCGCAGACTTCTAGCGAGGGGGAAGGAAGGCATCGCTGCTGGTAGGAGTCAAACCCGGGTCAGGGGACCCACCTGCCAGCAGGGGGCAGTATCCAGGGCCGGCAGCCTGGCCGCTGACCCCAGGAACTCAGAGGTCAAGGGTGCAGGAGAGGGTGGGGGGAGCCGAGGCCAGGAAAGGGAGGGGGTGAGCTGCCCAGAGGAGTAGCTGGGCCAGCGCCTGGGAGGGACAGAAGTCGCCAGGACGTGTCCAGGAGTAGCTCTGGCCCCGTGTAGGGGTTTGGGGGGCGGGCAGCCAAACTCCGGGAGCAGGAAAGCCGTTTGCCTCGCACCCGGCCGACCTGGTTCCATCCTGGCCCCTTAGAGGGTCCCTGAAACCCCGCCAGGAGAGAGCCCCCGACACAGAGAGAACCAGGAGTGAGTTCAGAACACCACCGGGTATGGCCCAAAAAAGAAAAAGAAAAGTTGGTGGGGTGGGGGAGGGACCTGGAGTGATAGTCTGGCCTTTAAGGCACCTGGCCCCATCCCTGGCACCTCATATGGGTCCCCCCCCCCCCGAGTCCACCAGGAGTGAGCCCTGAGCATCAGCCTGTGTGGCCCCAAACCCCAAACGATTGCGCCCTTCCAGTCCTCACACAGAGCAGGACCCCGACTCCAGCCCCCTCCCACCCTGCTTAGGGCACTTCCGCCCCAAAGGGCCTCCCGCTTCCTCCTGGCAGCCCCAGAGAACCCCACAAACCAGCCAGACGCGGGAGGCCAGGTGGAGTGGGTGAGAGAGGGGGCACAACACCCACCCAGGCCCTGCCCTGGGCCCCTGCTGTGTGTGTCTATGGGGTGGGGGGGATTCCTAATCTCTGCTTGCAAGAGTCCCAAAGAAAGAGCTGGTCTGGGTCTGTGCAGACGTGGGCAGAACTCGGCAACGGGCAGAGGGACTTGAGGGCCAGATGCTGGGTGGTGGACAGAGCCCCGGGGCCAACCCTGGGGGATTTGCATGCGGTGAAACCTTCCAGTCACCCACATTTTAAGCAAGTCCCAAAGGGAAGGTTCCAGAGAAGCCAGGACCCGCCCCCAGTTATGCAAATGACGCAAGAGAAAGTGACCCTTGGCCGGGTTCTTCCTGCTGGAAGCAGGGCGCAGTGCCCCGGAGCCCAGGGACTCTGAGGCTGACTGGGCGCCAGTCCATAGTGAAGGCGACACCCAACAGTCCCACCCCACCCCCAAGAACTGGGGGCATCCAAAGGAGAGACGTCAGGTTTCCTGATTCCATGCAGAAATGTGAGAAAAGGGGGGCTGGTGTAATAACACAGCGGGGACGGCGTTTGCCTTGCACGCGGCCGACCCGGGTTCCATTCCCAGCATCCCATATGGTCCCCTGAGCACCGCCAGGGATAATTCCTGAGTGCAGAGCCAGGAGTAACTCCTGTGCATCGCCGGGTATGACCCAAAAAGCAAAAAAAAAAAAAAGTGAGAAAAGTGGCAGCAGGAGGTCCTGGAGAAGGGGCCGCGATTTTATTCTGACATCCCCGGGCATGTGCTTCTGGGTTCCTTAGGTGCAGAGGCGGAAGCTAGAGGGAGCGCCAAGTCCCCGTTCCCTGGGGGTCTCTCAGTCTGAGCTCAGAGCCCGCCCCCCTCCACTCCTTCCTCGGACATGAAATCTGGGAAACATAAAACTTTATGGGGAGGGGCTGGAGGGAATAGCACAGCGGGTAGGGCGTTTGCCTTGCACGTGGCTGACCGGGGTTCAATCCCCAGCAGCCCATATAGTCTCCCAAGCACCGCCAGGAGTAATTCCTGAGCATAAAGCCAGGAGTAACCCTTGAGTATCATTGGGTGTGACCCAAAAAGAAAAAAAAAACCTTTATCTGGGAGTCCCATAAAACCTGGGAGACCTAACATTTTATCGGGAAGTCCCCAGATAAGAATTCACAGCTCTGCCGGCCCCTCCAATCACCTCCAGGAACGGGCCTCTCCTGCGGTCCTCACGGGGCCCATCGGGTAATGAGGAAGAATCGTCACTTTTCACGCCCAGCCCAGCCAGAAGGTGCCACGATTCTGGGTCAGGACTGCTGGAGCCAGTGGACCCCGGCGCCAAGACAGACACAGCCCCGGGAGGCCCCGCCGTGGGGGGTAAGGGTATGGCGGGGTGAGGGGCTCGGAGCAGGGAGGGCAGAGTTGGGGCAGCGAGCAGGCGCAGGGTCCCACGGCCGGCGGGGTCCACGTTCACGACGGGGGAAGCAGCGGTTGCTGATGTGAGAACAGAGGGGTGCAGCAGGGGGATCTGGGGAGGCCCAGGACGGCGGGTCCCCCTCAGGCTGGGGAACGGAAGGGCAGGAGCCCCGGGGGTGGCTGGGGAGCACCCTTTAGCCTGTGCTGGCCGGAGCCCCCAGGAGCTGTCCTTGTGTTCCTGGGAAAAGCGTGTGTCCAGGGCCTGGGGCTCAGCATAGAAGCCAGGGCTGGGCCCACAGGGGAGAAATTCAGGGCTAGACCTTGGGCCAGAGGAGCAGGTAGAGAGAAAGATCTTCCGCTTTTTTTGTTTGTTATTTTCTTTTCTTTTCTTTTTGGATCACACTCGGCGATGCTCAGGGGTTACTCCTGGCTCTGCATTCAGGAGTTAGCCCTGGCGGTGCTCAGGGGACCATATGGGACGCTGGAAATCGAACCCAGGTCGGCCGCATGCAAGGCAAACGCCCTACCCGCTGTGCTATCACCCCAGCCGCAAGAAAGATCTTTCTAGATCAGAGCTTGGCGCCTCCAAACCCAGTCATGGGGGCGCTCCCCTGCGAGGGGGAGGCCACGGCAGGCAGGTCCAGGCCTGGGAGGCAGGGGCTGACCTACGGGAGGACCCGGTAGCTGGGGTGCATTGGGGCTCAGAGTGGGGGGCAGGGTCGGGCCTCCCTGGTGGGCACAGGGGCAGAGTAGCCAGGGCAGAGAGCTGTTCCCAGAGGGCAGGACCTTCCTCCCCGGCCCGGAGAGCTCAGAGGGCTGAGCTCAGGTCCCAGAGGCACAAAGACCGGGTTCCAGCCCCAGCACTGCATTGCTGGGGATAAGCCCAGAGCACAGAGCCAGGAGTAATCCCCGGAGACTGCTGGGTGTGGCCCCAAAACAACCCAAAGAGGAAGAAGCTGGCGGCTGTGGGGCCAGGCACGCGGGCTTGGCAAGGGGAGCGGCCCCGTTTATGGCGCAGAGCAGTGAGGCGCTGGCCCAGACGTGCTCCAGCCGGGCGCGCTTTGACCCGGGCCCTGCCCTGCCCTGCCCGGGAAGGAAAGACAACAGCTCTGCTCTGGAGGACAGGCGCCTCCGGGCCACCAGCACAGAGGCGCCACCTAGAACATTCGAGTCCCGCGGGGGCCAGAGAGCTGGCACAGCGGGTAAGAGGCTTGCTCTGCCTTGCTTGGGTCTGATCACCCCAGCACCCACCGCCAGGAGTGAGCCCTGAGCACAGAGCCAGGAGCAAGCCCTGAGCCCCGCTGGCTCTGCCCGCCTCCAAAATACAGAAACCGAAGGGGAGGAGCCGAAGACCCCATTTCAGTCCCACACAAGGCGCCCGGTGCCTCCCGGGGGAGGAGGCTGGCTCCCCCACCCCCACCCGCACCCCACTTTCCCGGGCCCTGGGCCCAAACGCTGATCTGCAGTAAAATATTTAGCCACGAGGGGGCAGCAGCGGCCCGCCTGGCCTGCAGGTCCAAGTCCGGCTGGTCACCTGGGACCAGAGCCCTTCGGCTGGTTTTCCAGAGTACACACACGTGATGCTATCAGGATGAAAGCATGCCGCTGCCTGGGGCTGTGGCTTTCGGCATAGCACATGCCTTGCACCCATGAGAGATGGGTTTATCCTCAGCATCACCACCCCGGTAACAGTCAGTTTTTTTTCCTTTTCTATACATGGCCGACCCGAGTTCGATTCCTCCGCCCCTCTCGGAGAGCCTGGCAAGCTACAGAGAGTATTGGATATGCCAGACACAGTAACAACAAAGTCTCCAATGGAGACGTTACTGGGCCCGCTCGAGCAAATCGATAATCAACGGGAGGGCCTTTACTTTACTTACTTTACTATAATTTTATTTATTGAATCACCGTGAGAGCAGTTTACAAAGCTTTTGGGTTTAAGTCTCAGTCATACAATGAAACACCCGTCCCTTCACCAGTGCCCATTTTCCACCACCCAAAACCCCAGACTAGTAATAGTTTTAATAATGAGGGCTTAGAGCGATAGTACAGCGGGGAGGGTGTTTGCCTTGCACACAGTCGACCTAGATTCGATCCCCAGCATCCCATATGGCGCCCTGAGCACCACCAGGAGTTATCCTTTAGCATGGAGCCAGGAGCAAGCCCTGAGCCCTGCGGTGTGGCCCCAAAACCGAAAAACAAAACCAAAAAAAAAAAAGTGAAATAAACCGGACGGGGTTCAGATGTCCACTGCCTGACCAGCTGCACGGGGGATTAAGAAAACAAGGAAGAAAATATAAAATGTCCCTGCCAGAAGCAGGGGGCCCCCTGGGTCAGCAGGAAGAGGCCCAAGCCAGTAGGAGCCAGCCTCATCACCAATATCAGGGAGCTTGGGGGCGCCCTGTGCCTCAGGAAATGTGGGAAGTTCCATCCCACCACCAACCCTGGCTTTCGGCGTCTTTCCTTGGTGGATGGTGGACATCGTTCCTGGTTCCTCCCCAACCCCCCGAGTCTGTAGTTTCATCACCCCTCAGCTCACTTACGATGTCTGTTTTTTTTTTTTATTTTATTTTTGTTTGGTTGGTTTTGGCTTGAGGGCCACACCTGGCAGCGTTCAGGGCTTGCTCCTGGCTCAGTGCTCAGGGATCACTCCTGGTGGGCTGGGGAGATCATATGGGATGCTGGGATGGGGCCCGTGCAGGCTAAGTGCACGGCAAACCCTTGCCCTGGTACTTCCGATCCGACCCTCTCCACCCCCGGCCCCCTGTTATGTGATCAGGAAATAGAAGCAGTGAGGCAGAGCCCCTGGACTGGGCCCCATCCTGCTTGTCCAGGGCTTGGGGGCCTGATGTGGGCAGCCAGAGCCTTGTCCTCTGCGTCCTACACAACCCGCAACAGGCCTCTGCCCAAAAGGGCCGCCTTGGTCAGACTAGAGCGACAGCACAGCAGGTAGGGCACTCGCCTTGCATGTGGCTGGCCTGGTTCCATCGCTGGCCCTGTGGAGGGTCCCCAAGCACAGTCAGAGCCCTGAGCACGACCAGGTGTGGCCCAAATGCCCCTCTCTAAAAAAAGACTCCTGCTTAGGGCCAGAGTGACAGTATAGTAGGGAGGGCACTTGCCTTGCAACCAACCGGGGTTTGGTTACTGTGGGCCCCCCCATAGGGTCCCCCGAACACAGCCAGGAGTAATTCTTGCGTTCAGAGGCAGGAGTAAGTTCTGAGCATCTCTGATGTGGCCCTCCCCCACAAAATTCACATTTATTTGTTGCAGAAATGTTTGGTCCAGGTTCTGCATACAGTTCTGCAATACTGCATAAAGCCCCCTCCCCACCAGCACTTCCAGGAGCACAGTCGGGAGTAAGCCCTGAGCACTGCCGAGTGTGACCCCCAAGAAAGGAAGAAAGAACAAAAGAAAGAAGGAAGGAAGGGAGGGAGGAAGGAAGGAAGGAAGGAAGGAAGGAAGGAAAAAAGGGAAGAAAGAAAGAAAGAAAGAAAGAAAGAAAGAAAGAAAGAAAGGAAAGAAAGAGAGAAAGAAAATAAATAAAGGCAAGAATAAATGCAGGAGCAGAAGCCTATAAAGCTATGTACCCAGCTCAAACTCCTTCGTTTCCAGATGCTTCCATCTGATCTTTCTTTTACATTTTTCCAGCACGGGCACAGAGATAAACGTTTTCTTTATTTATCTGAAAGGTAGAAGCTTTATCTGTTTTTTTTTTTTTTTGCTTTTTGGGTCACACCCGGCGATGCACAGGGGTTCCTCCTGGCTCTGCACTCAGGAATTACCCCTGGTGGTGCTCAGGGGACCATATGGGGTGCTGGGAATCGAACCTGTGTCGGTCATGTTGGCTGCGTGCAAGGCAAACGCCCTACCCGCTGTGCTATTGCTCCAGCCCCTGGAAGCTTTATCTTTTTAAGATTTCTTCCTGAGGGGCCATCTCAGCAGTTCTCAAGGCTGACTCCTGGCAGGGCTTGGGGGACACTACACAGTGCCAGGGGTCTAACCTGGGTCAGCCATGGGCGAGGCCAGCGCCCTGCCCCCAGGGCCATCTCTCCGGGCACAAGATTTCTTCTGTATCAGGGCCACAAAGACACAGCAGCGTGAGCCCGGGGCCCAGGGCCACTCCCAGCCAGGCAGGTGCCAGCGCTCAGGTCAGTGGCTGTGCTCCAGGACCGGGTGGCACTGGGAACCACACCTGGGGCCTCATGCACACCCACACGAGCCGTAACCCCAGCTCAGGGATGATGCTTTTGTTTGTTTGGGTTTGGTTTGGGGGCTGCCCTTGGGAACACTCAGGGTTTACTCCTCTCTCTGTGCTCAAGGATCACTTCAAATGGTGCTCAAGGTACCATACGTGGTGCCAGGGATAGAACCTTGGTTGGCCGTGTGCAAGGCACCTGCCTCCCCTGCTATACTAACTCTACAGCCCTGTCACAGATGAAATTTTTGGGGGGTACCACACCCAACAGTGCTCAAAACTTATTACTCCTGGCTCTGTGCTCGGGGAACACCCCCAGCAGTGCTCAAGGAACCATAGGGGATGCCAGGGATGGAACCTGGGCTGGCAGCCTGCAAGGCAAGTGCCCTCCCCACCGGCCTATCACTTCGGCCCCGCAGAGGATTTTTTTTTTTTTTTTTTGCATTTTGGGTCACACCCGGCGATGCACAGGGTTTACTCCTGGCTCTGCACTCAGGAGTTACTCCTGGCAGTGCTCAGGGGACCATATGGGATGCTGGGAATCGAACCGGGTCGGCTACGTGCAAGACAAACGCCCTACCTGCTGTACTATCTCTCCAGCCCCCGTCGCAGAGGATATTTTTTAAAGGAATCCATGGGCCAAGAGTTTCTGGTTTTGACCAAATAGCCGACAAACTCTCCAGGGAGCAACTTTTGGTCCCGAGCCCATTAAAATACTAGAAGAAATACTGTTTCGAAAGTGTTATTTTAATGCCTGGTAGAGTTGGCAGGAAACGAGGCAGCCTCTTGAAGTGGTCAGGAAGCCATCAGCATTAATTTTGAGGCCATTGGAAGCCCAGACACCATGATAACAGGAGTCTGAACATCAATACTCGAGGAAATTATTACTTAGAAATGTAGAGGTGAAGGGGGCTGGAACAATCGTCCAGCCGGTAGGGCGTTTGCCTTGTGCTTGACTGACTTGGGTTCGATCTCCAGCATCCCATGTGGTCCCATGAGCACGGCCAGGAGAAATTCCTGAGTGCAGCGTCAGGAGAAACTCCTGAGAATCACCGGGTGTGGCCCCCAAACAAATAAACAAGGGGAATGATGAACATAGTTACTGCAGCTCTGTTTCTTATTGTTCCGACTGTTTGAAGTTGCAGACACTCAAGTATTTTCAGACGGATTGTTGGATGTCTGGAATTGGGTTTGTGATATGAGCTCCTCCCTGGACCTCATATGTACTAAGGACGTATCTGATCACTGGGCCACGTGTCCAGCCCTGGTCTCAGCACTTGCTTTTTTACTTTTTTTTTAAATTTATTTTAGATTTTGGGCCACACCCAGTAATGCTCAGGGCTTACTTCTGACTCTCCACTCTGGAATTTTTCCTGGTGGTGTTCAGGGGGTAAATAGGGTGCTGGGGATTAAACCCTGGTCAGCCATGTGCAAGGTAACCGCCTTCCCTAATGCACTATCTCTCTGACTCAGCGTTTGCTTTAAAACCAGAATTAGGGCCAAAGCAGTAGCACAGCAGGGAGGACATTTGCCTTACACGCAGCTGACCGGGTTCAGTCCAGGCCATCTCATATGGTCCCCTGAGCACCGCCGGGAGTAATTTCTGAAAACAAAGTGAGGAGTAAGCCCTGAGTATCTCAGGTATGGTCCCAAACCCAAAATAAATAAACCAAACCAGAATGAAGGTGAATGATGGGTGTTTGATCATTGTATGATTGTAACTCAAACATGAAAGCTTGTAACTGTATCTCACGGTGATTCAATAAAGAAAGACAGGCCAGGGAGTCCAGAATTGCCAATGCATGCCTACAGTCGCAGAGTTCCAGGGACCACAGAAACAGTATTTACTTACCTTACTTTTTTTTTACTTACCGTTATTGGATTTAGGGGCCATGCCCAGCAATGCTTGAGAGCTACCCCGGGCTCGGTGCTCAGGGCTCACTCCCAGCGGTGCCCGGGGATCCGGCCAGGCTGGGGGTGAATCTGGGACTCCGACATGCAAAGATGCGCTTGACCCCGTGAGACCGCCGCGGCCACCTGTTTCTGGGAGCTGCAGGTAACCAGCTGTGGAGGTCACGCTGACGGACACGGCGTGCCCAGCTCTGGGCAATCCACGGAGCTCAGTGGGCCGGGAAGGAGCTGGCCTTGGAAGCGTTCCCCGGAAACCAGAGCAGAAGGTTCTGGAAAATCAATTTTCAGCTACGTGATAGCTCCTCCTCTCTGCCGGACCAGTTTAACAAACTGTCCTGCCTAAGCTGGGGCAGAGAAGGAATCACTGAGACAATGATGGTTGGGGGGATCGCTTGGGATGGGAGATGTGTGCTGAAAGTAGAAAAAGGACCAAACGTGATGGCCTCTCAGTATCTGTATTGCAAACCTTAGTGCCCAAAGGCAGAGAGAGAAGTATGGGGGAAGTTGTCTGCCATGGAGGCAGGGGTGGGGTGGGGGGGTATACTGGGGACATTGGTGGTGTGGAATGTGCACTGGTGGAGGGACGGGTGTTTGATCATTGTATGATTGTAACTCAAACATGAAAGCTTGTAACTGTATCTCACGGTGATTCAATAAAGGAAAAAACTGTACTGTCTAGCTGTGCCCCACCCCCTGGACCTGGCCCCTCAGCCCTGGGCCCTCTCGGGGGTAGCTTGTCCCTTTGCTGCAGAGACTCGGGGCTCCCTGCTGGCCTCCCCGCTGGGCCCTGACCGCAGGGGCCGGCTGATGTCCTGGCTCTGCCCCTGGCGGTCATGATTCATTTCACACAGGCCTGGGGTGTTCACTGGGGTGCTCAGGCTCACACGAGCAACCCGGGAGGGTAGGGACGTCGGTCGAGGGGGACTGTGTGGCCTGTAGGTGGACCCTTGGTCCACTTCACTTCTGCCCCCTGGGGAAAAGGAAAATTGCCGGAGGAGGGACAGGGCGTCGGGGTGTCCGGGGACCAAGGTCACTTCTGTCCTGGGAACGGAGTCGCCGATGCATGTCCCACCCCTGCTCACAGTCAAAGCGGTGACAGATGCCCCAGATCAGAGCCGAGGGAGCACCCCAAGGCCCAGAGAGCAGCACTTCTGCCGGCCCCCAGCCCTCTCCCGCTGCCCTGGCACCCCTGGGGACCCAGAGAACAGGAAGGGCCACTTGAGGCTGGGCCTCCAGGACAAGGGAGAGACGCAGAAGCGGAGCGAGTCCCCATGGCAGATCTCGCCGAGGGAAACGTGCTTAGGCCAGAGAAGGGCCCGCGGGGAGGGGGCTGGCAGCGGAAGGAAGTGGGGACGTGTGGGAAACTGGACAGATGCGGTCTCAGGGGGACAGAAAGAGATGCCGATGACAGGACAGGATGGGGAGGGCCCGGACCACTCCAGTCCCCAAATGAACAAAGATAAGAAGGAGAAATGAAGCGAAGGACGTGGCCATGGTTCCCCAGAAGTCAGGAGGGGACAGCTGCAACCAGGGCATCGGGGGTGAGGAGTAGAGCGGGAGGATGGATCTAGGAACTGACAAGACGGGGGATGGCGCCCTCCTTGCACAAGCTGAGGGGGGTCCGTCCCTAACACCACATCCAGCCACCACACAGTGACTCCTGAGCACAGAGCCAGGAGTCCGCCCTGAGCACCTTGGGAAGGAGAAACGGCTACCACACAAGGACACTCCTGTTTCCAGGAGTCACAGAAAGAAGGAAACATGGCATCCCTGCATGAGAGCTCCTCCGTCCCGCAGAGGGGGGAGTGCATTTGCTGGAATCTTCCAGCAGAAGAAATAAGGAAGCCGAGAGATGGGTTAGAGCTGAGACGAGCTGCCCCCGCAGTCCTGGGGGTCCCTGACCCCACCCGGCACTGTTGTGTGAACAGAACAAAGGGGGTGGCCTGTTTGCCTGTTGGGGGCACCCACGGCACTCAGAGGCTGCCCTGATAAGCGTCTGACAGGGCAGGAGCTGAGACGACTTTTGCGCCCTGATAGGCAGTGGGGGGCAGCAGAAGCACCCCACGAGGCCTGGCAGAGAGAAGGGGACAGTGGCCCAGGTCAGGAGCGAGGCCAGGACTTGAGTGAGTCTCCCAGTGAAGGACAGAGCCATGGGATCAGCTGCTGGACGCTTCCTGGGGAGCAGGGCAGGGCAGGACGGGACAGGGGAGGGCAGGGCGAGGGAGGGGAGGAGGGGGGAGAGCTGGACAGGGCAGTGGGGAGCAGAGTCTGGATGTGGCTCCTAGTCAGGGCTGGGGTGGACGGGTGACAGAGGCTCCGTCCCTTGCTCTCTGCAGAAAGAGGCCAGACCTGTGGGGAGCGGGCAGCCGGGGCATCCCGGGGTGGAGGGCGATGGGGCGAAAGGCTGAGGGGTCACGGGGTGGAGGAGCCCCAGGGGTGATGGGGGAGGGGGTGCGCTGGGAGCATCAGGAGGGGGCGCCTGGGATCAGGCCTGGGAGGGGCCTCCCTGCATGGGGTCGGGCCCCAGGTTGAACCGGGGTGAGGGTGGAGAAGTCAGGACGGGCCCCAGGGTTAGGAGGCAGGAGGGCAGGAGGGCGGCTCACAGTGGGGGCGGAGATGGGGGACGGTCGAACCTCAGGCGTGGCCACGAGCACCAGTGCCCGAGCAGCGGGTGTGGCGGCACCCCTCCCCCACTCCACCAGGAGGCCTTTCTGGGAGCACCAAGGGGGCGCAGAGCAACACCCCCGAGAGCGGCGGGGTGTGTGAGTGTGAGAGCAAGT
Organism: Sorex fumeus; assembly: GCF_029834395.1. NCBI lineage: Eukaryota > Metazoa > Chordata > Mammalia > Eulipotyphla > Soricidae > Sorex > Sorex fumeus. Next base: position 6,616,293 of record NW_026606150.1, on the reverse strand, counting down.
GTGCAAGTGGATGAGTGTGAGCGAGCCAGTGAGTGTGAAGTGTGGGGGGGCCACACGTGTGCGAACGTGTGCGAGAGAATGTGTGTGCCTGTCAGCGACTATGTGTGCACGAGTGCGTGTGTGTGTGTGTGCGACCGCGTGCCAGGGCGAGTGTGCATGTGTGAGCGTTCGTGAGTGTGCATCTGTGCGAGGGAGTCTGCGTGTGTGTGTGTGTGCGAGTGTCAGGGTGTGAGGGTGAATCTGCGAGCGTGTGCATGCGTGCGGCTGTGTCGGTGAGCGTGCGTGTGTGAGCGTGCATGAGTGTGTGAATGGATGAGCCTGTGCCTTCGCGCGTGTGTGAAAGTGTGTGTAAGAAAGTGTGTGTGTGACGTGAGTTCACACGAGTGTGTATGAGTGGATCAGCTTGTGTCAGTGTGTGAATGTGTGTGTTTCCCGGTCAGCAAACTTGGCTAGGTTGTTGTGGTTTGTTCGGGGGCCACACCTGGCAGTGCTCAGGGGAGCAGATAAGGTGCCAGGGATTGGCCATGGGTCAGCCAACGCAAGGCCACCACCCTCCCTGCGGTACTGTCGCCCAGGACCCTCCCAGTAAGCAAATTTACATCCAACAACTGAGGAAGGACCCGGAGGCCAGACCAGCACAGGGTTTGTTTGCACAAGATTAGGCCCAGGCTTTCCCACGCCCAATGGGGTTTGGTCCCCCCAGTGCCAGGGAAGGCAGGTAGGCTGCCCCGCCCCTCTGGGCGACCCCTCCCGCCTGGGCAGGACATGCTCAGTCGAGGAACAGAGACACCAGAGTCATCTATGGGCAAACAAAGCGCCTGGCACATGGCAAGTCCCAACGTCTGACTGACAAGAAAGTGCCTGTTTAGAGCTCCAGAGCGCGCTGGCTCCGAGGCAGAAGCCGCCGGGACAGAGAGGACAGAAGGGCTTGGGGGAAGCATCCCCGGCCACTCTTGTTCACAGTGGGCTGGGGTTTGTTTGCTCTGACCAAGCAGGACTCACTCGGACCCCCACAGACGTCCCCCTTGGGCCCATTTTTATTCCACAGTCAGTGCCAGAGAGGCTGCGGGTGCTTGGGTGGGGTGTGTCAAGGGGCCAGTCCAGGGTGGTCCACTGGCCATGAGCAAGAGTCAGGCTCAACCCCCGCACTGCCTGGTCCCCGCTGGGTGGGCCACGCTCCCCCCCCCACCACACACACACACATGCAGAAGTTCTCGGTGGCCACTCTCATGACTTGGCTTTGGGCCACGCCCGCCGGTGCTCAGGAAGTTACTCCTGGCGCTGTGCTCAGAAATCACTCCTGGTGGGGTTCAGGGGATTATACGGAGTGCCGGGGATTGACCCCTGGTCAGCCTAACCTCTCTTCGTACTATTGCCCTGGTTTTCTGAACCCCAACACACCCAGAATTCTCTACGTGCAGAAAAGCTGATTAGTTTTCGAGCATTGCAAATGACAAGTCAGAGGATGGATCCAAAAAACACCTATAATCCGGAATCAATCTTCTCCAGGTACCTTGTTTGTGCTCTGGACGATTCGGTGCCAGGGATGGATCCCAGGTCGGCTGGGCTTCACCTGAAGCTACGCAAGTGCTTTACCCTGAACTGTCTCTTCATCCCCCAGGGCTCTATTTTTTTTTTTCCTTTTGGGTCACACCCAGCGATGCACAGGGATTACTCCTGGCTCTACACTCAGGAGTTACTCCTGGCGGTGCTCAGGGGACCATATGGGATGCTGGGAATCAAACCCGGGACAGCCGCGTGCAAGGCAACCGCCCTACCCGCTGTGCTATCGCTCCAGCCCCACGGGGCTCTACTTTTAAGTGTAATGTCATTAGGACGGGGCTGGAGTCTGGGCTGCGTGGAAGTGGCGTTCCCAGCCCAGGTTTCATCCCTGGCCCCGCACGGGGTCCCCTGAGCTCTGTCGGGGATCACTCCTGAGCAGAGTCAGAAGCAGCCCCAGATGTGGGCCCCAACCCCCCCTTTTGGCTTTTGGAGTCACACCCGGCGATGCTCAGGGGTTACTCCTGGCTCTGGAATTACTCCTGGCGATGCTTGGGGGACCATATGGGGTGCCAGGGATAAAACCCGGGTCAACCGTGTGCAAGGCAAACGCCCTCCCCGCTGTACTATCACTCCCGCCCCTCCTCTATTCTCATCTATGAGCTTCTTGGAGCTGGTTTTACTGTTGAAAATACCCCTGGTGGGGCCAGAGCGATAGTACTGGCCCTCATCTTGCGTGAGGCCCATCTGGATTCGATGCCTGGCAACCCATATGGTTCCCAGAGCCAGGAGTGATCCCCGGGGTGAAGGGAGAGGAGTAACCCCTGAGCACTGCCAGATGTGGCCCAAAAGAGAGCAAACCAAAAATGGCCCCTGGAGCCCGGGATACGCTCATGGCACATGCCCGGCCTCTCGCATGCCCTGCGCTCACGCCCTCACCCCTCCCAGCACCACTGGTGGTGGCACTGCTGGTCCCAATATAGCATCCCCTGCCCCAGGTCCAGTATCACTGAGAATGGCTCCTGGGTGCCCAACTGGGGAGGTGCCCCAGATAAAATAAAATAAACGCAATTCTGGAACTGGGGAGATAGTACAGCAGGGAGGGCGCTTGCCTTGTGCATGGCTGACCCAGGTTCGACTCCCAGCATCCCATAGGATCCCTGGAGCACCATCTGCTGCCAGGTTCCTCAGGCCGAGGCCAGAGCTTGTGAACAGCCATGAATTCAGTGTCAACAACGTGCAAGAGAAACAATCTTCAAGGGCTGGGGGGGATGGTCCAGAGGGCCAGCGCTCAGGCTTTGCACGGGGAGTCCCAGGTTCAATTCCCGGCACCACCGGGGTCCCCATGCATTTGCCGGGAGTGATTCCTGAGCACTGAGTACCGCTATGTGTGCTGGCCCCTCCAAAAAAGATTCTGACACAATCCAGGCACAGAGACTCAAGCGTCTTGCCTGCTGTCACTCGGCTGAGCAGGGAAGGGATGAGGAGTGTGGGTGAGTCCGCGATCGCAGACACTCCTCAGTGCACCGGCGGGTGCAGACGGGACAGCACGACGGGCATGCGCGGGCCTTGCCCACTGGGGCCCTGGTTCAGCACCCAAGCACGCTGGGGGGTGACCGATCCCTGAGCTCGGAGCCCTGAGCACCGCCGTGTGACCATCCCCAAATAAATTTAAAAAAATAAAGTTTTAAACGCTCAGCACGGGCCTGGACGCACGTGAGTGCTCCCCAAGAGCTGGCGGCCACGCCGATGGCGAGGACACCCGCGTGGGCACGAGCGCGGGAAAGGCGCGGGTCCGCAGCACCCGGACAGCGACCACTTCCGCCCGAGGAAGAGCCGCTTCCGGTCACCAGCCCGCCCCGCCCCCGCCCCCGGCCCCGCCCCCAGACCAGGCCCCGCCCCGCCCCCGCCGGCCGCCGCGGCCCCGCCCTCCCGCTGACGTCACTTCCGGGCCTCCCGGGCGGGGCCCGAGCGGGGCAGTGGACTTGGGCTGTCCGGCCGCTGCTCCGCTGCCGGCCACGTCCCGCGCCGGCCCGCGGGCGCTTCCCCATCCCAGCCTGCCGCGCCCGGGTAAGGAGCGCACCGGGTCGCCCTGGGAGGTGCTGTCACCGCGGCTCGGGGCAGGAGGAGGGTGAATGGGGCGGGAGGAGGGGGACTGGGGGGGAGGAGGGGGACTTGGGGGGAGGAGGGGGACTTGGGGGAGGAGGCTGAATGGCAGCAGGAGGAAGGGGAGTGAGGCCCTAGGGCAGGAGGAGGGTGAAGGGGCCGAAGGCAGGAGCGGGATGCATGGGGGCAGAGGCCGGGAGGAGCATAGCGGATGGAGCACTGCCGGCCAGAGTCAGAGGGAGGAGGCAGGCGCTCCACTGGGACGAGGGAACCGAAGGGGACCCCCAGCCCGAGCGGAGGAGGCCCAGGTTGTCCCAGTTTGGGGGTGGAGGAGGAGTGGGGTCACCCCTTAGGGCTCTGCCCAGCTCCCCGCCTGCCTCCCCTGGTGAGCTGGATGGCCCCGTCTCGCTGAACGCAGGGGGCTCCGCCTGCCGCTCGGGTGGGGTCCCTGCGGCTCCAGCCTTTCTCTGGGAGCGTCAGCAAAGGTCGTTCGCAAACGCATCCTCTGTCTCTGTGCTGAAGGCACTGGCATGCAGGCAATGTCACGTTTCCCCCAGGTCGCCAGCGAAAACTAGACCCTTGCCCAGCAGTTCACTGTGATAACGACGGGTCGGGTCAGGGGAGTGACTGACGGAGTCCGTTGAGGCGACGCCCGGGCCACAGGCTCCCGTCTGCCATGCAGGCACAGGGCAATGTCCAGACACACCAAACCACGGGGCTCTGTTCCTTGAGCCCCGCTCCCCAAGTGCAGCCGGTGACGTGGCCTGGTTAGGACCTGCCGTTTTCCAGGACTCGCTCCCCTAGCACCTTGCCCCCGGGTGTGGCAGTAGGGACCCAAAATTAGAAACGTCACCAGGTGAGCTCCTTCCTGGGCCTGCGGACCACGGTCTCCAGGTCTTGGGTCTGAGTCAGAACAAGGAACAGTTTGGCACCTGCATCTGTGTACCTGACACGTGGTGCCCGCCACAGCCCAACCGGAAAGGGATCTGGAAGTCGACACCCAGCACTCAGCAGGGGAGGGAGCGCTCCAGGGGGTACTGCCGAGCTTTGGGGTGCTGCTACCTGAGAAAGGGGGGCCCGAGTGATACTACAGCGGGTAGGGCACTTGTCTTGCATGGAGCAGACCTGGGTTTGATTCGTGGTACCCCACTTGGTCCCCCGAGCTCGCCAGAAATGAATCCTGAGTGCAGAGCCAGGAGTGACCCCTGAGCATCGCTGGGTGTGGAAAAACAGAGAAAAAAGAAAAGCCTGGGGCTGGAGCTAGAGCACAGCGGGTAGGGCGTTTGCCTTGCACACGGCCGACCCGGGTTCGATTCCCAGCATCCCATATGGTCCCCTGAGCACCGCCAGGAGTAACTCTTGAGTGCAGAGCCAGGAGGAACCCCTGTGCATTGCCGGGTGTGACCCCAAAAAAGCAAAAAACAAAAGCCTGTGGTTTTTTTCTTTTGGTCCACCTGTCCCCTAAAAAAATCTCTTTTCTTTCCACTGATGATGCGCTGAGATCTCGTCTCCCCGGCTTCGTGCACCGACCAACCAGAAGGTTCTGGAACAGGCCGGACCTGGGTCGGGGGAGAGGGGCCCTGAGTCTTGCGGGGTCGGCAAGGCTGCTGGCCCGCCTGGTCAGCTCGGGTCACCGCGTGTGAATCTGGGGTGGCCCTGCAGTGTCCGGCCTGCTTCTGTCCCGGGGGACAGTCGGCCTTGCAGTGCGGACCCCCATTGTGCCGCCTCCGTGTGTGACAGTGACCCGTGTCACGTGTGGCCGTGGGTGACACGTGTGGGGGCCCATGCATGGGTCAGGGCGCAGACCACAGGCGTTGCCTCGCACCAGCACCCCTCGAGGGGCCTGAGCCCCCTCTGCCCAGCTGACTTGGCGAGACCCACCGGGGCCCCCACGCACCGCGCGCTCCGGGTGGCGCCAACGTGGCACTTCTCCACTGGCCTCTGTGCTGGACCTGCCCCTCCCCCGCCCGCCCCAAGAAGGCTGCTGGGCCCCGTGTCTGGGGTGGGGCGCTCACGCGGGCCTCCCCCGGCCCTGGCACACGAGTGGGAACGGAGCCACTTCCCGGCAGCGCTGGCCGCTGTGATACAGAGTGTCCTTGCCCGGAACTCGGAGCTGTGGGCAGCGGCGGGCAGGCGGCCGCCCCCACCTCCCCACCCCCCGCCTCGGGTCCCCTGGGTCCAGGCGCAGCTCAGGAATCTTCTTTCTCCCCAGATGCGTGGGCCCCCGCGTGGGCCGCCCACCCGTCCCCGCGTGCTTCGCGTGCCATGGCCTGGGCGCGCTCCTCCCAGCCCTGCGCCCGCCCTCGCCTGCCCGCCGCGTGCCCGGGCCCAGCCCACGGCCCTGCCCGGAGGAAGAGGCCGGCCCGGGAGCGCGCCCTGAGCAGCCGCCTCTGGTGAGTGGCCGGGCCTGCAGGCCACCGGGTGCGGGGTGCCGGGGGGCCGCACAGGGCCAGTGAGGGGGAGGGGAGGGCGGAGCAGCTGGGCGTGGGGCCGAGCCCCCTGGCAGCAGGTGCTGACCCCCAGAACTCCGCAGGAGGCTGCCCACGTCCGGTATCCGGCACCCACCACTGCTCAGTGCATCGTGCTCCCCTACCCCAGGATGGGGAGGGCCTGTCCCCCCCCCCGCCCCCGCACCTGCTCTCAGCCCTTCAGGCTCACCAAAGCGCAGGCACCCCCTGCCTCCCCTGCCCCGCGCCCTGTGCCACCCGCCAGGCCACGGGGAAGAGCACTCCCGGCCCTGGGGAACAGCCCCTGCTTGGGGCCGGGCGGTCGTCCAATGGGTGGGCGCTGGCTGGCCCTGCCTGAGGCCGGCCCGGGTTCGATCCCTGGCAGCCCATGTGGTCTCCCTGGCCTGCCAGGAGGGATCCCTGAGCACAGAGCCGGGAGTCAGTCCGGAACACTCTCAAGAGTGAGTCCAGAGCACAGAGCCGGGAGGGAGCCCTGAGCACAGAGCTGGGAGTCAGCCCTGAGCACCATGGGTGGGGCCTTGCCAGGGGCAGGTGCACTTGGCCCTCCAGCCCTGCCCCCAGCTCCCAGCAGATAGCACCGGCCCCGGGCAACTGAGGCTCAGCCTGGGACTCCCGCGCCCCACGCCCAGGGAACTGTGACCCTGAGTGCCAGTGAGTCCCGGGGCCGCTCCTGCCCCTGGCCTTCGCCCCACCCGTACGGGCCGTGGGCACGGGGAGTCTGTGTGCAGAACCACGCCCTGCTCCGTGGGGAGGGCGGGGCGGGCGCCCATGGCAGTGCCCATGCCCTGCTGAGTGCCGCCCGGCTGCTTTGGGGTCCCAGCCAAGCTGGAAGTTCACCTTGTGGTTGGGCCAGGCCCCAGGCCCTCTGTGTTCTGGTGCCCGGCGGGGTGGGTGCTCAGGGGACGGGCTGGGGGCGCCCAGAAGCATGGGGGTCACCCCGGGGCCTGAGGGGTGGACGCCGTGGCAGCAGGGTCAGCTGGGGGGCCGGGACCCTTCTGGGCAGTGACTGAGGGGGTTTGGCCGTGCTGATGGGGTCAGGGTCCACGCTGCCCCTGAAAGCCGCCTGTGTGTGAGGACAGTGGCCCGTTCCCGGGCCAGGCCAGGTCTTAGGACGCCCCTTCCTGGGCGCTGAGGAGTGGGGGCAGGAGGCACCTCGGGTGCAGGGCAGGACCCCTGAAGCCCGTGTCCTCCCAGGCCCCTGCTGGCCCCAGCCCCCCCCCCCCACCGTCCTGCTTGGTGCTCGTCCTCGCCTGGCCTCTCTGGAGGCTGCCGCGGTCGTGCCGCTGCCTCCCCTCTTGTGGGGACCCCCTTTCTCAGGCCCACGTTCCCCGGGTCTGCCCCTGCCCCCACTCCTGGGGCCCCTTTCTGCGCCTGTCGCCCACCCTTTCCCACGCCTGGGGGTTTCTCATTCTAGACCCCCAAAATGCCAATGGCCTTGTGCCTCCAGCCCAGCTTCGGGGGTCTTCCTGGGGTCTCTGGCCTCGCCGGCACCCCTGGCGAGGTGGACCCCACCCACCTTGAAGAAGGCGGCCCAGGCGTCGCTTGGTCAGGATGCCCTCCTCGACCCTCGCCCTTGGCCCCCCACCACACACGCACACTCACACACTCACATACATGCACACACACATATACTCACACGCACATACACACGCACACACATACTCACACACATATATTTAAACACACATATACTCATACACATGCATGAACGTGTGCACACACACATGCACACACACAGACTCACACAGACTCACACACTCACGCATGAATGCGCACACACACACTCACGCATGAATGCACACATGCACACACACACTCTTGTGTGCGTACACACTCACACGCGCGCGTGCGCGCACACACACACACACACACACACAAACTGACTCAGGGCCACTTCTGGGTCCCTGCGGCCCCCTCGGTCGTGCCGCATGTGTGGGGCCCTTTCCCGCGGATCAGCCGTCAGAGTCCCCTCAGGGCCTGCCGGGGCCACCTGCTCCCTGTCACTTGTCAGGCCCACGCCCCGCGTGTCCCTGTGTTTCCCCGCTGTGGGGCGGCTCCCAGCAGGGACTGGCGAGGAGACTGGCACCTTTTCCATACGCCGCCTGGCCCAGGAGTGCCGGGGAATATTGGGCCTGCTCGGCGCCTTTGGCCCGAGTTGGGAGGCGCCGGGCCGGCGTGGGGAGGTCTGTCCTGGCTGTGAAACGGGGCGTCGCGGTCCTCTCACGCCCCCTCGGGCTCTGAACTTCAGGGGCAGTGAGTGGAGCACTCGGGGCGGCTGAGACTGGCGGTCAGACGGGGCGGAGGGGGCAGGGGTGCCTGCGGGCCGCCCAGTGCGGGTCCCTATCATGCCCTCTTCCCAGCGCAGGTCCCTCGGCCGGGCCGCGGGAATCGCACGCGCCTGAGCAGCCTGCCGGGTACCCGGGGACCGCGCGGCCTTCGCCACCTGCAAGATGTGGACGGCGCTGGTGCTTGTTGGGGTTTCCTTCCTGACCTGCTCTGAGAGCCAGGAGCTGCCCTCGACGCTGTGTAAGTCACGGGCTGTGGTCACGGCTCCCCGCAGCCGCCCCAAAGCCACCGCCCCCACCCCCGCAGCCCCCCGAGATCCGAGCTCAGCCTCTCCCGGGCCGGTGTGAGTAGGGAGCCCCCAGACCCCAGTACCAGGCCTCTGGGTCCCAAGAGCGTCCCTTCATCGGGGCCTGAAGCTTCATTTCATTTTTTGTAATTTTTTTTGGGGAGTGGGGGCGCACACCTAGTGTTGCTCAGGGGTTATTCCTGGTTCTGTGCTCAGGAATTGCTCCTGGCAGTGCTCAGGGGAACGTGGCAGGGATTGAACTGGGTTGGCCGCATGCGAGGCAAACACTCTACCATGCTGCTGCCCGTTGGCACATCTCTCCCAGCATGACCCTGGGCACAGTCAGGAGGGACCCGGGCACAGTCGAGAGATGTTCCTGCGTCTTTGGCAGACTCCCCTTGTGTTTCTGGTCCTGACTCGGAGAAGAGAGGGGTCAGGCCAGCCCCCACGGGGCCTCGTGCGGGTGTCCAAGTGACAGTGTCCCTCCCGTCTCAGCGTCTCTCTCTCCCTCTCTCTCAAGCTCTCTCGCCCTCTCCTGGTGTCCTTCCGACTTCAGCAACCAAAAATGTCTCCCTGGACGCTGGACAGCCCAACGTCACATCCATCACAAATGTCTCGCTGGACACTGGACAGCCCAATGTCACATCCCTCACAAATGTCTCGCTGGATGCTGGACAGCCCAACATCACATCCCTCACAAATGTCTCGCTGGACGCTGGACAGCCCAACATCACATCCCTCACAAATGTCTCGCTGGACGCTGGACACTCCAGTGCCATGGACGCTGCACTTGCTAACGCCACCTCCCCTGCAAACGTCTCCAGGACGCCCAGTGCCACGGACTCCGGGTACCACAGTGCCACGTCGCCCGCACAGATGGTGGAGGCGGCCTCCTCCATCCCGACAGCCCTTCACACCTCGGCCCCCACCCCCAGGGCCCCTGCGGTCACGTCTCCCAGGTCTCACAGAACAGACGCGGGCTCCCCGGCAGCCACGGGAGGTGGCCCTCAGCCCACGTCCCCCGAGGTGCCCATGCCCTCCAGCCCAGAGTCAGCCCGAACCCCGGCTTCCACCGCCATCCCCGGCACCCCCAGGCCCTCCGTGAGCAGCCGCCCGCCGCCCCATGGGACAGCCCTGACCTCACAGACCCTGAGTGTCCCCGAATCCTCCGGTGCAGAAACCAGTGCCGCCTCCCCCTCCGGTACGCCCACCATGCCCCCGCACACCCCCAGCAGTGGCCTGTCCCCCACCGGGTCCCCGGCTTCTAACGCATCCACACAGGCCACCACCACCCCCAGGACCACAGCCACCCCCTCCGGCACACCACTGGAGCCCACGACCCCCACGGCGGCTCCTGGGACTCCCACTGCGGGGACCACCACCAGGGCTTCGGCCCAGACGCCAGCCACCAGCACTGCACCAGCGCCTTCTGCCAGCCCGGGTCACGTGACGCAGCCAAGCCCTGTGCCACCCACAACCCTGACCCCCGAGCCACCCGGGCCTGAGGCCACCACTGGCCCCACACCAGGGCACTCGGGGGGCCCACAGGTGCCAACCACAGATGCGTGCCCACCCAGCTCCCCGGGCCCGTACCTGATCACCCCCGAGCCCCTGGCGCCCACCCCTGTCAGCAGAAGCTTCCTCCTGGTGGCACTGGTGCTGGGGGTGACACTCCTGCTGACCGTGGCGGTTTTGCTGGCGCTGCAGGCTTACGAGAGCTACAAGAAGAAGGACTACACGCAGGTGGACTATCTCATCAATGGCATGTATGCCGACGCCGAGATGTGAGTCCAGCCGACGCCAAGACGTGGACCCACGTGCACGGCACTGCACCTTTGCCGAGATGTGGGCCTGCGCCCGGCACTGCACCTTTGCCAAGATGTAGGCCTGCACCCGGCACTGCACCTCGCTGAGATGTGGGCCCCACACGCTTCCCCGGCCTCCCAGCTCCACACTCACTCGCCGGCAGACGCAGCCCGGAGGCTCAAGACTTGCCATGTTTTTCATATTTATTTTTATAGCTGATCACGATGGCGCAGGCGGCCGCCCTGCCGCGGGGGTCAGTGGGGAACCCTGGCCAGAATTAAAGCCATGAGCGCTTCCTGCGCCACGTGTGTCGCCCCGGTTCACCCTGCGCAGCCCCTTGGCCCCACTGACCCTGGGGAAACCCCGACCTCAGACCGGACCCCATTTTCTCTCCTGCGAGGGGCATGGTGCCCAGGGCCGAGCCCCATTGACCACCAGATGCTGTGGGGGTCTCGGCACACCTCACTCTGCTCCAGATTGCGGCCTTGACCCCCATTGTGAAGCCCCAGTCGGCCCCCCCAGCCCCCAGCTCCCATCTGCGGGGCCAAGCAGGGGCCCCGGGCCCTGGGCCCGCTGGAGATGGCACTGAGTCTTATCTGACGTGGGGTCACAGCAGCGTCTGTCCAGATGGGGCTGGGGGCACCAGGGCTGCGGGCAGTCAGCAGCAGGACCCCATCCCGCACCCCCAGAGTCAGCCACAGGCCTGGGGGGCACCTCCCTGCTACCCCTAGTGATGGGTTAGGGGGTGCTCCGTGGGAACCCCACCTCCCAGGAAGGGGGCGTGGGGTCTCAGCTCTGCCAACCCTTATTTCCTGAGAACGGTCACACCCTCTCCCCCCTGAGGGTCCCCTTCCTGACCCCACACAGCCCCCCAGCCCCTCTTGGCTGCACCTTGCACTTTCTCTGCGTGTGCCACCGGCTCCCAAGGGAGGGGCGCCCCCGCTTGGCCAGGCCCAGCTGTCCTCACTGACCGCTCCGTACAGGAGCCTGACCACACCCTTGCCCCCTTTGCCCCGGGAATCCTGGGCCCCGTGAGAACTCAGGCACCCGGGATTCTGGGGAGCCCCCCCCCGCCATGGCCTGTCCAGTTCCAGTGGGACACAGGCCCAAGCACTCGCCCTGGAGGTCACCATTCGTGCAGAGCTTCAGGAAAGTCCCTGCAGGCCCAGGAGAGGCACAGGCCCATCACCCTGGAGGAACTGGGGTGCTGCTGGCAAGGCTTAAACACCCCCTTTCCTCCGCCGGTGGCAGCCTTGGTCAGCCCTGGCCCCTGGGAGTGGGATGAGGACAGAAGGGGCCAGCGGCGCTGGTGACGCTCCTCTGAAGAGCCAGGCTGCCCTCTAGCGGCTGCCGGGCAGAAATTACTCCGGGCTCGGAGCTCGGGACTGCAGGGGACCCCAGGCTGGGAGGTCCCCAGCAGACCCCTTGGTAGTCGCGGCTGCTCCAGTCTCCCTCCTTCTGTAACCGGGGCCCAGGTCTATCCGCTGTCCCCGTGCACCCAGCCCCACTCCAAGTGGTACCCGGGGTGAGGGCCATCCCTGCCACCGGAAAAATTCCTGGTCATCCCTCACGGGACGACGCCCACAGGAGTGAGCTCAGGCGGGGCCTGCTGTCCTTGGGGTATCCTGTCCTCATCCCGGAGGACGGGGCCAGGGAGTCGCAGGCTCAACCGGTCACTTCTCCTTCCCTGCTGGCATAGCCCAGTGTTGGGGCAGGCGAGGGGTAAGATCATCAGGACTCCCAGGGATGGAGCTCAGCCTCATGCCCACAACCCCCACAGCTGCAGTTTGGCCTGAGGCCGGGAGATGGGGTGCTTGGACCTGACCCCCAGCCCCGCTGCCTGCCACGCCAGAGCACGGAGCAAGGAGTAGCCCCCAGGCACCCCCGATATTGCCCTCAAACAAGCCGGTGGGGGGTGGGGGTGTCCGGGGCACCCAGAGCAGAGTCTGGTCCTAGTGGACACCATGCACTGCCCAGGCCAGGCAGGCGCTGTCTGGGTTTCCGCTGCCCCCGGTAGGGCTCACACTGCCCAGCCCTGCCGTGGTCGAGGCCCCCTTTCCTGAGACCGAGCTGAGAACACACGAGGCCCCGGGGAGTTCCCCAAAGGTCAGACAGTGGGGGACCCAGAGCTGCGAGGGGGAGGCACACGGGGGGGCAGAGGAGACACCCTGGTGCAGGGACGAGGCCTGGTCGCCCCTCAGTGCTCCAGGCACAGTGCTCTGCTCGACTTACTTTCACATCGGATGGATTGATTGGCGGAATGTGGGCTGACATCACGGTTAAGGGATACTGTCCCTCCCACACCAGTTCAGAAGTCAGCGTGGGGCCCGGAGCCTCGCATGACGGAGTCCCGGGCCCAGGCCCAGCACATCTGGCCTCCTGGAGAACCCCCAGGAGCACCCCAAGCACCCACACACACACACACACACACACACACACAACAAAATAAAAGCAAGTTCCCAGCCCTGAGACCCTCCGCCTCCTGCCAGGGGCCTCCCTGCAGCTCCCTCCCTCCTGGCGCCATCTGCTCTGTTCAGATCCAGGCTGAAACCCCTGGCCTGGGGCTGGAGCGATAGCACAGCGGTTAGGGTGTTTGCCTTGCACGCGGCCAACCTGGGTTCGATTCCCAGCATCCCATATGGTCCCCTGATACCGCAAGTAGTGATTCCTGAGTGCATGAACCAGGAGTAAACCCTGTGCATTGCCAGGTGTGACCCAAAAAGCAAAAAAAAAAAAAAGAAAAAAAGAAAGAAAAAGAGAAACCCCCGGCCTGGGAGCATCTGCTCCCTGTGCTGTTTCTGAGGGTACATCTGGCAGCTGTCAGTGGGGAAGTCCAGGGACTCGGGCCTCTTGGGCCTCTCGGGCCTGGCCGTTTATAAGAACCGACAAGGGCCGGGGATGGTGTTTGTCTCATGTGTGAGAGGCCCCAGGTTCTACCCCTGGTTCACCAAGAAAAGAAGAAATGCAAAGGAGAGAGAGAGGACAGGGGGAGGTGGGAGCCAAGCCACACCCTGGGCTTGATCCCCAGTCTTTATGGTCTCCTGAGCACCCCCAGGAGTAGCCCTGGGGCCGCCAACAATCCCCGGGAGATGCCCTGGAGTAAGTACTTTGCTGCTGCAGACGGGTGCTGGGGCAGACGCCAGGGGCACCTGTTTGGGTCACACCCAGCGGTGATGCTTGGCAGTAACTCCTGGCTCTGCACTCAGGAATTGTCCCTGGAGGTGCTCGGGGGACCATATGGGGTGGTGGGGATCAGACCCAGGTCAGCCATGTCCAGCGCTCCCCCCACCACCCCTTGATTTCTTTCCACACACCCTACTGGCCCAAAGCAGAAGGCAGGGTGGCCCCGGGGGTCGTGAACGCCCAGGCTGGGAGGAGGCACTTGCTCACTGCAGTGTCCTCCTTCCACTCAGACAGTGCTCTACTTGTCCTCAACACAGAGGGGAAACTGAGGCTATGGGGTTCATCAGTGCCCGCCCTAACCCCCAGGCCCAGTGCCTTATAAGGGAGTATTTGTGGGGAATACATCTCTATGGGGTCCTGTGGACCTGGAGTAGGGGTCCCAAGCTCAGGAAGGCCCCTCAGGAGGAGGAACTGGGAGTCGACAGATGGTCAGGGCAGAGAGATGAGGACAGGGAGACCAGCAAGCAGAGCAGGAGAGAGCACGGCTGCCCTAGGAGCAAGCAGCACCCCCAAAATGAGTTTCAAGAAGCAGGGAGTGGGAAGCCTGTTAAATACTTCTTAGGACCAGCAGGAAAGGACAAAAAAAGTGGCCGCTGATACTGGTGATAGGTCTAAGTCGTCTTGAGGGGGCTGGGCAGCAGGGCTTGAGGTGTTCAACCAGAGAGGTGGTTATAGGTCTGGGAGGCTGTCCTGGTTCTAGGAGGCTGAGCTGGTCTCAGGAGGCTGTGCTGGCTCTGGAAGGTCACGTTGGTTCTGGAAAGCTGTGCTGGTCTGAGAGGCTGTGCTGGTTTCAGGAGGTTGTGCCATCTCTGGAGGGCGTACAGGCTTCAGGAGGCTGTGTCTGCTCTCAGGAGGCTGTGTTGGTTCTGGGAGGTTGTGCCGGTCTCAGGGACTGTTCCTGTTTCAGGAGTCTGTGCTGGTTCTGGAGGTTGTTTTGTTTTCAGGAGGCTGTGGCAGTTTCTGGGGGGCTGGTTTCTGGTTCTGGGAGGTTGTGTTGGTTTCTGGAAGGTCATGCTGGTTTTCAGGAGGCTGTGCTGGTCTCAGTGGTTTGTGCTGGTCTCAGGAGGCTGTGCTGGTCTCAGGATGCTTTGCTGGTTTCGGGAGGGTGTGCCAGCCCTGGAAGGTTGTGTCGGTCCCGGGAGGTCATGCTGGCCCCAGGGAGGGACAGGACAGGGCAGTGTGGGAGGGTGACAGGGCACCAGGGAGGATCTCGGATGATCTCTTGGTGTGCTGATGAGAATGAGCTGTGTTGCGAGGCTCCTTCCGCAGTGCTCGGACTCTGATGGCACTCACGGCTCGCGCCCGTTGGCAGAGAGCAGACCTGGCCACACTCAGGAAAGGCAGAGCGGCCTGGGGCCACCTGCCTGGCTTCCGTGCTCCCGCCCTCATGGGCCCGACCCCCGTTTTCTCACACCTGCCAGCTGAGTTCCCAGCCAGAAGCTCACTGGTGGGGGCTGGGTGCCACTCGCTGCCACAGGCAGGGACTGTGGGAAGCAAGAGCAACCCACTGACCGGGGTTCAAAACTCTTTCTGTGTGGGAACCTGGGGTTGAAGACCCAGAACACCGTCCCCTCAGCACCTGCAGGAGCTGCCCCTGAGCACTGCAGGGGGAGTCCCCAAAATGATGACCAGGTGGGCCAAGAAAAACCAGCCAGGTGGCTCCTAGAGGGGGACCCTGACGTGAGAGTTCCGGGGAGTCCTGTCAGTGGGAAACTAAAACAAAGACCACACCCCTGCCTCTGGCCTCGTCGAGAATCTCAGGAGACCCCAGCCCTCACTTCGTGCTTGGGAGGAAGTGCTGGAGCCTGGAGCAGCCAAAGAAGGGTGTGTGTGTGTGGGGGGGGGGTTGGTGCCATCCAGAGAATGCGAGACCCCGGAGCCGGCTTCTCCCAGATGCCTGTTTCCCCTCACAAGACTCTTTCCAGGGACTCCGGGCAAAACTGGGTAGCAGTTGGGCATTGGGGCTCTGACCTCTCGTCCAGGAGGCTGTCCACAGAGGGGCCAGGCCTGCGCTGACATCCCGGGCACAGAGGCGGAGAACGCGCTCCTGCCCCCCCACCGCCCCCCAGACGCGACAAGTTAGGGGAGTCAGTGCACCGGGAGAAGGGCCTCAGGGCGGCCAGGGAGAGTGGGGTGCAGCGTGCAGGGCCGTGCCCTCCTCTCTATCCTGCCCCCTAGCGGTAGGCGAGGGGCACAGCAGAAAGCCCCCAGGGAGTGAAAGGCACTTAGAAAGGCAGAACTCAGGGCAGGGAAGTTTGCCTTGCATCAGCCTCCTGGGGTTTGATCTCCGGCATCCCGGCATCCCATGTGGTCCCCTGAGGCCCCGCAGGGCGTGATTCCTGAGTGCAGAGCCAGAACCCTCGACGCCACGCGGGGTGACTCAAATGCCCAAGGAAGTGTTGTTCCCGGAGCTTGGGGAGAACTGGCCCGCCTAACGCGTAGAAACACCTGAAAGAGAGCGACTTGTCGTTTTCGTTTGTTTCGGTTTGAGCATTGCCACATCCAGCAATGCTCAGGGCTGACTCCTGGCTCTGCACTCAGGAATGACTCCTGGCGGTTTTGGGGGGACCTTCTGGGGTCTTGAACCCAGATCAGCAACGTGCAAGGCAAATGCCCTCCCCGCTGTGCTTTTTTGCTCTGCCCCCTGCCTGTCCTGTGTTCCCTTTGAAACCTCTTTTTCCTGGATTTTGGTGGCTGCTATTTGAATTTTTGAGCCTCCCAAACTGTGCTCAGGGCTGACTCCTGGCTCTGTGCTCACAGCTGACTCCTGGCTCTGTGCTCAGGGCTGACTTATAGCAGCTCTTGGGTGAAGGTGTGTGGGGTTGTAGCAGTACCGGCTGGGTGTGAGGCCAGCTTACCTCTGGCCTTTGCTGGCCTCGGGCTTCTATCTTTACATCTGACCTTCCAGCCGCTGTCTGACCCCTGTGGATACACAAGCAGCTACAATAGCACCGCCATTTCTCTGCTCCCAGGGTTCAGGCTGCCTTTTTCTTTTTACTCTTTGGGTCACACCCGGCGATGCTCAGGGGTTACTCCTGGCTCATGCACTCAGGAATTGCTCCTGGCGGTGCTCGGGGGACCATATGGGATGCTGGGAATCGAACCTGGGTCGGCCATGTTGGCTGCGTGCAAGGCAAACGCCCTACCCGCTGTGCTATCGCTCCAGCCCCGGGTTCAGGCTGCTTTTATCAAACATCTTCGCTTTTGCATCAGGCCCACAAATGCTTCTCACTTTTTATAGTCATTTTATAGTGATTAATTCTTAAATAAGAATTACCAAGGCAGGGCGATAGTACAACGGGGAGGGTGTTTGCCTTGTATGCAGCTGACCTGGGTTCTATCCCCAGCGTCCCACATGGTCCCCTGAGCACCGCCAGGAGTAATTCCTGCGTACAGAGCCAGGAATAATCCCTGAGCATCTCTGGGTATGACCCAAAAAGCAAAAAAAGAAAAAGAAGTGCGAAGGGGACAGCCCTACCGGCTGGCGCTTTGCATGTGGGTGCCCTCAGGTCCGACCCCTGAGCAAGGGACCATTCCACCCCAGCATCCTTACACGGTCCCTGAGCACCCCCAGGTGTGGCCCCGACCCCCACAGAAAAAAATTCATCTTTCAGCACCACTGGGAGTGATTCCCAGGGACTGAACTGAAGTAGTCCCGAGCACTGCTGGGTGAGACCCCACAACAACAGATAATAAATAGTATTTGCCCTGGCAGTTCCTTCTCCCGCCCCACTGCTGGCTTCCGTGGGCACCGTTTCCTGGGGCTGGTGGACTCTGTGCCATTGCTGGACGTTTCACCCTTCCCTGCTCCATGCAGATATGCTTCAGTCCCACCTGAGGGACACTTGGCTCGGACACTCATATTTTATTTTATTCATTTAATTAATTTTGGGCTTGGAGGCCACACCTGGTGGTGTTCAGGATTGACTCCTGGCTCTGTGCTCAGGGATCACTCCTGGTGGGCTCAGGGGACCCTGCGGGGTGCTGGGGATCGAACCCAGGTTGATCGCATGCAAACACCCTCCCCACTGTGCTATCGCTCTGACCCCAGTACTCACATCTTAGTGTCTTGCACTCAAGGGCCCAGGAGATAGCTCAGTGGTGAGAGCGAGCTTGAGGCCATGAGTTCGATAACCCGTGCCACATCCAAGCTTCCTCTTGGCATCTTCCCTGCCTGTGATATTGAGCACTGGAGGTGAGTTCTTATGAGCCCCACAAACCGAGAGTGGGTGCGAGCCCCGTCACAGAAGGGAGGGAGATGGGGGAAGAAAGTTCTCAAGGGTTGCGGCCGAAGTGATATAACACTGCAGGTAGAGAGTTCGCATTGCACACAGCCAACCTGGGTTCGATTCCCAGCATCCCATATGGTCCCCCGAGCACCACCAGGAGTAATTCCTGAGTGCAGAGCCAGGAGTAACCCCTCCTGAGCCTCTCTGGGTGTGACCCAAAATAAGTTAAAATAAAAAAGTTCTCGAGGGCGGGGCCGGAGCGATAGCACAGCAGGTAGGGCGTTTGCCTTGCACGCGGCCGACCTGGGTTCAATCCCCGGCATCCCATATGGTCCCCCAAGCACCACCAGGAGTAATTCCTGAGTGCAGAGCCAGGAATAACCTCTGAGCATCACTGGGTGTGACCCAAAAAGCAAAAAAAAAAAAAGTTCTCGAGGGCAATTCAAACCCCCTGGTTCCGGGTGCTGATACCCACCTCTGCTGGACTGAAACTCGGCCCTGCTGGCTGACTGTGGGTCTGTGGGCTCTGGCGAACCTCCTCTTCTGGCACTGTGTTGAAGAAACAGACTGTGGTTAGGCTGCTTCCCCAGGGAAGGGGGATGGAACCTTCACTTCCAGGCCCTGAGCATGCAGGAATGGAAGCCAGCCTCCGCCATGCCATGCACAGAACTCCGAGGACAGACTGTTCTAGAAAAGACTGGACATAGGGGCTGGAGCGATAGTACAGTGGGAAGGGCGCTTGCCTTGCACAGGGCAGACCCAGGTTCGATCCCAGGCTTCACATCCGGTCTGCTGAGTCAGGACTGATCCCTGAGCACTGCCAGGTGTGGCCCCAAACAAAAACAAATGAAAAGGGGGACTGGAATGATAGTACAGTGGGTAAGGTGCTCGCCGCGCACACAGCCAGGCTGGGTTCGATCCCTGGAATTCCATAGGGTCACCTAAGCACTGCCAGGAGTGATCCCTGAGTGCAGAGCCAGGAATCAGCCTTGAGCACTACTGAATGAGGCCCCCAAAACAAAGAAAAAATTTTAAAAAAGAGAAAAGTTTGAACTTAGAGGTTTGCCTGACTTGGGGGATGGGATGCTCGGCCCTGATCTTTGCAGCGTGGTTAGGCCACTGCACACAGAGCTGACGTGCAGAGAAGCGCTGACCCAGATATGCAAAAACCCTAATTGAGTCTCGTTAAGAAATTTCCACTATACTGGGGCCAGAGTGACAGTACAGCGGGTAGGGCATTTGTCTAGCACGTGGCTAGCTTGGGTTTGATCCCTGGCACCCCATTTGGTCGATTGAGCACCTCTAGGAGTAATTCCTGAATGCAGAGCCAGGGGCAAACCCTGCGCATTCTGGGGTGTGGCCCAAAAATGAAAACAAGGGGCCGGAGCGATAGCACAGCGGGTAGGACGTTTGCCTTGCATGAGGCTGACCCAGGTTCAATCCCCGGCATCCCATATGGTCCCCCAAGCACTGCCAGGAGTAATTCCTGAGCATTTCTGGGTGTGACCCCAAAAGAAAAAAAAACCCAGAAATTTCCACTCTGGGAGCCAGAGAGATAGTACAGCAGGGCGGGCTCTTTCCTGGCACATGGCAACCAGATTCACTCCCCGGCATCCCATATGGTACCCCGAGCTTGCTGGGTGTGATCCCTGCACACAGAGTCAGGAGGAAGCCCTGAGCACTGCTGGTCCCCAAACCAAATAAAATAAAATGAAAGCGCTTAGAAAAGAGAAAAGAAATTTCCATTACATGTGATATGAGTGGGTGTGGCCCCTGCCTATTGGAAGATGGAGGGTCTGGGTGGAGGATGCTCAGCCCCAATCTGAGCAGGCTTGGAGATTTCAGCCCCGGGACCCGCATGCCTTTGTTCCTCTGCCAGTATCTTCATGCTTGTGGAAAGTGGTCTCAGCATGGTTGTGGCTGGTTCTGGAGGTCTTCAGCTGCTGGAGCTCTGCTCGGGGCGGGGAGGGAAACTCAACCCGCCCCCCTCCAAGGAGTCCCGGCGAGGACAGCCAGGCACGGGGGCAGGAGACTGAGATCCTCCATCTTCCAGTAGGCAGGGGTCACACCCACCAACTGGCCCCCTGGCGCCGTGTAGTCCCATCAACGGCCAAGACCCAGAGACTATAAAACCCAGCTCCCGGAAGCTCGCGGCTGCATTTGTGACCGCGAGACGTCTTATTATCTCATTCTTACTTTGGACAACCTGGCAGGCTACTGAATGTAACCTGCCCGCACGACAGAGTCTGGCAAACTCCCCGTGGCGTTCCCAATATGCCAAATACCAGTAACAATGATGGGGCTCATTTTCCTAAGCCTGAAAGAGCCTTGAATATGGCACTTTTAAAATCTCAGGGCTAGGACGAAGGAGACATTACTGGGGCCTGCTCGAGGCAATTGACGAACAACAGGATGATCGTGATCGTGTGATATGAGGGTGGGGACAGGGTCGCCCCCTGAAGTGCCCGAGGACTATTACTCCTGGATCTGTGCTCAGGAGTGACTCCACGCTGCGTACGTGGGGCTTGTTGGAACCAGGCGGGTCCTCTCCTTCCATCCTCAGCATGGTTCTTGTCCTGAGCTCCCCAGCAGTTCCAGGGGCTTGGGGCAGAGCGGGAAGGTTCCTGCTGGGGCCCAACCCTCCTTCTTCCAGCACCTTCCCTCTGCACCCCGGAAGTGAGTCCAACCTCCCCAGACCATTGACCCGTCTGCTCGTGGCCCAGCTTCTGCACACTTCCTGCTGAGTGTCCCCACCAAGTCCCGGCCCTATAAGTGTAGGGATCGAAGAAAGGGCTGGGGGAGTCGAGGGGCTGCAGTGCGCGCCCGGCAGGGGGGATTCTGGGTTTGATCCCCTACACTGCAAGGTCCCCCCAGGCACTGGGCTGGGTGTGGCACAAAAAAACAAAAAAATAAAAAGAGGGGCCAGAGCGATAGTCCAGCAGGGAGGGCGTTTGCCTTGCACGCAGCCAACCCGGGTTCAATCCCCAGCATCCCATAGGGTGCCCCTGAGCACCATAAGGAGTAATTCCTGAGTGCAGAACAGGAATATAACCCTGAGCACTGCCTCCCTCCCTCCCCCCCTCCCTCTCTCTCTCCCTCTCCCTCTCTCTCTCTCTCTCTCTCTCTCTTTGGTTTTTGTGTCACACGCAGCAATGTCCAGGACTTACTCCTGGCTCTCCACTCAGGGATCACTGGGGCCCAGGGGACCCTATGGGGTGCCAGGAATGGAACCTTGGTCAACCACACACATGACAAACACCCGGCCACTGCTCCACTCCTGCCCCTGCCTGCCCCCCCCGGACCCCCGCAATCTCTTTTTGAGATTTCTGTTTTTGCTTTTCTTTTTTTTGCTTTTTCTTTTTTTTCCTGCTTTTTAGGTCACATCTGGTGATGCTCAGGGGTTACTCCTGGCTCTGCACTCAGGAATTACTCCTGCTGGTGCTCGGGAAACCCTATGGGATGCTGGGAATCGAACCCAGGTTTCCGCGTGCAAGGCAAACGCCCTACCCACCATACTATCATTCCAGCCCTTCTTTCAGAGATTTCAGGCTTGGCATATCCTGCTGTCAGGACCGTCTCTTGGGACCAGGACCTGAACCCCAAAGTGGGGCCGATTATAAACCCCAGTAGAAGCTACTGTTCGCCACCCGAAGGCACTTGCCTTGCATGCGGACGACCTGGGTTTGGTTCCCCTCCCCCTCTCCAGACCACCAGGGCTGAGCACCAAACCAGGAGTCAGTCCTGAGCATAGCCAGATGTGGCCCCCGAGCCAAACCAAACCAAACCAAACCAGAAGAAGCGCCTGTTCTCCCCGTCCCGGGGTTCCCCGACTGCCTTTCTCTGCTCAGTGTTCTGGGAAGTCCATTTGCTGGCAGGTACAGGCCAGGAGGGTGGCCGGGCTTGCTGGTTCCAGAGACCCACAGGGACGATGACACCTCTGGCTGGCAAACTCCAGCCTTGGCTCATGTCGTGTCTTTGTTTGCTGGCAGTGCTCAGGGCTTTGCTCCTGCCTCTGAGCTCAGGGGGCTTCTGGGGAGTGACTGGGCCAGCTGGGAGCTGGAACAACAGAGCAGGGAGCAAAGTGCTTGCGTGTCACGTGGATGACCTGGGTTCGATCCCCAGCACCCCAGAGGGTCCCCTGAGCCCGCCAGAAGTGATCCCTGAGCTCAGAGCCAGGAGTAAGTCCTGAGCACTGCCGGGTGTGCCCTCTTTAACATAAAGACATGAGTTGAGTGAGCTGCAGGCGAGGTTGGTGCCTGTGCCCTGCACCATCCACCCCCATTTTAAAATATTTGGTTTTTGTACGGCGGGGAGGGCATTTGCCTCTCATGCGGCCGACCTGGGTTCGATCCCTGGTATCCCATATGGTTCCCTGAGCACTGCCAGGAGTGATTCCTGAATGCAGAGCCAGGAGTAACCCCTGAGCATCACTGGGTGTGACCCAAAAAGCAAGAAAAAAAATCATTTGGTTTTAGTTTTCAAGAGGGGCCTCCCAGTGGCTGGTGACCGCTGGCCCGAGTGGACCGGCCAACTCAGTACCAGGCTCGGTCAGGTTTGGAGGCCTCCCTGACTGCTGGAGGACATGGGGTGGCAGACATCAAACTTGGGACCTCACATGAGCAAGCCATAGCCCCACCTCTCTGAGCTCGCTCCCGGCCCCCCAGACTCCATTTGATTTTGTTGTAGGACTTGGGAGCTACACCTGGTGGTGCTCAGAGGTCCTTCCTGCTCTGCACTCAGGAGTGACCCCTGGCCTGGCAGTGCCTGGGGGACCATATACGGTGCCAGGAACTCGAACTGTGGGTGGCCTCCTGCACACAAGCACCTTACTCTCTGCTGTCTCCCCAGCCCTGTGGACACAGGCTTTTTTTTTTGTTTTTTGTTTTTGGGTCACACCCGGGGATGCACAGGCGTTACTCCTGGCTCTGCACTCAGGAATTACCCCTGGTGGAGCTCAGGGGACCATATGGGATGCTGGGAATGGAACCCGGGTCAGCCGCGTGCAAGGCAAACGCCCTACCCGCTGTGCTATCTCTCCAGCCCCTGGACACAGGCTTTTAAGTCACTTGGGTGTGCGGCAAGAAACACAGCATGTAGATTGTCTGGGAAGACCCTGCCTCATCGGGGGGTGAAGCCAGGCCTATGTGCTCAGGCCTTGGTGAGCTCTGTGAGCAAGTGCCCACCTGTAACCAACGCAGCAGCATCAGCAATGAAGAGCAGGAGTTTTGGAAAGGGACTGGGGAGGCAGCGAGGGGTCTGGATACTGCTGCAGGGTGTGGTCGAATAGTTCTGCCGCTTAAAACAATGGCCTACTACTACACACAAAGGCACCTCAACTGAAGATTTTAATCGGAGCTGCTGGGGAGACAGTACAATTTGCCTCGCAAGTAGCCAACCCAAATTCGGTCCCCGGCATGCCATATGATCGATCCCCCAAGCACCACCTGGAGTGATTTCTGAATTCAGAGCCAGGAGTCAAAAATATTTTATTTTATCATTATTATTATTATTATTATTGCTTTTTTGGGTCACACCCAGTGATGCTCAGGGATAACTCCTGGCTCTGCACTTAGGAATTACTCCTGGTCGTGTTTGGGATTGCGGGGATTAGAACTCAGGTCGGCTGCATGCCAGGCAGGCGCCCTACCCGCTATACTATTTCTCTGGCCCCCCAAAATGTTTTATTTTGAGGGGCCAGAGATATAATACAGTGGGTAAGTATTTGCCTTGCACGTGGCCCACCAAGGTTCAGTCCCCCGCATCCCATATGGTCCCCTGAGCTTGCCAGGAATAACTCCTGAGTGCAGAGCCAGGAGCAACTCCTGAGCCCCTCAGGGTGTTGCCCCCAAAAGCCCCCCCAGAATTTTAATTTGTGGGGATGGCACGATAGTACAGTAGGTAGGGCATTTGCCTTGCACAAGGCCAACCCGGCTTGACCCCGGGTGCCAAATAGTCCTCCAAGCATCACCACGATCCCTGACAACAAAGCTAGAAGCAAACTCTGATCACCCCTGGGTGTGGCCCCCCAAATTTTGTTTTAATTTGATAAAACCCCACCAGCCAGTGAATGGGAACCTCACGCCCTCAGCAACAGGTGCAGGCTTCAGGGTTTCTCCATGTCAGACCCGGGTTGGGGACCCCACTGTTACCGGAGCTTGCAGGTCCTTTTTTCCCTGTGTTCTGAAGTTGTTTAAGGTTCATGGGGCCCGAGAGAGAGTGCAGGGGGGCCTCCATGAGCTGATCCCGGTGCCATCCTGGACACTGCACTGTCCCCACACACACACCAGGGGGCGCTCCCGAGCAGAGCCAGGAATGGTCCCTGAGCATCTCAGGGCGTAAGTGTGTGTGTGTGTGTGTGTGTGTGTGTGTGTGTTTTCGTGAGACGTGTGTACCTTCTGCAACTTGTCCAAAATGCCGGGATAGACATGTTTCTGTGCTATGTTCATATGTGTAGCACTGCACTGTCCTCCCGCTGTTCCTCGATTTGCTCGAGTGGGCACCAGTAACGTCTCCATCGTGAGACTTGTTACTGTTTTTGGGATATCGAATACGCCACGGGGAGCTTGCCAGGCTCTGCCATGAGGGTGGGATACTCTTGGTGGCTTGCAGGGCTCTCTGAGAGGGACGGAGGAATAGAAATGAATACACATGTTCATATGTGTAGGTGGCTTTTATTCCAAATAAAGAATGGTTAGGGGGCTAGAGTGATAGTACTGTGGGTAGGGCGTTTGGTTGCAGGCGGTTGACCTTCCTTTAATCTCCGGCATCCCATATGGTCCCCCGAGCACCACCAGAGTGATCCCTGAGTGCAGAG
Organism: Sorex fumeus; assembly: GCF_029834395.1. Taxonomy (NCBI): domain Eukaryota; kingdom Metazoa; phylum Chordata; class Mammalia; order Eulipotyphla; family Soricidae; genus Sorex; species Sorex fumeus. The sequence continues at coordinate 6,591,615 of NW_026606150.1, read as the reverse complement.
CCAGGAATAACCCCTGAGCATCTCTGGGTGTGATCCAAAAATTAAAATAAAGAAAACTTAGCAGGAGGCTGGAGACGGTGGCCTAAGGCAGAGAGGGGCGGGCGCCTTGCGTGCAGAGGCTGGGCCAAGCGTCCTCCTGGCCGCCTCCCCGCCCTGACGGGCACTGCCGGGTACACACACCAGCCCCTCAGCCATGCCTGCGGGAGCGTCTGCCCCCCTGAGCACTCTGGGGGGGGCCCTACGGAAACCCCTGGCCTGCCCATTGCTTTGCTGCTCTAATTGGGTGATGATGCGTGTGGGAGAGTGGCCGGGGCCTTCGGAAGCCAGGACGGAGTGACCGCTTCATGCTCTCTGCGGGGCTCAGTGTTGCAAAAAGAAAAGAAAAATGAATCGAGTCGCGTGCACGTGGAGGCTGGTTCCACGCTGACCCCACAGGGTCCCCCGAGCACCATGGGGTGTGCCCCCCACATCAGTAAAAGCGTGAAAGCCTGAGCAGGGGGTGTCCATCACGGCCGCCAGGCGCAGGGTCTGGGTCAGGGAAGCAGCATGGGGGCGGGGGAGCCAAGCGGGAACGGCATGATTTCGGGGGTGGCAGTTGGTGGTGGTTTGGGGGCTGGAAAGCGGTGGGGGCAGCCGAGAGGGGCGTGTTGGAGCAGGCTGGGAGGGGACACCCATGTCCCTGTTACCAGCAGGGCGGGCAGGCGCTGGGCTGCTGCCTGGCGTCACACGGCCCCTCCGGACAGTGCTGAGCCGTGGGCATACCTGCACACAGGGTGCCCCCCAAGAGAAGCCAGAGCTGGGTGGCGGGCTCTCAGAGGGGCCCCCTCCGCATGTGCGGTGCTGGAGCATCCCTGTAAAGAACGTGGGCGGCACCTGACTTTGATCTCTAAGTGCCACGGGGACCCTCAGTGTGGAGGGGGGCTCTGGGCACCGTGAGGAGGACCCAGTGCCCACTGGCCTGAGCTTGACCCCTTCAGTCTGGCTGCCCTGGGGGGTGATATGACCCTAGGGGACCCTGGGACCACCAGGGCTAGGGGAAGCCCGGATTGGGGGGGTGCTTTCCATATCTTGGCTTAAAGAAGGGAGATTTCCAGGGGGACACCGAGTGATTTTTTTTTCTAAAAAAGGGGTCAATACTTTGAGGCCAGTCGCACACGCTAGGGGAAAAGGCAGCTCAGATAGAGAAGGGAGCACCAAATAAAGGGTATTGGGAGGATCCTCCTAGGATGGGAGAAGCATGCTGAAAGTAGACTACAGACCGAATATGATTGCCACTCAATGCCTCTTTTGCAAACCACAACACCCAAAAGGAGAGAGAGAACAAAAGGGAGTGCCCTGCCACAGAGGCAGGGTGGGATGGGGGAAATGGGGGGTGGGAGGGATACTGGGCCCCGTGATGGTGGGAAATGGGCACTGCTGAAGGGATGGGTGTTTGATCATTATATAACTGAAACCCAAGCACAAAAATTTGTAAGTCTACAACTGTATCTCATGGTGTTTCACTAATAAAAATTTAAGGAAAAAAAATAAAAAGGGGCCAATAGCCCAAATAAGCTCGGGAACCCCTGTGCTTGGGAGCCTCTGAGCACCATGTCTGCCCCCCACTTAATTATCCCAGGTAGGTGGAGTGTGAGGGGAACAGGCATCCCCATGTGTGGGCCAGGCTAAAGCACCATAATACTTAAACCGTAAATTAAGAGCACGGTCACGGACAAATTCTGTCATGATCCAAAGAGTAATAACTAGATTTGAACGCTGCTGGGGTTAGGAATGATCATCGGCCTGAGCACTGTAGTCTGAGTCTGTGGTGAGATGTCCTCAAGAGATTCGCCCCCCCCAGCCTAAATGTGTCTATCACTGTGTCCATACAGAATGGCAAATATTAGGAAGTAGAATTAAGGTGGTAATTAAGTTACTGGGTTAAGGAGAGGAGAAAAACAATATTTACAAGTCAACAGAGTCTGATCAGGAGGCACAGGTAATTGACAGGTTGGGGAGCAATCAACAAACCCAAGCTCCCTGTGGCCAGGGGCGAAGGGCCAACCCACACTGTCCTACACCCCTGGTGTCGAGGAGCCCCACTGCCCGCCCTGGTGCTCGCTGGGGTGGGTGGCGGGCCGTGGGCCGCTGGGGCGGGAGTGGGTGCCAGCGAGAAGTGGGATGGACTCACGCTCGCAAGGTAGGTGCCCCGCCCCAGCCCGCCCTCAGCCCCCCAAAACTTTACCAGTCTCAGAAAATCTACTTGGCTGTGAAACAAGTCTTGAAAAAAACCGGAGAGGATTTCAGTTCACTTCTGTTTCCAAGCATGCGGTTTGTTGTTAGTATTGTGGGGGTTTGGACCACGGCTGGCGGGGCTCAGGGCGAGACTTGGGGGACCATGTGAGGTGCTGGGGGTGAAACCGGGGTCAGCCAGTGCAAGGCGACCGCCTTCTCTGACCCAAGAGCAGAGGCTGCTGTAATTCCTTTTTTTTTTTGCTTTTTGGGTCACACCCGGCAATGCACAGGGGTTACTCCTGGCTCTGTGCTCAGGAATTACCCCTGGCGGTGCTCAGGGGGACCATATAGGATGCCAGGTTGGTTGCGTGCGAGGCAAACGCCCTCCCCACTGTACTATCGCTTCAACCCGAGTGTGACTGATCCTACCAGCACCGGGGAGGGCCGTTTCCCCTGAAGCCTGTCTCACCTGTCCGTCCAAGAAGCTTCCGGGTTCCCGTCAGTCCCACGGAGCGAACGCTCTGCTCCGGACACCCACGTTTGGAAGCAAACAATTTGCAATCTGGGCTTCTACTTTCTTTCCTTTTGGGGGACAACAGCCAACAGTGCTTGGGGGATCCCTCCTGACTGGGCCCCTTGCACTCCTGTCCACCCAGAGACCACTCCCCAACCTCTGGCTTGTGCGCTGGGAACCGCCCCGGCTTTCTGGATCTTTCCACTGTCTGAAGCCCACTCATCCCGCCCGGGAGGGGGCTGCTCCTCATCCTCGCGGCCCAGGAGTTCCAGCCATGGGGAGGCCGCAATGCGTCAGTCATTTTGTTCTTCTGTTCCACAGGGGCTATGCCCCAGTGATTCTTGGCCCAGGGTGGGGTGTGGGGGGCGTGATGGTGAGAGGCGGGGTCCTGTCGGAGCTTGGGTGCCACGCCACGCTGGGGCTGGACCCTGAGAGGCCCCCACGTCTATCCAGTCAGGCATCTGGAGTGGTCACACATCTCTGGGGCAAGGAGGTGGGGACGTGGGAAAAGGAAGGACTTAGCCATCCCGAGTCCCTGAGTCCAGGCTTCACTGCCCGCAGGGTGCAGGGGGCAGTAACAGCTTTTAACCCCCACCAGCGTCAGAGGAAAACGCCCAGATCTCCGCATAGGGACATCAGAAAGACCTGCCTGGGGAACTGCGGCGCCCCCGGGAGTGGTCAGGAGCATGAACAGCCCCAGGCACACCCTTGGGGAGTGGGGAGCCCTGAGAGGAAGCTGCCCCTCCCTGCTCAGAAGTGTGGACAGAAGGTTCTGGAAAAGCATCCTCCCTTTTGCCAGCCTGGGCTGCCCATCCGGTGATATGGCCTAGGATGTGGAGACGGAGCTGCCCCGCCCTCGGGCGACCCCCACCTGTACAAGGTCTGGGGTCCGTGGGGCGGGCATCCCTGGGGGTGACAACCTCGAAGCACCCAGGCCAGAAGAGCCCCCGCCCCAGCCCGGCAGTCCGGGGAACCGCACAGGAAGGTGGAGCGCCGGTTCCGTGACGCGAGGGAGCCTTTGACTTGAGCCCTCCAAGGTGAGCCCCTACCCCGGCCCCCAGTTTTGGGGTGCTGAGGCAGCCGGAAGCAGGTGTGGAGCAGCTTGGCACCAGGGCGGCAGCAGGGTATGCCCAGCTGGTCCCCACAGGGGCCTGAGGGAGGGGCGTCGGGGCTGCAGGGGCGCCCCTGGTCTCCCCGGAAGAGCCCCAACATCAGGCAGCTTGGGGGTGCACACGCCTGCAGGCTCTGAAGCCTCTGCCGTGGGGTGTGGAAGTCGGGGGTCGCAGCGGGGGCCTGGCACTGGGAGAGGGGGGCGGCGCTGTGCCGGGCAGGAGGAAGGGGGTGTGTCCCTGCAGGAGGAGCCGCTGGCCTCGGCCAGGCCAGGCTCCCCCGTTGGCCCGGGGCTACACCGCCCCCCTGGCTCTTCCGGGCTGGCCAGGCACCTCCGCCTCCGTCCTCGGTCCTCGGCGCGGAGAACGTGTCCGTGGGTCCGGGCCGGGCGGGGGAGGGGCGCCGCGGACTCAGCACCTCCACCCGGGGCATCCAGCCTCTGCCAGGGAGTGCCAAGGGCGCCAGTCGGGCGGGGCAGGTGGCCCCACTGACTTCCTGTGGCCCTCCCCCACCCTGTCGCGCCGCGTCTCCCCAGGACGGCTCCGGGGCTGTGCCCTCTGCCCGGCTCAGTCCGGGCCTCCCCGGGCCGACCCCCACGCCCCCGCCTTCCTTGGGCCCCACCAAGGTGACATAAACCCCCCACCCCACTCATCGGGCTGGGGGGGGTTGCCGGGGAGCAGACTGCAGCGCAGGAACCGGGGCGCAGCCGAGCTGGGGTCTGCTTCTGCGCCCCGCCGGGCCAGGCAACGCCCCCTGCCCCTCAGTGACTCCCGGAGGTGGCAGCGGCTTGGGAGTGGGCGGGCGTTCTGGCTGGGCGGGGGTCAGCCCCGGGGCCGGGGGGGCTGGCTAACCCCGGAACGCTTGGTAGGGGAGGGCTGGACTTGGGGGGGCTAGACCTGGGGCTGCGGGCACCCCGCCGCCCCCGGGGCGGACTGACGGGGTCCCCCTGTGCCCTCCGTCCACGCAGGGCACCGGGACAGTCCTGGGGAGACAGACCCGAGAGGCGTCAGAACAAAGCCCGGGTCTGTCCCGCGGCGGGCCCGAGCCCTCAGCGCCGCCGGGGTGGGGGGCTGCGGCCGGGCGGGCCCCCGGCCCACCGCGGGCCGCAGGGCGAGGAGGGGGCAGCGCCCTCGGGAGGGGACGCGCGCCCCGGGCGGGGGCCAACAGGCACCTCCCGGAGGGCGAGCGCGGCGGCCGGGCAGCCCTTCGGTGCCCACCTGCGCTTGGGGGCACGCGGGGGGCCCCGAGGCCGCGCGGGGGGGGGGTCTTCCCGGGGTCCTGCCCCAACACCGCCTCTTCTCCCTCCTCCTCCCGCCGGCCCGCAGGCTGAGCTCAGGCTCCCGCGCCGCGCGCTGCCTCGGTTTCCCCACGCGCCGCGTGGAGCCCGCACGGCTCCCACTCCCTGCGGGACGCCGTCGGGAGTGGACGCACGGGGGCCCCGAGCGCGTCCCCAGCAGGCAGGGGCTCCCGGGCAGGTGCTCGCGGCCGGGGTCGCGCGGCGGGGCGCCGGCCGGCCCCCGCGTCTCGCCGCCCCGCCGCGCGGCCCGGGCCTCCCGCGACACGGCGCCCACAACAAAGGAGCTCGCGTCCGTGGGGACACCGCCCCTCGGCGCGCCCGGGAGGCGCGGGGCAGCGCGGGGGCCGGCCGGCCGCGGCCGGGGCCGGGGCGCGAGGGGGCGCGGCGGCGGGGCCGGGGCCGGGGCGCGGGCGGGCGGCCCCGCGGGACGCGGCCGCGCGTGGAGCGCCGGAGCCCGAGCGGCGCCCGAGGGGAGCGCGGCGCCGCCGCCGCCTCCAGCGGCGATTTAAAGGGCAGCGAGGCGCGGAGGGATCCCGGCGAGGCGCCGCGCGGATCCCTCCGCCGCGAGCGCAGCGCGGCAACGGCCCGGGCGGCCCGGCGAGCTGCGCCTTTTTGTCCCTCCGCGGCCGGGCGCTCCGGCGGACTCGTTTCTTTCTCGGGTTTCTCCGCCTCCCCCCGCCCGAGTCCCGAACGAGCCACCGCGGCGGCCGCGGCGGCGCGAGCTCGCGCGGTGTCCCTCCGCCGCCGGCCGCGCACTCCTTTTCGTGTCCTTCCACCGTGCCCGGGCTGCGTCCGGGCGGCTCACCGGGGGCGGCGGCGCGGCGGCGGCGCGGGCGGCGAGGCTCCGGGGCGATGAGGTGAGGCTGCCCGGGCAGCGGAGGCGGCAGCGCGCGGCGCCAGCGAGCCGGGACGCGGAGCCCCGCGGGCGGCGGCTGCCCCTGGGCCCCCCGCGCCCGCGCCACGGCCGAGGTGAGGCCCGGGCCGCGGGGGGCGCGGGGCGCGGGGGCGCGGCGGGGGGCGCGGGGGCGCGGCGCGGTGGGGGCGGGGGGCTCGGCGGCGGCGGCGGCGGCGGCGGGGACTCCTTTTCGCCCGAGCGGAGGGAGCGGGCGGTGCTGCGTCCGCGCCGCCATCTTGGATCTCGCGCTCCATTTTTCTCGGGAATTATTTTTCGGTGATTAATTTTCCGCGGGGGCCGGCGCGGGCCGGCCGGCCGGCGGCGCGACTCCCAGCAGCGCCCCGCGCCTCGCGGCGGCGGCGGCGGCGGCGGCGGCGGCGGGGGGCGGCGGCGCGCCCCGCGGCGGCGCCGGGGGTGAGTGGCGGGGGCGGCGGGGGGCGGCGGGGGAGGGGCGCGGGCGCGCCGGGCCTGCAGTGGGCGTCGCGGCCGGAAGGGGGCGGTAGCGGCCGCGGGGCGGGCGCCGGCGCTCGCGATTGGGGGACGCGCCGCCCCGGGGCGCCAATGGGCGGCCGGGAGACGCCGGGCCCCGAGTGCGGGGCGCGGCGCCCGGGGTCCCCGCCCCCTGCCCGCGCCGGGGTCCGGGTCCGGGTCCGGGGTCCGGCGGCGACCCGGCGAGCGGCCCCGCGCGGCCCCCGCCCTCGAGCTGCCCCGGCTTCCCGGGGACCCCCGCGACCCCACGCCCCCCGGGAGCGCGCGGGGGAGAGCGAGGCGCGCCCGCCGCGCCGGCATCTCCGCGGGGTGGGGGCTCCCCGCGTGCCCGTGCGGGGGGCTGCCGGCGGGGGCGTCACTCGTCGCCTCCAGGCCGCGCGGGGTCCCCAGGACGCCCCCCGCGCAGACCCGGAGTTCGGACGGGAGCGTGGACTTGAGTTACTTTGGGGGGACTCTTTTTGGGGTGGGGGCCAGGACTCAGGCCACCTCCGCAGCCTCTGAAGTTTAGATACTTGGAAAATGATTTTTTTTTTTTTTTTTGCGGGGTGGAGAAACTTACTTGGTGTCGTGTAAAGCTTTTAATTGTTCGCCTAACGACACACTCCACGGTGGGTCCGAGTGAGAGTGCCGCGGGTAGGGGGCTTGCTTGTCCTGCACGCTGCCAACCTTGGTTCCCTCCCAGGCATCACATACGGTCCCCTAAGTACTTGGCCAGGAGTTGAGTCCTGAGAACTGCCGAGTGTCATCCCCGCCCTCCCAAGCCAAAAGAAGCACAACTCAAATTATTATTATTATTATCATCATCGGTGGTATTTGGGCCACAGCTGGCTGTGCTCAAGGCTTCCTTCTGACTTATGAGGGACCTTATGAGGTGATGGGGATTGAACCCGGGTAGGCTGAGCGCCAGGCATCGCCTCCCAGCTGTACTATTGTTCTGGCCCCTCGATCCAAATTATCATGATAGAGAAAACTGATTCGGAGCCAGCAAGCATTAGTGAGTTCTAAGTCTAGAAGTGTGGTTTGAAAAGTATCCCTCTTGGGTAGACACCAACTTGGAAATCTCATCTACTTTCTTAGCGTTTGGAGCCCTTGGAGCAGGGACTGATCCACCCAGCCGAATGGGAAGGGCTGCTGGCGGTCAGATCGGGCGCTGCTGGATTTGGGGCTCAAGGGTTCGTCACCGAAGGAAGTTTTAATTCCTTGCACCAGTTTCTTTACATTTTTGTACCAGTTCTGCCTGCCCCCTAAGAGAAGTCTGCAAAGCTGTGTTGAATTCTCGCTGAAATCCCCTTTCTCCCTCCTGAGTTGGTATCCTTGAGAAGTCTTTGCTGAGTATCTTTGTCCTCGTTATTGTGATCCGAGATTCGCCTCGTCCTAGCCAATTTAAAGAAAGCTCCTCCACTTGCAAATATATCTTGTTTTATTCACAGATTTTAGTCATGGCACATCTTATTTTAAATGCATTACAGGATTTTCCTATTTTAAAGCTGTGCTGTAGGGCCTCCATCTGTACGGGAAAGACTCGCCACCTCGTTTATTCTTGTGAGCCCATGTTAATGTCTGTTAGCTTTTTTAAAAAAACGCTTTCTCCCCACATGGCTGGAAGGCAGGGAGTTAGTGTCTTCCTGGAGCCGAAACTGTTTGCACCCTAGCCTCGACCCGAGCTGACTTCCGAGAACCGAGTTGCGGATAGCCAAGTACTGCAGGACCACCCAGTGGGTTTGCTCTTCCCGGCTGCCGCGGCTGCCACCCAGATTTGGGCCTGGCCGGTGTCTCAGACGTGCACAGACATCAAGCAGTCTTCTGGGTCGCGTGTAATTACAGCTCCCATCCATACGTGTAATTCTCGGGCGGGAGAGTCGGTATCTCTTCAGTGGGCTGTCATTATGTGTGTAAGGCACCCATGGGGCCAAGCCTCAGTTTCTCATCGTACGATAGCATTAATCTGCAGATCACATTTAATTGCCATCCTGTTTTCCCCTTCTTAGAATTTGGGGGTGGGGTGGGGTCACCCCAGGTGGTGCTCGCTCTCGGGTGGCCCTGGGCAGTGCTTGGGGTACCGCATGGGTACTGGGGATGGAAGCAGGACTGGCCACTTAGGAGAGCCCCTCCTTTCCCTGCACTGTCTCTGGCCCCCTTGCTCTCTTTAGCATCTGATGGTTTGCACACTCATCGGTACATACAGATTTTCTTTGAGGGGTCACTCAGTTGACGCTGTCGTTTGTGTCATCGTTGGCGCTGAGGATGGAGGGACTGGAGCTTTCTGTGGTCTCCAGCCCCCGTGGCCCTGTGTTGCCTGCCAACTTATAGGATACCTTATGTTTTCTGGAAAATGATACAGTAACAAGGAAAGTAACTAGATCTGGCGCCTTCTGGAGTGAGAAGCTCTTGCTTCGAGGGTGGCTGAGCATGCGTGGCTCGGGGAGCCCCAGACTGGTTTAACCAACCGCCAGCGCTGCCGGCCAGCCTTGCACTTCATGGCAGTTTGCTTCGGGAACGCGACTTGGTGTCTGAGCTGCGGCCATGTCACCCGGGTGATCGTTCCTGTCCCGTCTGCTCACGGGGCTGCCCTGCTGGGGGGCACAGACCTTCTGTCGGGCGACTCAGTGCTGGCCGTCCTGCTGTCTCTGGCCGGCGCTCCCGCTCCCTCACACCTGCCGGTCTGGTGGTGCAGCCGCTGCCGCGCGCCCCCTGCTGGTCTCTGACGCTGCGCGTTCCAGCACCACGAACAGTGCCCGCTGGGGTTGGCCCCAGGGTCGCCCCGCCGCTGCTGCGTGGTTGATTGACTGCTTGGTTTAGACGCAGACTCAGGCGTCTGACTCGGGTTCACGGTCTTGGGGAGTGTTTTTATTTTCAGGGAAATGCTCACATTGCATAATATAGAGGTGTAGATCTTTTTAGCTAGAAAACCAATCTGTTCTTCTGGGGGGAGCCGGGTCCCTCCCCCCCGCCCCGGTGCTGCCGGACTGTACGTGGCGTCCGTGAGCGAGGCGGGTTGGTTGCCTGCAGGACAGGTGCTGTAGCCTGTTCTGAGCGCGACGGCGTGCCCTCAGAGCCAGTGAAGTCGGGGCGCGGAAAGCCGTTGGAGGTCACTGTGTCCCTTAAGAGAGAAAAATCAGACCCTTCAGGATTTCGGCAAAGCCAGGCGCTCCGAAATGGAGGTGGACGGCGGGAGTGGGTGTGTTCTGATTGTTTGGAGGTGGCGCGTGCCTGGTGGCCGTGTTCAGGCCTTGCTCCTGACTCTGCACTCCGCAGTTGCCGTTGGGGGATGCTCGGGGACCAGATGGGATCCAATACGGGTCGGTTGCGTGCAAGGCCAGCACCCTACCCACAGTACTCTCGTATCGGCCAGTATGGGTGGTTTTTCACCCAAGGGACTTGGGCCTCAGGTAGGCAAAGTGGCACCCATAGCTCAGGGACGTTTGTTTGTTTAATTGAGTCACTGTGAGATACATAGGTACAGAGTCAGAGTTGTTCATGATCGAGTTGCAGTCATATGGTGTCCCGACACCCCTCCCTTCACCACTGTATCTGCCCCACCACAAGTGTCCCCAGTCCCCCGCCACAGCCTGACTATGGCAGACACGCACCCCCTTTTCTCTCCTCCCCTCTCTCTTTTTTCCTTTCATGCACTGTGACTTGCAGTACTGTTACTGAAAGGGTATCCTGCCTATCACTGATGATTTTTTTGTATTTTTATCTGCTTCCCTTGAGAGGGTCCAGAACTTACTTGAAGTTAAAAAATCGCCCAGCACCCTTGGTTGCACCTGCGGTTGGTGTCTCTGTTGTCCAGTACCTCCCGGGGGCAGGTCACCCACTCTGGGGAACGCGAGGCCGCACCGAGTCTGTTCCCAAAGGCCCCTCTGCCACCATACGCAGCATGTCCGGTCCTCACGCGGGTGGAGGGGCCCGGGGGACAGTGCTGGCTGCCCCGTTCCCACACGTGTCGCGGTGCCGGGAGTGTGCTCCCCAGCCGCCCGGTCTCGGTGTCATGTGAGCGGGGCGGTGCCGCGTGCCCGTCTGGGGGCAAGTGTGCCAGCTGAGTCCCCGCCTCCAGGAATGGCTGGTGGGAAATGGTGTCCAGCAAGCTTGACCGAGGGGCCAGGCCCTCTGGCCGCTCCCACCTGCGCTGGCTGCAGGCCTGCCCGTTCCACTCCCGCCCAGTCCCCTTGCTAGGGAGCCGTGGCTTCGTGGCTTCAGTGTCCTGTGTTGACCGCGCTTTGTCCCGTCAGCAGCGCTGGCCGGGCTGCCGCTCTCCCGAGGCCTGGTCCTGCGACTCCGACGCTCTCGCGCTGGTGCCTGCAGAGCGTGTGTGGTGCGTGGCCGGTGGTTGCTCCATGTTCCTGCTTGCCTCCCCGGTGACGGGGCACATCTGGCCTCAGGCCTTGCCCCTTCCCCGGAACCCTGTCGTGGCCCGGGAGCTCCCTGCCCGCTTGGGTGTTTGGAGCTGCCCTTCCCCTTCTCGGCCCGGCTGCTGTCCTTCCCCTCAGGGAACTCTCTAGAGCACCGGAGAGCAGCCTCGCCACCCTCTCCTGCAGAGCCCACCCCAATCCCTCCCCGTGTGTTTTCTGTTGGTGCTACTCTGGCAGGGCTCGGGACCAGGTGGGATGCCGGGCTCCCAGGAAAGCGCCCTGCCCGCTGTGCTCCCGCCTGCCCCGTTGGCAGAGGGTGTGGATTGTAGGGAGCTCTGCTGATCCTGTTGTTTTAGAAACTGGCACTTAAATAGTAAAACAGCTTTAGCCCGGTGTGCAGGTTAAAACCCCACTGTAACCACTGGTGGCTCCCTGAGGTCGCTGCATTGGGACCAGCCCTCCCTCTGTGGGGCCTTCGGGGGGGTCTCTGTCCCTCACGCAGGAGGTGCCGTGGGGTTACGGCAGGCTGGCACGAGGGCGGCTTGACGGCTGGGTTTGTGACCAGGGCATCCACCTGTTTCTGCAGTAGTTACTTGGGAAGAGGGGACAGTTGGAGACCTTAATTTTATCAGCACTTCGGCTCCTTGAAGCCTTGCATCAGTGAGAGGAGGTCTACAAGGTTAGTGCCTGTCCCGTGATCGCAGCCCAGGGTGATCGGGGAGCCCAGCCTTCCGGCCCGTCAGAGCAGCGTTCGAACCCCCGCTCTGTTCCCTGCGTGCGCCGTCTTTGCCTTGTCACCTCTGGGACTTTGTCTTTGCCCAGAAAGTTGTTCTGCTGACCTCATCGCTTCGGTCCCCACAGTCCCGACGCTAGGTGGCATCTGTCTGCAGCCGCGCAGGGATGCGCTGGTCTTAGGGAGCGCGGTGACAACGGAAGCATCCTTGATTTTATTTATAGGAACAACTAGGTAGGCAGATGAATCATACACGGAGAGATGAGGTAGCAGGTGTTTTTCTGGAATTTTCCTCAACAGTCACATTAGCTTTTAGAAATACATACTGAGACCAGGGGTGTTTGTGTTTTGTTTTTTGGGTCACGCCCCGCGGTGTTCAGGGGTGACTCCTGACTCCGCACTCGGGAATTGCTCCTGGAGGTTCTCGGGAGACCTTATGGGATGCCGGGGATCGAACCTCATGGCCCAGCCGAGTGCAAGGCTAATGCCCTGCCTGCTCTCCTGTCACTCGGGTCCCTACTGCGGTCCTATAAAGTCCTGTGGCAACACATGCGGGACACTCTTTTGTGTGGCGGCTACACCTGCTCAGGCTTCCTCTTGAGTCTGGGGGCCTCTCCTGGCAGAGCCCCAGGGACAGTGCCAGGCAAGCGCCCTCGCACTCGGCTCCACTCCACAGAACACGGAGTTCTGAGGCACTGTGTTCCGGGCGGGCGCTGAGCGGAGCTTATTGCAGAGAACCCAAAGTTCGCTATAGACCCAGAGTAAGTCAGTGCCGGGGTCTCATCTTAGACCTTCCGGGTGGATTTTTTGTGTAGAATGTTTTGCTGTATACAAAGCTATCCAAGTTGAAATTTTATTGAACATTTTTTTTTTTTTGCCTTTTGGGTCACACCTGGTGATGCACAGGGGTTCCTCCTGGCTCTGCACTCAGGAATTACCCCTGGTAGTGCTCAGGGGGCCATATGGGATGCTGGGAATCGAACCCGGGTCGGCTGCGTGCAAGGCAAACGCCCTACCCGCTGTGCTATTGCTCCAGCCCCCTGAACATATTTTTTTAAGTTTTTGGTTTACACGCCTCAGTGCCCAAGGCTTACTCCTGGCTCTGTGCTCAAGGATCACTCCTGGTGAGTTCAGGGGACCGAATGTGGTCATGGAACTCGAACCTGGGTTGGTCACATGCAAGGCAAGCGCCTCCCCTAATGTACTACTGCTTCGGCCCTGGAAACTTTTTATGTAAATCTAAAAGTGCCTACCTGATACTTTATCTTCTGTTTTATTTTTGTTTGGGGGCCACATCCAGTGCTACTCAGGGCTCACTCCTGGCAGGTTCGGGGACCATTGCGGGATGCCGGGGATCGCGCTCCGGTCAGCCATGTGCAAGGCAAGTGCCCCACAGCGCATGCGTAATCAGAATGTGAGGTTTAGCTTCAGTACTGGATCCTCTCGAACTCTGCTCCGTGCAGCTGCAGTCGAAAATAACCCTTTTTCAAAAGTGTTATTTAGGAGTTGGAGAAGTAGTTTCGGGTTAAGGTGCTGGCGTGTAGCCAGCCCAGTAGGATCCCGAGCACCACCAGGAGTCACGCGCAGAGCCAGGAGTAGCTTCTGAGCACCACAAGTGTAGCCCGAGGGGGGCACAGCGGGAGGCTCGGACTCTGTACTCAGGGATCATCCTCGGGGGTTTGGGTCACCATCAGGGGTGCCAGAGATTAAACTTAGGTCAGCTGCACGCATGCCAAGCCCCCTACCCTCACTACCCATCCTACTTAGGCACTGTGTGCTGTCCATCCTTTTTTTTTTTTTTTTCAAAATATTTAAAAGAATCTTAAAATCTCTTTTCATGCGCCGCATCGTGATTCTATGTATTTCTGGAATTAAAAGTAAGTAAAGCACTGTTACGTTTGTTTAGTGACTTCCAATGCTTTTCATAATGATGGTTTCTGCACATAATTCCAGCACCACACCCGTCACCAGTGTGCCCCCTTCCCTCTCCCAGGACCTCAGTACCCCTCCCCACAGCCCCCTGCCCCGTGCTATATTGGTCTCTTATGGTAGCGTAACAAATTCCCGCGGATTTGGTGGGTCAGAACAGCAAGTGGCAGGACACGGGGAGCAGTTGCCTGCGTCTCTGGAACCGTGATTTGCTCTCCTGGCACCGCCCCAAACTAATGGACTTATTAATTGAGGGGCCGGAGAGAGATAGTCCCACAGGTAGGGTGTTCACCTTGTGGCCGGCTCGGGTTCAGTCTCCAGCACCCGCCCTGGTCCCCGAGCACGCAGAAGTAACCCAAGCCCCAGGTGTGGCCCCCAAACAAAGCAATCGTATTGAGGATCGTAGTTGACAGGAGTGTTGAGGGGGTTGGCCGTCGCAGTGCTGCTACGCCAGTCTCTCCCCCCTCAGGTGGCTCAGGACCCTCCTTTGTGCCTCCCCCAGCCCCCTACGTGCTTGTTCCCTGTTGTGTTCATGCATTGGGATGGTCTCATCCCTCGTTTCTTCATACCCTGCGTGTGAGCGAGTTATCTTTGGGCTGGGAGTGGGGCGCTTACTCTTGGCCTTTTTTGCTCAGGAATCATTCCTGGCACAGCTCCGGGGACCATATGTGATGCTGGGGATCGAGCCCAGGTTGGTTGCGTGCTGGGCAAGTGGCCTACCTGCTGAGCATCTCTGCGAGCTGCAGGCTTTCTCCCTTGGCAGAGCGGAAGTGCATCCTGTGGTGTGGATGCATCCACATCCACTCAGCTGTTGTTGGGTGCTTGGCTGTTTCCAGATCTTGGTTGTTGTAAGTATGTTGGGTTTTTGTTTGCTTTGATTTTTCAATTTCGTTTGTTGGGTCACACCCAGCAGTGCTCGGGGGTTGCTCCTGGCTCTCCTGGCAGTGCTCCAGGGACCATCTGGGGTGCTGGGGTGAATCTGGGTGGGCCTGTGCAGGCCAGCGCCCTGCCCGCTGTGGGATCTCTCGGCCTATGAGCAGAGTTTTAGTGAGTGTAGCTGCTCGTCTTTCTCGGGTTCGGGTTCGGGTTCTTAGGATAGACTCCCAGGACTGGAATCATCGGGCCCTGTGGAAGTTCTCTCTGCCAAGTGTTGAGGGATTGCCAGCTCTTCCGGGGTGTCAGTGGAGCCCCGCGTGGGCGCTCTGGAGCTGTCGCCTTGCCCTCTCAGGGCTTACGGCCTGGCTTTGCGGGGGCCACCTTCAGGCTGTGTTTGCCTCCTCTGCCAGTCTCTGCTGGGCCCACCTGGGTAATCGCTTTCAGGTTAAAATCTGTAATCATGCTCCGTAGACCCCATTCCTTAGACTCTGACGTTCACAGTTTCCAGGCTGGGACCTGAAAAATAAATTGAGGGGAAATTCCCATCACTGCAATCCCTTTGGAACGATCATCGCATCTAATTTAATGCCGTCAGTGTTTTCCAGGAGTGGTGGGTTGTGGCCGTTGTAGGTCCTGAAAAGGGATGAGTAAGTGAGGCCTGGAGGGAGACATCTGGCCCAGCAGGCCCATTTCCTTGGTCTGCTGGAGACTTTGCTATCACCCGAGGCTGCTTTACCAAGCAGTTACACTGATGGAACAAATGTATGGGAGTGGAACTCGGCAAAAAAAAAGAAAATAGTACCACAGTTGGGGCGTTTGCCTGGCGTGTGGCCAACCCAGGTGTGACGCCCAGCACCCCTGTGGTTCCCTGAGTCAGCCAGGAGTGAACCCTGAGTGCAGAGCCAGGAGTTGCCCAAAAGGAATGTCGGGTGGCTTCCTCGGGGTGGAGCGGAGTCTCACGATTGATCAGCCACCGCAGTGCCAAAATGCTTCTTTAGCTTTGCAGAACCTGCCTTCTGCGGCGGCCTGATGCCCTCAGTTGGTCTTTCCTGGGGGCCGGGAGTCCACACCAGCCCTGCTTGGGGTATTTAGCCCACTCAGCTCTGGGTCCTCTGAATCCTTCCTGTAGAATTCCATGGGACCTTGAATTCCAGAGACTGACTTGAAATTGGTACAGTGTAGAGTCTAGCTCCAGATGTGGGGAAGGGGCTAATGAGGGGATGACCTTCTCAGAGCCGCTAGTCTACGAATGGTGGGCGTCAGGCAGGGTCGCTCAAAGGCCCGGATCACCTGCATGAGATTCCATCCCTGCCACCCCCCGGCCCCCCGATACTGTGGGTTGCAGCCTCCAGCACTGCGTGGTGCAGTTCGCTATCCTGTCCCTCCAAAAGAAGGATGGAGGATGAAGGGGAGGATGGAGTGGGAGGAGTAAGAGGGTGTAGTGGGGGGGAGCCAGAGGGTTTGGCGGGGGGCGGGGGTGGGTTCGGAGGATGGAGTGGGGGGAGGGCACCTGTTGTGGCTGGTTCTAGTCCCCTGTGCCGAGTGCAGAAGGTGGGTTTATTAGGTGGTTCCACAAAGCTGAGCCCTTGTGACGAGGACCGAAGGGAAATGGGGTACCAGGGCCGGTTTGCAGCAATCCAAGCACAAGGTCCCGTGGACAGTCGAGGGGTGTAAGCTTGGCCCGTGAGCCTGGAAGAGTCCGTTGGGCAGGAACTGGCCGGTCTTGGTTTGGGTCAGCTCTGCTCACGGAGAGGGCCAGAGAGAGTATGGAGGGTCAAGTGCTTCCCTTGCACGCAGCCAGCCCGGGTTCTGTCCCCGGCCCTGTCTAGCATCCTCCGAGCACTGCCAGGAGGAAGCTCTGAGCACAGCTGGGTGGGGCCCAAAACAAATCTAAAAATTAAATTGAGATGGGGCTAGGGATCTAGTACAGGTGGTAGAGCACTTGCCTTGCACCTACTCACCAGGGTTCGATCCCTGGCATCCCATATGGTCCCCCCACACACCACCAGGAGCGTCGCCATGTATGCCCCCCCCCCAAAAAAAAAAAGAAAAGAAAGCAAAACCAGAAACCAGTTGAGCTGAGCAGAGGCTGGGGCGAGCCCAAAGACTGGAGAAGGTATTTTGGGCTGGATACTTGGCACTGCTGGAAGCGCCCCCAAGCATCCTGAGTTAGAGACCCCGAAACTCTCAAGGCGTTCTGCCTCACAGCGGCCTGTGTCTACCTGCTGTGTGGAACAGTCTTCTACATGTGGGGGCGCCTGGTGGTGCTGGGGGGCTCAGGGGCGCCACTAGTGATTCTCAGCCGTGGGCCAGTGGTTGGGCGCAGGGGTCCAAGGGGGTGGCGTATGAGCCCTGTGGTGTTGGGGACACCCGCGCCGTTCCTGCAGTGCCCGGAAGGAGTTGGGGTCAGACACCCCCGCCGCAGAACTGTCCCTGCCCCTGGGTTCTTAGACTTCATTGAAATAGGCGGTTTAGAACTCCGGAGCCTTTTCCTGATTCCTTTGTTCTCCGCCCAGTGACGCCGCCCGGAGGAGCAGGATCTGGACACAGGCCGCTGTCGAAGCGCGCGGGTCCTGGGCACAGGGCAGTGGGCCGGCACTCGCCTTCCATGCACCTGCCCCTGAGGCCGCAGAGCCACCAGGAGTGATCCCCGGGCACCACCAGCCGTGGACCAAAACCTGGAACCAGAACCCAAAGCGGTCTCCCCAGGGACTTACGGGAGGTCGGTCTCCCTCCCTTGATTCTGTCCAGCGCTGTGCCCGGTGGATCTTTCCCGGTTCCCTCGGACTCTCCTCCTGTCCCCTCTGGTTCTTTTCCTGTTCCCTCCGCTCGCGTGTGCTGTCTTGCCGAGAAGCGTTAGTGTCCAAGCACACTGTTGTGCTGTTTCGCTTTTGCCTCAGGGCCAGAGGTAGTGGCACACGACGCTTACGAGCAGCTTGCCCACCCTCGCGGACCGTGTGGTACCAGGGGCTGACCCTGAGCTGGCTGTGAGCACGGCAAGTGCGCCCTCCCTGTTCTCTCGCCGGCCCCTGGAAACATACCGATCGGTCGCTGTTAGAAGTGGTGTCCTGTGCGTGGTTGTGCTTGCGATGGGTTTCCTTAAGGAAGCAACTGCTCTGCCTTCTCTCTAGGGGGGAGAGTGGAGAGCCCGCTGCCAGGCGGTGGGAGTCTGCGGAAAGCCCCCTGCCGCCCCCGCGGCTCGTGCCTGAGCAGGACCGTCTCCGGGGGAGGTTTCGAGAGCCTTGTTTCTGGGCCACACTCGGCAGCGCTCAGGAACCAGGAGGGCGAGGGGGGAGTGCGGGGGGTGGGCCCTGCATGCAGTGCCAGGGATCAAGCCCAGGTTGGTCTCATGCGAGCTGTACAGTCTCACTGCACTCTCTTAATTCACTTTAAAAGCTTCAGAACTAGTTTCTATTGGATGGTTTAAATCACAGCCTCATTTTTGGACTTAGCATCGCAGGTCTCTTGTAGTTACTGTGCTTGGTACAGAGGTTAGCGAAAGTGCTTGCCATCAGAGGTCTTAGTCACGTAGGAGGTTCCTGTAGGACTCTTGGAACCAAGCTCGGCTCACCGACCTGTGTCCCCGGTAACTGAGCAGGAGAGAATAAAGGGAGCGTGGCCTGGGGCACCGCCTCTTTCCCAAGGGCTCTTTGCCTTGCTTGGCGTGACCCTGAGTTCCATGCATCGCGGAAAAGCAGAATAAAAATTATGCTCTGAGTCCTTTGCTTATTTGGGAGGAGAGAGGACGCACGCGGTGGGGGGGGGGGGTGCTCGGGGACTACTCGTGGTCCTGCGCTCGGAAATGACTTCCGCTGGGCTTGGAAGACCATCCGGGGTGCCAGGGATGGGACCCGGGTCGCCTTGCTGCTGTGTTCTCATGCTGGCCCTGAGTCCTCTGCTTTTCTCCTAACTATAAGTTTTGGATATTTTATTAGTAACGTGTGGCTTAATACTTAATTTGATAAAATTTAATCATTGAAAACTTTCAGCTTTTAGCAACATATCAAAAGTTTTACCTGTTCTTTCCCGTTACTAAGCATTTCTCTGAATTTAATTAAAAAATAAAAATCAAGTGATTGGTGTAATAAAACTATTTAAATATAAAGGAATGAGGCGAGAAATGGTGCCTGGGGAGGGCCCCGGAGAGATCTCGGGTGTGGGGCGCTGGCCTTGCGTGCGCTGTCCGTGGTCTGACCCTGGCACCGAGTCCCCTCCTGAGCACAGCTGGGTGTAGCCTGAAAATTGGGGGGTTTCCATTGAGGGCTGGAGAGATGGCCTGCTGGCCGACTGCATGCCTGGCCTGAGGCACATCCCGACCCCTTTCGTCCCCTGAACACTGCTAGATGTGACCCCCGAATGAAATATTTTGTGTTTTCTGGGGGGGGGCATACCTGGCGATGCACTGTCAGGAATCACTCCTGGCCGCGCTCGGGGGACCCTATGGGGTGCCGGGAATGAACCTGCGTGTAAGGCAAGTGCCCTCCCCGCTGTGCTCTCTCGGTCCCTGAAATGGAGTATTCTAGTATGGACAACTAGGTCACACCTTTTGGCCAAGCACGTGTCACACGTTCTCCCCACACTGTGAACTCCGCCAGAATCTCTGGGCTACAAGTTGGAGTACAGTTTGTTTTGTATTTGTGCTTTGTGCCCATGAAGGCACGTCCAGGGGCGCGTGTGAATACCCGTATAGCACGTCAGCACATCACTGAGGGTGCCGGCGAGTGAAAGGTTGGGGAACTTGACCTTCGTGGGGAACAAGGCCCCCGGCAGCTGTGTGTGGGGCCTCCAGCCTGTGGCTGCAGTTCCTCCCGCGAGGCCCCTGGGCAGCAGTGTGTGCGGCCTCCGGCGTGTGGCCACAGTTCCTCCCGCGAGGCCCCTGGGCGGCCGTGTGGCTGCGCTTGGACCTTCAAGGCCGTTCGCTCTAGAGGTCCCTGTGCCTGTTCTTTTTCAGGGGATGTTGGTGATTTGGGGGCCACGCTTTGCAGTGCTCAGTGTGGCTCTGCGCTCAGGGATAATTCTGGTGGGGCTTGGGAAAGATTTGGGGTGCCGGAGATTGACGCTGGGCCAGCCCCATGCGAGGCCAGTGGTCTCTCCGCTCTCCTGTCGCTCTGCCCTCCTGGAGCTTCCCAGTCTGACGACCTGCTGATGTGCTCCCAGAGCCCATAGTGCTCCCGGGTGCACGCTGCGGCCCTTTCCTCCCGGGGCCTGAGGAGACCCAGTGCCCATCGCTGTCCACGTCATTGGGTTGCTAGACTCGGCTCCTCAGGAGCCAGGCAGGGGGAACGCCTCCCTAGGAGCACGAAACAGTAACTCAGTTTGTGGCGTCCCCGAGGCAGTGTGACTGTGGACAGAGCTTGGCTTAGCTGACTCTCCTTCTTCCAACAAACAGAGAACTCGTAGTTTGCTCCGAGTTAACAGAAAGTCACCGAAAGGCGTGTGACTGGCGATACCCGAGAGCCAGATAAGCTGCCACGCCTTGCGCTTGGTGTGATCCCAGCACACCAGGTGTGTGAGAGAAGAGTGTGCGTGGAGCCGATGACGCAGCCTGGCCCTGGACGCCGGCGTAACCCGGGGCAGAAGTGACTCTTCTGGGAGAGCGTCCCCGGCTGTGCCGGGCAGGGGCCTCCAGGCCAGGTCATCTGCTCAGGCCCTCCAGTGCCGGGATCTCTAGGGCCAGCCCTGGTCCAGGGCCATTGCAACCATGCCCAGCAGTGCTCGGGAGTCCTGTGGCCTGGGCGTTGATCTGGAGTCCTGTGCATCTAAGGGCCTCGTGTGTTATCTTCCTGCCCAAGGAAAATTCTTAGCAAATGGAGGGGAAGGTTGATTGAAAGGTTTCTTGCACGCTGCTGTCCGCTGGCCACCGTGGAGAGTAAGAGAGGGCCTGACCGCTGGGGACGCTGCTGGCGAGGGGTGGAAACGGTCGTGACTCCTAATGATTTTCTCTTCTCAGTGCCTTCTGTCCGACGGTCTCTGATGCACTTGTCTCCCCGTTTTGTTTTCCCTGTTTTTGTTCCTGTTAGGAGAGGACGTTGCTTATTCTCTGAGCTATCCGAAGAGAGTGACTAAATGCACCTGGGTCAGGCGGTCTGCGGGTATGAAGTGGTTGGGAGAATCCAAGAACATGGTGGTGAGTGGCAGGAGGAGTGGAGGCGAGTTGTCTAATGGCCACCAGCAGAACCGGTCCAAGGCGCAGCACGCGGGGAAGGACTCCGTGAAGGCGGGCAAAGCCGCGGTCGAGAGGCGCTCGAGCAGATGTAGGTACACCCGACGGGCGCCCCGCCCCGCCCCGCCCCTTCTCCGCTCTCTGGTGTGTGCTCTGGTCGCTGCTGTCTGTGAAATGAGCCTTTGTTTTCCTGGTTAACAGTTTTTTACTGTTCCAAGGTTGTGTCCGTCTTCATTCTCACCGAGCACTGCCTGCGACTCCCGTTTAATGCTTAAAACGAACTCAATCATGCTTCTACATCTGTAACTCTACACTGTGTGGAATTCATACTTGTGGTTATTCTGTTCTATAAAAAGATTAAATTACTGCCCCTGAATTTAAAGTCGAATTGTTGTATTTGGTATTAGCATAAGTAAATTGAAAATTTGAAGAGGCAATACAGAGAATGAAGTCTGTTCTAACATACGTGATCAGTAGAATTTAGAACAGCTTTCACCAATTGTTGCTGTTTTTTTTCTCTCTGTATAGGATAGTCATTTTCCCTGAGAGTAGAGACCGTTGATAAACGGTCACTGTCACCCCCTCACCTCTCAGGACAGATTCAGGTGGTGGTTGGGCATATTATTAAGACGTTATGTTTTTCGTATAGTTCAGTCTTTCCCCTTTTTCATCCTCTTTTTTGATTTTGTTTGGGGGCCACACCCGGATTTGTCCAGGGCCACTCTGGGTTCTGCACTCAGGGATCCCTCCTGTGGGCTTAGGGGGCCGCATGTGGTGCGGGGATCGGACCCAGGCTGGCTGTGCGCGAGGCGAGCCCTCCCCGCTGTGCAGCTGTTGCTCTGGAGCCCCTGGGGCAAAGGGGAACGTGCCCGAGAGACGTGCCAGCGAGTATCTCAGAGCCGTGGAGGGGCTCCGAGGTCACCAGGCATGTCCCACACATGTGCACCCCAGGTCAGTCTCCTGCATCACATACACACACACATGTGAACCCGAGCATGAAGATTGTCCAGATATATTTTACCATGTTAAGGAACAGTTTTTCTCTTTCACAAGGGACAGCGTGTGGGTAACTGGGGTTGGGCCACCCGTGGTCGTAGTACTTAGAGACGCTTCTGACTCTGGGCGCAGGGAACACCCAGGAGAGCGCGTGGAGCCACGCGTGGTGATGGATCAACCTGGGATTGGCCCTGTGAGGCAGGTGCCTTACCCCCGTACCATCTCTGGCCCGATGACAATTTTTTTTTTGCTTTTTTTTCAAGGGGGGGTCACACCTGGCAGTGCACTCAGGAATTACTCCTAGCGGTGCTCAGAGGACCATGTGGGATGCTGGGAATCGAACCCGGGTGAGCCGTGTGCAAGGCAAACGCCCTACCCGCTGTGCTATCGCTCCAGCCCCAACGATAACAATTTTTTTAATTTCCTGCTTTTTTCTTTCTTTATGGGGCTGGAGCGATAGCACAACAGGAAAGCCTGGCAAGCTACCCGTGACGTTAAATAGGCCCAAAACAGTAACAAGTCTCACAATTTGTTGTGAGATGTTACTCGTGCCCGCTCGAGCAAATCAATGAACAACAGGAGAACAGTGCTACAGTCGTACAGTGCTTCTTTCTTTATTATTTTTTTAATTTGCTGCATTTGTTTTTGGGTGACAGTGCTTCGGACTTACACCCTCTGACTGCATTCAGGGGCTCAGGGAACCATGTGGGATGTCGAGGATCGAACCTGGGTCACCACACGCAAGGCGAGGGCCCTTCCCACTGTACTGTGATTCCAACCTCTGCTTTTTTTCTGAGGTTAATTTAGTCTTAGCTTACTTTGAAATCATCTTACTCCTGGTGGATTTAGATTAGCCAGAAGTTGGCTATTATTAGAGATATATTATCCCAGTGCTGTTGTAGCTGATAGATTGTCTCAATTATCCTCACCTTTTGTGGTTTAATGCTTTCTTTGTTAATTTAGTTTTGTTTTGTTTGGGGGCCACACCTGGCAGTGGCTCTGTGCTCAGGCATCATTCAGGGGACCCTGTGCCGTGCTGGCGCTCAAACCCAGGACAGCCACGTGCAAGGCAAACGCCTGCCCGCTCCACGAGCGCTCTGGCCCCTAATTTAAAACAATTTTAATGCTTTTTATTGAGTTCAGGCTGATTGTGACATTTCTTTATAAAAAAGAAAAAGGAAGACAGTCAAACTTGGGCTAGGCATAGAGAGAAAGCCCAGCACCAAAGAGCTGAACAGAAATGTCTTCAGGGAAGATGCTTGAGACCCAGATGCCAGAAAGCATGAGGAAATGCTGCCATCACCTGTCATCAGAGAAACGCATGTCCGTAGGGATCCTCTCACACTGCAGGCCTGACAGGGAACGGGCTGTGCAGCTGTGGAGAACAACACGGACACCCCTCAGTACGGACCACTTGAGCATCCACAGGACCCGAGGTCTAGAAAACTATTCAGAAAAGACATTTGCACGCCAGTGTTCATTGCAGCCCTGTTCGCAGCAGCCGGACTCTGGAAATACCCGCGTGCAAGAAGGGATGACTGGAGGAAGAACTGTGGTCCAGATCCGTAATGGAATAGGGCTCCGCTGCAGGGAAGGATGAAGGCAGCACCATCTGATGGACCTGGAGAACATCTTGCCGGGTGAAGGGAAGAGACGGACACGGACCGTCTCTTCCCCACATGGACCATAGAGAAACGCAGGCGGGGGCTCGCAGGTGTCCACGGGCAGCCGAAACGGAGAGCTGGTCTTCAGCAGGAAGGAACTCACCGGGGGAAGGGAGGGGAGGGCGGTGGCAGGAAGTACACACTCCAGCAAAGGGTGTGCGGCTGAAGTGTGTTGTGCACGAAAGCCTGTCTTTGACAATATTGGGGCCGTGTTCAAGGGTGACTTCTTGCTCTGCGCTCTTGGTGGTGCTTGAGTGACCATATGGGGTGCCGGGGTTGAGTCTGGGTCAGCCGTGGCAGAGGCAAACACCCTACCCGCTGTGCTCTCTCTCTGGCCCTCATATCAATGTGATTGAAGAACAATGATTCCGAAGTTTATTTTAAAAATCTGAAAAGTTGAACCTGTTTTTAACAGACTGGAGAGCTCGTACAGCGGGTAGAGTGCTGGCTTTGCACATGGCGTGCCCGGGTACTATCCCTGGCACTCAGAGCACTGCCAAGAGTGATTCCTGAGCACAGCCAGTTGTGGCCTGGGAAATCCCCCCCCCCAAAAGACAAGGGGTGGTGAGATAAGATCTGTACACACTTGTCATGAGTACTAAGTATGCCATATAAGGTTAATGCAGTCTACTACAGTGTAAGTATGTAACATAAAAAGCATTGCAACAGGACTGGGCGATAGCACAGCAGGTAGGGCGTTTGCCTTGCATGCGTCTGACCCGGGTTCGATTCCCAGCATCCCATATGATCCCCCGAGCACTGTCAGGAGTAATTCCTGAGTGCAGAGCCTGTGCATCGCAGGGTGTGACCCAAAAAGCAAATAGCAAAAAAAAAGTTGCAACAGTAGTCATCTGATACTGTGTAGACCTATCATGAAGAAGCACTTACTATGTACTACGCAGTGTTACATTTCAGATTTGCCCAGAGAAAATAAAAAAGAATTGCGCCCTAGTAATAGTGCAAATTTTGGGGGGGAGAAGCCCAATCATTTATCCAATCATCCAGTGAATGGATAAAAAGCATTTGACGAAATTCAGCACCCTTTCAGGAAGACAGCGCTCCAACAGTTAGGAATTGAAGGGAATTCCTCAGTCTGATGAAAGACATCTCTTAGCCCGAGAGATGGCGCATTGTGCAGAGTGCTTGCCTGGCCGTCCGCTCACCTAGGTTTCTTCCCTGGCACCCTCTGTGTCCCCTGAGCCTGCCAGCACTAATCGCTGAGCGCAGAGCAGGTGGAAGCCTGAGCCGGGCCAGGTGTGACCCCAAAACAAAAGACATCTCTGAAAATTCACAGTGGGTGTCCTATTAATGGTGAAAGACTAAAGGTTTTCTCCTAAATAAAGACAAGTCTGTATGGCAGGAGGGTGAAGGCCACTGAAACACCCTTTCTTTCAGGTGCTCCAGAACGTAGCTAATACGTGGCCCAGCATGTTCTCGAGCTAGACTAGATGGCAGCCATCACTGCGAGCTCTGGGCCTTCTGGTGGCCGTAGGTCCTGAGCCCCCAGCATCTCTGAGCTGGAGGATTGCTGGGTTCAGCCACCGCTACAGACCACCCCCACCCCCAGATACCATCAAATACATACATTAAAACTAAGGAATTCAGCAGAGGTGCAGGATATAAGATCAGTGTGCAAAGCGTTTGTGTTTTTGTGCAGTTACCATGAAGAGTGCAGAAAGTGACGTTCAACACGCGTAGGTATAAAATGTAAACTTAGGAAACTAGAAAGCATTGTTGGAATGAGAATCTAAGTGAGATGGGGGCTGGAACGATAGTACAGTGGGCATGGCACCTGCCTTGCACATGCCAACCTGCTGCTGGGTTCGGTCCCTGCCATCCCATATGGTCTTCCGAGCACCGCCAAGAGTCGTTCTGAGTGCAGAGCCAGGAGTAAGCTCTGAGCACTGCTGGGTGTGGATCCCAAAACAAAAATGAAGCAAATAGAGTAACGCTTATTTGCAAGACCCAAAATTAATATTGCATATTGCCCATGACCAAAGATTGAAGTTTCCAGATTTTGACTGTCTTTGCTGAAATTGGCAAGACTTAGAATAAGCAAAACAGCCTTGACAGAGCAGAGTTGGAGTCCCACCTCTCGGTGTCAAACTTTCTTCAGAGCCAAGTTCAAGAGGCTGTATAGGGCATGTAGCCGCAGCCGTGCCCGTGGAACAGAACTAAGAATCCAGAACTGAACCTTCGTATTTGCAGTTTGTTTTTTACGGGTGCCAAAAATTACTAGAGTTTTCTGTTAGATCATGGTTGCACTGATAGCTGGATGTGCTTGGGGAAAAGGATGAAGTTGAACTTGACTCTCGCGATATGTAAAAAATTACCTCAGTGACTCAAGCCAAAAAGCTCTCCAGGGACTGCGATAGTACAGCTTGGAGAGTGTTTGCCTTCCTGTGGCCAACCTGTGTTTGATCGCCAGTCCTCCGTGTAGCCCCCCAAGCCACCGCCAGGAGCGATCCCTGAGTGCAGAGCCAGAAGCAAGCCCTGAGCACAGTCAGGTCGGCCCCAAACAAAACAAAAAAATGAAATGCTGAGCAGACTCCTAGAAGACCACATGGCTATTGATTTTTATGACTTTACAGTGTTTGGGATGTGACGTCAGAATACTGGATTCAACTGGTCCACAGATGTAAAAGGTAGATACCCACTGCATCAAAGGTAGGGGACCAAAACAAGATGAAGTTCACCAAAACTTGACCAGGGATGCCATCAAGGACCTGAAAGACAGTTCACAGAGTGGGAAGAAAATATTTTGAAATCATTTGCTTTCTAAGATACTGGGAGTAATCCCCGAGCATGGCCCGGCGTAACCCCTCCCCCTCCCCACACACACCTCCGCCCTCACATATCTCCAAATTCTAAAATACAGAGATCTAGTACGAGGGTTAATGCGCATGTCTTGCATCCCTCTGACTCTGAACTGACTCCTGACTGCAAGCCAGGAATAACTCTTGAGCATCACTGAATAAGGCCCCAGCCCCACAATACCTTAAAAAATACCAAAGACCACAGTAAAAGACAAATTCTGATTTTAACACGGACGAGGGGAGCCAGAGAGGAAGCTCGACAGACAGCGCGTGCTCTGTGCGAGGGAGGCCAGGGTTCGGTTTCTAGCTCGGCATGGTCCCAAGCGCTTCCAGGAGTGAATAAAAATGGGCCGTTTCTCCACAAATACAGAAATGGCTAGTCCAGGAAAAGATGCTCAGAATTAGTCGTTAGGGAGATGCAAGCCCAAAGCCCTGGGTATCACTTGAGAGCCCTAGGATGTCTAAAATCCAAAGCCCATGTGTTAGCCGCTGTTGCAGATGTCATGGAACGTTTCAAACAACCTTCCAGCATGGATGAACCTGTTAGGTCAGAGATGTCAGTCACATGGAGCTGGAGTGATAGCACAGCGGGTAAGGCGTTTGCCTTGCACGCAGCCGACCCAGGTTTGATTCCCAGCATCCCATATGGTTCCCCTGAGCGCCGCCAGGAGTGATTCCTGAGCGCATGAGCCAGGAATGACCCCTGTGCATCACTGGGTATAACCCAAAAAGCCAAAGTAATTGTCAGTCACGAAAGACCACGCAGTGTAGGATGGACTCCACCTGCGGGGTTTAGAGTAGGCAGACCCATAGCGAAAGTGGTTGCCTGCGAGGGAGCTTCTCCAAGTTGTGAAAATGCTTCCGAGCTGGTCGTGGTGACAGTCCCACAACTTTGTAAAGAAATGTGATGAGAGTCATTGAATTGGGGCCAGAGAGAGTACTGGGTCAACCCTGGTTTCCATGCCTGGCACCAATGTGGTCCCCTGACAGCGCTGGGTGTGGATCCCCCCAAAAAACACAATCTAGACATGTAAATTGCATGCTCTGTCACTCCCCCCCCCCCCCCCCAACGTTATCCTAGAAAATGCCAAGCTTGGGACCGAAGGGAACGCAGCAGGTAAGGGAGTTGGCTCGCACACGGCCGCCCCGCAGGCCACCCCGCGCCACACAGGGACCCCTGAGTGCAGAGCACAGCCCCACCCCACCTTCCCGAAAAGAATAAGAAAGTACAGATTCCCAACTTATTGTCACCTCCCTCCATGCAAGTGATTTGATGGCAAAACCTGTCCCTCCCCTTAGGCGGGACATCTCCCATCTCGGGAGAGTGCCCGAGAGGAAGCCTGCCCCTCCCTCCCTCTTGTCTCTTGCCCTGTCACAAGGGAGTTTTGAGAGGCTGAAAGTTGTCCTGCTTGTCCTGCTGGCGGCCTCCTGGTTCCCTGCGCTGGTCAGCGGCACTACCCGGCCAACGGGAGCCTCGGGCGCCCGCGTCTGGCCGCCCTTCTTTTCTTACCGTTTCCTTCCACGGTCCGTCGCGTTGACTGTGCTCACGTGCTGGTGACTTCCTGTTTTTATCCATCCTTTCCTCGTGTTGCCAGCAGCCTGGACAGACAGACGCGGGGTGCTCTGCCGCTCCCCACACTTATTCCCGTGCTCTCCGGGTCCCGGATCGCTAACTCGGGGCCTCTGCTACCAGCAGCGTGAGGAAGAGAGTCCCTCTGTGCCCAGCGGAGGGGACTGAGACTAAAGGGAACTCCGGGCGAGGCCAGAGCGAGGGGAACGGCGGGGAGGACCCTTGCCCGACATGTGGCTGACCTGGGTTTGAGTTCCCTCACCCGGTATGGTCCCTGAGCTCCTCCAGGAGTGATTCCTGAGCGCAGTCAGGAGAAACCCCTGAGTGTTTCTGAGTGTGTGCGCGCCCCCCCCCTCCCCCCCGCTCCCCCGATAAAGAAAAGGTAACTCCGCGGGTGTCCCTTTGGTCCTTGGGCTGCCCGGCTGTCTCTCTCTGCGCCAGTCTCTCGGGTTTCTCGCCTGTCCTGCTCACCACGCCGCATCTGTGCCCCGGCCCTTCTCTGGCCACAGGAACAGGCACCAGCCCACCCCGATTCCTCATCTGTTCCTTACAGGGGTGATGAATTTACCCAAACCAGAGGGGAAGTAGCTCCCCGCTCCTCATCCCGGGGAAGGCTGGTGCTCAGACCTGCTCGCCAGAAGAACGCCACTGAGCTGCCTGCGTTTGGTTTTCTGTTTGTGTCGAAGGTGCTCGGTTCATCATCCCAGATTGGTTGAAATCCGCACTTAATGCTTCTTTATCCACTTGAACGGCCAGTAGCCCTCCAGGTTTTTAAGATGGGTTTAAATCTTTCTCTCTCTGAGTTCTTTTCCTTTCTCTTCTTCACAGGCAATGGTAACTCAGGATTTGAAGGACAGAGTCGCTATGTCCCATCTTCTGGAATGTCCGCCAAGGAACTCTGTGAAAACGATGACCTAGCAACCAGCTTGGTTCTTGACCCCTATTTAGGTTTTCAGACGCACAAAATGAATACGAGGTAATTTGACATCTTTATCCTGAATGGAACAGATGATGTTGAATTTAAGAAAATAGATGGCTGCTTTTATTTTTAGCGCAAAGTTAAAATTACATTAAAGTAAAGTTCTTCGCTACACAAGGGGTTTCTGTATGTGCGCCAAGCAACGCAATAAAAGCTTCTAAGAGCCTTGTCAGTTTTAATTCGTTGTTCTTATTTTATCTCAGGCTGTTTCTATTAAAACATCAAGCTGGAGAAGCATCTTCATACTGTCTTTCAAATGTTGTTGGTGATGATCTTGGCTGAAGTCTTAAAAGCATCCCAGCAGACCTTGAAAATGTATAGGATTGGTTTTTGTCTAAGTAGGTCACTTCAGGTTTTTTCATGAATTATTACAGATTTCTCAAGTATTTGTCATGGTGTCTAGGGAATTTTGCCAGCATGTTTAGTTTTTGAGATGAAGAGTACTTGGCTGTTCATAAGAACAAACATATAAGTAAATATTTTTAAGCATGTGCTTATATACAGTGTACAGGCACGAGAGGAACTGTAAACGCCTCGCTGAGTGTCAAGTGCCATCGTCATGAAAATCTGATGGCATTATTTTAAAGATCTCCCATCCTTTAAGTCTCTTCTCGTTTTCTCGTGGGGGCAGAGGACAGGGCTGACTCCTGGCCCTGCCCTTAGGACTCACTCCTGGCAGTCCTCAGGGGACCATATGGGGCCGCGACTCAAACTTGAGTTAGCCGCGTGCACGGCAGACGCCCTCTCCACTGTTTCCTCTCTCTGGCCCTGGGATTCGTTTTCTTAGGCGTTCTCTCGTTCCCCCAGACGCAGTTAGATGTTATGTAATTGACTCCGCTACCACACACAGGTGCTGTTCTGGTGTTGTGTTTTGCTTTTTTTTCTCCCTTTTTTTTTTTTTTTTTTTTTTTTGCTTTTTGTTTTGGTTTTGGGGCCACACCCGATGTTGCTCAGGACTTACTCCTGACTCTGCACTCAGGAATTACTCCTGGCAGGCTTGAGGGACCATATGAGATGGGGGGATCCAACCGGGTTGGCCACATGCAGGGCCAGTGACTGCCACACTGTACTATCACTCCAGCCCCTTTACGACTTCTCTTTCTCTTCCCATGGCAAAGGGTTTTCTGGCCGAGTAGAAAATTTGAACAGCTGGGTGTGTGTTTGTTCGGTTTTGGTTTTTTGTTTCTATTTGGGGGGTTTTACACCACACCCAGCTGTGTTCAGGAGTTATGTCCTGGTACTGCAATTAAGAATTAACTCCTGGCAGTATTCGCGGGCCCCTCCAGGGTGCCCAGGACTGAATCCAGGTGGGCTGCATGCGTGGCCAGCTCTAGCCCGTGAGCAGCTGGTGTTGGGCTGGAGGCCAGCTCCCATCCCGGCGCTCCTCACACGGGCACTGTGGTCTGTGGCTCCAGTGCCCGGGACCTTCCACAGACTGACACGCTCCCGGGTGGGCGGGAAGGCGGTAATTGCTAGTTAGGGGTGAGGAAAGGGAAATCTCTGTCGTTGGTCCAGTGAGTTTATCCCTAGCTGGATACCAAGAGGGTTTTATTAGTTAGAAACTTAGAAAACATGCAGGTCAAAATGTGCCTTCAGGGGACTGGAGAGATCGCACAGCGGGTAGGGCGTTTGCCTTGCACGCGGCCAACCCGGGTTCAATTCCCAGCATCCCATATGGTCCCCTGAGTACCGCCAGGACTAATTCCTGAGTGCAGAGCCAGGAGTAAGCCCTGTGCATGGCCAGGTGTGACCCAAAAAGCAGGAAAAAAAAAAAGTGCCTTCGGGATTTCCACGTCATTCCTTGCTGTCGTGTACCGAGATGGGGTTTTCTCAGAGGGCTGAGGTGTGGCGAAACCATCCGTGGCTCTGTGCCGTTGGCGTGGCCTTTGTCTTTTCTCTCCAGGCCGGTGCTGACCGCTTAGAGCTGCAGGAATAGACCCCACAGGTGCGGCCAAAACCAGATCTGTATTCTTTAAAGTTTTAAAGTCTCTTTTCCCCAGGGAGAAGAGCCTGAAGGAGAAGAGAGACAGGCTCAGGCTTGGCCTGGGGAGGGACTGATGGTCACTCCGGGCCTTTGTCCTGCGTAAC
This sequence comes from Sorex fumeus, assembly GCF_029834395.1. Taxonomy (NCBI): domain Eukaryota; kingdom Metazoa; phylum Chordata; class Mammalia; order Eulipotyphla; family Soricidae; genus Sorex; species Sorex fumeus. The sequence goes on along the minus strand of NW_026606150.1, from coordinate 6,560,930 downwards.
ACGCCAGGGAGACGTTTCCTGGCCTGCTGCGTGTGGCTTGCCCGGTTCCGTCCCATCCTTGATGGGCCCCACCAGGGGCAAGCCTTGGACATGACCGGTGTGGCTCACAAACAGAAGGTGCCTCTGGCTGGCCGGCCTTGGGGACACAGGACAGCGGGGAGGGCGCTCGCCCTGCACGCAACTCACCGGTGCCATCCCCGGCGTTCTCTGTGGTCTCCAAGCACCCCCAGGAGTAATTCCTAAGCGCACAGCCTGGAGTAAGCCCCTGAGCACTGCCAGGTGTGGCCCCAAAACCCAAAACCAAAAGGAGTCTGTTTTTGTTCATTAGCTTTGGATGTGGAAATAACGGAAGGAGGCCTTTGGGTCTGCCCTGACAAGGTGCGCTGGGCACTCCCAGCCATTCTTGACCTAGTCTTCGGGCCTAATGTGCTCAGCCCCAGCAGTGCTGGGAGACACCAGGCCACCCCTATAGTGTGAGGGCAAGGCTGCTTCCCCCCCCCCCCCCGAACCTTTTTTTTTTTTTTTTGCTTTTTGGGTCACACCTGGAAATGCACAGGGGTTACTCCTGGCTGTGCACTCAGGAATTACTCCTGGCGGTGCTCAGGGGACCATATGGGATGCTGGGAATCGAACCCGGGTCGGCCGCGTGCAAGGCAAACGCCCTACCCACTGTGCTATCGCTCCAGCCCCGGGAACCATTTTTGGAAGGCATTCCCTCAAGTCACAAAAACGTTTTAGTGCCATAGGAAAGAGCTGGATTTCTCTGTGTGTTATTTCAGAGAAGGAACGTTTCCCTCTTCGGACTTTTATGAGAGGAAATGCCTTCTGTTTTCTGTAAAAGTCCTTCTTTGCCCCGGCTGCGTATGTTGGTTTACGTCTGAGTCCCACCGGAAATCTTGTTATAAAATGGAACCAGTGATTTCCGTGCAGGACGGAGGCCGGACGTTTTATGGCTAATCACATTCCAGGGCTCTGAGACAGCAGAGTCCTCCCCTCCGACTGCCAGCCAGGGTGGAGGGTGGCAAGTGGGTGGCAAGTGGCCCGTGAGGGTCGGGGAGGTGGCCCACACATAGAAATCTGCCTGGTGTGTTAGAGGCCCAAATGCATCCCGGCACCACAGGCGCCCTGACCGGCCGGCTGCGTGTGCAGGTGGCCTTTTGGTGTGTGTGTGTTTGTGTATGCATGCGTGTTAGTTTTTTGGCGGAAGGGTGTGAGGGGGGGCTGTGCCTACGGTGCTAAGGGCTTATTTCTGGCACTGTTCAGGGGTCTCTCCTGCTGGGTCTCAGGGACTATATGCAGTGCTGGGGACGGAACCCCAGTTGGCTGCAAGAAAGGTAAGTTCCCTACCCACTGCTCTCCCCGTGGCCCAGGAACTTTTGTTTTTATTTATTTTATTTATTTTGGGTCACACCTGACAACGCTCAGGGGTTACTCCTGGCTCGTGCACTCAGGAATTACTCCTGGCGGTGCTTGGGGGACCATATGGGATGCCGGGGATCGAACCTGGGTGGGCCGCGTACAAGGCAAACGCCCTACCTGCTGTGCTATTGCTCCAGCCCCGGAACTTTTGTTTTTAAATATCCTTTGAGTTGCTTTTTTTTAGGGGTTTGGTTTGGTTTTTAGGTCACATCCAGCAGTGCTCAGGGGTTACTCCAGCGTACTTTAAAAATATGTAGGGGCCGGAGAGAGAGCACAGCGGGTAGGGTGTTTGCCTTACACGTGGATGACCCGGGTTCGATTCCCAGCATCCCATATGGTCCCCCGAGTACCACCAGGAGTAATTCCTGAGTGCACGAGCCAGGAGTAACCCCTGTGCATCGTTGGATGTGATCCCGCCAAAAAAAAAAATATGTAGATCTGGGAGCCAGAAGGGTAGAACAGTGGGTAGGGCACTTGCGTAACACGCGGCCAATCCGGCTTTAATCCTAGGCAGCTTGCATGGTGCTCTCAGCACCAAGAGTGATTCCTGAGCACATAGTCAGGAGTAACCCCTGAGCATCACTAGCTGTGCCCCCAAAAACAAATATGTAGTTCTCTGGCCAGAGTAGCAAGTAGTACAGCAGGTGGGGTGCTTGCCTGGCATGCGCCCACCCAGGTTGGATCCCTGGCACCCCATATTTGGTCCCCTAAGCCCTGCTCGAAGTGGTCCCTGAGCACAGAGCCAGGAGAAAGCCCTGAGCACTGCTGAGTGTGACCACCCGTGCACCTCTTGGCTGGAGGCACAGCAGGGAGGGCGTTTGCCTTGCATGTGGCCAACCCGTGCTTGATCCCCGGCATCACAGATGTTGCCCAAGCACCTCCAGGAGTGATCCCTGAGCTCAGAGCCAGGATTAAGGCCTAAGCACCACTGGATGTGGCCCACAAACAAAACCAGAAAAACACAGTTACGGAATAGTAAAGGATCCCTAGCACCACGTATGGTCCCCCATACTCCGAGTACTTCAGGGTGTGACCTCAAAGCCCTGCTTCTCCAGAATAGTAGTTCTCAATTGCAGGGTTCAGGAATGTCACAAAAATAGTAAATTCAAAACTTTGCCCTGTTCATGTATCCCTGAATTCAAATATATCCAGTACAAACTTTTTTTTTTTTTTTTTTTTTTGCTTTTTGGGTCACACCCGGCGATGCTCAGGGGTTACTCCTGGCTCATGCACTCAGGAATTGCTCCTGGTGGTACTCAGGGGACCATATGGGATGCTGGGAGTTGAACCTGTGTTGGCCATGTTGGCTGCGTGCAAGGCAAACGCCCTACCCGCTGTGCTATTGCTCCAGCCCCCATCCAGTACAAACATTTTTTGTCTAGTAAAGAAATGGATGTTTGGGAGGCAGACCCCTGGCCAGCCGGACTGTGGGCACAGGGTCCTGGTGGGCCGGCGGGCATCCTCCAGCCCGGGGAACCACACTGCACCAGAGATGGCACAATGGCTAAGGCCTGGCCTTGTACCTCCTGAGTATGATCCCTGGCACCCTGTTGGTCCCTGAGCTCGCCCAGAGTGATTTCCTGCCCGGAGCGACGGGAGTGACCCAATACCAAAATCCGCATTTAACACGAAGCAGGGATAGCGCTTGCTCACGTCAGCGCGACGTTTGACTCTCCCTGCAGTTCCTGATTGGATTGATGGTGTAGATCCGAGAGGCTGCAGCCAGGCCTCCCCTCGTGCTCAGTGGACTTAAGGTTGATCCCGGCTCCCAGAGCACTGCAGGAGTAATCTCTGAGCACACAACAATGTCATATGTGGAACCCCTATGTGGCGGTCATGACACACAGTTTGAAAACTTGGGTCTACACAGCTCTGCCCTCAGGTTGGTCTCGTGGCATTGCTCCACAGAGGCCGTGTGGTCGGGCAGCTGCTGCCCTCTCCCTGAAGTCAGCCCTCAGAGGGGTTTTTGCGCGGCTGTAAGCCACCAGGTACGGGACATACACTGCGCTAGTCAGTCTCCATCACAGGCAGACATTTTCACTCGTCCTTAGTAATTTATTGGAAAATAAAATTGTCAGTACCAGTTCTTCATCTCCTGAGCAAGAATTTATAAGAAGGTTGACTTACCTCATTTTCAAAGCTAAAATAAAATCTATGGTTCTTTATTGGAATAACCAGGAAGCTTTTTTTTTTCTTTTTGGGTCACACCCGGCGCAATGCACAGGGGTTTCTCCTGGCTCATGCACTCAGGAATCACTCCTGGCGCTGCTCGGGGGACCCGGGTCAGTCACGTGCAAGGCAAACGCCCTACCCGCCGTACTATTGCTCCAACCCCAGAAAACATTCTTAAATCAGTACCTTCGGGACCTTCTCTTGAGGTGCAAAGTCACTTAACGGGGGTCTATGGCTTGGATTTTGTTTGCCAGGCACACCTGTAGGACTTTATTCCCTAGTGCTTATCTGGAATGTGAGTGTCACGTGATGCTCAGGGGTTACTCCTGGCTCTGCGATCAGGAGTGACTTCTGGCGGTGCTCAGGGGACCATATGGGATGCTGGGAATCGAACCTGCGTCAGCTGCATGCAAGGCAAACGCCCTCCCACTGTACTATCACTCTGGCCCTTGTGTCTACGCCCTTTCTCTGCCTCTCGCTTCTCGGGCAGTTACCAGGAGAAGTGTTCAGAGAGGCTGGCAGTTGAATGACCTGAGGGTCTCAGAGTCCCCAGACTGCTCAGATGTAGGCCCTTATTACTAACAAGGCAAGAAGACGGGCTTGGTCGAGCCAGCACGGGACTATTTATTGAGCAGGTTTTAGACGTAAACGGAATTTTGTCAATGATGACACGTTTCAAGGATTTCTGCTGTGACATTGTACATCTGCTCTAGTAGTTACAAATGCAAATTGTACGATTAATTTTTTTATTATTTGTTTTTGCATTTTTTCTATTCAGCACCTTTCCCTTGAGGAGCTCAAGGCATTTTTCGAAGTCGGACGGTTTTCCTCACGCCAACCCCGTGAGGTAGGTAAGAGTGCGTTACGAGCAACGAGACACCAGCCCACCTGTTTGCACCTTAGTAATGCTTGTCTGTGTTAAGTATTAGAGGTGTCCGTATGCAAGACTTTTAAACATTTTGCAAACCTTGTAAAATAATTTGGTCTTAGTAATTAGCAGTATTTAAAAAACCGCTTGTACTCCATAACAGGGTACTTTTAAGAGAATCACCAAAAGATCAGGAGTCTCCATGGGATTAGCTGGGCACTGGTTGCAGGACTCAGCCAGGTATGTTTCTGGTCGTTTCTTTTCAGGTCAAGAAGGAATGAAAGCGGGGTGCGAGCCGGGCTCTCTCCGTGGCCGTGGGGGAGTGGCCAGGCAAGCGCCCCCCGGTTTTCTTCCTTGGTCTCGGACAGTGGAGCGCTGGGCTCTCCTTAGCCTGCCTTTGCTCCTGGTTTTCGTCCCTGCCCGTCGATGCCATTGGAAAGGCAGCGTTGCAGCTAACTCTGACCTGACGCCGGCTTCCTGCCACGGTGCTCCCTGGGCTCCAAAGACAGGAAAGCCAGATAGTTCAAAAATGAGGAGAGGGTCTCGCTGCCTGAGAAGTGCCAAATGCCCGTCTCCCACCTGCCCTGCCACCCTCCCTCCCTCCCCTGCTCTATCTGACCTCGCCTCCCCTCCCCAACCCTGCACTGCTCTGCCTATCCTACGCCACCCCCACTGCCCCCCACCCCCCAGAGACTGAGGACATCCAAGCTAGAGTAGCCCTGCTGGGCATGGGCCAGAGACAAAAGGAGTCAGAAGTCCTGGTCCTGGGGGCTCCGAGAGGCCACATTCGGTCCCCTGCACAGCTGACGGGAGCCAGGCAGTGTGCCAGGAGTAGCCCCTGGGCCCTACGGGTGTGGCCGCGCCGCCTACCCCTTCTCTGGCACTTCAGGGAGCCGCGGGTCCAGGGGGGCGCCTGCCCCATCAGACCCTCTCCCACCATCTAGAACCGTGGGATCGGGGTGCCTTGGGGCCGACCGTGCGCCTTGGTCCCTAAGGGGAGCGCAGAGTGTTTTCCTGCTGGATGATAGGACCCTCCTTGCTGTCCTCTCACACGGTTAGATAACCTTTAACCCCCCACAGGATGTGACTTGAGCTGGCCTCCTGTGGGCCCTCTCACAAACGCTGGCCTCGTCTCCTCCATCTGACCCAGAGCCAGTCTCTTCCGCGTTTCCTCACTGTTTCTTGCCTGTTGGAGCTGAGCGCGGCAGCAGATCCCCTGTGCGTGTCAGGCGCTTCTTGCTGGTGGGCCGTGGCTAGCGAGTGACCCCTGGGTGTGTGTGGGGGGGTGTTTCATGGTTCAGAAAAGGAAAAACAAAAGCAGGAAACGCAGAGGGTCCACTGCCGCTACGTCCAGAGTGAATCTTGCACTGGTGTTACTTTGTGAGCTCTTTGACGTTGTAGAGGAAGAATGAGAAACCAAAGGCCGCCAAAGGCCTCGCTCAGACCGTCTGTCTTGTCCCCGCTCTGAAGCGTGTTCCTTCGTCAGGCAGAGCGTTCGCCTGGGTCTCAGTAACACTTGGAGTCCCCGGTGACCCGGAGCCTTGACGTTGAATGGGTTTGGGGCCGTGCAGTGGGTGCCCGTGTCCAGCCCGGCCTCCCAGTCTCTGCACGCGGCCCGGTGCCTCCTGCCCGACGCTCTGTCTGCTCCGGCGCTGCCGGCTGACCCACCCCGGCTCCTGCTGGACTCCGGCCACCGCGGCACCCTCCACTCAGAATTCCTCTCGCTTGCTCCCTTCCTTTGATTATTTCTTGCCTGTAGTCATAGTCATACTCCTCTTTTTTCTGGAAGTTGAATTCATTACTATGCTCTAAACAAAATCTGGGGTTTGGGCGGTACTACAGCAGGGAGGGCATTTGCCTTGCACAAGGCCGATCCGGGTTCAGCCCCCCGCATCCCGTATGGTCTCCCAAGCACAGCCAGGAGTGATCCCTGAGCATCACCGGGTGTGACCCGAAAAGCAAAAAAAAAAAATCTGTAGTACGCAGGGTAGCACAGACTTGCCTTGCGTGCAGCCGAAGCGGGTTTGGTCCCTGGTATCCCATAGGGTCCCACAAGCACCACCAGGGGTATTTCCTAAGTGCAGAGACAGGAGTAACCCCTGAGCATTGCCTGCTGTGACCCCCCCCCCCCAAAAAAAATTACCTATTATGAAAATTAAGGCAAATGTGATTGGGTAATAAATTTTGACATTGTGATTCAAGTACCAGGCCAGGAGCTGGCCGGAAAGGCTGAGGCAAGCAGAAGGTCAGGGTACTGTCCGGCACACAGCCCTGGGCACGGCCAGAGGAGGCCCCCCAAAAAGAAGGGCAGGTACCGTTACTCGTAGCACACACCTTACAAGAGAGCGGTTTTAGAACGAGGAGCCTCCAGACTTGCTTCCCTGGGATGCTGTCGTCCGTTAGCATGCGTCAAGCTGCTCTGACATCATTGTAGCTGATTTTGTAAAAGAAATCTAAAATTGGACCCTGATGTTTCCTGGTTGGTTTTTTTTTTTGCACAGAATGGCAGCACATCTGCCAGAGTTGAGTTTTCCTTTCTGATTGCGCTTAGCCAGGATTCGCTCTTGGGAGCTCGAGACCCCGAGGAGTGTCCGGCGCTCGGGGGCGCTTCCTGGGGAACGTTGTGCGCGAGGACAATATTTCTGTGGGAGGCAGGATTTTGTTTGCCTCATCGTTCTTGTGAAGTTGATCGCTTTGCATTCTTCTGGCTTGATCCTGCATGTTTGGGAAATTCTTGTCATTCTAACAAGCCTGGAGACCTCTCCTCTGCAAAGTGGGTGACGAGTGTGAGCCTGAATCAGCTTCCTTTTGCTTCATCTGCCTCCTTGTGACGGAGCGAAGAGTAAAGGAGGAGGTGGCGGGGGCCGGAGGCTGTTCGGTGGGGCGGGCACTGGCCTTGCACAGGGCTGACCCGGACTTCATCCCCGGGATCCCACAGGGTCCCCTGAGCACCCCAGGAGTGACTCCTGGGTGCAGAGCCAGGAGTGAGCCCTGAGCATCTCCAGGTGTGGCCCCAAAACAGAGAGTTAAAGGGAGACACTGGAGAGTACAGGGATAGGGGGGCTCAGCTCACGATCCCCCAACACCATTAGGCGTGATTCTTGAGCACAGAGCTGGACGTGCTTTAATAATTTTCTTATGAAAAAATAAGAAAAAAGAGCAGTGTAAGTAAGGGAGCAGAGAAGTAGTACAGGGATCAGGTGCTTGCCTTGCAGTTGGCTAACTCGGGAGTGATCCTTGAGCACTGAGCTAGCGGTAAGCCCAGAGCACCACTGGGAGTGAACTGTGAACCCCCCAAAAAAGATAAACAAAACAATCAAGGGGCCAGAGTTGTGGTTGAGTAGGAGAGCACAGGCCTTGCTGGTGAGACGCCGCACTCGCTCCCCAGGGCTGCGTGGCCTGACTACGGCTCCCCCAACACATATTCAGACACACTCGGGGGGCCGGCGTGAGGGCTCAGGGCCCTTGACTTGCACGTGACTGACCGGGGTTCGATCCCAGCACCCCCATGTGATCCCCAAGCCCTCCAGAAGTGACGCCTGGGTGAGAGCCAGGAGTGACCCCTGAGCACTGTCGGGTGTGGCCCAAAAGCAAAAAGAATAAAGTACGCTTCGAAGAAAGTTCCTTTTTCTGGTCGTTAGTCATCAACAGGATCCTCGTTCTCTCTCCCTAGATCTGGCTACTTCAGGTTCTCTGCTGCGCAAGTGGTTTCAACTCTGGCCCAAGAATGGTGGTGACAGCTAAGATTGTTGTTTTTGTTTCTTTTAGATTTCGACCGATTAAAGGAAGGCAAGAAGAGCTGAAGGAAGTGATAGAACGTTTTAAGAAAGACGAGCACTTGGAGAAAGCTTTCAAATGTTTAACGTCAGGCGAGTGGGCGCGGCACTATTTTCTCAACAAGAACAAAATGCAGGAGAAATTATTCAAGGAACATGTAAGTTTACTAAAAAGATGGATATTGAGGGGCAGGAGAGAGAGAGAAGGTTCCATCCCTGGTACCCGAGCGTCCCCCGAGCACAGCCAGATGTGAGCCCCCCAAAAGAAGGTGAACGTTGAGCTGGAGCGAGTCTGTAGGGCTGAGCACGTCCCCTGCATGCAAAGCCCCGTGTGCAGTGTCTGGGCCCTGCCTCTGACCCCACAAATGCTGTTTATGTCTGTGGATAAGAGCAAAGGAAACCGTGGGGGTTGCAGCAGCTGTCCAGCCGGGAGGGCACTTCATGCAGCTGACCCGGGTTCGGTCCCCAGCATCCCCTGTGGTCTCCTGAGCAGAGCTAGGAGTACCTTGGAGCATTGCCAGGTGTGGCACAAAAGAATAAAGGAAGCCAGCCTGAAATTTATTTTACCTTTATTACTTAGTTTACTTAATATAACGTATCTTAGGCACCTGGACTGGAGCATTAGTGCAGCGGGTAGGGCGTTTGCCTTGCACGCGGCCAACCCAGGTTCGATTCCTCCGTCCCTCTCGGAGAGCCCGGCAAGCCACTGGGAGTATCCCACCCGCACGGCAGAGCCTGGCAAGCTCCACATGGCGCATTTGATATGCCAAGAACAGTAACAAGTCTCACAATGGAGACGTTACTGGTGCCCGCTCGAACAAATGGATGAACAAAAAGACAGTGCTACATCTTAGGCAGCATGATTTATAATTTTGTTAGTGACAGCAGTCTAAATTGTAAGATGCTGAGATTTTATTTTTCATAAAACAAATCAGTATGCAGAATAATAATGCATAAGTAACAATACAGAGAGAAAACTCATCTAGAAGTGAGATTTTCTTACACAGTGAAATGCTCCAAATCATTGTAGGTACGCCAATATGAGACATTTATAGAATAAAGCTTGTCAATTATCTTGAATTTTTGCATTATTGATGATTTTATCCTTCTGAGGTAATTAGCAGTATAAACTATTAATATTTTTTTCTATTTCAGGTATTTATTTACTTGCGAATGTTTGCAACTGACAGTGGATTTGAAATACTGCCTTGTAACAGATACTCATCAGAACAAAATGGAGCCAAAATAGTTGCAACAAAAGAGTGGTAACTATTACATTAGTAATACCCCAGATAAACCAGATTTCTTCCGTGCTCTGTCAGTCACTGTTGGATGCTGAGGAAATTGGGGGTTGAAGCAGAGCTCGCTTTGAAAGGACCAGGGAAGTCCCAGGGCTTCACCCAGAACCCGTTTCCCAGCCAGTGGCCTTTTCTGGTACTGAGTCTGGGGTGCTCCTTGGTGACAGAACTGAAGTCACCTTAGGGACTCGGTGTTTGCACGGCCTGAAATCCTCAGTCAGTCTTTGATTGGAGTAATAAGAATGGCCTGGGAAGTCAATGGGTACTTAAGAATGCAACACTTCCTACAGACTGTGTGTGTGTGTGTGTGTGTGTGTGTGTGTGTGTGTGTGTGTTCACATAGCTTCAGTCAGAGCGGTTCAGTTGAAGTCTTCCGTAAGGGCCAACAGACATACTCGGATGGCAGAGTCTGAGGCCACTTGTCTGCCAGCTTATCTCCAAGGAAAACAAAGCCCCTCTTATGCCTCGCTCCCGATACCTGTATACGTGTTTCTCTCTCACCTGGTTTTGGTTTGTGTCATGGGTCACTGTTTCTCGGGCGTGTGCTCCCAGCGCAGCTCATGTCCATCAGGCCGGGAATTGACTGGCCATCTGAAGCATCTGCCTGATCTCCCCAGTACTTGTTGTAGCAGAATTTTTCGGGTCATGTTCCTGACAAAGTAATGGGAGAGAGGGTCCCTCCCTGGTGCTGGGCTGGGTGCGTCCACACGTGGACGTTGTCTCGGGACTCGTGTGGAGACGAGCGTGGGGATTGGAGCCCCTCATTTCGAGGGGAACTTCAGAGATGCTGGCCATGCTGGCTGATCCCCTCAGAAGTCCCCTCCTGTGACTGACAAGCGCTGTCCGTGCCTACAGGCCAGATTTTATATTGAATTGCCTCTCCGTATTTTTACATTGATTACCTGCATAAGTAGTATTTGGAATAGATTTAAGTATTGTTTAATTGTCTGGACTCCTGAGGCTGCATGTTGGCCTCTTTGGGCCTCTGAGGCAGTCAGCTCCTGCACTGAGCCGCCCACCTCCGTGCCAGGCCACGTGCACCCCGTCCCGAAGGACTGTCCTGTCCTGGGGGTAAGCCGGCGGCTGGCTCCGTGGCCCCAGGGAGGATGGGGAGACACCCAGGCGGGGGCCCGTGTGTCCAATCTTCCCTTTTCCGGTATTTAGCGGACAGGTTTAATTTGTTAAAGAAGCCTGACCATTTCTAATTACTAGTAATTTTTTAACCCATCACATATTTTAAATAGGAAACGAAATGACAAAATAGAATTACTGGTGGGTTGTATTGCCGAGCTTTCAGAAATCGAGGAGAACATGCTACTTAGACACGGAGAAAACGACTTCAGTGTCATGTACTCCACAAGGAAAAACTGCGCCCAGCTCTGGCTGGGGCCGGCCGCCTTCATCAACCACGGTAAGCCGCGCTCTCCCTCCGGCTGGGGTCCGCGCCCTAAGGGCTAGGCTGGAGCGTGGGAATTACTTCCCACGAGTCTTAAGTATCCGTGTGCGTGTACTTGAGCTCGATGCCGAAACTTGTGTCGGAGATGCTAAAATTGCATAGAAAGCTTATTGCAGATTTCTGTAATTGTTCGTGTTTCAGATCTTATCTACAGTTAATTGACTTTATCTTTTGGACATTTTTCAGATTGCAGACCTAACTGTAAGGTAAGCGTGTTTCCCTTTTTCTCGCCTCACGTCGTTTGTTGGCCTGAGGTGCGAGGCACTAAGTGGACGGGTCCTTTCCTTGCAGTTTGTCTCGACCGGCCGCGATACGGCGTGTGTCAAGGCGCTCCGCGACATTGAGCCTGGAGAAGAAATTTCTTGTTACTATGGAGACGGGTTCTTTGGAGAAAATAACGAGTTCTGCGAATGTTACACGTGTGAAAGGTGAGCGTGCCGCTTGGGGGTCCGTCTGCCTTGCTGGGCGGAGACGCTTTCCTGTTCTCGGACCGTGCTCAGGCCAGCCGAGGAACACGAACTACTTGGGGGCTGGCCCTGTCAGGTTACAGGTGTGTCGGGCAGGGGGCGAGGGGACCCCCGCCCGGAGCACCGGCTCCTGGCCATAGCGCGTGTTCCTGGGCTGTGCCGGGAGCGTGTTTATACATTTGCTCTTCCCTGGCTCCTAAGTTCTGTCACTCCCTGCCACACTGAGCCTGGGGGGTCCCCCAGGTGTGCCCTTTCGGAGTTGCTTGTTCAGGAGCCCTCAGCGGGGGGCACTGCCGAGCCGAGGGGGAAGGTGTGCCGGCCGCCTGCGGGCTCCTGGCCGTGTGGTGGTGACTTGGAGCCGACTCTTGGGGCCCTGGGAACCGCCGCTGCCTTAGAAACGGGGAGCGCTCCTCGGGCTCATCCCCCAAGGGCCCAGCGAGCACTTGGATTCTCGTTGGACAGTGCTCTGAGGTCATTCTGTAGCAGCGGTAGGTCAGAGCCTGCGGTGACGGCGTTTCCTGAAGTCGGGCCGTTAAGAGCAGAGAATGACGGACAGGAAGTGGCGCCAGGGCTCGCCCTGGCATTTGTGCGACCAGCGACGAGATGGGTGAGACCGCTCGGCTGGGTGGGGCCCTGGGAAAGATTGCTCTGTGGTATCTGGTGACTTCTCCTAAGACGTGTCCCCCAGAGCACGCGCTTCCCCCCGCAGAGGGCACTGGAACAGTTGGTAGCTTAGGGGGCTATTGGGGGCACTTTGTTTTCGGGCACCAAGTTTTGTTCTCTGAAAAGGGGTTAGTGGGCAGATTAGTTCGAGAACATACCCTCCCGGTGGCAGAGAGGCTTCCGGTCTGTGCTTTACTGCTCTTTTTCCCAGCATTTGGGATGGCGCCTGGCACCTGCTGGATGCTTTGTGAATCCTTTGTAATTGTGTTTGTGAGTGACTAGAGCAGATCCCGTGCTGTTGGGAGAGGTTCTTGGAAGACCGTGGTCCCCGGGCGCTGTTCTCGGAGGGCCACAGACACACAGGAAGTGCTGGCAGGGCAGGGGGGGTGTCGCAGCACCCGAGCTCGGGAAGCGCCGTGTGTTGTGTGGAGTTAGGGCGGACGGGAACAGGCAGGGTGCTGGGTGCTTGGCGGTGTGGAAGGTGCCATGAACTCTTCTCGCTCAGAAGGGGTGAAACCGAGGAAGAAGCTCTTGCCAAAAACTCAGGCCTTGTCGCCAGATCTCATAGTGGTAGTTGGCTGAGGAACGCTCCGAACTAGAGAGGATAATGAGGGAAGAGGCGCATGAGAAGTACACAGGCCCGAGGGAACGGGGGGAACCCCTCAGTCCCCCAGTATGTGGTGGAAATGCAGCGACTCACCAGGCCTGTCTCACCCAGTTTCTTAGGCAAAGGTCAGTTCTCTGGTGTGAGCCTCAGTTTCTCTGGTCAGGTGGAGGTGACGCCCTGAGGGCGTGGGGAGGCTTGGGCTCCTGGCACTGCTGGCGGGGTGTGGCTCACTGCGGTTCCAGGAGGCCTGTGTTGATTCCCAAACCCCCCACCCCACCCAGTCAAGAACAAATAAGTGGAAACCTCACCCAGTACCAAAAGGCATCAATGGCCTCCGAGCTATTGGTTTAAATCCTGGCTGGAAATATTACTTTGCCCATTGTGGGGGCCTTTCCCAGTTTGGGGGATGGGTATGTGGCGCGGGGCCTCAGATATTGGGGGCACAGCCTCACTGTGAACATCCTGGGAAGCCTCAGGAACACCAGACTCTTGCCTTTCCAGAGATGGGGTTAAGAAAACGAGAAGAGGGGCTGGAGCGATAGCACAGCGGTTAGGGCATTTGCCTTGCACGCGGCTGACCGGGTTCGATTCCCAGCATCCCATATGGTCCCCCTAGCACCGCCGGGCGTAACTCCTGAGTGCAGAGCCAGGAGTAACCCCTGTGCATCATCAGGTGTGACCCAAAAAGAAAAAAAAAAAGAAGAAACAAAGGAATTTAATGAGTACTCATCTGACACTGACTGAACGTTTCTGTGTCTTAGGGTGCGGTGACCTGGAGGCTTCCTACAGGAGTCTCGCCTGGCGCAGGCCATGGGGAGTCGTGGGTAGGGCAGGTGGGATAGGCAGCCGAGGAAGAAACGAGGGAACAGAATGAGTGTAATGAGAGTGAAGATCAAGGGAAGTTGACAGTTTTGGAAGTAAAATCTAACAAGGGACCAAATTACTTAGACGTCTGTGAAAGCGTGCCTGATGGTCGCTGAGAAAGAAGTATTCAGGCCTGGAGCGGTAGTACAGCACGTAGGGCTCTTGCCTTGCATGTGGCTGACCTGGGGTCGATCCCTGCTGCCTATACGGTCCCCCGAGCACTGCCAGGAGCGATCGCTCTGTGCCCCTATGCACAGAGCCAGGAGTCAACCCTGAGCACCACCGAGTGTGGCCCTAACACACACGTGGAACAAGGAACCAGAGAATACTGATGTTAAGAGAATATTGATGATCAGGCCGTGTCTTCCATGAGGCCCACCCGCATTGAGTCCCCAGCATTGCACGCTCAGGCGGTGATCGGGGTACCCGGCCGCCTTGCCGGTTGTGGCCCAGAAGCAAAACTCGAAAGTGTACTTGAGGATATTTGCCTTAATAATGAGGAGATCTGTTGCTATGAAATGTAATCAGAATCTGATAGTATTGGGCTAGAAGTGGACAATCAGACAAGGCCATAGATAGGTTAAGACAAAGTATATGGAGATTTTTCTGTTAGGTGGGAAGTGGTGGTTTCTTTAATGAATAATGTTGGATAATTTGTTCCAATTCTTGAAAAAAGCAAGCCTAAATTCCTACATTCCTTTCTCACACCATGTGCACAGCCAAATTTCAAAATACAATGCAGAAACAATTACCAAAATGCAAAGATCTTCTGAAAGGATGAAAATGGTTCCTGTCCCTGTTGCGCGCCACCACACCCCCCCCCCCCCCCCCGCCCAACGCAAACGCACACACCTGCCCCACGCTCTCGGCGCGTGCCACACTCAGCCACATCCCTGGCATTGCATCAGCTTTTGAATGCCAGAAAGTCAGAATTCAAGTAAAGTTCTCCAGGAACACTCAGAGTGGCGGGGGGTCTTGGGGCGGGGACCACGGGGCTCGTGGAAACAGGAAAGAATCCAGAGCTGCTCGTGGGGGTCGTGACCCGCCACGGCATGGGCCAGCTGCCCGTCCTCAGCACGCTGCTCTGGGGCCCCTCCTCGCGGTTGCATGTCCGAGTCCCTCAGGATCGCCCTCTGCGCTGCAACAGGAGACCGAGGTCCCCAATTATCTCATGGTCCCTGCCCATCGCCAAGACCCACCCGGGCAGCCCACCCCACGGTGCTCACCCCATACGTCCCATCCCAGAGGAACACGGCGGTGAAGCCAGTTTAAGGGGGACTGAGCGTGAGAGCGGGCGTGTGCGGTCAGCATCGCGTCCTGTTAGCGAACACTCCGCTCTGTAAGCTCGCGGAAAGTAGAATCCACAGGGCCCGAGCCATCGTCCGGCAGGCAGCTGCTTCCCTCGCCCCAGCCGACCCGGGTTCAGTGCCCGGCACCACATCGAGTCCCCTGAGCCCACCAGGTGGGTCTCTGAGCACAGAGCCATGAGTGAGCCCCGGACGAGCACTGCCGGGTGTGGCTCGGAAATTGAAAAGTAGGAAAAAGCTGGTGTGCTGTGAGACAGAGATGAAGCCCTGCGTAGATGGTAGCCGTAGGGCAGTGGGCAGGGCATGGGCCTTGCCTGCAGCCAACTCGGGTTCGATCCCTGGCACCACCACGTACTATCTCCCGAGCCCCACCTGAGTGATCCCTGAGCACCACCTGTGTAACCCCAAAACAGACGATCCAGAACAATGGTGCTCGTTGGTGATGAAGATGCAAGACCCGAGTCCCCGCTGCCACTCACGGAGCGTGATTGAGTGAACCGTGCAGTGTTTATTTTGTGTAGAAGTTCAACCTTCAGGGGTCAACGGACCCTAGTTCAGGAGGCTGGAGCGCTCGCCTCGCTTACAGGAGACCTGGGGTTGGTTGCCAGCGTCGCACAGTCCCCCGGGCGCCTCAGGGTGTTCCCCTTCCTCACAACCCCCAGAACGACTTTGAAAACATGTTAAATTCACATTGACCTGCGTGCTATGCAGTAAGGAAATTGGCTGAGCAAGACCCATGGTATCTTCTTACGAGGTCTTGTTTGTTCAAGGAGCTCAGGCGTGTGGGCCCACGCGGCCCTTCATTCACTGAGGCCAGGCGTGCTGATTCTTCGGGGGAGAGTAGTGAGTTTTATCTAAGGTCCTGACAGAAGAAATCACTAGTTCTTTTGGGGGGGCAGGGGAGCACACCCGCAGCACTCGGGCCTGACTCCCGGATCTTTTCATCAGCGGTCAGTCACACGTGGCAGGGGCTTAAGGACCTTGTGGATGCTGGTGATCGAAACCGTGTTCCCCCCTCCCCCGCCCCCCGTGCAAGGCTAACGCCTTCCCCGCTGTACTATTGCTACAACCCCAGAAATCACTAACTCCTGACTCCTTTGTGAACAATACTGCTTTTATACTGCAGCATGCTTATAATTTTTTCACAAGCTGTTGCTTTATATGACTTTCCTTAAACTAAGGTCTATAAAAGTCAGTGGTGGTGGTTTATTAAAAAATATTCTCATATTTTTAAAAATAACCGGGCTGGAGCAATAGCACAGCAGGTAGGGCATTTGCCTTGCATGCAGCCAACCTGGGTTCGATTCCCAGCATCCCATATGGTCCCCTGAGCACTGCCAGGGATAATTCCTGAGAGCAGAGCCAGGAGTAACCCCTGTGTATCGTTGGGCGTGACCCAAAAAGAAAAAAAAACTGCTTTTTTAAAACCAGATAGTGTATAGGACCAGAGCAGAGGTACAGCAGATAGGGTGTTAGCTTAGCTTGCAGCCAATCCAGATTCAATCCCTGACATCTCGTAGGACGTCTGAGTACCAGGAGTGATGCCTTCCAGGAGTGCCAAGTATTGGTCTACCTCCCCGACCCGCCCTGCAAGAAAAACCACCATTTTTAAAAAAATAAAAAGAGTTTAAAAAAGAAATTTGTCAAAAAGCGCTGAACATAGGAACTATTGAAGTCCGATTCATCATGAAGTTTAAGAACCTCTTATTAATAAGGGGCTGGAGAGGTAACATAGTAGGTAGGCCCCTTGCCTTGCTCACAGCTGACCCAGGTTCTTTGTCCTGTATCCCATAGTGTCCCCCAAAGCCCACCAGGAGTGATGATTCCTGAGTACAGAGCCAGAAGAAAATTCTGAGCATCACTGGGTCTGGCCCCCTAGGCCCGACTTCACCCCCCAAAAAAATAGTAAATTAAGTTCTGGCTGGAGAGATCAGATAGTAGGTAGGGGTTGTGCCTTGCATGCGGCCAACCTGCATTCAATCCCTGGCATCCCATATGGTCCCCCAAGCACCACCAGGAGTAATTCCTGAGTGAAGAGCCAGAAGTTACCCTTGAACATCACCGGATATGGCAAAAAATAAAAGGGGAAAAAAATGGGGCCAGAAAGTAAATAGTGTGTAAGGCGCTTGCCTGGCATGTGGCCAGCCCGGTTTCAATCACCAGAATCCTGTATGGGCCACCAAGCACCACCAGGAATAACCCCTGAACATCGCTGCATGTGGTCCAAGGACCACCACCACCACCCCCCCCCAAAAAAAAATAATGCCTTTTACTTGGTGAAGTAAAATTTTGTAAACGTAATGATGATCATTATGGTTTTGGTGTTTGGGTCGCACCTGGCTGTGCGCAGGGTCTGGTCTGACTTTGTGACTCCTGGCAGAATCATTCCTTTTCATTTCATTGACCCGAAGGGAATTCCTTCACAATTTCTGTTCCAAAAGTCAGATTTCCAGTATCCTAGTCTAGTTTTCTTATGCAAGATTTCAGTTAGGGTTTACTATAAGCGAACGTTTAAGTTCTAAGTAGTGATATTTGGAAGTTCTCTAGTTTCATTTTTTAATTCATAGTGCTAACCTGTACTAAACGAAAATGTAATATATAATTGCAGCTGATTTATTTAGGCAGAACTGCTGCCTGTTAGGCCAGCAGTTTGGAAATTGAAGAATTCTCTGCACCTGGACTTACACGGGGTCCAGTCATTTCTCAGGAGCAGTTAGTAATTGCTCATCTCAGCAGCCCTTTGGTTAAGTCTGGAGTGGCTTTGCTTTGGCCTGTGGGTCGCGCGGTACGAGCCCCGGCTCCCTGCCCGGGACGGGCGCCTTAACCTGTGCTGTTTTCTCTTGCAGGCGGGGAACTGGTGCTTTCAAATCCAGAGTGGGACTGCCCGCGCCTGCTCCCGTTATCAATAGCAAATACGGACTCAGAGAAACAGATAAACGCTTAAATAGGCTCAAAAAGTTAGGGGACAGCAGCAAAAACTCCGACAGTCAGTCTGTCAGCTCCAACACTGACGCAGACACCACTCAGGAATCAAACAACACAAGTAAGTCGGGGCCGTGGCGAGCGTGTCTCGGAAGGTTTGCTCAGTCGCTTTCCAGAGCTCGCTCAGGAAGTTTTTTCGTATGTTTTGGTTTGGTTTTGTTTTGGCCTTTTGGGTCACACCCGGCGATGCACAGGGGTTACTCCTGGCTCATGCACTCAGGAATCAGTCCTGGTGGTGCCTCGGGGATCTATATGGGATGCTGGGAATTGAACCCGGGTCAGCCGTGTGCAAGGCAGACACCCTACCCGTTGTGCTATCGCTTCAGCCCCATCGCTCAGGAAGTTTTTGATCTTGGCGAAACGAAGAGAAACACGGAGTCCCGTGCCCGACAGCTCTGCCGGCTTCTAGAGTGTTCGGCGCACGAAGCGGGCTGTGCCCCTCTCCCTGAGTGGGCTGCTGTCTGGAGCCCTCAGGAACGGGGTAGTCGATCGTTGGCGTGTCCCACGGGTGTCAGTGTCCCGCCCACATGGTGTCAGGCCCTCCAAGCCCGGATCTCTGCAGGCACACGCGGGGGCCGAGCCCGTCTGTTAGGAAAAAAGATCAGACCTGGCGAGTTCCTCGTGCCCATCTTTTTGGCATGTGCTTGCGATCAGCTCGCCACAGCGCCAGGGCCAGGCGCAGAATTGCGGTGACGGAGCTTTCGCGTGTCGCTGTCAGCCACCAGCGACAGCACGAGAGATGGAAGGAGGGACCAGCTGTGTGGGGCCAGACCCAGTGCGGGCTGAGCAGGAGAGGAGAGGAAAGGAGGACGCCTGCACGGGCCGAGGTGGCGCGTGTGGAACTTCCGGGAACCCAGTTGTCAGCTTGTCACCACCAAAGGAGGCTCTTCAGTTTGGCTTGTCTCGGAAGGTTGGACATGGTCGTCCCCGCAGGAGACCTATGTTGCCACCGTCAGCGCCCCTGGGGGTCTCGGGACCCGGAGACTGGGACGCGGACACAGGACCGCCATGGGCGTCCCCCAGCGGCAGGAGACTCGGACTCAATGGCAGTGACGTGACATTCATTCAGGGAGACCCCCTGCTCCTCCATGGGACTGCTCGCACCGGGATCAGGGTCCTGAAACGAACAGCCAGCAGGGCGTGGGTGCTGAGACCCCCACTACTACCCCTCCCCCCCCCCAGTAGTTCTGGGCTCTTGTTCATCCGGGAGCATCGGGTCCCCAGTCCCTGCCCTCCGCGCACCTCCACCCACACCTTTGGAAAAAACGATTCTGTGATGGGAAAAACTAGGGCTCTGGGAGCAGGGGTGGGGGGCACCCCAAGCTGCTGCCTAGGCCCTGACTTCATCTGGATGGTTCCAGCAGTCTCTGGGGGCTGCTTCCTTCAGGAAGCATTTTTTGGGGGGGGGCTTTTTGGGTCACACCTGGCGATGCACAGGGGTTACTCCTGGCGGTGCTCAGGGGACCATATGGGATGCTGGGAATCGAACCCAGGTCGGCCATGTGCAAGGCAAACACCCTACCAGCTGTGCTATCTCTCCAGCCCCCAGGCAGCATGTTTGATTCCTCCAAAGCAGCTTTCCTGTGTTAGGAACTGAAAATGATCCTTCCTTCCGTACTTCCTTCTGTACGTCTATACTTCTATTCTTGGGAGATGTCTCAAAGGCCACACTGGACTGTTTTCTTTTGTACCCAGAGAGAACCGAGACCCCAGGGAGATGTGGACATGCTTGTGTCCCAGGGCTTGGAGGGCCTGACACCATGTGAGCGGGACCCAAGAGAGAATGGAGATGTGGCCTGTGACCCCAGCATCCAGATTCTAGTCCTTCCTGCCTCGATGGCAGTGCCCCGGCAGCCACTCGGACAGGGTTGGAGTGGTTTCCCCCAAGCCAGCGCACCCATCCCAGGCCGGAGCCCGCTGGGTCCCGCTCCTCGAGCCGCCTCCGTTCTCTGTGGCAAGCGCAATGTTCCCAGAAGCCGCGCTGTTTGCTGTTCCCATCAAGCTCCTCAGACTCAAGTCCTCAGAGGCCTGTTGAGAGTTTTCTGGATCCCAACTTGGAAGCTGCCGCGCTGGGTCTGGCCTTTGCCTCCAGGGGTCTCTCCAGGACCAGGCACCATCTGCTGGGCTCTCGAGAAGCCGCTGCGGTCACTAAGCCTGAGGCCCCCGAGGGCTGCCTTCTGCCGTCGACTAGAGGGCCCTGCCTTGGGAAAGGTGTCTGCTTACACCTTCGAGGTCCTGTTCCTGAGCAGTTCAGAACTCGGGTTCTTGGACCAGGAAGAGAGGGCGTGTGCCTGGAGGCAGGAGGCCTGCCTGGGTTTGGTTCTGGGAACTACAAGAAGAAAGGGAGATTTTCGTCCTGGCCGTAGATGTGAATTTAAACTGAACAGCTTCCTGCTCTTATCACCCCAGACCGCAGGAACCAGGCTCCATCCACATCAGCTCTAAAGAGAACACGCCGTAAAACGGGGGCCAGAGTGGTGGAGAATGGCCAAGAGACCGTCATGTCCCGGGACAGGAGAACAACACAGCAGGGAGGGCGCTTGCCTCGCAGGTGCCGGCAGGGTCCAATCCCGGCAGCCCACCTGGTCCCCCAAGCACTGCCAGGAGTCATCCCTGAGCACAGCCAGGCGTGACCCGACCCTCCCCCCTACACAAAGGAACTGGGTTTTGGGGGTAGTTTGGACCACACTCAGTGAGCCTCATGGGCCCAGACCCAAAGCTGGAACCCGGGTCAGCCTTGTGCCTGGCAGGCGCGTTAGCTGCCACACTGCATCTCGCCCCCAAGTGAGCAGAGCTCGGCTGGCTCCTGGGACAGTCTCCCTCCACCCCCTGACACTGGGCAGAGAATCGTCTAGTTTCAGAGTCTGTGCTCGGGACAGCTGCAAAGGCATCGGTCAGCGCAGTCCCCAGCGACGAGACTCGGCAAGAGCTGGAAGGAGGCGAGTGCTCCCGCCACTCCTAGGAGGCCTGGGTGCGCCCCAAAGTCAAGCCCAAGGAAGATCTGGGGCGCGCTGAGAATCTGGGAAGACCCTTGGAGAAGCGTTTCCTGGTGGAGGGAGACCCGGAAGGAACAAGAAGTCGGCTAAAAACCACCCCTCCGGAGCAGGGGTCGTAAATGAGATGGGGCCAGCCCAGGGCCCGCAGCCGCAGGAGCGGGGGAAGCGGGGGTCTGTGCGTACTGGCCACTCGGAGCTAGATTACGGAAAGGTGATCGCGCCTGAGACCCGGGCTGCCACAAGGTGGAGGTTGGAATGTTGGGGCCGGGAGGGGGCGGGGAAGGTGACGAGCTTCCTGGGGTCTGCGGGCCCATGCTGGCGGCATCCTCTTGCCGGTGAGCGGAGAAGCTGCCTTTCGGAGTGTGGGCTGGCAGGGCTCCGTGTAATCAGTGCAGGGAGATGCAGCCGCAAGTGGCTTTCAGCCGACTGGGGGTGTTTCGAGCTGACAGCCCCCGGGAGCACGGCCTGAGGGAGGCCTTCCGGGGCCTGGGCAGAGAGAAGGCAGTCAGCACCAGAGCGGCCGGGCAGAGGGTACGACATTTGCCTTGCGTGTGGTCGATCTGGGTTCCCTCCTCGGCATCCCGTAGGGCGCCCCCAGGAACCGCTCGGAGTGATCCCTGAGTGCGGAGCCAGGAGTGAGCCTGCGATGTGGCCACAAGAGAAAAGAAGGGAAGTGTGTGGCAGGCGCGATGGCAGCCGGGGAAGGGACCTTGACGGGCCGTAGGACTCCGGAGCACTGCGCACTGCGGAGACGACTGTGTCCTGTAGCCCGGTCCATGGTGCTGTTGCTCCCACAGCTGGGATCCACTCGACTTGGCACCGGCCCCTCCATCCTGTTTAGAGACTGGGGGTGCTTATTACATGCATTTTGTTCCCTTTTTTTGTTTGTTTCCTTTTTGGGTCACACCCCGTGGTGCTCAGGGCTCTGCACTCAGGAGTTACTCCTGGCGGTGCTCAGGGGACCATATGGGATGGCAGGGATCGAACCCAAGTCGGCCGCGTGCAAGGCGAACGCCCTCCGCGCTGTGCTATCGCTTTGGCCCGCATTCTTGTTCCTTTGCCCCGTTAGAAACTAATGGTAACTTCCTTAGGCCTGAGCAGGGCCTGTCCGGCCAAGCACAGGGCTCGCTCTGGGGAAAAGCAGCGTGGATCAGAAGCTTGGTTATCTCGGCTTCCCTCTTCGAGTCCTTTCAGAGAAAGTAACTTCCTGGGCGGGGATGGGATGACTTAAGAATTTAAGGTATTGGGGAGCTGGAGCGATAGTACCGTGGAGAGGGCACTTGACTGACTCAGGTTCAATCCCCGGCACCTCATGTGGTCCCCTGAGCCCATCAGAAGTGACCCCTGAGCACAGCCAGGTGCGGCCCCACACCCACAAGAAAGAAAGAAGCGTCCAGAAGCACCCAGTGGGAGTCCCATGGAACCTTTGGGAAGCGTCCGGCTGTCTGGTGCCCTTGGGTTGCTGCTCCCAGGACTGTCATTCCCCCCCCGCCGGGAGGAGGAGCCCTTCGGTGGCCCCTGTGGTCCTGGCAGTAGGGGCCCCTGCTGCAGCCCCAGCGCTGAGGGCAAAGTGCGTGGCATCGAGGGTCTTGGGGTTGGGGGGATTCTGTCCGGAAAATTGATTTATGGTTCTCAGGATGTTTTTCCTCATTTTCTCTGTGATAGAATGCGTCTTGTTGAACTCGTTACTATAGCATTACTCTCCTGACTGCTCAGGTAATGCACTCGAGTTCGTGAGCAAAGGCTTAGAGTCGTTTCGGATGACTCTGAGAAAGAATTGTGTGCGGAAAATCTGGGCTTGAGTTTCAGTCTTTTCTAAAGGGAGGGTCGGAGCATAGCTCGGCGGGGAGGGCGTTGGCTGAGCGCTGCTGGATGTGGCCCCAGAACCAGAGTACTAATGAGCGTGAAGAGCGAGGGTGTGTGGGGGTGGATCGGAGCATTTTCCAGCCCCGCGTGGGTGTGGGGTGTTGTGTTTGCACACGGTGGTGTTCCCGGTGCCGTTTTCATCTTCTCGTTTCCGTCCTGCAGATTCTAACCGGAAGTCTTCAGTGGGTATGAAACGGAACGGCAAGAGCAGACCCTTAGCGCGGCCGCCGATGGCGAGGATCCCAGCTCCCTCCCACTCTACCTCATCAAAGCCAGCTCATGTAAATAATTCCAGGGTACCAAAGAAACTGAAAAAGCCGGCAAAGCCTTTACTCGCAAAGATAAAATTAAGAAATCATTGCAAACGCCTGGAGCCACGGAACGCTTCGAGAAAACTCGAAATGGGGAACTTGGTACTTAAAGAGCCGAAAGTCGTCTTGTATAAAAATCTCCCCCTCAAGAAGGACAAGGAGTCGGAGGGCACGGCCCATGCCGCTGTCCCGAGCGGGTGCTTGACTCGGCACGCGGCGAGAGAACACAGGCAGAACTCGGGGCGGGGCGCCCCGCCGCCCGCCGCCGAGGGCTCGCCCTGCGCTTACATAACCCGGAGGTCCCTGAGGACGAGGATGCACCCAAAGGAGCCCTCTGCCGCCCTGCTGGAAACCCCCGCGGCTGAGGGCGACAGGAGCGACGGGACGGAGGCTGGCCCGGACGAGGCGGCGCAGCCCACCGGCCCGGCCCCGGAGGAGCCGCCTCAGGAGCCCGCGCCCGCGGGGGACGCCGAGCGTGCCAAGAGCGACGGCAGCACCTCCAAGAAGAAGTCGCGGCCGGGAAAGCCGGCCCAGCCGTCGGCGAAGGCGGAGGAGTCGGCCGCGGTACAGGACTCCCCCGGGAAAGCCGGCGGGGCCCCGGACACGGCGGGGTCCCCTGCCCAGCAGGGCGAGCACCCGAGCCCCGAGGGCGCGCCCGGGAGCTACCCGGACTGGGCGCTCTCGCCCGTGGGGGGCTCGGTGGTGCCCTCCGACGGCTTCCAGACGAAGGACAGCTGCAGAACTGCGAAAACGAAGAAGAAGCGGCGCATCACCAGGTACGATGCGCAGCTGATCCTGGAGAACAGCTCGGGCATCCCCAAGCTGACCCTGCGCCGGCGCCACGACAGCAGCAGCAAGGCCAGCGACCCCGAGGGCGACGGCGTGAACGCGTCCAAGATCAGCATCAAGCTGAGCAAGGACCACGAGAACGACAGCAACCTGTACGTGGCCAAGCTCAACAACGGCTTCGGCGCGGGCGCGGCCAGCAGCGCCACCAAGCTCAAGATCCAGCTGAAGCGGGACGAGGAGGGCCGGGCCGCCTACGCCGACGGGCTGCGCGACGGCGGCGGCCTGTGCTGCAGCGACCCGCTGTCCCTGCTGGAGTCGCGCATGGAGGTGGACAACTACAGCCAGTACGAGGAGGAGAGCAGCAGCGCCTCCTCCTCCGAGGGCGACGACGAGGACGAGGACGACGACGACGATGACTTCGAGGACGACTTCATCCCGCTGCCCCCCGCCAAGCGGCTGCGGCTCATCGTGGGGAAGGACTCCATCGACATCGACATCTCCTCCAGGAGGAGGGAGGACCAGTCGCTGCGGCTGAACGCCTGAGCCCGCCCCGTCCCGCCCCGCGCCGCCGCTCGGAGTCCCCCTGTAGAAAGTGTCCCGCCCCCGCCCGTGCGTGTCGTCCCCGCCCTCTCGAAGTCGCCTTCTTACGTGCAATCCGGAGAGGTGAAGCCTGTCGTCCAGCCTGTACAGTGACCGAGACTCCACACGGGACTTCGGAGACAGTCATGTGGCTACTCGATACTTGCGTGTTTCGGTTCGTTTTTTGTTTTTTTCCAACTTCAAGAGCGTGGCTGGCTCTTTAATCTGACTAAACGGTAATCGACAACCAATCATAGTAGCAGCATATTAACGTTTTCTAGGATATGCTAATATCACCAGCAATGATCTTTGGCTTTTTGATTTCTTTGCTAGATGTTTCGCCCCCCCTGGAGTTTTGTCGGTTTTAGTTTGCTGGCCCCGGTGCGCCCTCGGCGGCCCTGCGGGAAGGGCGGCCGTCGCGGGCAGGCAGAGCAGTTTGGGGAAACAAAATAACTTTTGTTTCCTTACTAACAAAAGTCCCAGTCCGCGCGTGACCGCCGACTTTCCAGTACGTTCTATGTACGGGGTCGCCATGTGCAGGAAGAGTTAACACGCCGCGTATTTATTGCTTGTCATGTAAATGAAAGACCTTGTATTTAACACTTTTCAATCCTTTTAGATAAAAAAAAAAATTGTTCTTTGCAAGAATGATTGGTGCTTATTTTTTCAAAAATTTGCTGTGAATAATGTGATGACAACAAGCAACATTTATCTAATGAACTACAGCTCTCTTCATTTGGGTCTTCAAGTTTTCTGTTGCACTTGTAAAATGCTACAAGGAATATTAAAAAGAAACTATTCACTTTAACTTATAATAGTTTATGAAATAAAAACATGAGTCACAGCTTTTGTTCTGTGGTAACCTATAAAATGTTTGTCTTTGGGATTCAGTGTAAGAACTGAGACGATGTATATGTTGTAAATATTTGTGTGTTGTGAGAAATTTTTGTCCTAAGAAATTAAAAGAACTTACCAGGAAGGTTTTTAAGTTCAGAAATATTCATGCCAATAAAATAGGAATTATAAATATATAGTTTTAAGCACTGCATCAGTGGGCGTTCTTGGTTTATGTTTATGTATGAAAATATCAAAGATTTTTTGACTATATTATCAGTTAAACGAAAAGAGGAGTCAGATTTAATTTGTTTTTGAAGCACTTTGAGAAGAGAAATTAATTTTAAGTAACTTAATGAGCAAATTTTTGATTACTACTTGATGTCCAATACCAACCTCTCGTTTTTCTGCATTCTTTTACAAATCATTGGACAAGCAATTTGGGGATATCAATCTGTAACGGGTGTTTGACGCCAGTGGGTCTCTTTGTTTCTGGGAAATGTGTACGTGTGCTTTCAGCTAGACCGTGTTCCTGAGTAAAACCAAGTTAGGGGATTCATGTAGCGTGTCTAGGAAGGGTTAGCCCCTGTCTTCAAACATTAAAGAATCTTCAGGTCATGAAAAAAGTCCAGTGCAGAAAACCTCAATGCTTCCGCTTAGTACTGATGGATTCTTAACCGTGTCCAGGTTTGGGGACAGCGTTTCAATTAAGTTCCTTAAAGCGATTGTTCGTCGTAGTTCCAGGTAGAAATTAGTATTAGTCACGAAAGGTTTTTACATTTAGAGTTGTTTTTGCCTTTTTTCTTCAAGGAATTCTTTCTGTAGCCTCCCGAGGCCTCATTCCTGTTTGCTCCGGGCAGTTCAATCCCTCAGGTAGTAGTTTGGGGGCCTGTGGCAGGCTCCCCCACCCCACCCCACCTCCCCCTCGGGCCCGCGGCCCCCACCCCCCTGCTGCCATGGCTTTGCGTGCAAGTGTGAGACTTGGCGCCGCTCAGGAAGGTCCCGCCTCGGCCGTGGTGTCTGGCAAGGCCCAGCGGAGCCGCGGGTCACCTCTCCCCCCGCCCCAAGATCGGGGTGTCCGGAAGAGGTTCCAGGACGAAGTTTGTCGGCGGACCTGCCGTCCATCCACGTTTATCAGTAGCATGTTCAGTTCCAAGGGAAAAGTAGCAGAAGATCCCTCCCGCTCGCCCCGTAGCTAAGCTTCATCTTAGTAACTTATTTATGGCCTTTGTTTCCACTCTGGGGAGGGGGCCTCGCTCGGAGGCCGCCCCGTGGGTCCAGGCAGGGGAGTTGGTGCTGCCCTGCCTGGGGTCTGTGCACAAGCGCCCGGCAGCCGCCGGCGCCTCCAGGGAACCTCATTTCCGTTGTCCAGTTGGGGGCCCAGGAGCTGTGGCAGCCCCGCTCCAGACTGTCGCGGCGGCCGGGCTCGGAAGAGGTCGCAGTCAGTAAAACGTAGCTTGAACTTATGCAATGATTGGTGAAGAGTTTGGCGTTGTCAGAATTAGGAAATGATCGTAGAACTCTCTGTAAAAATACTCAATTTTCAAATCATTTTTCAAATTGCTGTTTTAAATTGTTTTGCTGAGTTGTAATACTTTTGAGATACAATGTATTCCTTGTACTGAAAGAATGAAAAAAAAAAGGATTTTTTCAGCATTTGAGGTAAGTTCTTTAACGTTTCATTAAAAACATTTTTTACAAATATTTTGTACATGCACTTGCAGTATTGAGGTTAATCATTTTAATAAATTCGGAAATTAAAAACAGCCTGGCCGGTGTTCACTGTATCCGAGAAGGTGGGGGGTGGGATTTCTGGTTTCTCTAGCCCAATCACTGCATCCCCCCCCCCCGCACTGGGGGGTGAGTTTGGCTGTGGGGAAGAGGGGCTCCAAGGTGAAGGAGGGACTTCCGATAAGCAGACCCAGCCGTGCAGACTAGAAGCTTCGGTGGGGTGGTGCAGAAGGGGAGGAGGGAGGTGGCTTGAGGCACACAGGATGGTCCCCTGGGGGAACAAGAGGTGCTTGATGTGAGGGTGCCAGTCGCTGTGGTATGTAGTGGAAGGCTCACGGTGCTGAGGGCCCTGGGGGGGGGGTGGTTAGACGGGAGCAGCGAGAAAGCCTGGGGGTGCACACAGGCTGGGTGAGGTGCCGAGGTCAGGGCAGCCGAGAGCTTCCGGACCTCAGGACGGGGACAGGACCCGCGGGTCTTGAGGGGAAATCAGTCAACAGGTGACATGACCAACCCCCTACGCTGCCTTCAGGAAACCCCTCGTGGTTTCCTGGTCCACGGGCAGGTGGTGGGTTGGAAGGAGACCCGATATTTTTTCACGTTTGGTTTGTTTTTATGTTTGGGGACCACACCCAGCAGCTTTCCGGGCTCAGTCCTGCTCTGTACTGAGGAGTTAACTCCTGGCAGGACTCGGGACCATGTGGGGTCCTGGGGATCAAGCCCAGGTTGGCTGCCTGCAAGGCAGATGCCCTCCCTACTCTACTTTTGCTCTGACCCTTTTTTTTTGGAGGGGGGGTTGCACCCAGCGGTACACAGGGCCTGCTCCTAGCTCTGTGCTCAGAGATCAGAGATCCTGGTGATGCTTAGGGGATGCCAGGGATCGAACTCAGGTCAGCCGCGTGCCAGCCCCACCCCTATAAGTGAGGCCCCACCCCTACTGAGGCCTCACTCAGGCAGGGTTCACTCGCAGGTTCATTCCGGCCTGCTCCCCGGTGGCGGTGGCGGGCAGCCACTGCCTGTACCCCTCGTTCTGAGACTGTCAGGTGGAGCCTGGAGACCTCGGTGCCACGGTTGGCCGATAAGCGCCACCCGCCCCAGTTAGGCAAACAGCGGGCGCTGGAGCAGGCGTCCCGGGAGGCAGGTGTGTCCTGAGGGGAGACAGAAAACTCGGGTGGGCTCGGCGGCCGGGGGCAGTTTGGGTCCCCTCCAAAGTACAGAGTGTCCCAGGGGGCCAGGGACTTGCAGGAAGGCCCATTCCGGGAACGGCTCAGCTTTCCTTGGGAAGTGGGTGACGCCCAGTCCAGGCCCGCGGGCGCTGACGGGAAGCAAGTGGCCTCCCCCCAGCGTCAAACCCAGAATGAGGACAGAGCCGCACCAGCTGTGCCAGCCTCCGCTGGGCACATGAGCCAGGACATGGCTGGCAGTGCCCCCAGCCCCCAGGCTGCTGGGAGCCAGGTCCTGGCCCCTCCTAGGCTCTCCAGGATCTCTGTCCTCTGACTTCCGTCCCACTTAGTACGGAAGGGTGTCAGGCTTCCCACGGTCCCAGGAGTGACTCTGACTCGGCCCCTTCCCTGTCACCGAGCAGGTGGGCCGAGGTTTGTGAGAAGCAGAGAGAGAGAGAGAGCAGAAGAGGGAGTTCCCCTTCTTCCTGCTGGGAAAATCACAGCCGGCTTCAAGGAGGAAGTGCTGGCAGGAGACTGCACTGGGCGAGGCGCGCTTGCCTTCTTTGATCCCTGGAACTGCTTTTTTGGTTTGCTTTGTGGTTTGGGATTTTTGTGGTTTTGCGGTTTGCTTTGTGGTTCTGTGGTGACAACCAGCAGTGTTCCAGACTAAACTAAAGTGATAAGATAGTGGGGAGGGTGTTTGTCTTGCAGGCTTTTGACCCCTGGCATCCCATATGGTCCCCTGAGCACCGCCAGGAGTGATTCCTGAGTGCAGAGCCAGGAGGAACCCCTGTGCATCGCTGGGTGTGACCCAAAAAGGAAAAAAAAAAGGAATGAGCAGCTCTGGGGGAGAGGGGGATTGTGGGGATACGAAGGGGCCAGGTGGGGCCCTGGGGGTGTCCACAGGACAGGGAGGGAGGAAGGGAGTTAGGGTACGCCAGGTAAGGGACTAGGGCCCCAGTGGGGTGTTTGCTCTGCAGCACAGCCAACCCGGGTTCGATGCCCAGCACCCCATATGTTCCCCGAGCCCACCAGGAGTGATCCCTGAGCACAGAGCCAGGAGTAAGCCCTGAGCACTGCTGGGTGTTGTGTGCCCCCCTCCCCCCGCAAAAAAAAAAAAGGAGAAAATCCCTAGGGACACCCCTGTCCCAGCCCTTCCTGCCAGAGCCCAGCAGCCCAGCCTCCTGTGGACAGGTACGTCCAGTGGAGGGAGAGGAGGCCCCTCGGTAGGCAGGAGGGCAGGTGGCCACCCCTTGGTAGCAGTGTCCAGCAGGACCGTCCAGGCCAAGGCTCGGCCAGCGTGGCAGCTGCGTTGGCTTGTGATAAGGTATTTGTGTAGCCTCGGCCACTCGTCACCTGGTTAATGTTCAACCTCTCCAGCCCCTTGGAGCTGGGCTGAGCGAGTGAGTGGGGCCCCCGGAATAGGGAGCCCGTGGCCGCAACAGCACCCCAAGCCGCAACTGCAGCTACTCCCAGGCCCCTGGCTCTGCCGGGATGGTGGGAAGGGCTTGCAGGGGACCGGCATTCGGGTCCCATAGGGGATTGGCACCCCTGCTGGCTGGCAGGGGTGGCCCTGGGGATCACTTGGTTCTGGAGTCCAGCTGCTTTGTCCTTCCACAGACCTGCTCTCTGCCCTGCTTCCCCGAGGGTCCTCCCCAGCCGCCATGCCCAATCCCCCTGCCCCGTCCTGACCCCTGACTCTGGGAGGCAGGGACCTCTTAGTCAGTGTCACCCAGACACTCCTGCCACCTGTTCTCATGGGAGGGGAGGGAGTCCCCCAAAAGCCAGGAGCACTGTCTCTCCTCCCTTCCAGAGGAGCTGGACTCCCCAGATGTCCTGCTGGACCAAGATGGGCACCTGCACCCCAGGGTATTTGAAGCTGCCCAGGGCCCCCAGCGGAGAAAGGACAGTGACAGGGAGCAGAGTCACGAGCTCCAAGTCCAGCCTGAGGGTGACCTGTGGTCTGGGCCGGGAGATGGTGGCCGAGAGGGGTGTCCAGGGCCTCTCTCGCCCCTACCTGCCACTGTCATGGCCCTCGGGCCAGTAACGGGGAGGACACTGGATGGCAGAGCACCCTGGCACACAGCAGGCCCCTCAGGGCTCCACATAACCCCGAGGGCCAGACACGCACAGCTAGCGTCATCCACCCTCCAGGAACCTTCCAGACCCGCTAGGTCCAGCCAGGGCTAGAGAGAGGCCCCCCACAATGGCCCAGGATGCGTATGGGACAGAGGCGAGCAGATGTCGGGACCAACTCTCTCACACCTGCCACTGCTGTCCCCAAGGCTGCTGAGGGACAAAGCCAGAGGCATGAGAGGGAACAGGTTCTACAGAGGTTGTAGGGTCCCTGGGGCAGAGGATGGAGCCCGGCAGCAGCCCCGCCCCTATTGCCAGTTTGGGGTCCCCCAGGTGAAATTGTTCCCTCGCCGTGCTGCACGCTGACCAGTGGGGACGGTGAGGACACGTGGCCTTCTGGTGAGTCTGCATGTAAGTGGCCCTCACGTCAGCTCTGTATGACACAGAGTCAGTCAGGCAGCATCAGGGACACAGTGGGGGAACCGTCCACGTGGCTTCCAAAGGCCAAGGGGTCAGCTGGTATGGGGATGAGCTGGCCTTGGGCTCTGGCCAGCAGGGGTTGTGGGGCTGGACACTCCCTCCCCGCGCAGGCCAGCCAGGGCAGAGGCGCCCAGAGCTGACGGGCAGCCACCATCCCTCATGGCCTCCTCGGTTCACCCAGGGGTGGCCGTTGACTGTGGTCTCCTTGCAGCACCGGGGAGTCCACTTCCCTGCCTCCAGGCTGGCCACACTGCCAGAAACACCTAGGCATGAGCGTCACGGAGACTCGGGTGCTCTGCTGAATTGGCGGGCTTCCCAGAGGAAGTGTCCTTGGAGCAGGGCTTTGAGGAGTGAGGAGAAGGGCCACGAAGGCGTTGGGAGGGCATCCAAGGCAGCTGGCCCGTGGCCCCGCCCATCCCTCTCGGGGCCTCTCTGCATCTGGTGTCCAATCTCAGGTCTGGGGCTGAAAGCACTCAGCACCTCCTGGCTGAGGGCGCCGCTGGTCCCTCCACCCCGCATCGGGAGGGAGCAACAAACCGCGTGTCATCTAGACCAGGCGATGCACAAACTTCAAAATTCCAGGTTCAGTTTCTCCTGAACATGCGGCACCGTGGGAAAAAGAAAGCCGCCAGGGCAGCGGGCCGTCCCGGGGGCATCCCAGGGAAAGCTACGGCCTGGGTGGACAGGCCTGTGTTGGCGCCTACGCTCACCCCCAGCCTTGAGTCAGCTCCCAGTGGCCCCAGATGTCCACTGCTGGAGGAGGGGGTCCACCCGCAAGGTCAGGCGGGCCCAGCAGGCGGTGTCGGGGGGAGGGGAACTTGCTGCTCCCTCTGGGGCATGCCGGCCCCGCCATCACCTCCAGAGACGCCCCCCAGACCCCTGCCTGCCCGGGAGGCCGGGGAGGGAGGTGGCCAGTACAGCAGCCCCAAGCCGCACCGTCCTGTGCAGCAAAATCTCCTCCTCGGGACCCTCCGCTTCTTCGGAAAGCGCCACTTCCTGGTTCTAATTTGTGCCGATCTGATTGGAGGAGCCGACTCCACAGCTGGCCAATCAGGAGGCTCGGCCCCAGCCCTCGCCCAATGAAAGACAACCTTGGGATTTTTGCCTCTGACCCTGAGGGGCGGGGCCCGTCCACTCCCCTGTGTGGCTCCAGTGCTGGACAGGAGCCCACTCGCCACTTGACCACCATCGAACGAGGCTGTGGAGAGGAAGATGCTGGTTTGGAAGCACTTTTGCTGCCCCAGAATCCTCTGTCTGCAGCTCCTGAAGGCTTTTGACGCTTGGCTGGGGGGGGGGGGCGGTCCCAGCCTGGACCACTGCACCCAGAGATGGGAACTTAGGCTGGACATCAGCCCACCGCTTTGCCCTGACCTCAGGCCAGGCAGTGCGCTGATATTAGCCCAGCATGGGGCTAACAGGTCCCCAGGATACTCAGGCTGGGTGGGGGCTGGCCCTGCTCCACTTGGCAGCCCAGGTCTGAGGTGGGGGGTGGGGAGTGGTGCAGGCTGGAGACCCCTTGGTTCTGCGGTGTCACCCGACACAGACACGTGCACACACACCCAGGAGGGGTTGAATCCAGGCCTCACCTTCCTCTGTGTGTGTCTTTCCTCTGAGGCTGATTCTCACACGGGCTGAGCTGTGCCCTACACACACACACACACACACACACACACACACACACACCACAACACTCTGGCGGGGGACAGCATGGCTCATACAGACCCTGGACTCTGGAAGGAAGCCCTGCACACAGGCCCTCAGGGACCCACATGGTGACCCCAACTCAGCACAGCATGCTCTGCCCCCCTCCCCCACTCCTCCAGGGTGCGGGATTTGCTACTTCAGGACCTCCATGTCCTCCTGCAAAGCCTCCAGGGTCAGGCTCTTGCATCTTCTGGCAAAGAATCAAGAGCACCGTGAGCCTCCCGCAATGACGTGTTGTTCTGGTGGCACCAAGCACCGTGGTGGCAGCTGTGGTCACAGGGCTGCCCGGAGCCACCTGTCCTGGGACCCAGGCCATGGGGCAGCTCCTCCTTCCTTCCACACATGCTCCTCTCCTCCTGGGGGGGCAGGCAGGCCCTGCCTCTCACCACAAGCTTCACTGATTTCTCGGCTTAGCTAGAGTGTGTGGGATTGCGCTGTCAATCAGGAGACAGGGGACAGAGCTGTCCCATCCGTCCTAGGGAAAGACATGCTGGCCTGTGAGTGTGAAGTAAGTTTATCCCTAGAAGGACAATGGTGCCCCGGGCAGACTCAGGATGGTCACTCTGAAAATGTCCCCAGGCAGAGTGATCATTCTGACTGGAGAGTGAGAAGTAGGGGCCTGGAGAGATAGTACAGTGACTAGGTGACTGGCCTTGCACCTGGCAGCTTCCAGCACCCCAGAGGGTCCCTCGAACCCCACCAGGAGTGACCCCTGAGAACAGAACCAAGGAGTAAGCCCGGAGCACTACTCAGTGAGCTCCAAAACCAAAATAAATAAAATTAGAAATAAAGTTGGGAAAGGAGAGAAAACATAGACTCTAACCCTACCCCCCACCGAAGGCATATCAGTACCCCAGGTAAAAGGCACCCCAGCACTAGCAGATGGGGGAACATCCTTCTCGGCAGTGGGGGTTCACGTGAACCCCCTTATGCTCTGCTGGGCTTCTGGCTCAGGCTCCTCAAGCCTCGCTTTGTCTTGGCCATTTTTATTTTTTTTCTTTTGGGGTCACACCCGGCGATGCTCAGGGGTCACTCCTGGCTCTGCACTCAGGAATCACTCCTGGTGGTGCTCGGGGGACCATATGGGATGCCGGGGATCAAGCCCGGTTCAGCTGTGTGCAAGGCAAATGTTCTACCCGCTGGACTATCGCTCCGGTCTCGTTGCCATTCTCTTTTGTTTGGTTTTGGGGCCGGGGGCACTCAGGAGTTACTCCTGGCTCTGTGCTCAGGGAGCCAGATGGGGTGCTGAGGACTGAGTGCGGGTCGATAACGTGCAAGGCAAACGCCTCCCTGTGGCTCTATCACTCCGGGCCTATGTCTTGCCCTTCTGTATGAGCAATTTCTCTATCTGAAAGGTATGACTGTAAATAGAATTTGTAATCACTATTCTCACTCTGCACGAGGCCTTCCTAAATAGAAATCATATAGGCTTTACCTCCTGTTAATCTACCTTGTGTCAATTTAATTATTAGATTAGACAGGGCCAGGGAGAAGGGCCAGTGTTCAACACTTGGCTGGCATGTGTAAGGGCCTGGGTCACTCCCTGAGTCCTCACGGGTGCCCAGCACCACTGGAAACAGAGCTTAAGGCGAAGCCTCTGAGCATCGCTGGGTGTAGCCCCAAAGCTAACAAAAACGTCTGAGAGGAGACAAACACGCTCAGAAGAGAAAGAAAACTTTTTGTCCCTTACACTGTGGCAAGAGGTGTCCTTAAGGCACAGTTCAAGGGTGGGTCAGAGAAATAAAAGAGTACAGGAAGTTAGGCGCTTGCTCTGCATACCAATGACCCGGGTCAAGGTTCAATTCCTGGCACCCCAAATGGTCTGGTCTCCCAGACCACCAGGAGTGATCCCTGAGCACAGAACCAGGAGTAAGCCCTGAGCGCTGCCAGGTATAGTTCCAAAACAAAACAAGAATATTTTCGACCATTCCAGTGATGACGTCCAAGGGAAGAGAGGAGGGCGGGCTTCCTGGAGGGAGGTAGGGCCCGCCTGACGGACGGGTGGGTCCCAGGGGTGCGCCTTGGAGCTGCTGACGCTTTGCCTTCCGGGCCAGGGAGCAGGAGGGACCCGACTGGAGGCTGCAGGCGTGGGAATCATCCCGGGCCTGGGGACTGTGGCAGGAGGGGGCAGCAGGTGGGTGGCAGGCTGGGAAACTATCCTGGGGCGTGGGGGGCTTTCAGGGGGCAGCTGGGTGGGGAGCTGGTGGCCCCCAGGCTGGATGTGGGGAGACAAGGGCACAGGGGAGCCGGGGCGCCGCACCCGGGCTCAGTTCAGGCCAGTGGAGCTGCCCGAGCAAACCTTCCCTCATGGCACTCACCAGGTGCCAGGGCTGTGCTGAGCTCATGGGAACTGCTCAGCCATTTGATCCTTCAAAGAACTGTGAGGCTCCTGGGAAACGGGGTGCCTTGCATCTCCTCTCAGGAGAGGGAGCTGGGAGGGGCGGGGAGGAGGCGGGGGAGAGATGGGGAGGGGCGGGGAGGAGAGGGGGAGGGGAGAGATGGGGAGGGGCGGGGAGGAGAGGGGGAGGGGAGAGATGGGGAGGGGCGGGGAGGAGAGGGGGAGGGGAGAGATGGGGAGGGGCGGGGAGGAGAGGGGGAGGGGCGGGGAGGAGAGGGGGAGGGGAGAGATGGGGAGGGGCGGGGAGGAGAGGGGGAGGGGAGAGATGGGGAGGGGCGGGGAGGAGAGGGGGAGGGGAGAGATGGGGAGGGGCGGGGAGGAGAGGGGGAGGGGGAGCGGGAGGAGAGCAGTCGGCCCCTCTGTTCCCGGGATACGGGCGGGCCTGGGCGCTGGGGGAGAGGCCGGCGACGCTGGGCGCGGCGGGACCATCTGGGGTGCCGGGACACCCTCCACCCGTCCACACACGCCCCGCCTGATGCGGGGTGCGGGCTCTGTGGGAGGCGTCTCCGGGGTCTGCCGTCCTGGCCGGGGCTCACCCTGGCCGGCGGGAGGGACCTTTGCCCGCCGCCCCCCTCCCCCCCTGGGCCCGGCCGGGCGCCGCGGCGGGTGGTGCCGAGGCCCGTAAATCGCTTTTTAGCGGCTCGATTGCGAAAGCCGCGGCCGCCTGCGGGGCTCCAAGGAGGGCGGGGAAGGTGATGCCCGGCCGGCCGGCCGGAGGGCCAGGGATGCCTGGGCCCGGGGACACCGGCCGCCCCCTCCCCGCCCCCAGCTGCGGGCACAGGAATCTCGCCGGGCTGGATTCCTGGCCCCTGGGGCAGCAGGTAACCTTGGAATGTGACCTTGGCAGTGCGAGGGGCGTGGCGCCTCCTCGGACCCCCCCAGATTTCTGAAGTTGTTTTCCTTCTCTGTCCCCTGCTGACTGAGTAGCCCCCTCCCCGCCCCCCAGGGGCAGTGGGGATGCCAGAGGCCAGCGGTCGGTCACTGAACAGTGTCCGTGGTGAAGCCTAATGAGGGGCCACTGCTGATTTTTTTTGGGGGGGGGAAGGGGGAGGTTTGGGCCACACCTGGCGATGCTCAGGGTTCGCTCCTGGCTCTGCACTCAGGAGTTACTCCTGGCGGTGCTCAGGGGACCATATGGGATGCTGGGAATCGAACCCGGGTCGGCCGCGTGCAAGGCAAATGTTCTACCCGCTGGACTATCGCTCCGATCTCGTTGCCATTCTCTTTTGTTTGGTTTTGGGGCCGGGGGCACTCAGGAGTTACTCCTGGCTCTGTGCTCAGGGAGCCAGATGGGGTGCTGAGGACTGAGTGCGGGTCGATAACGTGCAAGGCAAACGCCTCCCTGCGGCTCTATCACTCCGGGCCTACGTCTTGCCTTTCTTGGGATCAAACTCCAGTGAGCCACTTCTCCCAGGATGGCTTTTTTAGGGGGGAGCACACCCAGATTTTTGTTTTTCAAATTACATTTTGAGGTGCCTGAATGTTGGTACAGTGAGGAAAGCATTTGCCTTGCATGTGGCGATCGCCAGCACTCCAAATGGTCCCCTGAGCACTGAGCCAGGAGTCAGCCCTGAGCACCGCTGGCTGTAAGCGCCCAAACAAAAAGATTACCTCTTGAGGTTTCCCACAAGTCAACGGAGCCCAGGGACTCTGAGCACAGTGCTCAGGGGTTGATTTTCCCTGTGCCCATGTGATGCTGGGGACCAAGCCTTGACCTCTAACATGCAAAGTACATGCTTGGCAAGGCGGGCTCTCTTCTGGGTCAAAGGAAAGTCGGCTTGAAGACGTTAGCTCTGGGGCCACAGAAATACACCCAGAGGCCCTGCAGATCACTTACGGAGATGGGGGATGGGCAAGGGGTTCTTTTTTTTTTTTCAAGGTATCCCAAGCTTTATTATTATTATTTTTATTATTATTATTTTTATTATTTTCTTTTTTTATTAGTGAAACTCGGGTCGGCCATGTTGGCCACTTGTAAGGCGAACGCCCTACCGGCTGTGCTATCGCTCCAGCCCCACGGTGATACAATAAAATAAAAAAGTAATGTGGAGTTCATGCCCAATTCAATCCGCTTAATCAATGGCTGAACAAATAGCAGTACTCCTAAATTATTTAAAACAAATAAATAAAAATAAGTGAAGATAACCAGATCATCCCAAGCTGGTGGTCAGCGGGGAAGATGGTTTTCCCACCACTTCAGGGTGCTACAAAGCAGGATTCTTACGATTATTACAGATGTGGGGGCCACACCCAGCAGTGCTCAGGGCTGACTCCTGGTCCTGTGCTCAGGTATCACTCCTTTTTATTTTCTGGGCCACTCCTGGTGGTGCTCAAGACTTACTCCTGGTTCTACACTCTGGGATCACTCCGGAGTATGGTACTGAATTCACGTGTGCAAGGCTTTACTGGCTATTTATTTAATTTACTTTTGCTTTTTGGGTCACACCTGGCGATGCTCAGGGGTTCCTCCTGGCTCTGCACTCAGCAATTACTCCTGGCGGTGCTCGGGGGACCACATGGGATGCTGGGGATTGAATTCAGGTCGGCTGTGTGCAAGGCAAACGCCCTCCCTGTGCTGTACTGTCATTCCAGCCTCTTCGGGCCTTTTCATCGCGCGAGATGCTACTAGCTCACAACTCTCCCACACGGGTCTCGCAATATATATTCAGAGCTCTGATTTATGGGCTGGGATACAGTATGGTCAGCATGTGCCCTTCTTGGGTTTGATCTCTGGCACCTCCCAGTGCCCAGAGTATCACCAGGTGCAGCCCTAGAGGGTCCCAAGTACCACTGGCCCTTGTACTCAACCGCCAGCCTGGTTGGCCAAGCATCTTGGGGGTGTGGTCCCTAGGCCCCCTGAGCACCGCTCGGGAGCAACCCCTCAAAACATGACCTGTGTTTTGCCACCCCGGGTTCCATCTCCGACCCCGCACAGAGGTGTGATCCCTGAGCACAGAGCCAGGAGAAAGCCCTGAGCACTGCGGTGTGGACCAAGCTCCCCTCTAAAAAAATGGATGTGACTGTCCCTAGAGCCTGGCACGGGGTCTGCAGGGCCTGAGGGGTTGGGACAGTGATGCCATCCTCTGGGGGGGGGGGACCTCGTCCTAGTCACAGGGCAGGCAGAGGACCAGTCCCCCAGGCCAGACTTCCCCCCCCAATGCTGGACAGAGGCCGGGAAGGGAGGCCTGTCTGGAGACACTGGGCTTTGAGTCCCCTGATTTCCTTAGACCCTCTGGGCCCTGGGCGGGACTAAGTGTACTTGTTGGACATGGCCACAGACTGGACCTCCTTGGGCCGGGATATCTAGCCTGCAGGGGTGTCCTTTGCTCTGTGGCAGCACCAGAAATCAGTCTGGTTTTTTTTTTTTTTTTTTTTTTTTTGCTTTTTATGGGTTACTCCTGGCTCTGCACTCAGGGATCACTCCTGGTGGTGCTCGGAGGACCCTATGGGATGCTGGGAATCAAACCCGGGTGGGCCGCGTGTGAGGCAAACGCCCTCCCTGCTGTGCTATCACTGCAGCCCCCCAGAAGCTGGTCTTGAGAGCAGAGGCTGCAGCCTGCCAGCCTTTCTGCTCTCACATCAATCTTTCTCTTTTCCTTCTTTCTTTTTTTGTCTTTTGGGTCACATGCGTCAGTGCTCAGGGGTTACTCCTGATTCTGCACTCAGCTGGCTCTTGGCAGGGTTCGGGGGACCGAGTGGGACGCCGGGGATGGAGCACCAATCGGCCGAAGTGAAGGCCTTACCTGCTGTCCTCACACAATCTGGCCCCTCCAATCAATCTTTCAAGGTTCAGCACAGAAGCGAGGCACATGCATGGTGCTGAGTGCAGCCTGGAGAGGGGGTGAGCCCCCTCTTTCCTTGAGGGTACCCCATAGTGATGAAGGAAGAAGCAGATCGTGGGTGTCGGGCTCTGCCCCTTTGAACTGCCTGCTTTGGGTACGCGGTCTCACCTCCATGGAAGGCTTGGTGCCCACCGCAATGCAGCCTGAGCACAGGCAGGGGGTCTTCCTTCCAGGCACCTGACTAGTGGGGAGGCAGGTTTAAACCATCTTGAGGCCAGGGATACGCCAAAGTAAGTAATCAGCTGCCCTGCAAGGAGTAGACCCGAGTTGGGCTCCATCCCCAACACCCCGTGTGGTCTCTGGAGCCTCACCAGGAATGATCCCTGAGCACAGAGCCAGGAGTAAGCCCTGAGCATCCCCAGGCGTTGCCTACAAACCGAAAGCACAAAATAAATGGTCTTTCAAGTCATGAAATTTACATGCAAGTGGTACTACATGGAAAGTATCATGCTAAGCGTAATGAGTCAGAAAGAGAGGGATAGACATAGAAAGATTGCATACATCTGGCGAACATAAAGTAACAAAACAGGAGACTAACACCCAAGAATAGAGGAGATTAGAACCAGGAGGTTTACTCCATGGCTTGGAGGCCAGACACACATGCTAGGGGAAAAGGGAGCTCAGATAGAGAAGGGAGCACCAAATAAAGGGTGTTGGGAGGATCCTCCCAGGATGGGAGATCCGTGCTGAGAGTGGACTCTAGATCGAACATGATTGCCACTCGATGCCTCTTCTGCAAACCACAGCACCCAAAAGGAGAGAGAGAAAGAAAGGGTATGCCCTGCCACAGAGGCAGGGTGGGATGGGGGGGTGGGAGGGATACTGGGATCCGTGGTGGTGGGAAATGGGCACCGGTGGAGGGATGGGTATTTGATCATTGTATAATTGAAACCCAAGCACAAAAATTTGTAAGTCTACAACTGTACCTCATGGTGTCTCACTAATAAAATTTTTTTAAAAAATGGCTTTTCTCAGACCTGGGCACGCTGCTGGACTCTTCTTTGCCATGGTGGAGGCCACTGGCGAGCCCCGTCCCCTGGGTAGGAACCGAGAAACCAGTCGGCTGAGTGCCAGGAACTCCGTGGCGTTTCCTGTCCCCAAGTCCCCTTCTTCCTAAGGCCCATTCCCTGCAGCTCACGGCACTGCCCCTACCCAAGAGCTCTTGGAAATATCCTTATGTTGCGTCATTTTTTGGTCACACTCAGAGGTTCAAAACTTAACCCCTGCACTCCCTCTCCAGCCAGGATTTGTTTGCTCTGGGGGCCAGAGCAATAGTACAGTGGGTAGGATGTTTGCCTTGCACACATGGCTAACCTGGGTTCGATCCCTGGCATCTCATGCACTTTTGGGAGGAGTAATTCCTGAGTGCAGAGACAGGAGTAAGCCCTAGACATTGCTGGGTGTGACCAAAAAAAAAAAAAGAAAAAGAAAAAGAAATTTGTTGCAATGCAGAATGCAGTGCCCAAGATTGAACCCGGCAAGGGCCTAACCCCAGGTTCCTCTCTGGTCCTGTGCCAGGATTGTTCAATTGAAGTCATGAAGGTTGATAACTTTTTTTTTCTTTTTGGGTTACACCTGGCGATGCTCAGGGGTTACTCCTGGTTCTTCGCTCAGGAATTACCCTTAATGGTGCTCGGGGAACCATATGGGATGCTGGGAATCGAACCCAGGTCGGCCTCGTGCAAGGCAAACGCCCTACCCGCTGTGCTATCGCTCCAGCCCCGAAGGTTGATAACTCTTGCTTTACATGTGACCAACCCTGGTTTGGGGTCATCAGGATTACACCCAGCAGTGAGTGCTCAGGGCTGACTCCTGGCTCAGAGCTCACTCCTGCCAGGGCCGGGGACCATACACGGTGCCAGGTATCGAACCTAGGTTGGCTGTGTGCAAGGCAAGTGCCCTATCTGCTGTACAATATGTCCCAATTTCTGGCTCTCTTGGATGCGCACCACCAGTACGAACAGTTCCCACTGTTTGGAAGGCCTCTGGGGAGAGCCTGGGCACCGGACTTGCTGGCACAGATGTCCGAGAGGTTTCCCTCTTGGATGGTGTGAGTCGGGCTCTTTTCCTGTGTGCTTCTGTGGCCAGGTCTGACCTTGTTCATCAGCCTCTTGGTGTCTCCTGAGAAGTGGGTTCTACCCTTCCCAATGCAGCGGGTGCCAGCCTGACGCCTGTCTGCCCTTCCCAATGCAGTGGGTGCCAGCCTGATGCCCGTCTGCCAGGCCCAGTACAGTGGATGTCAGCCTGACGCCCATCCGCCTTGCCCAGTGCAGTGGGTGCCAGCCTGATGCCAGTCTGCCTGGTCCAGTACAGTGGGTGCCAGCCTGATGTCTGTCCGCCCGGCCCAGTGGGTGCCAGCCTGATGTCCGTCTGCCAGGTCCAGTACAGTGGGTGCCAGCCTGATGTCCGTCCACCCAGTCCAGTGGGTGCCAGCCTGATGCCCATCCGCCTGGCCCAGTGCAGTGGGTGCCAGCCTTATGCCTGTCCGCCCTGCCCAGTGCAGTGGGTGCCAGCCTGATGTCCGTCTGCCCTGCCCAGTACAGTGGGTGCCAGCCTGATGCCCGGCTGCTTGCTCGAGGCCTCTTCACCTGCCAAGCCATGTCCAAACACCCCAGGGTTTTTGTTGTGTTTTTTGGCTTCTCCCTGCTCTGTGCTCGGAGTACTGGGCCATGTGTTCCTGGGAAGCAAATCACAAGCAGTGTCCACACAGAAACCTGCCCTTTGAGCCACCTCCCCTGGCCCTGTTTTCCTCATGTAATACCTATTATCGAAGGGGGGGGGGTGCAGAGAGGTAGCACAGTGGGAAGGGCACTTGCCCTGCACCAGTCAACTCAGGTTTGATCTCCGGCATCCCCTACGGTCCCCTGAGCCCCACCAGGAGTGATCCCTGAGGGCAGAGCCAGGAGTCAGCCCTGAGCACCACAGAGTGTGGCCCCCCAAGCCCAAACTGAAACCAAAAAATCTTAAACCTATCCTTTATTCTGGCATTATTCCACGCAGGCGTCCCTGTGTCTGCCTAAGTAGACTTGGGCTGGACCCCACTACTAACGGTGGCTCGAACTGACCCCTTAAGGCTGGCCAAGCAGGGCTCAGGTCTTTGGTCCGGTGGAAGAAGGGAGCTGGAGGCCACCTTGCCTAAAAGGGGAGCAACAGCCACTCGAACTTTTCCAACATCATTGTTTTATTTATTTATTTATTTTGGGGAGGGGAGACACACTTAGATCAGGGATCATGCCTGGCCAGGCTCGGGAACCGTATGTGGAGCTGGGGATCGACCCCGTGTTGGCCATATGCAAGGCAAGTGCCCTCCCCGCTATACTATGGTGCTATACTATAGAATACCTTTAATGAGGTGACCACTGAGAGCTGGAGAACGAGGAGCCCAGAAAGGTGCCTGCGGTCCTCACAGCCTGAGCCGGCAGCCACCCAAGTCGTCATTTCACATGACAGGGCAGCCCTACCCTGCAGGGCCTCAGCCTCCTGGCCAGGTCATTCATATTCCTCTGAGATGACTCAACTGGTGCCAGGGGACAGTGGGACAGAGGGCTCGTCACCTGGGCAGGCCATGCCCATGCTGCACCTCCCCGCGGGCTAGTATTTTTATCCAAAGTCCTTGGCTCCATCCGAAGGGCCGGCTTGGAGACCTTGATGTCCAGTCCCTGCCTCGTGGCCGTGCCACCCTCGGGGCTAGAGCTGCCCCCTGCAGCTCAGGGTCCAGGCCCACCCTCCTGACCTGGAGAATCCTGTGAAAAAGTCCCTCTCCTTGGAGCAAATTCACACTCGATTTTTTTTTTGTTTTGTTTCTGGATCCAGTGAGATCCCCACACTGCCGGCCACTGCTGTCACCACGGGCCAGTCTCCCGGACAGCCAGGGAAAACTGGAAACCAAGAGCTTGGCCTGCTTGTATTCGGCCGCGCCCCGCTTCCAGAAAGGGTGAAGGGCAGTGGGTCAGCGTGGAGGGAGGGTCCTGGGGTGGGGGAGTGGCCTCCGGGATGGGGGTGAATGTCTCACTCCCTCGGTGGACAAAGGTGCATAAAGTCAGAGGCACGCGGGGGCGGGGAGGAGGCGGGCGCGACCTCTAGGCCAGAAGCCAGGTGGCACTCACCTTTGGTCACTGTTCTAGGCAGCTGACATTGGGGGGGTGGAGGGCACACGCTGCTGGAAGGGAAGGCGCCACACCAGCCGGGAGCCTTTGAGGTCCCGGCGTTCTCAGCACCACGGACAGGGAAACTGAGGCAGCGGGCGGCCTCGGGGGTCCTCCGCGCAGCCCGCAACTCATCTTTTCCTCTTTTCGGGGGCCTGGGCTGGTTCGGGACTAAGAATTCCCCGGGGCCCCGGGCTGGACGGGGCGTGGCCATCCCGCGCAAGGTGCGGAGCTGTGCGGTGCAAACAGCCGCGCCGCGCCCCAAGGTCACGCGGGACCGGGCGCAAAAGTGTCCAGCCTCGAGGGGGGGCGGGGGGGGGCTCCTCCCTGTCCCCCGACCGCGCTGCCCTGGGGATTCCCAGAGGCCCGAGGAAAGCTTCCGCCCGCAGGCAAGACCCAGGTGACGCTAAGACCCCCCAGAGGGCAGGAAAACGCTGCCGGCTCAGCCGGCCCGGGGAGGGGCCGGGGGGGGGGGGCTCCGCTGCGACCCCGCACCCCTCCGCCCCGCAGCCCGCGGGCGCCCGGTGGAAGCCCCGCCCCGCCCACCTGGCCCCGCCCCTCCAGGCCCCGCCCCCGCGCAGCGCCCGGGGCGGGGGAGGGGCCCGAGCCGCAGCCAATGGGGACGCGGCGTGGCGAGGGCGGCGGCGGTTGTGATGCGCCGGGGCGGGCGGCGGCGGCCAATCAGCGGCGAGCGCGAGGGCGGCGGGTGACGCGGCGGGCGCTTCTCGTGCGGCGGCGGTATAGGAGCGCGCGCCGCGGCCAGCAGGGCCAGCCGAGCGCCGCCGCCGCCGCCCGCCCGCCGCTCCCGCCGCTCCCGCCGCTCCCGCCGCTCCCGCCGCTGCCGCCGCTGCCGCCGCTGCCGCCGGCCTCCGAGCGCCGCCGCCCGCCGCCCGCCGCCCGCCCCGGCCTCCCCGCGGGGCAGCGCGCGCCCGCCCGCCCGCCCCGGCCGGACCCCGCGCCCGCCCGGGATGAAGACCAAGTTCTGCCACGGGGGCGAGGCGGAGGCGCCGGCGCTCGGGCTGCTGCTGAGCTGCGGCGGCGACCCCGCGGCCCCCGCGCCCGGCCCCCCGCGCGACGCCGCCGGCGAGCGCGAGCCCAAGGCGCGAGCCCGGCCCCCCGCGCCCCCCGCAGACGCCGCCGCCGCCGCCGCCGCCGCCGAGCAGCCCGAGCCCCGCACGCGCCGCCGGGCCTATCTGTGGTGCAAGGAGTTCCTGCCCGGCGCCTGGCGCGGCCTGCGCGAGGACCAGTTCCACATCAGTGTCATCAGGTCGGTGGCGGCCCGCGGGGGCGCGGGGCCCCGGGAACAATGCGGCCCGGCCCGGGGGGGAGGGCGGGGGGCGCCCGCGCCGCGGTCTCAG
This sequence comes from Sorex fumeus, assembly GCF_029834395.1. NCBI lineage: Eukaryota > Metazoa > Chordata > Mammalia > Eulipotyphla > Soricidae > Sorex > Sorex fumeus. The sequence goes on along the minus strand of NW_026606150.1, from coordinate 6,516,782 downwards.
CGCCCCGGGTCCCAGGTGACGGCTCCCGCGGGCGCGGGCCTGAGCCCCACCCTGCTGGGACCGCTCGGCGTTCCTCGGCCGACCCCCCTTTAGCCCCCAGATGCGGTCCGGCTTGAGACCCGCGGGGCGGGGGGACGCGGAGACCCCCTGCCCTGGGTCGGGCTCGCCCCCGCGCCCCTTAACGGGCCGTGTTGTTGGGGGCGCCCCCCGAGAGACAGACCTGCTTGGTGCTCGAGCCCCGCCAGAGCGATCCCTGAGCACAGAGCCAGGAGTCAGCCCTGAGCACCGTGGGGTGTGGCCCGACTGCCCCCAACTATAAAAAAAAAAAAAAAAGCAAAGCCAAAACTCAGGGCTGCAAGAGAGTGAATGGGGGGGGGGTAAGTCACCGGCACAGCGCCACTAAGAGTCAGCCCTGAGGGCGCTGGGGCGATAGCACAGCGTGGAGGGGGGAGGGCGTTTGCCTTGCACGTGGCCGACCGACCCCCGGTTCGATTCCCAGCATCCCATATGGTCCCCTGAGCACCTCTAGGAGTAATTCCTGAGTGCAGGAGCCAGGAGTAACCCCTGTGCATTGTTGGGTGTGACCCAAAAAGCAAAAAAAAAAAAGAAAAAAAAAAGCCAAGAGTCAGCCCAGAGCACCGTGGGGTGTGGTCCAATACCCTCTCCCTTCCCGCCCCCTAATAAAAAGCAAAGTCAGGCTGGAGAGATCTTATTGGGGCAATAACTTGCTGCCTTGGGTTCCGGCCCCGGAAGGACACATGGTTCCTCAGCGCCAGCAAGAGTGAACCCTGAGCACAGGGCCAGGCACCTGGGGGGCCCCCATACAACCCCCCTTCTAGTGTGGGCCCTTTGTGGACACGGTGGGGAGGGGAGACCTAGGCCCCGGTGCTGACAGCGGTCTGAAACCCTGGGTGCTGTCTGTCCCCACAACCCTCCCAGAAGGTCTGTGCCAGTTTCTTGGGGTGGGGGCTGGGAGGGGAGTCCCGCAGCAGTGCTTAATTTGGGGTGGGGGCTTCTGGCGGTGCTCAGGAACCAGGCCCGGTGGTGCGCTGGGGACACCTCAGGGTGCCGAGCTGGGGTCCTGCCGTGCTGGGACCCACCAGGACCACCTCGGGAGCTCCGATGCCTTTGGGGCTCCTGCTGAAGGGTGGTGGGTGGGGGCATGTGGTAGTGGGGTTTGGTCCTCGTGTCCCCTGGGCCACTGAACTGCCCTCGGGTCTCCAAGCTTTCTTTTTGTTTGTTTTTGGGCCACTCTCAGGATGACTCGTGGCGGTGCTCAGTGGACCATATGGGATGCCAGGGATCGAACCCGGGCGGCAAGGCATTCAGTGGCCTACCCACTGAACTCTCGTCCTACCCGTCCTATTCCTCTGCCCCCCACCCCCCAGTTTTCTTGTAATTAGCTGACCAGGTTGCCTGCTACCACCAGTAACCCCCAAATGCAGCTTGAGTCATGTGAATCTTTTTCATGCCGGCCTTTCATCAGATCCGCAAAGGCAGCAAAATTAACCGAGCTTCACTTCCCTTTTTTTGTATGCCTCCGGCCTCTGGTACAAATAACATTTATGAGCACAAGTTAAAAGGCAGTTAGCTGGGACCGCAGCGGGCAACGGCAGGGGCGCTTGCTTTGCATGTGGCCGACCAGGGTTTAGTCCTCGGTGATGCATATGGTGACCTGAGCGCCACTAGCAGTGAGCACTGAGCACAGAGCCAGGAGTAAGCCCTGAGCATCACTGGGTAGGGTTCAGTAATAGAAAAAAAAAACCCAAAAGGTAGTTTGAGGGGCTGGAGCAATTAGCACAGCGGGTAGGGCGTTTGCCTTGCACGCGGCCGACCCGGGTTCGATTCCCAGCATCCCATATGGTCCCCTGAGCACTGCCAGGAGTAATTCCTGAGTGCAGAGCCAGGAATAACCCCTGTGCACCGCCGGTGTGACCCAAAAAGAAAAAAAAAAAGATAGTTTGATAGAAGCACACCAAAACAAACAGAAAAAACCAACGTGTGTTCATTTATTCGATAGTCTCTGAGTTGCCTATGGGAGCGGTTCACATTCAGGTGGCCTTGACGGCCCGCAGAAGGTTGCCGGAACGCCCTAAAAGGTGCTGTCAGCCCAGCTGTGAAATCAAACCCTGCAGGCCGGCGGCCCCGCGCCTGCGTCCCAGCTCAGCGGCTCGGCTCTGTGTTGTTGCAGGCCCGACAGTCCGGGGGTGTCTCAGGAGCAGGCGTGCGTGGCCTGCACGTCGGGGGCCCTGGGTGTGATCCCTGGCACCGGGACAAAATCCAGACACAAAAAGAGCCTTGAGGGTGCTTTGTTCCTCTCCCCCTGAAATTAGTATTCCTGGAAGGCCGTGTCCCTCTTGGAGCGGAGGGCCCGGACACCAGTGCCGCGGCTCTACCTTCTCGGCCCTGCTTCCTGGAACAGGATGTCGGCGTTGGAGTGAGCAAGCATGGTGATCTGAAGTCGGGGAAAGCAGGCAGGCTAGCTTTAAAAAAAAAAAAAGGCAAGCGGCAGTCAGGAGAGGGCCCTTTGGAGACCCAGGATCCTCCCGGTGGAGTTGCTGGGGGGGGGGGGGCTCCAGCAAGCAGGCGTAATTGCCCACACACCCAGCAGTGCTCAGGGCTTACTTCCGGCGTTACCTGGAGGACTGCGGGATGGCGGGGATTGAACCCTGGCCCGCAGCGTGAGCTATCGCCCTGACCCCTGCTCCACACTCGCTAATCTCTTTCTCCAGCCTCAGCTCTCTGCAGAGTTGCCAGCGGTTTATCAGAACTCACTGCCTTACCCCAGGGCGTGCATCTGCCCGAGACTTCCTCCCGTCACTCCCTCCCGCCTCAGTGTGCTGTGGTCGCCCTGAACTCGGCCCCTCCGGGCCACTCGGGGCCAGCCAAGCCCCCTGACCTGCTTTGCGCCCACTCCTGTCTTCTGAGCCCAGGCCGACCGTCCTGTCCCTGCCTGGACCCCAGGGCGGGCGGTGCCTGGGATTAGCTCTTTGTGCGTGTGTGTCCCATGTGTTCTGCATTCTGTTTATCCAGTGACATTATTTCTTTGTTCAAACTTTCGCTGCCGCTTCCTACTGCCCGAGAATAAACCCTGGATTTTTCACGACTTACATTTGAGCCCCGGCCTACCTTTGTGTGCGCGTGCATGTGTTGATTTTTTTCACTGTTCCGAAGTCACCCCTTCCCCCTCACCGCCAGCAGCTCCAGCGAGCTGGCGACTCGGGACTCTGCAACCCTCGAGTGAGCCTCGTTTCCCAGCCTCCAGGCCTTTTCTTCGCGCCTGCTCTCTGCTTGGCAACCTCACGTTCGCGTTTTGAAATTCTTCCTGCGAGGCTCGCTCGGTGAGAATCGAGCGGAGTTCAATTCTTCCACTCCGCAGCCCCAGCCGGCCGGCCAGCACACCTTTTCTCCACCTCTGCCCTTCCTGGTTGGCGAAGACCTTTGTCCGACTCCCCGTCAGATTGAGTTCCTGGAAGGCATATCGTGTTCCGCTTTGTATCTCTTAGCAGGAGAATGGTGCCTGACACACTGGATTCGGCCTAGGTTTTTTTTTTCTTGCAGCTCGCTTAGTGTGAAGACAGGGGTCTTTGTAACCGGCGGCCGATTGCCAAGGCCGCCCCAGCGGAAGGATGAAAACGCTCATTAATGGGCTGACTGCGGGGGAAGTTTGGGCCCGGCCCAGGTGACACAGCTTGACGCCAGCCCCTGTCCCCTTGCCCGTCAAATCAAGGGTCGGTTATTCTCACCCTTGTTCTCTCCCTCCCGGTTGTGAGATTAAGTGGCAGATCTTTCCAAAGATGTGGGGCTCAGGCGACAGAACCCGGGGTTCGGGCGCTTGCCTTAGACCCGGCCAACCAGGGTTTGATTCCAGACAGCCCATGCAAGTCTCCAGCCCCGCCCGGAGTGATGCCTGAGCACAGAGCCAGGAGTCAGCCCTGCGCACTGCCGAGTGTGGCCCGAGAACCAAACCAAAAACAGGAAAAGGAAAAACAGTTCCAAGTTTCACACGGGCTTGTCTGGATACATTTCAGAGCCTCCGCGGCCCGCGCTCAAGCCCTTTGCGCTTTCCCGGGGGACTTTCTCTGGGGACTTCGATTTTAGTTTTTTGGGCCGTACTGGTGATGCTCAGGGCTTACTCCCGGCTCTGCACTCACGGGTCACTTCTGGCGGGACTCGGGGGACCCAGGGATTTGATCCTGGTCGGTTGTCTGCAGAGAGCACACCCTACTCCAGGGGTCTTTATTTTTATGTTGCTTGAAGGGCCACACCTGCTCATTGGATTTTTCCTAGCAGGGCTCCGGACCTCGCACCCGGCCGACCTGGGTTTGATCCCCGCCATCCCATATGGTCCCCCAAGCACCGCCAGGAGTAAATCCTGAGTGCAGAGCCAGGAGTAACCCCTAGGCATTGACACTCACGGGCCACCCCCCCAAAAAAAAACAAAGAAATTGGGACTCTGTTCGACAAAGCACGACGCACCCAGCCCTTTGAGCCGGTTCCTTCCTTGTGTGGTTTAAGCACTGTTAAAAAAAAAAAATGTTCTTGTGGGGCCAGAGCCATAGCACAGCGGGGAGGGCGTTTGCCACGCATGCAGCCAACCCGGGTTCGATCCCCAGCATCCCATACAGTTCCCCGAGCACTGCCAGGAGTAACCCCTGAGTATTGCTGGTGTGACCCAAAAAGGAAAAAAAAACCCCAGAAGCGTTCTTTTGAACAGCTTTTCACTCTCGTCCAGATCAGTAGACAGTGTTTGTGTGAATCTATACTGTGACATTGATCTGGGTTTGTTTCTTTTTTTGTTGTGGTTGTTCCACTCTATCTTGAATAATGTAATGTAGCTTTATGGTACATCTTAAAGTCTAGCAGGGTTAGTCCTCTGACTTTATTCTTCAGTGTTGGCTCCTCTGAATCTTTTGCATCTCCACTTAAATGTAGAATCAATTTGTTGGTTTTTCTAATAGTGGAATTTCAGTTGGATTTTTTTGGGGGGGGGTCACACCCCGCAATGCTCAGGGGTTCCTCCTGGCTCTGCACTCAGGAATCACGCCTGGTGATGCTTGGGGGACCATATGGGATGCTGGGAATCGAACCCAGGTGAGCCACGTGCAAGGCAAAAGCCCTACCCGCTCCAGCCCCTGGAATTTCAGTTGGGAGTGCACGGACTCTAGAGGTTAGAGAAGGACCGGGCCACTTTCGGCTGTCGGGTCACTCCTGGTGTTTCTCCAGGGACCCTCGACGCTGTTGGGGGTCGAGTCAGGGGGGCTCACTGCACGGCAAGAGCCTTGTCCACTGTCCTGCCCCTCCAGCCCCCGGGAGGCCAGCGTCCCTGCAGTACGGAGCCTGCCTGCCCCTGTTCGGTGGGTCTTCGCTTCCTTAGTCCTGGTTCCTCGTGGGGTCTTGCACATGTTTTTGTTTAAATCCTTTGGGCCACTCACAGAGATGCTCAGGGCTTACCCCTGGCTCTGGGCTCAGAGATCACTCCTGGAGGTGCTCAGGGTCCCACGGAAGTGCCAGGGATCAAACCTGGGCGGCTGTAAATGCCAGGCTGTAATTGTCTGCCCTCTGGACTACTGCCCTGCCCTTGTATATGTTTCAGGCTTACACCTGAGTAATTTGGGGGTATTAGCAAAGATTATTTTGGTGGGGCCGTACCCAGTGGTCTTCAGGGTCGGGGCCGGGCAGGGCTCATATTCCCTCTCTATGGGTCTGTGCTTTCGGCTTTAGTTTCTGTTTGTACCTTGGTGTTCATAGGAAAGGTTGGCCTTTGTGTGTTAGCCCTGTGTCCTCAAACTTGGCCGTAGTTTCTCACTGATGCAGGACTTGCCTTTTCACACACACAGCCCCTGTCTAGTCTTGTTTGGCCCCTGCACTGGCTCCCACGCTTTCCTTGCTTTCCTTCTGGGTTTTCCTCTCTGCCGCGCCCCTCTGGGAGCTCGCTCTCTCCTCAGGAAGCCTTAGCGTGAGTCATTCCTCCGCTCCGGGGAGATCGTGGTCTCCGCTTGGCTAATGTGTCCTACCTGCTGGTGCCCGACTCCTGCGCTGATGGTGAAACTGGGGAGGGAGGCCTGGGGAGGCGGGGCGGGGGGTGGGCTCACCACGGGGGTCTGGCCCTGGGGGCGTGTTGAGCAGCAGCAGGGGCACGAAAGGGACATGGAGAGGGTCTGGAGGGGAGGCCGAGCGGGAGTCTCAGTCACGGGCTAAGTGCTGCGCTCATCCAGGAGGCAGGTCATGAGGGAGAAGCGTCTAGAATCTCAGTCACACCTTTTGCTGCCCCGGGGACCCTGCAGCCCGGAGGGAACTGTGGTCATCTGCACGCCAAGCGCGTGAGCCCCGGACTGTTTCCCTGGCTCCTGTGTTTGGTTTTCGGGCCATCCCCAGTGATGCTCAGGCTTACTCCTGCTTCAGTGCTCAGAGATTATTCCTGGCGGTGCTCAGGGGAGCACATGCCGCGCTGGGAACTGAACCCAGCCCGTTGCGCCCGCCTGTCATATGCAAGGGAGCGCCCCTCCTGCTGGGCATCTCTCTAGTCCCTGCCTGGTCATTTTGAAGAGGGGTTAGAGATCGGCTGCTGGAAATAGACCAGTGGGCTGGTGTTCCGTTTCAGGGAGTGGAAATCACTATCATTAATATTTTTGGTTTGGGGGCCACACCCAGTGGTGCTCAGTACTTCCTCTGGCTCAGGGTTCAGGAATCACTTGTGGCAGTGCTCGGGGGACCATATGATGTGCTGGGGATCGGACCTGGGTCGGCCATGTGCAAGGCAAACGCCCTCCCGCTGTTCTGTCTCCCTGGCCCCTTTTTTTTTCCTTTTTGGGTCACACCCGCAATTCCCTGAAGTTACTCCTGGCTAGGTCGGCAAGGCAAACGCCCTCCCTGCTGTGCTATGGCTCCAGCCCCAGGGCGTCTTATTTCCGACTGTTGCATATTCCTGCTCTCATCTTCCTACACCTTCTCCCCATCTGGACTGTGAGTTTTTAGATGGTTAAAAAAAACTTGGCAGGGGCTGGAGCAATAGCACAGCGGGGAGGGCGTTTGCCTTGCATGTGGCCCACCCAGGTTCAGTTCCCAGCATCCCGTATGGTCCCCCGAGCACCGCCAGGAGTAATTCCTGAGTGCAGAGCCAGGAGTAACCCCTGAGCATCGCTGAGTGTGATGCAGAAAGAAAGAAAGAAAGAAAGAAAGAAAGAAAGAAAGAAAGAAAGAGAAAGAAATTTGGCAAAGATCTATCTTTTAAAATTTTGTGTTCTGAATTAACTGGTTGTTTTGGTATTAAGCTGTAGTCTGTTTTTCTGGGGCCACACCAGGTGTTGCTCAAGGCTTGCTCCTTCCTGGCAGTGCACTCAGGAATCACTCCTGGCAGGGATACTGGGGTTCGAACCCCGGTCAGCAGCGTGCAGTACAAGCGCCCTACCCACTGTACATCTCTCTGGCTCTTGTATTTTCTGTATCTGGTACAGTGCGTTTATGGATCATTTTTTGACGAGATTTTGAGATTCTGGTCATTCTTTGAATTTGCTTTTTTCTTCATGGTGATTTTGATTTGCAGATGATACTCTTGAAACTCCTGGCCGAGACCTTGAGCCGCGGGGAGTCCCATGTGTGCTCAGCCTGATGTGTGACTCTCGGAAAGGTTTGAAGTTTTTGTTTTCCTTTGGGCCACACTGGTGGTGCTCAGGGTCGGCACGGTGTTGGGGGCTGAGTCGCGTGCAGTCACTGTCTCCCAGGAAGCCCCTTCACTCCCGGGCTGGGCCGACTCCTGGCTCTGCCCCGGGACCAAACCAAGGCAGGCTCGTGGAACAAACGCCCGAGACCCGGCACTGCCCGGCCCCCGTGGCCCCACTTCTGGAAAATTTGCCAGCGAATTGGAGTGGGTTTGGAGCAGACCACCTAATTAATTTCCCACGTCAGTTTAAAATAAAAATCTCGGTGTTCCAGGTTTCTCTGGAGCAGGTATATCTCGGTTTACCATCGAGCCTTGAACTGACTCACTGAGATAGGAATCTTTTGCAAGTGACTGAAAATATGTTGACTTTTGGCGTGGTTGAATGGGGAGGAAGAGATTACATACAGTGGAATACTATTCAGCCTTATAGAGGAGGGAGGTTCTGGCTTATGGTACAGCCTGGGTTAGTCTTGTGGACATTGTACGGAGGGAAATTAGCCAGTCGGAAAAAACCCGCTTATGTTTTGTTTTCACACTCCGCGATGCTCAGGGCTTCCTCCTGGCTCTGTGTTCAGGGATCGCTCCTGGCAGGGCCTGGGGGGCCGTACGGGGTGCCAGGGAACAAACCTGGGCTAATGTCTGCAAGGTACGGGCCTTCCCCGGCCCCAGGATTCCACTTCGGTGTGAGGTCCCTGTGCTCACAGTCGCCCCGGGGCTGGGCTGGGAGGACGGAGCATTGTTTGACGTGCAACAGAGCTCCGTTTCCAAGTTAGTTCGGATGGTGCTGGGACGGTTGCACAGAGTGAGAGTGTGTTGTCATCCGGCTGGACATTTAAAGTTGGTGACGAGGGTTATCTGTGTAACCTATATTATATTTCAGTTTAAAATTGGGGTGAAACACAGATGTTTCACATTAAGACTGGCATGTTTCAGCATCTTCCCCCCCCCTTTTATGTGCCTTTTAAAGGTTCACACCTGGCGATGCTCAGGGGTTCCTCCTGGCTCTGCATTCAGGAATTATTCCTGGCGGTGCTCGGGGGACCCTGTGGGATGCCGGGGATCAAACCTGCGTGCGAGGCAAGCGCCCTCCCCCCATACTGTTACTTGGGCCCCATGTGTCAGCATCTTGAGTAACCTGAGGTCTGTCAGCTACAGAGCAGGAGAGGAGGCGGTTGTTAGGGTGTTTCCAACAGTGGGGTCGGTCTTGACTCCCCTGGGCTCGGGAATCAGAAAAATAGGTTGCAGGTTGTCAGACAGCTAACGCAGAAACAAAACCCAACGCTTATTAGTATTTATTTATTAAATCCATCACATTATTCCTTCTAGTCCATCTGCCGCCACTCGGGTGGGGGTGGTCCTAGAAATTTGGGGCAGTTCTCCGGGAGTTTTTCCCACCAGCCGGTGTCGGGCCCCCAGGCTGATGGCCCAGGGTTCCAAGTCTGGCTCCTGGGCCGGAGGGAGGGTCCATGCGTAAGGGACTTTCCTTTCCGCTGACTCAGGTTCCAACCCGGGCACCGCAGGTAGCCAGAGCCGCCCCAGGAGTGACCCCTGAGCACAGACAGCAGCTGTCGGGGCCTGAGCTGCTGTGTGGACTGAGTTTCCTCCGGATCTGAGGCTGAGTGAAGTGACTCGCCCTCACAGGTCACGCAGCCCAGGGCCCAAGACACGGCCTGGACGCAGGCAGGCGCCGGGGCTGGCAGGCACACGCCACTCCCTGACGTGCTATGAGGGCAGAGCCTCCGCCTCCACGGGCCTGGGCGCCTCGGCGCCGCTGTCACCGCATCTGGGTTTCTGTTCCTGGGTTTAGTCACCGTCCAGAGTTTCACTGTGCCGGAGTCTGAGGCAAAGGCCGGCCCTGACTGCTTCATTCCTTGGCGAGGGGGTGACCGTGGGGTCCGTGCTTGCTGAGGGGCGTGACTGGGGTCAGTGTTTTGTCAGGGGTGTTGAATTGGCCTTTCTTCCTGGCCGGTGCTCCCAGAGCAGGTGATGTGCTCCCCGGGGCCGTGGGGATGGTCTCAGCCGTCCCAGGCCCCACTGGAAAGAATTGCACCGCAGCTCTCGAACAGCGAGACTGCGGAGGAGAGAGAAGTGCCTCTCCTGGAACATTCCCTGAAAGCCGAGTGGAGCATTCCGGGAAGAGATAAGGGGGTAGGAGATAAGTGGACCGCAGGCTGTTGGGTCACTGTTCCTGTCAGGGCCCCTGCGTGTCCCCGGTGGCCCCCAGCAACATACGGTCTGGCCCCTTAAGCCGCAGAACAGCACGGGCCAGAGCTGCTCAGCGCTGGGCACGGAGGAGGTCCAGACCCCGTCGTCAGCACGTGTGGTCACCAGGCACTAGAAGGAGTGACCCCTGGGCACAGCCGGGTGTGGCCCCCAGTAAGAAGGTCGGACACAGAAGGGAGTTTGTGCTCTGCAGCCTGAGCTATCGCCGCGGCCCCCGGAGGTTTTCTTTCTTGGGGGGGGGCCATAGCTGGTGGTCTCAGAGGTTACTCCTGGCTCTGCATCTCGGGATCACTCTCCTGGTGGGGCTTGGGGAACCATATGGGGCACGGGGGATCGAACTGGGGTCAGCCACGTGCAAGGCAAGCGCCTCACTCTCTGTCCTATGGCTCCGGCCCCCTGGGGTGAATATTCTTTTTTTTTTGTTTGTTTCCAGCTTTTTGGGTCACTCCTGGCAGGGCTCAGGGGACCATATGGATGCTGGGGAGTGGACTGCTGTCGTTCTGTGGGCTTTGCTAGCATTGCGGTGGCATTTCTCTTCCGTATCTCTGTCCTGCGCGAAGTATTCCTCTCTGGTCCTCCCCCTGCAGTGACCTTGTTTCGTTGACTGGATTGTCCTTAAAGACAGTCGCCGCTCTGCTTCCTGCCGCGGAAGCCTGTTGGCGCAGACGGGCTGTGTGTGCCCCACTGGTGGCGGGCGGCCACCCTCGAGCACGGGCCCACGCTGAGCCGGGTCCCACAGCGGGAACAGTGGCTCGTCTGTCCCCCTTGGCCTTGACCGCGCTCTCAGTGTGTGACCGGAAGGGAAAGTAGGGCTCCTGGCTGCTGCCAAGGGCATCGGCCGCCCGGGGCGCCCTCCCTGCCAGGCTCTCCCAGCCCTGCCCCTGCCGCTGTGCTGAACTGGGAAAGCCCTGCACCCTGGACACAGTGAAGCGCCTGCCCTTGCTCGGGGCGGACCCTGCCGAGATTCCCCTGGGGGTCAGGGTGCCCGCACCGGGGCCCAGTGGAATTGGGTTTCTCCCCCAGGAGGGGGCCTGCACCGTGGCCGAGCCTACAGCCTGCCCACTGCCTCAAGCCACTCGCACTGCCACGGTTCTGGGTTTGCCGGCACGGCTGTCCCCAGCCCTGCTGACGTGTGCCCGATTCGCCCCTGTGCCCGGCGTTCAAGAGAGCGGTTGTGGGATCAGCCAGTGGCTTTCTTTTATTTATTTTTGGGGGACGGGATGGGGGGATCACGCCTGGTGGTGCTCAGGGATCACTCCTCATGGGGCTCAGGGGCCCATCCAGGGTGCTGGGGATCGAACCCGGACCGGCCGTGTGCCAGGCCAGTGCCCTGCCGCTGTCCTGTCTCTCGGCTCCACCACTTGGTTCCGTTGCTGTTTCTGGGCCTGGCCCGGCAGTGCTGAGAGGGTCGGGTACCGTGGGGCGCCAGCACCGCCTCCTCCCCAGGGCTGGGATGCTGGCGCTTGCAGACAGGCTGGGCTCCGGGTCGCTGGGCCCCGCTGCAGCCGCCTTGAACCCTAGCTCACAGGCTTTGCCCGCTCTCCATTACAGGGGACGGTGCCTTTCGGGTGGGCAGAGGTGGGGCCACATCTGGCAGTGCCCGGGGCCCATCTGGTCTCTGTGTTGGTGCTGAAGGGATCAGGAAGTGACAGGGAGTGGACCAAGGGCAGTCACGGGTAAGGCAAGGGCCCTCTGCTGTCTGGCCCCCGTAGAAGGGACATTTCTCGGGGTGACGCCAGAGCGCATCCCAGTTTATGTCGTCAGAGCCTCCAGCGTCACACTTGGCTCTGGAAAACTCCTTAAGATCTGTTGTTCCTTCCGATCAGGGCCAGGAGTGATCCCTGAGCACCATCGGGCGTGGCCCAGCCCCCGTGCACCCCAAGACTAACTGAGATAAGAATAGAATTTAGAGTGTCAGGAGAGAGTTCAGCAGGCAGGGCGCTTGCCTTGCCTACCAGATGGCTCGCCAGGCCTTGATTCCCGGCATTCAATATGGTCCCCTGAGCCCACCAGGATAATCCCTGAGCACTGCCCGATATGGCCCCCAAACCGAAACAAAAACCCGAAAAGTAGAATTTAGAGGTCCATAGAGATAGTATAGGGTTCAGGCACTTGTCTCTTTCTTTTGGGCCATGCGTGGTGATGCTCAGGGCTCTTCCTGGCTCTGCACTCAGGACTTACTCCTGGCGGTGCTCAGGGGACCATATGGAGAGCCGGTGCTCGAACCCGGGTCGGCTGTGTGCAAGACCTTAACAGCTGAACTATTGCTCTGGCCCCTGAAGTACTTGTCTTTTTTTTTTTTTTTTTTTTTTTTTGCTTTTTGGATCACACCCGGCAATGCACAGGGGTTATTCCTGGCTCATGCACTCAGGAATCACTCCTGGCAGTGCTCGGGGGACCATATGGGATGCTGGGAATCGAACCTGGGTCGGCCGCGTGCAAGGCAGACACCCTACCTGCTGTGCTATCGCTCCAGCCCCTGAAGTGCTTGTCTTAGTCAAGAGTGGCTCCAAACCAAACATGACCCCCCACCCCGCCTTCCCACCACATGCACACACAAATTGAGAAATTTTTACTAATGTTGGCATGAAGTGGTAGATAGGAGAAGTATACTTTAATTTCTTTGCCTGTTTGTGTTGGGTTTTGGGTCGCACCCGGCGATGCTCGGGGCTTACTCCCGGCTCTGCATTCAAGAGTCACCCCGGGTGGTGCTCGGGGGGCCCTGTGGGGTGCTGGGGCTTGAACCTGTGTCGGCTGTGGGTAAGGCAAGCGCCCTACCCTCTGTACTATAGCTCCTGCCCTGGTCTGTCTTAAGAAGAAAGCTCTGGAGGAGATAGCTTAAGGACGGTTACCGTGGTTGAATCTCTGAGCCGTTTTGAGGGGGTGAGATACTGGGTCACACCCAGTGGCGCTCAGGGCTTACTCCTGACTCAGTGCTCAGAGGGTTACTCCTGGTGGTGCTCAGGGGACAGTTGCCTGCAAGCTATCCCATCACCCTTGCCCTGGCCCCAATAGTGGACATTTCTGCTTTTTGTGTGCGTGTGTTTGGGGGGGGGGGTCCACACCCAGCTGTGCTTGGGACTTACTCCTGGCTCTGGGCTCAGGGATCACTCCTGGCGAGCTTCAGGGACCCTCTGGGGTGCTGGGGATCGAGCCCGTGTTGGCCTTGTGTGAGGCGAGCGCCCTGCCGCGTGTCGGGGGCTTTGAGTGTAGTTTCATTATTCTTTTGGTTCTGGGTATCAAACTCGGGGCATCCCACGCGCAGGCGGGTCTCTGCTGCCGGGCTCCCTCCCTGGCCAGTAGTGGGGCTTGGGCTTAATTACTAGAAGGATTGGGACTTGCAGGAATGTTCCGGGGGCTCCCAGGGTCGGGGGTTCTCAGGCTTGTCCCCTCCAGGGCCCCTGCGTTTGCAGGCGCACACATCCAGTCCCACGCACTGGGAGCAGAGAGGAGCGGGGGGGCGGAGGCCGAGGCCGGACACTCACTGTCCTTTTGTCTCTGACAGGGGAGGCCTCAGCAACATGCTGTTCCAGTGCTCCTTCCCCGACACCCTGGCCACGGTGGGCGACGAGCCGCGCAAGGTGCTGCTGCGACTGTACGGGGCCATCCTGAAGATGGTGAGTGGGACGCGGCGGGGCGCCAGTGCGAGCTCTGGTTGGTTGGACGGGCTCGTGTGTGCGCCCTCGGTGAGATCCTCTGTCTGCTTAATGCTTATTAGCCAACCTGTACAAACAGTCCTGGTTTTTCCCTCCAGAAAGAGCGACGCTGTTAAGTCGTGGGTGGTGTCTGTGAGGCCGGTGCTTTCCGCACATCATCACTCAGGCTGCAGTGTAATCACCCTCGCCCTGAGCACAGAGTCCGCGCTGTTCAGGTTTCTTACCGCCACCTGATCTCAAAGCGTCTTGATTGTTGCCCGGTCTTCACCGGTTGGGGGATACGCCGAGGACCCGGTTGTTGATTTCGATTTTAAACCTCTACCGGGAATGTCTCGTCCCGCGGCCCGACACAGTTTTGGCCGTGCAGTTCCCTGGCAGTGCTGTTTAGCATCCACTTCCCTTTTCTTGGGGAGAGCCGGTCAAGAAGTTGCCTGGCTTCACTTTTCCAGAGGTCGGTCTAAAACGCAGGTCACGTCCAAGTCAGTGAAAACTAGGTTTTGGAAATACCCAAAACCGGACTGGCACTGTGGGTGTCAGTCCATGTGGGAATTGGCCCTGGGGCCCCAGAGGTAGGGCAGTGGGCCAGGGTTCAGTCCCCTGACACCCCGTACGGTCCCCTGAGCACAGCTGGCAATGGCCCCAACCCAGACACAGACAGACCAAAAGGAGTCAAAGTGTGCTTGTGAGGGGCCTTCTCCACCTGGGCCCGGAAGTGGCCGTTTCTCGCCCAGTGGGGCCCACGCCGTGGCTGGACCCTGGGAGCAGTGGCCCCGTGCCACGTGCCCGGGGCTGTCCGTGTCTCCGAGTGGCAGTGTCCCAGCTCAGCGTTTGAGAACCCGGACGATGTCCTCTGGCCCCTGTAACGACATCCGTCTCTGGCTGTTGTGCTTTGAGCACCGTGGTGGGCGATAGGGTTCATTTGTTCCCAGCTGACCAGAGTGCTGGCGTTGTGCCTGCTGGCCTGCAGTGCCCAGGTGGCCAGTGGACAGAGGTGAGGAGCGGAAATGGCACTGGGCTCCTCTCGGAGTATCAACCCCCGGGGGCCGGGCTGCTGACTGAGCCCCCCGCAGTCGGGACAGATGCTTCCCTCCTCCCTGAGGAGAGTGACTAGACACTGATACTGGGTCCCTTTGAATCCAGCTAACCACTCATAGTAGCCCCCTAGAGTAGTTAAACACAGTAAAAACGTCCGGGGAGAAAATCCACAAATTCTGTGTCCCTGTGTTTAAGGAGAAGGGAGCCTTGGGATCACAGGACGCAGAGGGCAGAATCATTGAAGTCATTTGATTTTTATGTTTGTTTGCATTTGGGGTCACACTTGATGGTGCTCAGGGGTTCCTCCTGACTCTCCACTCAGGAATCACTCCTGGCAGGGCTTGGGGACCATGCGGGATGCCGGGGATTGAACCTGGGTTGGCCGTGTGCAGAGCAGACACACTACTGCCCCGGCCCCTGAAGTCATTGGAAGTAGAGTTAATTCGGAGTCCGGCTGTGGCCACACGCGTCCTGGCTGGGCTGGGAGCACCCCCACCGACAGGCTGAGCTGCGCGGGAGAGGGAGCCCGGCTGGCCAGCTGCCGTGGGGCTCGGTGGCTCGAGGAGGCCAAGGGAAGGGACGTGGAGCAGAGACGGACAGGGAGAGGGGTCGGTGCGGGTGGGTGAGCCGGCGGCCACGCTGTGCCTCCACACAGCAGACAGCTCGCTCATTTTTGTTGGAAAAACGCTGTTCTTTGCTGATAGGTTGGAGTCTCTCTTCTCAGTGTAATGACTGAGTGGAGTCGATTCGTCTAAATACTGAGAAGCCCAGAGCCTCACACGTAAGCATGTTTCGTGACCCACCGCCAGCGAGCACAGTGCCGGGAGCCCGGCTGGCCAGCTGCCGTGGGGCTCGGTGGCTCGAGGAGGCCAAGGGAAGGGACGTGGAGCAGAGACGGACAGGGAGCTGCCGGCGCCTTTATTATTATTATTTTTTTATTTTTTACTTTCTTGCTTTTTGGGTCACACCCAATGATGCACAGGGGTTCCTCCTGGCTCTGCACTCAGGAATCACCCCTGGCGGTGCTCGGGGGACCATATGGGATGCTGGGAATCGAACCCTGGTCGGCCGCGTGCAAGGCCGACGCCCTCCCCGCTGTGCTATTGCTCCAGCCCCGGGCAGCTTTAGAAGTTGAGCTCGACAGGGATTTCACCATCGATCGTCAATGTTTTCCCCAAATATTTTGCACGTGGTTTAAGTTTCCCCCACCCCCTGGGCTGGGAGCACGGTCTCAGGCGTGAATCTGGCCTGCAGAAAGGGAGCAGCTAGGGGTCACGCTGAGGCTCCTCCTCTGTCAGAGCAGAAGTCACAGAGCCTGTTGTGCTGGTGAGAAAGGGCCGCAGTTAGGAGCAGTGAAAGCAGACCCGGAGCCCAGGCTTCCGTCACGTGTGGAGTCAGGATGGAATTGAACGTGACCCAGCCCCCAGGCCCTGCCCTCCTGTCTCCACGCCCAGGGCCACCCCCCCAGGGTGCTGGCACCCGCGCCTCCTTTGGGAGAGGCACACGGGTGGACGTGTCACCACCGGGTGCGTGTGCGCCTGGCTAGTCGGCCTCTCCCGTTCTCCTCGTGAGCTTTGGGATTTTTACCTTTGAGAATCAAATCCAAGTAGAACTGCCGAGCGCTCTGAGTCCCAGGCAAGTGATGATTTCAGATGCCGAGACAGTCTTCAGCTTTCCCACTTTCCATCATCGTGGCTCTTGGAGCCGGGTGGCGGCCCTTCTTCCATAGTCGCAGTGAAGTGGCTGGGGCTTGGTCACCACTGGGGCCAAGGCCATGCTGTCCCCGGGAAGGCCAGCCTGGCACTCCCAGCTCTGCTCGCCTCCGGTCCCCAGGACTTCCAGGAGAATCTGAATGGGACAAGATTGAGACGAGACACGAGGCCTTAAGAAAGAGGTCCACAGTATTAGTGTTTAAACACCCTTAACCAGGATCCGGGTCTGAACTTAAGGTGGTATATATATCACTGTAATTTAGTCTTAGACTCTTAGAGTAGCTTTAATTTTAATGAGGAGGTTATTTTCTTAGCTTCTTACTTGAAGAAAACTGAGTTCAACTTTTTTATAAGCGTATTCAGCAGCTCTTCATAACAGATAATGCGAAACATATTATTTCGGTTGTGTTTTGGGACAGGGATTGGGGTTTGAGATGGAAACATCCCGAATTTGGTGGTGGGAAGGTGTATGGTGGTGGGATTGGTGTTTGAAAATTGAATGTAGTCAAACATTGTGAACTAACTTACAAAATTTAAAAATTAAAATAAAAGGTAATGTGGAATTCATTCCCAATTCAATCAGCTTAATCAATGGCTAAATAAATAGCAGTGCTCCTACATTATTGGGGGAAAAAAACCCTGAGTTCAACCATAAAACCATCATTAACCAAAGCAAGACAGTAAATAGCCGTTTCGAGGCACCAGTCTGTCTTTGCAGAAGGAAACTTCTAGAAGAGAGCGCAGAATAGCAAGGTTGCTCTCCGTGTAACTTGATTTCCCCCTTCTGATCCTGGGAAGGAACATGAGCTCTGCGGTGCCCGGTAGCAGCCTTCGCTGCGTACAGTGACCAGTTTGCTTATTTGTCCTGAGTTGTGGAAGACACAAATGTCAGTGCGTCTTGTCCACTCGGCGTCGCCTGTGCGTGTGTGTGTGTGTGCGTGTGTGTGTGTGTGTGTGTGTGTGTGTGTGCTGTGGGTGAGCAATCTGCCTCCCTGGGCAAGAAGGTTCCTGATACACTTCGACCGTCTCTCTTGAGCGTCGTCTGGGAAAATGTTGTCTTGTCTCTTGAGTACTAGAAGGCAAATCTTAGTGCTTGTTTGACTGCTGACCTTCATATAATGAAAAACGCCAAGGCACAACGCAGGTGTGATTCGGTGACAGGAAAGACACGGTCCTTAGATTCCAGGAAAGCCATGGCATCTTACCCTCAGAGAGATTAGAAATTAAGCCCCACTCGAAAATGTGGACCCTCCCACAGAGGGGAGCAGCGCGCCGGGCTGTGGCTCCGAGGAGGGGACTCTGAGGGCCTCTCCTGCCGGACACGGGCGCTGACCGCGTAGACGTGGGCGCTCAGCGTGCTCCCGGGCGTTGCAGCCTGGTCGCTGGGGGCCCACTACTGCGAACCATCCGGATGTCTCTGAATTAAGTTGACTTTTTGCTGCGTCAGAAACAGCCCCTTGCACCTCCATACAGTGCGGTCACAGGCGGCCCCAAGCAGTCTGTGCGGACACAGCGCTGGGCGCCAACACCTCTCCGCGCTGGGCACGTTCCCATGGGCGTTGGGCCTCTTGTTTCTGGGCCTCTCCTCGGCTCATCCCCCTGGGACGTCGCCAGTGACTCCAGCCCTCCCGTGCCTGCTCTGTCGTGCGCCTCTGGGGACACCACATACTCCCGTGTAGCCTGGACATGGGAAAGTGTCTGTCCGCGGCTCTCGGCGGGCGCGGGGACGCCACCTCAGCTGTGTGCCTGTCTTTTCCGCTGCAGCCTTGGCCGTGCTGTCATGCCTGGAGCACTCCGGTTTCCAGGTGACAGACACAGACACAAGTCACCATATAGTATGAATCCCCTGAAGTTGAGCGTTCTCCACCGCTTCCTGCCTTTCTGTAGTTCTGGGTTTTAAGAAATGCTTTGTGGTTTTTTGTTTTTTTCTCTTTGGGTCACACCCGGCGATGCACAGGGCTGACTCCTGGCTCTGCACTCAGGAATCACTCCTGGCGGTGCTCGGGGGACCCTATGGGATGCTGGGGGTTGAACCCGGGTCAGTCACGCGCAAGGCCAATGCCCTCCCCGCTGTGCCATCGCTCCAGCCCCAAGAAATGCTTTTTAAAAAGAAAGCTGTCCCGCTTTTGCCCAGAGGCACCAGCTTTGGCGTCGGCCTCGCTGGGAGGTGCAGTGAGTGTGGCTCTGAGCGCTGGGGGCCCCGCCCGTTTCTTCTGTTTCCTCAGTAGAAAATGGCAAACTCGGGGCGTTGGGCCTGGCGGGCCAGGCCTCCTCAGGGCCTCTCGGCGGAGGAATGCTGTGATGCTCTGGTCCAGGCTTTCTTACTGCTCCTAGCAGAGAGCTTCGTTCCTCTCTCCGTGAGCCCCCAATACTGTTGGGGAGCTCACAGCCCCCCAGTCCTGCCCACACACACTTAGAGCCTCGGCCTGCAGCAGCCCTGGGGTTGGGGCCCACGCACGGGCCTTCTGGGGCACTGGACAGGGAGTCCTCTGCTGGCCCCCACGCTTCTCAGCGCTGTCTTTTGCCTGCCCAGAGTGTTGTCGAAGTTCTGGCTTGGGCCCGGGGCGTGTCTCGGTGGTAGCGTTTTGCCTCGAGTGCTCGGTGCTCTGGGTTCGGCCCCGGTGCTGCCAGAGACACTTTCCTCGTGGACTTCTGTCTCCTCATGCCCGAGGGTTAGCACCCGGTCCTGCTGCGTTCAGGCGCTGGGACTGGGGCCAGGGCCCGTAGGACAGCAGGCAGGGCACTCGCCTTGCACGCGGCTGACCCGGGTCTGGTCCTCAGCGCCTGTGTAGCCCCCCCCGAGCGCTTCCAGCAGTAATTCCCGAGCTGCGCCCTGGCACCCTGGGTGTGGCTCCCAACCCAACAAGGCCTAGGCTGTTTGGGGGTAACTGAGGGTTGTTGATGACTTCATCATTTTTTCCACAGAGGCACCAATATTGCTTCATGCCTTTGGTGTTGCTACACTGCGTCCACTGCCAGGAAGGATCCTTCCACTGCCTGGGGTATCCCTGGGGGTCAGGGAAGGTTCTGCGGAGACTTCCACACAGTGTTAGAAATCACTTGTCTGATGCTGAGCAACTGGACAGCAGGAGGCACTTTCTTTGCCTGCCGCTGACCTGGCTTCAGCCCTGGTATCACGCAGGGTCCCCCGAACCCCGCCAGGAGGAACCGCTGAGCAGGGCCAGGTGTGGCCCCAAAACAGAACAAAGGAAAGGACCCCGTGGTCTGAATTTCTTTCTTTTCTTTTCTTTTTTATTTTTTTGCTTTTTGGGTTACACCCGGCGATGCACAGGGATTGCTCCTGGCTCTGCACTCAAAAGCTACTCCCGGCGGTGCTCAGGGGACCAGATGGGATGCTGGGAATCGAACCCGGGTCGGTCGCGTGCAAGGCAAACGCCCTACCCGCTGTGCTATCACTCCAGCCCCATCTGAATTCTTAAAAATCACAGGAGCAGTAGTACAGGAGGTCTGGCACTTGCCTTGCACTTGGCTGACCTGAGTTCGAGCCCCGGCACCCCGTGTGGTCCCCTGATCATGGCCAGGACGAATTCCTGAGCGCAGAGTCGGCAGGGCGCCCCTGAGCCTCGCCAACTGCCAGATGAGGCACAGACACCACCACCACCACCAAAAAGAAAAAAAAAACAAGTCACAGGCAGCTCCCAGAAGCTGGACATGCGCAAGTCACTGTTGGCTCATATTTTAATGCGGTTCTGTAAAACCTTCCCATGAGCTGCTGCAAACAGCACAGAGGCGGTCAGGAGAGAAACCAGGGGGGAGGCCCATGAGGGCGACCCGGGGACGTGCTCCGTGTACAGCTGACGGCCCCTGGCCGCTGTCCACCTCGGGCAGCCTGCCCGGCCTCGCTTTCAGAGCGAGGGGGAGCCTTGGGAAACCGAGCCTGCACTGGGACGCGCTTTTTGTCTCGAGTATAAAAGCCTTTCTCAAGTGAAGTGTTTCAGGGAAGCAGCATTCGAAGCCTGCGCCAAAGGCATCGTCCAAGTGCCAGGCGCTTCTCGGAGCTGCTTTGGGTCTGGGCGCGGGAGGTGCCCCGGGCTCACGGCGCGCCCCGCTCCCGAGCCTCACCCCTGCTCCCCACACTCGGTAGAAGTAAGTGTGCGAGGGGGAAATTCCGTTTCCTCCTCCGCCTGGCTAATGGGTAATGGTACTTTCTGGAATTCAGGTCTTAAATTTTAAAGTTTGTTGAGTGAGCAGTTCCCGAGGTAGGATGGAGATGAATTCCTGGCAGTGCCCGGGCCCCTGAGCATCCCCGGGACCACCCAGAGCACTGTGGAGTGTGGCCCCTCCCTCTCTCTTCTTCCCCCGCTTTTTACGTCACCCCTGGCAGTGCTCAGGGGTAACTCCTGGCTCTTCACTCAGAAATCACCGTAGCGGAGCTTGGGGAACCATGCGGGATGCCGGGGGTCGACCCCGAGTCCCCCAACCCCGTACTATCACCCCGCCCCTCGCCTCACCTTTCTTCGGGGAGTTTCCATCTAGACCATCAAAGCTCTTTAAAAAGACACGAGCCCTATAATTCTCACGTCAGATTTTTTTTTTTGATTGTTTGGGTCACACCCAGTGATGCACAGGGTTTACTCCTGGCTCTGCACTCAGGAGTTACTCCTGGCGGTGCTCAGGGGACCCTATGGGATGCTGGGGATGCTGGGAATCGAACCCGGGTTGGCTGCGTGCAAGGCAAACACCCTACCCACTGTGCTATCGCTCCAGCCCTCTCACATCAGATTTTTAAGTAATTACTGAATATAAAATCATTTGTCGTCAGATTTGTAATAGGGAGCATTTGGATTTTATTATATGATTTAGGGAATATCTTATTTATTTGGGCCATGCCCAGCGACGCCCAGGGCTTTACACCTGACTCTGCTGAAGGGGCACTCCTGAGGGAGTATTCCTGGCTGGTCTCCAGGGACCTGGTTGTGTTTGGGTTCCAACATGGCTGTCCCCTTGTGTTACCTCTCCAGTCCCTTATGAAACTTTCATTAGAATTTAAAATAGTTGGAGGAAAATTTGGAGCCTACGAACGGTTTGAGGCTCTTTGTGTTCCTGGAGAGAGCAGACGCCATTGGGCTACGCTGGCACATGACAGGGATGAATGGAGACGTTACTGGCGCCCACTCGAGCAAATTGATGTGCAACGGAATAAGTGACAAGTGACTTTTTTTTTTTTGCTCACTCTCTATGTGTGTGTATATTTACACACATGTGTACTGAGGCGACGGAACGCGGGCTTCAATGGTGTTCTGACAGGGCAGGGCCGGCTCAGTACTTCATGTGGAAACATGTATTTATTACATCCATGAAGACAGGCCTGTTACGGTTGGCGCCTGGGCACGGAGTGGCGGCTTCCGAGAGCACCGTCCGAGGGAAGGGTCTTCTGTGACTCAGGACCCCCCACTGCAGCTCCCTAAGATCCAGATCGAAAATAGCAGCCCCGTAGCCCTTGAGGATGTCCGAAAGCGGTGCCCAGGTCCAACCCCGTTCCCGCCGCAGGTCACGGCCCTGCTGACTCCCGCTGCCACCAGCCTCTTGGAGCTCCCGGGAGCCAGGGCAGCAGGGGGCTCTGGGGCTTAGCACCCCCTTCCATCAATACAGTTCTCTCGTGCCAGGGCGCCGGCTGGCCTGTCCCCCTACACCAAGGCCTGTCCCCTCTGCTGGGGCCTGCCCCCTACTGTGCCCCCTCTGGCCTGCCCGCCCGTGCCCTGTTCCTTGCGTGGGCGTCGCTGCATGGGGGTTCCCTCTGCAGCCCCCCGCTCCTCACTGGGACCGACCCATAGTAGGCACACAGTGGAGTCCCACTGAGGAACGCCAGAGTCAAGTCCCAGGTGACACACACGGAACAGGGGCCCTGAAGTTAGGGGTCAGGCCTTGCCGCCTCCTCCCACCTGGCGAAGGCTGCCACTCTCTTCCTCGGGCCTCACGGTTTTGCAGCTCATCGTGAAGGGATTTAACCCGTGGTGCTTTTTTGTCAGAGAAACGCAGGACAGAGAGAGAGAGCAGCGAATAGTCCCCGTTTGTACTCTGCACTTCGTACAGGATGTCCCCTCCTGGGGGCTACCGTGTGCCTGCCCGTGCCTTGGGCCGCCCTGGGCACCTGCCTGGGCGCTGGCGAGCAGGACGAGGCTCCCCCGCCGCCCGGAGCAGGCGTCCTTGGCACCGCGGTGGAAGGGAAGGGGGTTGTTCCTGGGGCCTCCGAGAACTCGCCCGTCCACCTTCAAAGCGCTTCCCTGTGGGCAGGCCCGGTGTCACGTGGTAGGGGCCTTCCCCGTGCCAGTGTTTGGACTCGGGATCCTGACACGAGCAAGTTTCGGGGCTGTCCTGGCGAGCGTGGCGTGCGCCCTCCCCCTGCCCTGCCCGCACGGCTCTTGCCGCTGCCTCCATTTCCTGCTGACGCAGCTGGGCCGGAGCGTGACCCGGTGTCTGTGGCCGGAGGACCCCGCCGACCCTCCCTGCGCAGTGACACTGGGACAAGGTTCGCCCCGTCGACTGCACGCCCCATCCTGGTGAAGGGGGGTGGCTGAGAGCGGGCTCAGGGGCGAGTGGGACAAGTCCCGCACTGAACACGAGTGTGGGCTGAGTACCCCCCTCGGGCACCCCGGCTGGCCTGGTGGCCGCGGCTGGTGTGGTCACGGTGCCGCCTCTCACCGGAAGTGTTTGCTTTTTCTCCCCCGTAGAGGTCCTTTAATACGGAGGGATCCGAACAAGCTCAGAAAGAAAGTGAATGTCAAGTGAGTGAGTTCCCAGGCGTCTGGGCGAGGGCGACCTGCTCTGGGCGGCCTGTCTCAGTGGACAGCTGCGCCAGAGGGCCTGGCGTGTCCCGGTCCTGCTGGGAGAGCAGAGTCAGGAGCCGGCGTGCAGGAGCCGTGCTCGGTGCGGAGAGGGCGGGTGGGCGTCTGGCCGTGTGTTTGCGCGGGGGGCAGCACCCAGTTCCACGGCTGCCTGTGGTGTGGGGGGTGGCCATCCCGGGGGGCAGCAGCCTGTGGTCCTCCCCTGCTCCCGCCGGCACCCAAGAGGCTCCCCAAGGGCTGGTCTGTTCTGGAGAGACACGTGCACCTTCAAGGGAGGAGTGGGGTGACGGCTGCGCCCAGAGGGGCATGTCCGACTGCCTCCCCGTCCTCCCCGCTCCAGGAGCGTGCTCTCACGCTACTCTGGCTCTCCTGGTGTCCAGGGGCCGCGCCAGGTGGTCTGTCTGTGGGCACATGGCCCCTGGCAGCGCCTCTGTGACAGTCGCAGATGGTGCGTTTGGGGCCAGCGGGCTGGGTTCAGGGCTGAGGGCGTCTCTCTGCTGGAAGCCGCTGGCCGAGTGGGGACCCCCCCACCCCCGGCCTCCTTCTAACTCGGGTCCTTGAGCGCCCTGAGCCCGTCCCTGACTCGACGTCCCTGCTCCCCGCCACCGCCCCCAGGGCCATTGTCACCCCTCACTCCTTGTCCGGCACTTTGTGACTTCCTGGGGCCCGGTGCCGGGTGCCCAGTGGACACCCGTGTTTCCTGGATGGGTAGTCGGGGACCCACTTTGGAAGCAGAGTGGACAGTTTCTGACTTAGGCATCAAGGTCTGTCCCGAGGAGGGGGCGGCTGGCTGTGTACACCCCAAGGGGTGGCGGGCACGGGGCTCAGCCAGGTCCCTCCGTGCCTCGCAGCAGGCGGAGGAAGGAGGGGGACCAGGGCATTGATAGTGGGGCGAGGCTCCCCCCTCACGCTCCCACCTCCCTCATTTCCGCGTCCACCCTCCCTGCTCCCCTCTCTTGCCCCCCACCCCCATCTCGAGGGTCTCCCCCGCACACACAGCATCAGGAGTCCCAGGCCCCGCTAGTGGATCTGCGTGGGAGCCGACAGCCCCGAAGGAGTGGCCACCACGGCCCCAAGCACAGGGCCTAGCTGCTGGCGAGGCCACCTGGCACAGTTGCTGGCCGGGACACCCCGGCGCCAGGAGCACCAGTGCCCGCGGCCCAAGGGTCCCGCCCCCACAGGTGGCTGGCAGACCGCGCCCCTTGCTCCGTGCCCAGGGACTGCGGTGCTCAGGCAGGGAGCTAGGGCTTTGCCTCTTTCAGGAAAGGGAAAGTCAGTTGGGACGTCCCCACACTGTCCCCTGGCTTTCCGGGAGTTCTGCTTATTATCACAGGAGGAAATTCCGGAGGGGAAGTTTCTGTTTGGTTTGTTTTTTGGGGGTGGGGTACGCCCCTGCAGGCAGGGCGGGTGCCCTCCCTGCTGTGCTCTGGCCCCATGAAGTGGAGATTCTTATTTTTTGGGGGGGGGTCACACCCGGCGATGCTCAGGGGTTACTCCTGGCTCTGCACTCAGGAATCACTCCTGGAGGTGCTCAGGGGACCATGTGGGATGCTGGGAATCGAACCCGGGTCGGCCGCGTGCAAGGCAAACGCCCTCCCCGCTGTGCTATTGCTCCAGCCCTGAAGTGGAGATTCTGTTAAGGTGGGCAGAGGCCAGAGAGAGGGCACAGCAGTGGCACGCAGGGGGCCCCGGTCAGTCCTGGGCACTGCTGGCCCTGCCCAGAGCCCACACAGAGAGCGGACAGGTGCTCAGCGGCCCCGGGCCCGGCGTGTCCGAGCGCTGCTCCTGCCGCTCGCTTTGATGCTCTTTCTGTCCTGCCCCTTTGTGTGGGCTTTTGTTTGGGGCCGTCCTGGGGATCCCCATTCTGCGCTGGGCTCCCGCAGAGCCGCGTCCGGTCCCCTGCCCGCTCCGAGCGCCCCTCGTTCCTCTGAGCTTTCTTCTCTCCGGAGGGGTCCGGCCTGGCGGCTGCTACACCCCCAAAGCGGGTCCCGTGTTTGCACACTGGGGCTGGAGCTCCCGGAGGCCTGGTGACTCCCTGCCTGCGCCGAGGGGGCGGGGGGCGCGGCTAACCATGGGTCTGGCTGATGACCGGCCCTAGGGAACTGATGAGCTTCGGGGACTCCTGGCCACGTGCTCACCTGCTCGGGAGGCTCCGAGAGTGCCAGGGACAGCTCAGGCGCCTTTGACCAGAGGGACGGCTGCAAATCTCAGACCTTTGAAGGGGAGGTGGTGTTAGGGGAGGCAGCCGGGGCGGCCCCGAAACCCACACAGAGCAGGTCTGATACAAGGACTCTAGAACCCAGTCACCACGGGGCCCTGCTGCGGTGCCCTCGCCGCAGACCACACCGGCAGGCGCTGGACCCGGCAGTCAGGATCTGAGCCTCGCGTGCGTGCGTGCGTGTGTGTGTGTGTGTGTGTGTGTGTGTGTGTGTGTGTGTCCTAGCAAACAGACCCATTTTCTGTCAGCGTATACTGGAGCTTGCGGACCCTCATCAGTACCTTTCCCCCTTTCTGCGGTTCTGGGGGTGATAGCCAGGTGCTTTCCCTCCCCTCCGCCCAAGACCGGGCAGGGCCCTTCTGCTGGGCCGCTCGCTCTGGCCGGGCCTGGCTCCTTGAATCAGCTCTGCAGGTTTGTCCTCCGTGTCCCTGCTCTGTCGCGCCTGCAGGCACCTCCCCCGCTCTGGCTTTGTGTTTGTGAGAAGAGTTTATGACGGGGCCGGAGAGAGTGTGTCTCTGCCCTTCTGGGGGCTCGGGTTTGAGCCCCTGCCCCACCCCCAGCTGCAGTCCTGGGGGGCCCAGAGCCCCGCTGGGTCCGTTTGAAAGGTTCTTTCTCGGGGGTCATCCCCGGCCTCCTGCCGGCTCATCGTAGCAAGGGCGAATCTCCTCTGGTGTTGGTGGACGTACGGTGCAGTGGGTGATGCACCATCCTGTGCCGGCCGGCGCTGGTTCAGTCCCCGACATCCTACACGGGCCCTGAGCACTGTCGGAGGAGGCCAAACCGAAGAGCGGAGCTGGGCCCCGCCCCTCTGCACCCCAACACCCCCCCACACACGGGAGGGACTCAGGCTGGGCAGCGGCCGTGAGCGGGGGCCGGGCCGGGTGGCCGCATCCGCCCGCGGAGCCGGGGTGCCCTTGGCCAGGTGGCCGCCCACCGTGCCCCGGAGTTCACCCCAGGACGGCCTGCACCGCGGGCACCGGGCGGGGCGTTGCGGCTGTGGCCTTTGAGAAGGTGCCAGGCCAGACGCAGAGAAGTTCAAAAATAAATCGAGCGATATGAAACATCGATCGAGGTTCTATTTTGGGCGCCGGCGACCTAGATCGAACTTGAACGGTGCGCCTGATCAATGAGGCCCCCGTGACCCCCACCCCCTCGCTGTCTGTTGCAGGGCGCCGAGGCCATGG
Source organism: Sorex fumeus (assembly GCF_029834395.1). Taxonomy (NCBI): domain Eukaryota; kingdom Metazoa; phylum Chordata; class Mammalia; order Eulipotyphla; family Soricidae; genus Sorex; species Sorex fumeus. Next base: position 6,490,285 of record NW_026606150.1, on the reverse strand, counting down.
TGCTGGAGAGCGTGATGTTCGCCATTCTGGCCGAGAGGTCGCTCGGGCCGAAGCTCTACGGTATCTTTCCCCAGGGCCGCCTGGAGCAGTTCATTCCGGTGAGAGGCGTGTGCCCGCCCGTGGTGGCGTCATGGGGCGGGGGGGGGGGGGGGGAGCAGGGAACGACTCAGTGATGCCACCGCGGCCCGGCTGCAGAGTCCAGAGCTCTGGGCCCAAGTCATGTGACACGTCGCCGCTGGACTGTGCCAGCGTCCCTCCTGCTGCCCCCTCCCCCCCGACTGTGCTGAGGCCAGGCCTCGCGGGAGGGCTGAGCCCATCTCGGAGCGACAGGACACAGGGAGGGCGCTGACCTTGCACACGGGGCCCCTGGGTTCGATCCCCGCATCCCGTATGGTCCCCGAGCCAGCCAGGAATCAGTCCTGAGCACCGCTGGGTGTGACCCCCAAACAACAACGAGAAACTGAAGCCGCAGGGCTGAGTACCTCCGGATGTGGCCCCAGGGCCCTGAGCCCTGCTCGGGGTGCCCCATCTCTGTGGAACCACAGCCAGTTGCCCAGGGCTTATGGGCAGACTTATGGTTATGGGTTTAGGGGGGGTTTCTGGTTTCTGGCCACACCCGGCAGTGCTCAGGGGTCACTCCTGGCGGGGCTTGGGTACCGTGTGGGGTCCCGGGGGTGGGTTGTGGCGCCCGGTGAGCCGTTTAAGGCAGGTCCTGACCCACGGTCTTCCCTCCCCGCCCCGGGGCCCAGCTTGGTGGCCTCGGCTTTGGCCCAGCTCATCTCGAGTGCTGGGGAGCTGGGTTCTGTCTCTCCTGGTCCCCTTCCGCAGGGCACAGGAGGGCAGTGACCGCTGAGCACGGGAGACTGTCTCATTTCTCAGCGTCCTGAGATCATGTGTGAGCACATTCGCGTTTCTGTCCTTTTATTTGTTCCCGCAGCGGTGGGCTGGACTCAGGCCTGTGCACGCCAGGGGGTCCTGCAGGCCCACGGGGGTGCCCTGCGCCCAGGGGTCTTCCTTGCCCTCCTCGGGGGCCCCGCGTAGGGGGGCTGTTGGCGCCAGGAGTGGGGGACAGTGCGTGCGTCTCCGGCTCCAGCTCGTCATGGGGGGTGTCCCTCTTGTTTAACTATGAAAGGGGACACAGAGACCTCAGCATCTTGCCCTTGGCCACACAGCGTCCGAGAGCGTTCCTGGGGCTGCTTCTCCTTGCAGTTCCCCTGGGTCCTTCCTGGGCTGTAGCAGTGCCTGGGGCCGTGCCTCCCCCCAGCCCGAGCACGGGGGCATGAGCAGAAAGTCCGTATGGAGCCTCTGCTTTGGTGGGGCTTTGCCCCCCAAAACCCAGTTTGGGGGTGCCAGGGACCCCATGAGAATGATGGGAAATGGCTCTGCAGGACCCTGACCCAAGTGTCCGAAGGCGGGGGGCAGGCTCGCGAGCACTGCGGCCTGGATGGGGGCGGGAGGGCGCCCAGAGGCTGGCGGAGGCCGACGGGGAGCCCGCCAGGCTAGGGGTGAGCGTCCCTACCAGTTGGGAGCCGGGGGTGGCGGCTGGACCCCAGCCGTGGGCCTGGCGCTGTGCCCTGCATGATGCCCCCGGGTCGGGTGGGGGGAGCCTCCGGTGCCCTCGGGGCTCGGCAGATGCCAGGTTCCAACTCCCTGCCCGATTTCAGAGTCGGCGCCTGGACACGGGCGAGCTGAGCCTGCCGGACATTTCTGCAGAGATAGCCGAGAAGATGGCCACTTTCCACGGCATGAAGATGCCGTTCAACAAGGAGCCCCGGTGGCTTTTCGGAACCATGGAGAAGTAAGTGGGGGCCCCGTGGCCATGGGGCCGTGGTGCCGGGCCACCGTCACCTGCTGCCGGCCCGTGACCCGTCCCCTTCGCCTCCAGGTACCTGAGCCAGGTGCAGAGGGTCAAGTTCACCGGGGAAGCCAGAGCCCAGCAGCTCCACAGGCTGCTCGGGTACGACCTGCCTCGGGAGCTGGAGAGGCTGAGGTGCGTGTCCTCTCCTGGGGCCCCGCGAGGCCGCGGGCAGGGCGGGCGCGAGGGGACGCGGGTCTCCGAGCAGCGGCCGTGGCGGCCCAGGACTGTTCGCTTCAGCGGGACACAGTGGGCAGTGGCCGGAGCTGCGAGGGGCGGCGTCCTGCACCCAGGCCTGTCCCGGGGGCCGAGCTCGGTCTGGGCGGGTGTGGGCGGGACGTGCCGCTTGCCGCGAGCTGCCCGTGATGCCCGGTCCTTCCCCAGGTCCCTGCTCACAGCGACACCGTCTCCTGTTGTCTTCTGCCATAACGACTGCCAGGAAGGTGAGCACCGCTGCCCGCGTGCGTGTGTGCGTGGGCCCGCGTGTGTGAGAGCTTGTGTGCATGTGTGAACCTGTGTGTGTGTGAGCCCATGTACGTGTGAGAGCCCGTGTGCATGTGGGAACCTGTGTGCATGAGAGCCCGTGTGTGTGTGAACCCGCGTGCGTGTGTGAACCCGTGTGTGTGTGAGTCCGTGTGCATGTGTGAACCCGTGTGTGTGTGAGCCCATGTACGTGTGAGAGCCCGTGTGCATGTGTGAACCTGCGTGCCTGTGGGAACCTGTGTGCATGAGAGCCCATGTGTGTGTGGGAGCCCACGTGTATGTGTGAACCCGTGTGCATGTGGGATCCTGTGTGTGTGAGCCCGCGTGTGTGTGAACACGCGTGCATGTGGGAACCGGTGTGCATGAGTCCCGTGTGTGTGCGGGAGTTCGCATGCGTGTGTGAGCCCGCGTGTATGTGTGTACCCGCGTTTACGTGGGAGCCTGTGTGCGTGAGAGCCCGTGTGTGTGGGAGCTGCATGCGTGTGGGAGCCGCGCTGGCAGGCTTGGGCAGGGGGCGCCCCGGGCCCAGAGTGAGGCCTGCCGCCCCCTCGCCGCAGGTAACATCCTGCTGCTGGAGGGCAGAGAGGAGGCCCCGAGGCAGAAGCTGATGCTCATCGACTTCGAGTACAGCAGCTACAACTACAGGTGACACGACCTGCCGTCCCCGGGGCTGCCCTGGCACCGACACCCAGGGAGGCCGGGGGCCCGCGGGGGGGGGGGCTCTGCTCGGGGCCCCCCTGACCCCCTCTCGGCCTCTGTCCTCTGCCAGGGGGTTCGACATCGGGAACCATTTCTGCGAGTGGATGTACGACTACAGCTGCGAGAAGTTCCCGTTCTTCAGAGCCAGCCCGCACCGGTACCCCAGCAGGGAGCAGCAGGTGGGCGCGGGTGCGGGCGCGGGCCTGTGTGTGTCCCAGACGAGCCATCTCCTTCCAGCTCTTTCCAGAATGGAAAAGCAGCCTGCGCTGGGCCTTCCGCTCCTGTTCCGGGCCCTTACACCCTCTTAACTGCAGGTTCCGTGCCGTGCCAAGTTCCCACGCTGGTAGCTGTTGGGATGCTGGTTTTATTCCCCATCCCGAGTTGAGGGGACCCAGTGCCCCTGTGGAGAATTGTTCCGGGGCGTTGTCTCCTGGGAACCCCCTTCCATCCCTCGGCCCCCCCCGGCAGCCTGAGGAGTGAGGGGACAGGGGGCATGACGTGCAGGGAGGGACGGGCCAGCGCCGGCTGCTCTGCTTGCCCAGGGGCGCGTCTGCAGTGGCCTTGGCCTCTGTGGAGGTAAAACCGTCCTGGGGTTGCTGAGATCGTCCCCAGTCTGAGGGCGGGGCTGTTGGCTGCGTGCCAGAGACCCGGGTTTGATCCTTGGCACCCCATGCTGCCCCCTGAAGTGCCTCTGTTGATTTTAGTTTCACATCTGTCTCTGTCCATGTATGTGAGTGGCCTTTTGGGTTCACTTCAGCTGTTGTGGTGCTCAGCTATGCAGTGCTCACAGGCCTCAGGCTTTTGTATGTGCTCTGACACGTGAGCCACATCCCCGGCCCCTTGGACGTTCATTAGAAAAATTATTACTGAGAACCAGAGCAGTGGGACAGCGGGCACTGGCCGTGAGTCCAGTCCAGTGCTGTCTCCCGAGCACCGGCAGGAGCGATGCCTGAGTGCAGAGCCAGGAGTAACCCCTGAGCATCGCCGGTGTGTCCCCAAAACAAAACCAGCTTTAAAAAAATTAAGCAATCTATTTGCAAAAGAAGATGCCAAGAATAAAACTTGAAGACTATTTGTAGGGGGCAGAGAGAGAGAACAGCAGGTAGGGCTCTTGCAAGCAGCCAGCCCGTGTTTGATCCCCAGCGTCCCACATAGTCCCTTGAGCACTGCCAGGAGTAATCTCTGAGCATCAAAGAATAAATAACCCCCAAAAAACCTGGAAAAAATGCAAACTGTGATTCATGATCAGCTTTTGCCGCCAGAGCGCGTCAGCTGGCCCGTGGAAGGTTGGGGTTCTCCTGTTCTCTCCCAGGGCAGACCGGTGCACCCCCCAAACAACACACAAACCCTCTGGGCTTAGACACAGCTCCTGGAGAGCCAGTTGCTCTGTCCGCGGTCTGGGGTATCTCCCTGTCTGGGGGTCTCTCTCTGTCCAGGATCTCTCTGTCTGTGCTCTGTCCGGGGTCTGTCTCTCTCTTTGCACTCTGGGTGTCTCTCTCTCTGTTCTGAGAATCTGTCCCCTCTTTCTGTTTTGTCCCAGTGTCTCCCTCTGCCCTGTCTGGGGTTCCCTCTCCTCATCCCAGTGCAGGTGTGGCGGCCCCTAGCAGGGTCAGTGGTGGTCCAATAGCGTGGCCACCGGGTCTGAGTGCAGCCCTGAGATGGCCAGTGGTCCCCATGTCGGCTTCCGTTTCCTCGTCGGCAGGGAGGGTTCTGTCATCGTTCACGCAGAGATAAACAGTCAGAATGTGCCCATGAGGTTGTAGCGAACAGCCTGGGGTCCCCCCTGGGCCTGGTCCAAGGCCGGTGGCGGCCCCTCTGGACCGTGCTGAGACTGTGCCTGAACCTGGAAGTTTCCTCTGTGGTGGGGTGTGGGGGGCGGCGCTGGCATTGGACGGGGGGCCGAGGGGGCCGCCTGCAGGGAGGAGGCAGGGCTTGGGCGGATCCTGTGTCCAGCGTGTTACGTTCGTTGATTCCAAGGGGGTGCGGGTCCCCGGGGTCAGCGTTGCTTCTCTGTAGGGAATTAAGTGAACGAAGCCCCTTCGGAAGGAGCCCGCAGCCCCGCCCGGCTTCAGAGGCTCCTCAGAACCCGCGGCGGCTTCCTCCGCTGCCCCGAAGCGAGCCCAGGACCCAGCGCCCAGGTCTGTCCCCGGCCGGACACGCCCCCAGGGTCCGTCTCTGCTTCTTTTTGTTTGTTTTGGGTCACACCCGGCGATGCTCAGGGGTCCCTCCTGGCTCTGCACTCGGGGATCACTCCTGGCGGTGCTCGGGGGCCCGGTGGGGTGCCGGGAGCCACACTGGGTTGCCGGGCAAGTGCCGTCCACTCTGCGTGTTGCTCCAGCCCCAGCGTTTGTTTCTGCCCGTCTGCTGGGAAGTCTGACATGTTGCTTTTTTTTTTTTTAAGCTCCATTTTATTTCCAGTTACTTGACGACATTCCACGAGGAGTTTGCAAACCTCAGCGATGAAGAAAAGTCCCGCATGGAGGAGGACATGCTGGTGGAAGTCAACAGGTACCGACCCCTCCGCGTGCTACAGGGCTGGGTGTGTGTGGAGCCCTTGGGTGCCTGGACAGTGCAGGCCCCGAGACACGCGCCTGGCATGCGGCTGCTTTGCTGCGATCACAGTTGGGGTTCCAGCACCTCAGAGGGTCCCCAGAGCACCCCCAGGGGTCCTTCCTGAGGCCTGACCCAGAAACCAAAGAAATCAAACAGAGAGCGTCCGAGCTTCTCCGTGTGGCTCAGGGCCTTCCGGTTCTGCCACGGTCCTCTCCCGCTGCCAGAGCCCCACGCTGTCCAGCCCGCGACCCACCCGCTCTCGCCGTCTCACGCACCCACGTCTGCTTGCAGGTTTGCCCTGGCGTCGCATTTCTTCTGGGGACTCTGGTCCATCGTGCAGGCCAAGATCTCATCCATCGAGTTTGGGTACATGGTATGTGCGGGTGACTCTTCCCTTGCCCCGGGCGCCTGTTGGCGTCTGCCTTTCAGAGCCCCGACCCCCGACAGGCTGCACGGGGGGCGACTCCCCTGCATCCAGACAGGCGCTGGCTCCAGGATGTCTCGGGACCTTTGACCCGGGGACCCCATGTGCATGCCGCGGGCAGGAGTCCGTGCCCAGTGCCCTGTCCCAGCCCCAGATGATGAGTCTCGGGAGTGCTGGAGCCCGCCTTCAGCGACCGGGCGGGACAGGGTCCACTTCTGGCCAGAGGGCAGCAGCGCACAGATGCACTCAGGCGGAAGGGGGCCCAGAGGGTTAGAGCAGAGCAGGGTTGTGACCCCTGAGGCCTTCAGAGAGGAGATTGCCTGTGATGCTGAGGGCGCCCTTTCCTGATGGAAGTCGCCCCTTCGTCCAGAGACGAAAGCTCCTGCTTCAGCGATAATGCAGGCCCACAGAGATGGCCTGGTGGGCTGGAGTGCGGGGGTTCTGGGTTCGATTCTAGCACCACATGGTCCCGACTGTGCCTCCCCACCCCAACCCCCAAGATGAGTAGCTGACAATTAGGGAGCAAGGCAGACGGTGGCCCCGGGCTCAGCACAGCTTGTGAGGGAAAGTGCAGGGGCCATGCCGGGGTGTCCACACGACTGACCTCCATGCTGGCACAGGGCACGGGCTTGGCACAGACCAGCTGGAGACTCAGGATGGAGGCTGGGCAGATGGACAGAGAGAGCCCGTTCCTGCGCGTGTGGGGGCCCCGGGGGTGGTCCCCAGCTCTGTGGGGCCCCCTGAGCACTGCCAGAACGCAGATGGTAGGATTGAAATAGAATGTTTCCACCAGAGTGGGTTTTAACTGGAAATCAGTTACCAAAAGATCTAGGATATTTCTAAATAAATCTTGGATTAAAGAAGAAAGGAGGGGGCTGGAGAGATAGCACAGCAGGTAGGTCATTTGCCTTGCATGCGGCCAACCCGGGTTCGATTCCCAGCATCCCATATGGTCCCCTGAGCACTGCTAGGAGTAACTCCTGAGTGCAGAGCCAGGAGTAACCCCTGAGCATTGCCGGGTGTGACCCAAAAAGCAAAAAAAAAAAAAGACAGTCACTTTTTTAAAAGTCTAGTTTACCATTAACTCTTTTTGGTTATGGCCGGAGAAACAGCACGGGGCTAAGACTCCTGCCTTGACCGTGGTTGACCCGGGTTCGGTCCCCGGCGCTTTGAGTGGCCCCAGTCCCCACCAGGAGTGATCCCTGCATGCAGAACCAGGCGGAACCCTGAGCACCCTCAGGTGTGACCCCAAAACAAAAATGAGCTAGAAAGAGGGTCTGGGAAGACCGTGTAGGGGGCAGGCACGGGGCCGTTCGGTCCCTTGAAGTGTGTCTATGTCCCCCGAGCATGGTCAGGCGGCCCCAGGATAAGGAAATCAGCAGTTAAAAGAGGTGTGGGGCTGGAGCGATAGCACAGGGGGTAGGGTGTTTGCCTTGCACGCAGCCAACCCGGGTTCGATTCCCAGCTTCCCATAGGGTCCCCCGAGCATCGCCAGGAGTAACCCCTAAACATTGCTGGGTGTGACCCAAAAAGAAAAAAAAAGGTGTCTAGAAAAATGAGGGGAGCAGGGTTTGCATTCGGGAGGCGAGGTTCAGTTCCTGGCACCGCATACGGTCCCGAGTGCTGCTGGGTGTAGCCCAAAACCCTGAAAATGTTTTTCAAAAGGAACTAGAAAGAGAAGCCTGTCACCAAAACGAGTTTAAAATGAGCTGGGGAGACAGCTAAGAGGCCAGGGGCCCGGCTGACCCCTGCCCTACATGTCCCCTAAGCGTTGCCGGGGCAACCCCGAACGCTGGGTCAGGAGCAGGCCCCCCACCAGCGCATGGGGCCCCTGAGGAATTAACAGAGAAGACCAGATGCTCCTCCCACTTGCCCCCAGGTCAGAGGGACCCCAAGATACAGGGCAGGAAGGAGTGCTTCCACTGGACGGGGTCATGGGGAAGTGCTGGATGCAGGAAGGCTGTCTCCTGCCTCCGGGTGACACAGGCCTCAAGGTCAGTCTGTAAAGGCCAGTAGTGGGAGGGGCAGGCACACCCTACCCTGCTGTCACTGTGTGTGCCCAGCATGATCCTGGCAGCCTGGCTGTCTGTGCCCCCTACACGCTGTGAGCACTTGTGTCTGAGCTCCTGGGCTGAAGGGTCCCAGGGACAAGAATAGTCCCTGGGGGGTCAAAGCCATAGTACAGTGGGGAGGACGCTTGCCTTGCATATGGTTGACCCGGGTTCAATCCCCAGCATCCCTATGGCCCCCCAAGCACTGCCAGGAATAATTCCTGAGTGCAGAGCCAGGAGTCACCCCTGAGCACTGCTGGGTGTGACCCAAAACAAATCAGAAAACGTCCTTCCTCCGCACACTGATCTCGGGCCTCTTCCCCCAGCCAACGTCCCGGCCGCGCTGTCTCCGCACTGACAGCCTGGAACGGTGCCCACAGCTGAGAGGTCTCCCTCACAGAGCGATCCTGGCTGTGGGGACCATGACAGTTCTTGGGTTGCATCAAGCACTTGCCTCGAGGGCCGGACCAGGGCTTGGCAGAGCTCTTGCACCCCGAGTCCCTGAGTTTGACCCCAGGCAGCACAGACAAGGAGAAAACCCTCATTCGACTTCAACCCTTAGAACTCTTGCTCTCAGAAAATAAAAAGGCAAGACACAGACTGGGAAAATAGTGACCAGGACATGCATTTGGAGTATAAAAGGATGGGCTGAGTGATAGTACAGCAGGTAGGGCGTTTGCGATTCCCAACATCCCGTATGGTCCCCTGAGCACCGCCAGGAGTGACCCCCCCAAAAAGAAATAAGGAACTCAGAGGCCAGAAGGCAGATAAAATATAAGTGCCCGGAGTCCAGCAGATGGCCAGAGAGCGTCTTCCCATCTGCCCTGTGGAGCCAGCAGGGCGCAGGCATGCATACCTTCCTTCACTGCTGTGCCAGTCGGTGGCAGTGGTATGGGGGGGCTGTGGTGGCCACGGCCTGGGCAGTGACCCGGAATGGGCGCGGACAGCGAGGCCCGGGAGGTGAGGGGCTCCAGACCTGCATCTCCCGTAGCAGTGTCTGCACCGAGCACTGTAGGCAGAGCAGGTACCAGGTGGACAGCAGGCGGCCCAGGGACTCCTTGCTCCCCTCACAGTGCCCCCGAGTCTGGAGACTGTGGGGAACCCCAGGATTTGGCGGCCGCCCTGAGCCTTCATTGTGAAGGAGGGGCCAGCGGCCATGCTGAGCTGTCCCTGTGTCTCCTAGGACTACGCCCAGGCCCGCTTTGACGCCTATTTCGAGCAGAAGAGGAAGCTGGGAGTGTGACCTGCAGGAACCCCACACCTCAGCCCTGGGCCGCGTGGGCGCGCCCCGCCCGCGCCTCCTCGTGCGCCCATGCCCGGCCTGCGGGCAGCACGGAGGCCGGATGTCTGACTACTGAGCACAGACGTGTCTGAGACGGAGGACTGTATTAAAGTCGAGTCACATTTCTGCCCTATCTCCTGTAAGATTCCGCTAGGACCCGGGCCCGCCTGCATCGGGAAGCAGAAGTATAGGAACTAGTGCAATAGCTCCCGCCGGCCGCCTGCAGGGGGCGCTGTGAGCAGCCCTCGCCGCTGGCACCTCCTAGCGACCCACCCCCACCCCCCCACCCCCGTGGGCACGACGCTCCCCTGGCTCTGGGCGGGCAGGGCGCCAGATGCCCGACGGACATGCGGTTGCCACCCGCTCTGGCCGGCCCAGCCCCTCCGCCCCCACCTCTGCTCAGCCTGGAGCTGGGGGGCCCCAGCCGCCGTGGGGGACGCGGCCGCCGGCAGCACACCTGAGACCGCGAGTGCCCGGCGACGCGGTTTCTCACTCTGAACTCCGACTCCCCGCGTCACATTTCTGCGGCTGGACTGTACGCTACAGACAATAAAGAGCTGCGACCACCTAACCGTGCCCCACTGTGGATGTGTGCGAGCTCGGGGTGCCGTGGGCCCAGCCCCCGCGGGGTTCCTGCTCTGGGCCCGCTCCCCACACGGGGAGACTGCAAGGCTGTGCAGGAGTCTGCATGGTGGGGGGAGTTGAGGGGATCCCGCGTGTCAAAAATGGCCACGGGGGCCGAGACAGGGGGAAGGCAGCTGCCTTGCGGTGCGTGGCCGACCCCGCTTCCACCCCAGGCATCCCATATGGGCCCCCCTCGGCACTGCCGTGTGTGTCCCTACCTTGCCCCCCAGCAAAAGCCTCTGGGGCCCTGCTGCCCTGGGTCGGCCCCCTTGGCCTTCCCAGGTGCTTTCTGGCTGTGGCTGATAATCTGGGCCCACCCCCTGCCCTGCCGTTTGGGTTTCCCCGCATCCTGACCCTGGCACTAGACTGGCGCTCCCGTGCTGGTGCCTAGGTGCGGCCGTGTCCACCACCACGGCTCTGGGCATCACCTGTCCCCAGCTCCACCCTGCAGCTCACCACAGACGCGGTGGACACTGCTCAGAGCCCGGCCAGGTGGAGCCATGGAGGCCCCTCTTGGAAGTTGGGCCACATGGCCGTGACCATGGGCCCCGCGTGGACTGCCCGGCTGTGGGGCCTCAAAGCTCTGTGCCCGGGGGCTCTGGCAGGGACAGGATGGGGCAGCTCCCTGCTGGGCGCTGTCCCTGCAGAGCAGAGAACAGGGACACCAACCCTGGGGCCCAGCTGTCTGCCTTCTCTGCAAGATGGCAGAGTGAGGTGGGGGGTCTGGTGTGACCCCAGTGCCCTGTGCGCGGGGGGGAGGCGCATGGGGGGCGCTGGGTGTCCAGGAAGGCGAAGCCTGAGGCCACGTGGCACAGACGCCTCCTCCTTCCAGCCAGCCTGACACCCCCCGCGAACGGAGAGTCCCTCAGACCCTCCCTGCCCCTCAGCTCGGCGCCAGCCGGGCTTCCAGAGGGCATCCGGCGGAGCGGCCAGGGAGTGTGGCTGGGTGGGAGCAGCGACACCCCCAGACAGGACCAGGACGCCGTTCCCATTCGCCCCTTTATTCCGCCCCATCGCGGGCGAGGTCCGGGGGCGCTAGTCATCGTCGTCCAAGGCGAAGGTGAAGGGGGTGAGCTTGTAGCCGGTGCCCGAGTAGAACTTGTTCTGGAACTCCACCCTAGGGGGGCACAGGGGGACATGAGGCTGGACAGTCCTGGGGTCCCCCGCCCGCCCGGCCGCCCGGCCACTCACCAGTGCAGGCGCAGCGCGTGCAGGAAGGCCGAGAGCCCCTCCATCACCAGCAGGATGGCCACCGTGAGCACCGCGAAGGCGCCGAACACGGGCACCAGTGCGATGGCCCTCACGCCCATCTCCCGGCACAGGCCCAGGCCCACGCGCATCACCATGGCCCACAGCACCTCCGACAGCTCTGCAGGCAAGGGGGGCACTGGCACCAGGCACACAGGGGGGGCACCTTCCTGGGGGGCCGGCGAGGCCAGCACCACTCCTCCCCCGCCCACTAAACAGGATGGTGGGGCCCAGGACAGCTGGTCACTCACGGGCATGGGCCAGGCTCAGGGCCCAGAGGCGCAGGTAGGAGGCCGTGTTGGACACGCAGCCGAGGCAGAACTCGATGGTGTGGATGGCCTGGTGCATGAACACCTCGGACGCCACGAACTGTGGGCACGGGGGCAGTGAGGAGCCAGCGGAATGGGCCAGCGGGCTCGGGGCGGGCGGAAGCGAGGGGACAGTGGGCTCGGGATGGGCAAAGGAGGGGGTAGGGGACCCCGGCTGCCCCGCCAGAAGGCACCGCAACTACCTCATCGTCCTGGTCCCCCGGGCACCCGGCCAGCTCCTCGTCACAGCTTGACGTATCCAGGAGCCCCTGTTTGTCGTCCTGGGGGTGTGGGGACATTAGCCGTGGTGTTTGCCCATGGCCACCTCCCGAGACACCTGCTCCCCGACTCCCCCTCCCCACGCCCTCCCGGAGCTCACCGGCTGTCCTCCAGCGGGCCTTGCCCTTGAGCGCCGGTGCCGGTGGTACAGGAAGAGCGGCGTGCCGAGCAGCAGGATGGGCACCATGGCCAGGGCCAGGACCACCAGCGTGGACTGCACCGCGGACTGCAGGGGAGGGGACACCCACCGGTCAGGGACCTGCTCGAGGCCGCACCCAGCTCGAGCGGCGGACCCCGAGTGCGTGACCACAGCCCACTCCCGCCCACCTGGCCCCGGAAGAGCGCCCGGTTGCTGGCGCTGCTGCTGAAGAGGAACATGTTGATGAAGTGGATGAGGATGCTGGGGGCCCCCGCGGCGTCCGCCGGCCCCACGCTCAGCCACTTGTAGCCGACGAGGAAGACGAGGTAGCCGAAGAGCCCGAGCAGGAACACCAGCTCGGGCACCGTCTCCAGCAGCAGCCGGTGGCGCTGCCCGAAGTGCCTGGTGGGGAGGGCTGGTCAGTGGGTCAGCTGCCCCCTGCCTGTCCTCGGTCCCGCCCTCTCCTAGGCCCGCCCCTCCCAAGCCCACACCTCTGCCCACTGCCCCCTTCCCCAGCTCCGGCCCCGCCCCCCACAGCCCCGCCCCTGGCCCTGCCCCCGCCTCCTCGCCTCCCTCTTGGCCCCGCCCCTCCTCGGCCCACCCCCGCCAAGCCCACACACCTAACCCACCGCCTGCCCCTCCCTGGCTCCAGCCCTGCCCTTCACCACATGCCCCACCCTGTGCTCTGGCCACACCCATGCCCTAGGCCCTGCCCGCCCGCTCCAGCCCCACCCTCCACCACATGCCCCGCCCCACGCTCTGGCCACGCCCTATGCCCACCACCACATGCCCCGCCCCACGCTCTGGCCACGCCCTATGCGCACCACGCCCTCCACCACATGCCCCGCCCCACGCTCTGGCCACACCCATGCCTTCTGCCCCGCCCTCCACCACACACCTCACCCCAGGCTCTGGCCACGCCTTATACCCTGGCCCCGCCCTTCATCACATGCCCCGCCCCGCGCTCTGACCACACCCACGCCCTCCGCCCTAGGCTCCGCCCCTGCCCTGCACCCCCTTTCTCACACGTGGTTGAAGACACCCAGGACCACCCCGAAGGCCATGTGGGTCACCCCCAGAATGACGGACATCTTCATCTTGAAGGAGTTGAGGAAGCTCAGGCGGTTGACAGCCAGGCTCCAGATCTGGGGGGAGGGCACAGCCGTCAGTGGGCAGAAGGAAGTGGGGGGCTCCCTGACCACACCCCACACCTGCCGGAGCACCTCGCCCTTCAGCTGGGACTCACAGGGTCGATGCCGAACGGGTAGGGCCCCAAGAAGACGCCGGTGATGTTGGGGTCCAGTCTGAGCACTGGGTTCTGGGCTAGGAACGTGTCACTGAGGCAGAGGGGGGGTGCACAGCGGTCAGGGGCAAGGAGTAGGGGGGGTGGGGAGAGGTGCCCAGCGGACAGGGACAAGGGGCTGCGGAAGAGGTGCCCAACGGTCAGGGGCAAGGGGCAGGGTGCACAGTGGTCAGGGGGCGGGATGCCCAACAGTCAGGGGCAGGGGGCAGGGAGCCCAGCAGTCGGGGGTTGGGGGGGTGGGCACCCACTCACCTCCACCCGGACTGGTTGGCCATGGCCGCCACGCTCCAGCCCGAGGGGAAGATGGCGGTGGCGCGGCTGAAGCACTCGTTGTAGATGAAGCCGGTGTAGACGGAGAAGAGCCCCATGAGGAGGAGCAGGTAGCGGCCCCCGAAGAAGGTCCTCCAGATCTGGGGTGGGAGGCCGTGAGCCCTGGCCGTGCCCGCAGCCCGCCCGCACCCCCGGGCTGGCCCCTACCTCGTTCTGCGCCTTCTTCACGGCCGGCCGGTCCTCCGCCAGCACCATGCCCAGGGCGAAGAGCGACATGAGCAGCCCGTGGCCCACGTCCCCGAACATGACGGCAAAGAGGAAGGGGAAGGTGATGATGGTGTAGGGAGCTGCGGGGACAGGCGCCCGTGTCAGTCAGAGCCGGGGAGCGCCACCCACAGGGAGGCCAGGCTGCCACAGAGGAGCCAACATGCTGCGTGACCTCGTGACCTCGGGCTGGTGACCCAACCTCTCTGAGCCCCACCTCCTTAATCGCAACAGACGGGTCAGCTGTGGGTCTGTCTCTACACGGCCCTTCAAGTCATCAGTGCCCCCATCCCTGTAGAAATGCAGAACTGGCACTATTCTTTTGGGGGCTCCCAAAAGGAACTTTCCCATGCACCTACCCACTGTAGGGGCTTCACAGGGGAATTGGGGAAACGAGGTCATGAGTGTGGGATACCAAGGCTCAGACGGGGTGGGGGGGACTCATAGGAATGCAAGACCCCCACAGGGAGCACTGGGTGGGTCCACCTGGGCTTGGCCAGCAGCTGTGCCAGTTGGCACTGCAGGCAGGAGCAAGAGGGCACCTTCACTGCTCCCCTCCCCCTGCACACAGAGCCCTGCTCCCCTCCTCCTCACACACAACCCTGAACTCCCTCCCCCTGCACAGAGCCCTGCTCCCCTCCTCCTCACACACAACCCTGAACTCCCTCCCCCTGCACACAGAGCCCTGCTCCCTTCCCCCCTGCACACAGAGCCCTGTTCCCCTCCTCCTGCAGACTCAGCCCTGCTCCCCTCCCCCTGCACACACAGCCCTGCTCGCCTCCCCTTTGTACACACAGCCCTGTTCTCTTCCCCCCTGCACACACAGCCCTGCTCCCCTCCTCCTCACACACAACCCTGCACTCCCTCCCCCTGCACACAGAGCCCTGCTCCCCTCCCCCTGCACACACAGCCCTGCTTGCCTCCCCTTTGCACACACAGCCCTGTTCCCTTCCCCCCTGCACACACAGCCCTGCACTCCCTTCCTTCCTTACCACCTCACTGCTCCCCACCCCATGTGGTCCCTCACTGGTTTCTCGCTGGGGCCCCTCAACAGACCACCTGTAGCAGTAGCCCCTGACCCTGACCCGAGGCTGAACACCAGCAGGCTGACACTGGCCCTGGGACCCCTGAGAGTCAAAAGAGAAAATTGAGGCTCAGAGCAGCTCAGAATCTTGTCAAGGGGGGTCGCGCTCAGACCCAGGCGGGCCCCTGGACACAGGAATGCTGGCGTCCTCTCGAGCACCAGGGTCTCTGGGGAGCCACAGCCTGGAGGGAGGGGGCACCTGTGACACTCACCCGGGTTGACCTCCTGGTACCGGCCCACGCCGTAGGCGTCCACAATGCCCTGGAAGCCGGCTGTGAAGCGGTTGGTCCGGATGAGCGTGGGGGGCATGTCCCGGCAGGGGAGGCGATGGGCCAGGGCGCTCACACCCTCCTCGCTCTGCAGGGACCAAGTGGGTGCTGGTGAGGGGCCCCAGGCCAGCCTGAGGGGCCCGGCTGCTCCACCCCACCCACATCGCGGACCCGGGAAAGGGCAGCCCGGAGCTGGGAAATGAGGCGCCGCCAGTCGCCCGCCTCAGTCACCCCATCGCTGCCCAGCGTGGCACGTGCCCACCTTCCGCAGCTCCTGGGGGGCCCGGATGGGAGCCCCGACTCACCGAGCTGTCCCGCAGCGCCCCCTGCAGGACGTGCAGGTCCCGCGCGGCGCACCAGCCCTCGGCGATGAGGCACTTGTGCGTGGCGCTCACGCTGCACTGGTTGAGGACCAGGTACACGGCCTTCATCTTGCGCACCTGCGTCTGCCAGGGCGGCAGCAGCTGCTGCACGCGGCCCAGCACCTGGCTCAGGAAGCGCTCCGTCTCGCCCAGCACCTGCGGCCAGAGCGGCGCTCAGCGAGCGTGGGGGGCCCGCGGCCCGGGGCTGGGGGCTCCATCTCCCCACCCCCAGCCCGGGCGTGGGGCCCACCTCCTGCAGCTCCTGGCTCTGCTGCTGCAGCTGCTGCAGACCGCGGCGGCGGGCGTCCTCCTGCTCGGCGAACGGGAACACGTGGCAGTGGAAGCTGGCGGAGAGGGGCGGGTTAGCATGGGCACGGGGCGCAGAGTGGGCAGGTTAGCGTGGACACCGGGGCAGAGAGGGGAACGGGTTAGCGTGGGAGGAGAGGGGGATGGGTTAGCACGGGCATGGGGCGCAGAGCGGGTGGCGTGGGCACGGGATGGGGAGGGGCATGGGTTAGCATGGGCATGGGGCGGAAAGGGGGGACGGGTTAGCGTGGGAGGAGAGGGGGCACGGGTTAGCGTGGGCACGGGGCGGAGAGGGGGGACGGGTTTAGCGTGGGCACCGGGGCAGGGAGGGGGAACAGGTTAGCATGGGCACCTGGGAGAGTACGGGGACAGGTTGGCACAGGCCCCAGGGAGAGAGCAGGGAGAGGGGTTGAGGTGGACACCAGGATGGAGAGCAGGAACAGGAGCTGGCGTGGCCCCCGGGGCGGAGTGCGGGGACGGGGTTGGCATGGGCACCAGGGTGGAGAGTGGCCGCGGCCCTGGCACTCACCAGGCTGTGATCTTGCGAATCTTCTGTCCGATCTGCTCGCCCCAGTAGGAGATGAGGAAGGTCATCCAGGTCGTCTGCTCGCCCTGCGGAACCGGGGCTTCAGAAGGGAGCCCCCCCCCACGTCCCGCCCCCGCGGCCAGGCCCCGCCCACAGGCCCGCCCTGGCCCCGCCCCCGAGCCCCGGCCCCGCCCACAGGCCCGCCCCCGAGCCCCGGCCCCGCCCACAGGCCTGCCCCGCCCACCGTCACGGGGTCCTCCAGTGGCCGCTCGGTTTCCCTGAAGCTGGCGATGAGGAAGCCGCGACAGGCCCTCCAGAGCAGGCGCTCCAGGGCGGCCGCCTTGTGGGGCTCCACGGCACCTGCCACGAAACTGCCAGGCCACGTCAGGCTGGGGGGGCGGCTGCCAGGGCCCCAGCTCACCCCCTCGCCCGCCCGAGGAGGGATAGGCAGCCTCCGGGGGAACCGCAGAGGACAGGGGGACGGACTGTCAAGGAGGGCGAGCACTGGCCAAGGAGTCCACCTCCCCGCGGTCAGGGCTGACCGTGACACCGCCCATCACCTACTTGACCCTGAGGTCCTGGTGTGGCCCCCCGGGGGTTTGGAGCAGCGGCATGGTCTCTAAGGTCGCGTCCACGTGGGTGGCGGCCAACTGCACGGAGGAAGCGCGTGAGCCCAGAGCGGGCCTGGCTGCACCGGCCACCCCCTCCCACCCCGGCCCGGGGGCTGCTGCTGACCGTGGGGCCGTGGCCTTGGCCCAGCACCTCCGCATGCAACTGCAGCTGGTGCAGCTGGGCGCGCAGCGTCTGCTGGTTGCCCCGCACGTCCCGGAGCTCCTGGGCCAGGCGGTCAGTGTCCTCCTGGATTCGCAGCAGGTCCCGCGGCGGGGGTGCGGGCAGCCCGGCCGTGGGTGGGGCCAGCGGCAGCCCCGCCCGCCGCACCTCCTCCTGCAGGAAGGCTGGGAACAGGGGAGGGCAACTGTGAGCCGAGAAGGGACCTCACGTCGGAGGGACCCCAAAACCCACCCCAGGGCCGGGGCAACAGTACAGCAGGGAGGGCGCTCGCCTCCTATGCGGCCAGCCCGATTCAATCCCGACACCTGAAATGGTCCCCTGAGCCTGCCAGGAGGAACCCCTGTGTGCAGAGCCAGGAGTAATTCCTGCGTGCCACCGGGTGTGCCACCAGAAAATTCCCCAAAAATCCACTGGCCACCAGCTAATACTGACTGACACCCACAAAATCCCAGGCCCCATATGTCCCTGCACAGGCACCCCTTCTTCCACGGGCCGGGCCCCAGCAGGGACGGAGCCCTAGTACCCCCATGTCCTTAGGGCCCCTCAAGCACCAGGTGTGTCGGGAAAGGCCGTCCTGAGGCCCGAGAAGGGAGTCCTCTCAGCTCGGTTTGGGGAGCTGCTCCTTGGGCACCCCAAATCCCCATCCCAACTCTGGCCCCACACACCCAGCATGTCTGCGGCAGAGAAAGCTCTGATCCTGCCTCTCCCCTGCAAACAGCCCCCCTGGCGTGGCCCCTGGACAGCCACAGGGCTCAGACTTTTCCAAGGTGGCCTGGCTGCTCTGCTCAGATCACCCCAGGTGTATTCCGAGAACATCCCCCAGACTACGGCTGGCCTGGCCTGACGCTTCCCGCCAAGCCTTGACCTTCATGCTTGGCCTTCCGCCTCAGTGACCCAGACTCTTCAGTCCAAGCTCGGAGGCACCTTCTCCAGGAAGGCTGCCTGGGATGGGGATTTGGGGCCAACTCACTGAAGGTCTTCTCCAGTTCCTCGCAGCGCCGGACATCCCCCACAAAGCGTCTCTGGAAGGCACTCACGGAGGCATTAAGCTGGCGCGGACACACACACATCAGGCGCCAAGGAGTGGCCTGGGGCCCAGGCCTGACCCCCCCAACAGGAGCCACCCAGACCCCACGCGTGTCGGGAAGGGCCTTCCCCAGGGCACTCACATCCCGGAACTCCACGAGGCCCAGCTCGCCCAGCTGGCTCACGCAGGTGTAGGCTGAGGCCGTGGGCAGGAAGAGCTGCACCAGTGCCACTTCCTCACTCCGGAACATGGAGCCCATGGTCCTGCGGGGCACACGGAGCTGACTCAGACACTGACCTGCCTACCACCCTCGACAGGTGGGGAAACTGAGGCCCACAAAATCTCAGCAGTGCAGACTGAGCCCAGGATGCAAGGGAAAGTCCTGCGAAGGGACCGAGGGACACTGGCCCTGCTCTGACCTGCTGTGTCTACTTGTGGGAAGCTGGCCCTTTAACTGACCAAGGCCTAAGTGCCTGTGCTAGGTATGGTCATCTTGACCTACGACCCCGAGGCAGGCACAGCCTGTGCTATGTATGGTCATCTTGACCTACGTGACCCCGCAACAGGCAAAGCCAGTGCTATGTATGGTTATCTTGATGTATGTTATCCTGAGAGAACATCTGTCATGGCTGTCAGTAATAACAAGAAGTAACTATCTCGTGTCTGGTACGTGATGCATGTAAATTTTATAAATCATATGGACATGGCCATTTGTGTATCTACCTCATGTCTGATAAATCATATGGACATGGCCCTTTGTGTAACTACCTCGTGTCTGGTACAAGATACGCATAAACTTTATGCGTGAGATGTGAAAACAAACCTTCCTAACCATATATGGGCACGACCTTTTGTGTAGCTGCCTCACTAATGGATATATACCCTGATTGCCCCCAATAAAGTCTGTCCCTTTTTCTCTCTGTTTCTGAACTGCATTCTGTCTCTTGTGTCTCGTGTTCACTCGGTCGGTCCTGCAGCCCCTTCCTTCCTCTGCCATCAGGCCTGCGTGGTCTCTGCCAGGGACGGAGTCTACGGATCCTAGGGCCACCTCCGCGGGCCGGAGAGTGGTTTTGCGAGCCTCCCGCATCTACTCGTCTGGGGGCCCAGACCAAGGGTCCCCCCACCCCCCACCAAGGCCTCCTGACTGCTGCAGCTCTTGCTGGCAGAGGGGAGCCCCGGCCTCTCACTCCAAGGGTCACTGACACCCAGGGCCAGACTTGTCCCAACGGGTAGGTGGCTCCCTCCTCCCCAGCTCTCAGGATGGATGTGGGGAGCCTTCAGGGGTTCCCCTGGAGCTCAGTGAGGGCAGAGCTGCCTGGTCGTGCGGTGGGCAAGGCGCGAGCACTGTGGGCGGAGCGAGAACGCTGTAGGCAGGGCATGGAGGGGGACCCGGCGCTGTGGGAGGAGCGAAGGGCGCGGGGGGCGTGTCGGGGCCCTGTGGGCGGGGCGGGACGCGGAGAGCGGAGCGAGAACGCTGAAGGCAGGGCGCGGTGGGCGTGTCTAGAGCGCGTGGGCGGGGCGAGACCGCCGTAGGCAGGGCGCGGTGGGCGTGTCTAGAGCGCGTGGGCGGGGCGAGAACGCTGAAGGCAGGGCGCGGTGGGCGTGTCCAGAGCGCATGGGCGGGGCGAGACCGCCGTAGGCAGGGCGCGGTGGGCGTGTCTAGAGCGCGTGGGCGGGGCGAGACCGCCGTAGGCAGGGCGCGGTGGGCGTGTCTAGAGCGCGTGGGCGGGGCGAGAACGCTGAAGGCAGGGCGAGGTGGGCGTGTCCAGAGCGCGTGGGCGGGGCGAGACCGCCGTAGGCAGGGCGAGGTGGGCGTGTCTGGGGCGCGGTGGGCGGGGCAGGCGCCAACCCGTAAGTGGGGCGGGAGCATCCCTCGCGGTGGGGAAACTGGAAAGTGAAACTGCAGCGGGCGGGAAGGGCTGGCTGGCCTCCCTCCAAGGTGTGGCGGGACGGCGGCTCGGCGGCCCCGCAGAAGTCCGTAATCTGGGGCTCCGCTCTCGTTCTCGGGGACCCAGGACCAGCCTCTCGGCCTCCGTGCCGCAGTTTCCTGAGCCCGCAGGCTGGGGTGTGTCGGGGCCGGCTGGGAGCACAGGCGCCGAAGCCCCGCCCACCGCCTGGGACTGGCCTGCGGTCACTTCCTCGCGGGGCTGCCCCGGGGCCTGCTTTACCCGAAACAAAAATACGGAAGCGGAGCCCTTCCCTGACCCGTCCCGGAGACAAAGGCCAGGCGGGCGGCAGCAGGCCCGGACGGCGGGGCTGTGACCTGGGGACAGCTCACCCCCTGGGGCCCCCCACTTCTTCGGGTGGATGGGGCTTAGCCACCCCAGCCAAAGACCGGATCTGGGGGTGAACAGGAGAACGAAACCCCTCCCCACGCTCCTTCCTGGACCCCAGGAGCAACGCTGGGGACGGCGCGGCAGCGTGTGTTCCCGAGGGACCTGGAAGAGGGCAGGCCCGGTCACGTGGCGTGCAGTGGCCAGGACCAAGCCACAGCGGAGCCGGGCGCAGCTCACGCCTGGGCAGGGCTGTTCTCTCTGTCCGGGGACCCTGAAAGGATGGGCTGGCCAAGGCGGGAGGGGTGGGAGCCTTGGAAACTCCAGCCCGGCGGGGAACAGGGTCCTGGCTCCCAGGGCACCCTCCGCGGAGGAGGGCAGGGTGAGAGAGCCCCTCCAGGCGCGGCCCCTCTCTCCTGCCCTCGGGCGCACGGACCAGATAACTGGGCCTCCAACCTGTGGCCTGCGGGACACTGCAGCCCCTTCCTTCCTCTGCCATCAGGCCTGCGTGGTCTCTGCCAGGGACGGAGTCTAAAGCCCCCAGCTCCTGGGCCCAGCGGCGCTCCTCAGACCCTGGCCCGCAACCGTGAGCTGAACTGGTGGCGGGGGTCGGCTGCCCACCCCCATCATTCCGGACTGGTGGGCTTCTGGGGAAACAACCCACTGCCTCTCGCTCTGCGTGCAGAAGCTGGTGAGTGGGACCTCAGTTTTCCCACCAGGAGAATGGGTCGCTCCTTCCGCGGCTCCAGCAGAGAACTCTCTGCGTGCCCGCTGCCCGGGCGAAACGAGGCTCACTCAGCGGCGATGAGCAGCGGGCTCCTTCCTCCCCCCTCGCCCGGGAAGGCGCTGCGACCCACCCGACTGAGCGGCCTCCACTGGCACAGCAGGGTGGGGGCGCCCGCACCCGCTTGCCGGGCCCGCAGGAAGCACGGGTGATAGCGGTGACACTCACCCCGGGGCGGCTTGCGCGCCGCGTTGCTCAGCGCCGAGTTCCGGGCTCTGCGGTCCGAGCCCGGCGCCAGCGCAACTCACTCCCCGCGGGGGCGGGGCTGTCCCGGGGAGCCCCGCCCCGCCTCTAGGCCCCGCCCCCAGACTCCGCCAGCCTGGGACTGGCGCTGTCCCGGGAAGCCCCGCCCCTCAACCAGGCCCCGCCCCCAGGCTCCGCCAGCCTGGGACCGGAGCCGTCCCGGGAAGCCCCGCCCCTCAGCCAGGCCCCGCCCCCAGGCTCCGCCAGCCTGGGACCAGAGCCGTCCCGGGAAGCCCCGCCCCTCAGCCAGGCCCCGCCCCCAGGCTCCGCCAGCCTGGGACTGGAGCTGTCCTGGAAAGCCCCGCCCCGCCCCGCCCCGCCGCACCGGCCGGCTTAGCCCGCCTGGTGCACAGGGTCTGGCCAGCCCAGCGCCAAGGCTAGAATGGGGAGGTGTTAGGGGGGTCAGGGTCCACGTAGACGGAGATGCTGGGTATCTCTCCTGCATTTCTCCCCTCTCCCGGGTAGGGGCAGACGAGTGGCGGGAACTCACTGGGATCCAGCATGTTCCTCTGCCCTCTCCTTCAGGGCACGGCCAGCCACAAGTGCCCTGACACCTCACCACCAAACATGATTGCCACTCAATGCCTCTTTTGCAAACCACAATACCCAAAAGGAGAGAGAGAACAAAAGGGAATGCCCTGCCACAGAGGCGGGGTGGGATGGGGGGTTGGGGTGTGGGAGGGATACTGGGACCTGTGGTGGTGGAAAATGGGCACTGGTGGAAGGATGGGTACTTGATCATTGTATAATTGAAACCCAAGCACAAAAATTTGTAAGTCTACAACTGTACCTCATGGTGTTTCACTATTTAAAAAAAAAAAAAAGCGTGCAGGAACGAACCGTCATTGGGGTCCAAAGTGAGAAGGTCCCTGTTTGGGGAGCAGAACCAGGTGGCATGGGGTGGAGGGGTTGCTTCCAGCAGGAGAGAGCTGCAGTCTGACAGCTGTGGACAGCTGCCAGATAAACTTCCACTGGCCATCATGGGAGCCATTTCTGCAAAGGTTCTGCCTCCTGTGGCCACCAAAACCAGCTGAATAGGGACCCACAATGCTCCATCATTTCCAACTCTTGGAGATCAGCAGGCCTGGCCCGAGAAGCTGCGGCAGCGGGGCTCCCTTGCTGGAGTTCTCCAGAGCCTTGAAAGCAGGGCCACAGCAGAAGAGGAGGCACCTGGGCCCTTCCCAGCCCTGAGGGTCCCGGACCCCTCCCTGAGGAGCATTCTGAAACTGAAGGGCTCACAGGAGCATTTGCGGGGCCCAGATTACAGGGGTGTCCTTTCAGGAGCTCCCGTGTCTGAAGTTACGTGCCATGCTGGAGTGGGGGGGTCCCAAGGGAACCAGCCACCCAACCTCCCAAACCTAGAACCGTGAGGAAGAATCGGGAGCATGTGCTGGAGCAGGGAGGGCGTTTGCCCTGCATGTCACCAACCGAATTCGATCCCCATATGCTCCTGCGAGCTCACCAGGAGTGATCCCTGAGTGCAGAGCCAGGAGTAACCCCTGAGCACTACTAACCCCTCCCAGCCCCCCAAAAAAGTTCCAAGCAGAGGAAGCAAGTCAGCCAGAGGGTCTGGGGAACTTGGAGAAAGGGAAGTGGCTGGGGTGAGGCTGGCTCAGGGGCAGCAGGCTATGTGTCACCCCTCGTGACAGTCAGCCTCGGCAGCTTCCTCAGCTGGTCTGTTTCGGCCAGGGGCTCGGGGATCCCCGGGCGCAAAGGGTCTCACTGTGGGTGACCGAGGGCCAGGTCAGGCCAACAACGGCCCTGAGGTCGCCTCCTGCTGCTGCTCCTGGGAATGTGGCCAGGACAGTGTGTGGGCAGAGACCCCACGTCCCCAGGTGTGACCTGGCAGTGGACACTGGTACTGGCTCTGCCAAGGGGTCGGCCCCAGAGGCGGCTGTGTGGACGGCGGCTTCAGTCAAGACAGGAGCCGAGCGGGGGTGAGAAGTTTATTGGGCAGGACGTCACCGGCACAGGCGGTCAGCAGGATGTCGGCAGCCATCTCCGCCTTCCAGGGGAGAGAGGTTCACTGGGCAGCCACGTCACTGCTACAGACGGTCTTCCGATCGATGGTGACGACCTCCGCCGCCCGGGGGTGAGAGGTTTACCGGGGGGCCGTTACTGGTACAGCAGTCGGCCAGATGCCGGTGGCTGCGTCACCGGTACAGGCGGTCCGCCGGACTCCGGGGGCCACATCACCGGTACAGGTAGTCGGCCTGGATGTTGGCGGCGATCTCGGCCTCCCACTTGTCCCCGTTGTTAAGCAGCTTTTCCTTGTTGTACAGCAGCTCCTCGTGCGTCTCCGTGGAGAACTCGAAGTTGGGGCCCTGCAGGTGGGGAGGCCGTCAGGGGGGTCCCGGGAGCCCGCCGCCACCCCCCACAATCGCCCGGGCCTGGCCGCACCTCCACAATAGCGTCCACGGGGCAGGCCTCCTGGCAGAAGCCGCAGTAGATGCACTTGGTCATGTCGATGTCGTAGCGCGTGGTGCGGCGGCTGCCGTCGGCCCGCGGCTCCGCCTCGATGGTGATGGCCTGTGGACGGGCACCGGGTTACAGCCGCGGCCGGCCCAGCCTCCCTCCCACCCCCTCGAGGCGGCCGCCCCCATTCTCCCTGTGCTGTGTCCCTGGGGCGGGGGCTAGGACATCAGCACAACAGGCACGTGGAGTCACCCCCATTCCCCAGGCTCAAAGAGGCTGAAGGGATCCCCAAGACACTGAACGGAGACAGCACAGAGCTGGAGAGTTCAGGGCAGTTCTGGGGGGCGGGGTGGAGGGGCGCAAAGACGGCCCCTCCCAGTGCCACTAGACTGATAACTCATCTCCCGGCTTCAGCTCTGTCATCTGTGCTGGGCACTGATCCCCTCGGCCTAACCCTGAGCGGGCACAGAACCCGTTTCCGCAGGGCCAGCTTCCCAGGAAGCCCCCACCTGGGTTACTCGTGGGCTCCAGTGGGTGCAGGCGCCAATCAGGCTGCAGCCGGAGCGTGGGGCAGAGCAGCCCACAGGAGGTCGCCGTGGGCCCAGCCCCGAGCTGGGGGGGTCCTCGGGGTGTCCACTCACCTGGGCCGGGCAGATGGCCTCGCACAGCTTGCAGGCGATGCAGCGCTCCTCGCCCGACGGGTAACGGCGCAGCGCGTGCTCCCCGCGGAAGCGCGGGCTCAGCGGGCCCTTCTCGAAGGGGTAGTTGATGGTGGCCGGCTCCCGGAACAGGTAGCTCAGGGTCATGCCCAGGCCTGGGGGTGGCAGGGAGAGGCTGGCTAAGGGCTCCCCGCCTTCCGCCCCCGTGTCCCCGGGGCAGCCCACCCCAGGCCCGTGCCCACCTCGGGCGAGCTCAGTCCACAGCAGAGTCTGGGCAGCGCGGTCAGTCACGGCCTTCATGTCCATGACAGGTTCTTGCACGTTCACATACTCTGCAGGGAGAGAGAAGGGCGTGGCGGGGACTGGGCCAGTCACTCTGTCGGCCGGGTCCCCTGGAACGCTGACCCCAGAATCACAAGGAACCCTGGTCTTCGCCCTCATCTCAGACAGGGAAGAGAGGGCAGTGAGGGGAGCCCGCCGCCCCCCCACGCCCCCCAGAACTCACTGTAGGTGGCAACCACAGTGCTGCCATGGAGGCTCCGGCTGCCGGGAGGCCCTGCAGGGAGAGGTCCAATGAGCAGCATGACCCGATGTCGCAGGAAAGCCCCGGCCCCTCACACCCCTTCCTACCTGCGCGGGCCGCCTGGGCCAGGGCCCGGAGCAGCGCGGGTGAGTTCAGGCAGCGCATCTGCAGGCAGGAACAGGGAGGTGGAGGGTGATGCGACCCCCAGAAATTCACTCTAAAGGCGTCCCTGCGTCACCCACCCTCGTCCCAGGGGCAGCTCTCCTGCCCCCCCAACCCCCACCCCACTAACCCGGCCGTGCCGGTGGAGATCCAGAAAGTTCTGTGTCTCCAACGAAAGCAGCCAAGGCACTAACCCCCTTCTGCGTCCCAAATCAGACCCCTGACCCTGTGCCAGGGCTCACTCCCCCGTCACTGTCCCCACGACCCGAAACTGCTTCTGCACTGGCAGAAGTCACAGCTCAGTCGGGGGAAGGGGCTTGCCCAAGTCACAGCTGGAGGGTGTGGGGGGCGGCAAATCCTTGGAAGGCTTAACGAGCCCCTGGTTCAGGGTCCGCTCCCAGCACCGCGTCCTTCTGGGAGCCCGGGCAGGTGAGGTCACCTGACCGTTTTCTCACCCCTGAGATGGGGGTCCTTGACAGTGGGGATCGGGCAGCAGGTCCAGAGCCCGGCCCTTGGCGGGGGCTCAACTATACCCTCCCAGCCTGTGACCTGCGACCTCTGGCCGGCCCATCGCCGCCTGCCCACCGCGTCCACGCCGGGCACCTTCCCCGTGACCTCTGACCCGGGCTGCGCATGCGCCCTGAGACTGCGGCGCCCTGCGCGCCCGCTGCACGCTCAAGGGCACGGAGGCCGCGGGCCGGGGCGTGCTCGGAGCGGGCCCGGCGCAGGCCTGGGGGGGACACTCGCCCGCAGCGGTCTCCTGCGGCCCCGGTTCGGCCTCAGCAGTGCAGGTCGGGGCACCCACCTTGAGGCGCAGCCGCTCCTTCCCGTGCCGAGCGACCTGTGCGCCGGGGGGCGGGGCCTACACCTGGGCTCTCTGCCATTGGGCCGGCTGGCTGGGCCTTTTCCGCCCTGACTCTCCATGCGGTATTCTGATTGGTCCGTGAGGCCGCCGCGTCGATTCTGATTGGCTACCACAGAGTCGCCCTTGCGCTGCGTTGGGCGCCGCCATGTTAGATCGGAGAAGCCAATGAGCGAGGAGTCGCGAGCCACGGGGGGGCGGGACTTCCGGGGGCGTAGGACGCGCTTCTGGGTCCAGCCGGCGACCTGGGTCAGCGGGGACCAGCTCCCGGGGCGTCTGCCTGCTGGCAGATTCCCGACCTGTGCCCGCGCTGTACTGGAAGTTTGGGGTTTGTTTTTGGGTCTCAGACGCTTACTCTTGGCTCTGCACGCAGAGACCACCCCTGGCGGTGCTCGGGGGACCCTCTGGGGAGCGGGGATCGAGCCCGGGTCTGCAGGTGTCCGTCTCTCCGGCCCCGTGCCCAGCCGTTATCCAAGCGGCAGCACCGAGGCGAGGGAGGATTCTTCTTCCTCTGCAGATGGGGAAGCAAGCACGGGCTTGTTGAGTGCATTTGCCCAGGCCCGGGGCTGCGAAGGCTGAACCCTTTCCTGCGGGCTCGCTTTGACCCCGGAGCTCGCCTTCCTCGACGGCCCCCGGGCCTGTGTTTTCTCCCGATCAATTGTACGGCAGAAGAACCCTGCGGCTGTGTGTTAAGAGTGGAGTGTGTTTGGGGGCCCATCGGGTGAGCAGGGACGGCGTCCTGGAGGAGATGATGGCCCGAAGGGCGGAGTCCCTCCCCGAGTTGTGTGTGGCTTGTCTGTTAAGGACCCTGGGCCCTGGGAAGCGCCCGTCCGGGTGCAGGAGGGAGGCCGGGCACCCAAAGAGACAATGACATTCTCCCTTCCGTGACCGCGGGGGAAAGGGAGGTGCCCACGGGCCAGTTCTGGGTGGTGGACGACATTCTCCAATCAGATCCCTGGGGGTCCGCAGGTCGCCCAGCACCAGCCATGGGGAGTGGGGACAAGCCTGTGCTCCGCTCCGGGGCAGAGTCGCTGCCCGACCTGGACAGGGCAGGGGCAGTGTCTGACCCCAGTCCCCTTGGAGAGAGAAGCTGCGGGGGCCGGAGCGATAACACAGCGGGTAGGGCGTTTGCATTGCACGCAGCTGACCCGGGTTCGATTCCCAGCCTCCCATATGATCCCCTGAGCACCGCCAGGAGTGATTCCTGAGTGCATGAGCCAGGAGTATGCCCTGAGCATTGCCAGGTGTGACCCAAAAAGCAAAATTAAAAAGAGAGAAGCCAGAGTTGGGCAGCAGCTGTCTTTATTAACCCCCAGACGACCCTCCCAGGGTCTCGTGTGCGGTAGGGGAGCCGGCGGCACCCCCGGGCTCAGAGCAGGGTGCAGCTGCAGCTGGGGGTCTCCATGGCCATGAGCAGCAGCCTCAGGCGCCCGCGAGAGTAGGGTGGGTAGCGGAGCCCGTAGATCGGCTCCAGCCCCGGCGGGCGCAGCAGGCAGGCGCGGTGGTGCGAGAAGGTGTCGAAGGAAAACTTGCCGTGATAGTTGCCCAGGCCGCTGGCCCCTGGAGGGGAGCCGGGCCCTGAGATGCTGCGGCTAACGGCCGTCACCCCAAAACTGTTGGGATGGTGGGAGAGGGGCGCAGAAAGACCCGAGCAGGGACAGAGAGAAAGGGGGTGGTGGCAGTGAAGGGTGGGGATTCCCCAGCGAGGCTCTCTGGGGAGCTGAATCTCCTGCAGGCAACATGGGCACCCACCAGAGTGTCGGGGTCCAGGCAAGTGTTCACCCAGGAAACGGTATGGGGGGAGTCGGGGGCCTCGCAACCCTCAGGGAAGTCCCGGGGACCTAGTTGGAGTGGCAACCCAGGAGGGCTTCCTGGAGTGGGCGAGGCCAGAGATATGGAGTTGACAAGGGGGGGCAGTGGGTGAGAGCGATTCATCCTCACCAGTGGGTGAGGACAATTAATTCAGAGAACATGTGTGTATGCGTACATGTGTGTGTGCCCGTGTGTATCCATGCATGTGCCCATGCGTGTGTGTGTGTGTGTGTGTGTGTGTGTGTGTGTGTGTCCTGAGCCAGGTCAGGAGCTGGGCAGAGCCCAGTGCCAATGGCGGGGGGCAGGGTAGGTCTGAGGCCAGGCCAGGAGGCTCCAGGGCCTGGTTCCAGCCTTTCTTACCCACTGTTCCCTAGTCCCTCCCCAAGACTTCTGGGAAGGGGGGGGGCAGTAAGGAGAGGAGGAGGGAGTCTGGGGTGGTCACTCACAGCCCATGTGCCCAAGGGCCTGCTCCCCACAGCTGTGGGGTCGCAGAGTGGACGCTGCCCCCAAGGAACCCCAGGGCAGGTCTTTCCCTGGTGGGGGTTGGGGGGTGTCCACACCCACATGCCCGACACAGCAGGTGCCTTGACAGCAGGATGTGGCCGCTGTGAGAATCGGAACCCCCCCACCCCGATCGAGCAGGGTGCCCACAGGGGGCAGGACCTACCCACGCCCCCGAAGGGCAGGCTGGACAGGGTCATGTGCATGAAGCCGTCATTGCCGCAGAAGCCGCCGCTGCTGGTGGCCGCCAGGACTCGCCGCACCACCTGGGGGCAGAAGGAGGTGAGGGACAGGCAGCCCCGCTGCCCCCCCCCAGGGACATGGGGAGCAGGAGGTGAAGTGGCAGGTCGTCAGGGAGGTGCCCTGGGGAGGCAGAGGTGCGGCAGCGTCTCCCCTCCCGGGAGGGGCAGAGAAAGGCAGGGGGGCCCAGGCAGGTGAGGGGCGTGAGGTTCTGCCCGCCCCTGGCCCGGGGTGGACTTGTGCTGGCCCTCCACGAGGGGGGCATGGGCCGATGTCCCTGCTCTGCGGGATGCCAGCCCCCCTGTACCTAGCTCAGCACCGCTGAGGGCGGGTCCCTCGGGGCCAGGCGCACTGGGCGGGGAGGGGCCCCCTGCGTGCAGCCTGCTGGCGTGTGCTGAAGGCCCTGGGGCCACGGACGAGCTCTGCAGCAACGGGACACAGAAGGTTCCAGAACCAAAGGCTCCCCCCAGGCGGGGAGGTGGGCTACGCTTGGGGACTTGCCCCCAGAGAGCAGAGGGATTGGTCACTCCTCCACAGGGCCTGGGGCAGACACAGGCTTGGCCAAGGGGTGCCCCTGGCCACCAGGGCCGTGGGCATGTGGGTGCCGCAGTGTAATGGGCGTGGTGGCCGGGCCGTGGGTGAGAGAAACTACTGAGATGGGACAGTCCCCTCGAGGCGAGCAGGGTGCACATTTTCAGAGCCCCTCTGCCCCCTAGGACCCCCACTTATTTTCCGATGGGAATCGTGTTGGGCTCGGGGCAGCCTTGATCATGCAAGGCTGTGGACACCAGCCCCGGCCCTGCAGCGTGAGTCTAGTTTCTTCTACCGGCGCTGTCCGTGGGTGGAAGTGGACACGCTGGTGGGATCGGTGTGGGGGGGTCGAGTGCCTGAAACTCAACTATGGGTAGTTTTGCCAGTCTCGGTGCCTTCATAAAACATTTCCCAGCCGAGAAATAAATAAAAGTTCTGGGGCCGGAGCGATAGTACAGCAGGGAGGGAGTTTGCCTTGCACGCAGTCAACCCGGGCTCAATCCCTGGCAAACCGTACAGTCCCCTAAGCACCACCAGGAGTGAGTCCTGAGTGCTGAGTCAGGAGTAAGCCCTGAGCATCTCCGGGTGTGGTGCCAAACCCCCCCAAAAAAATTGCCATCAAGGGCTGGAGCAATAATAGAGCGGATTATTGCTCATGGTCGACCTGGGTTCGATTCCCAGCCTCCCATTTGGTCCCCGAGCACCGCCAGGAGTAATTCCTGAGTGCAGAACCAGGAGTAACCCCTATGCATCACCAGGTGTGACCCAAAAAGAAAAAAAAATTGCTGTCAATGCCCAGAAAGATAGCACAGTGGTTAGGGTGCTTGCCTTGCTTGCCTTGCATGCGGCTGACCTGAGTTCAATCCTTGGCCCCTCTGTGGTTCCCCAAGCCCACCAGGAGGGATCCCTGAGCGCAGAACCAGGAGTAAGACCTGCGCACTGCTGGGTGTGAACTCAAAAGCAAAGCAAAGCAAAGTGCTGTGGGACCCTGGCGGCAGTGGGGAGAGGGATGTCCTGATGGGCCAGGTGCTACCCACGTGCTCTCAGGCAGACCCCGGGACTTGAGCAGGGCAGGAGGTACTGGGGACTGACCCTTGGACCCGCGGTGCCGGTCATATCCTGTGTTATCCCAGAGGAACCCAGGGAATGAGCCCCTTGCCCCCGACAAAGGACAGGGGCGGAAGCGGGAGGGTCACTGTCCAGGAATGCGGAGCCCAGCCCAGCTTCTGTCCCTGGTCTCCGCTGCCCCTCCCCGCCGGCCCACCTGGCGGTTGCTGGAGAAGGCATACAGGGCCAGGGGCTTCTCCCGCCTCTGCATGAACTCGATGGCCTCGCTCAGGCTGCCCACCGTCATGATGGGCAGGATGGGCCCGAAGATCTCCTCCTGCATCACCGGCTCCGTCTCCTGCACATCCACCAGCACCGTGGGGGCTGCGGGCAGGGGCAGATTAGTGGGGGGGGGGGGCAGTGGGGCACCCCCACATCCAGCCTCTGGGGCAGGGCACAGTGGAGTGCCCCAGAGCCCCAGAGAAGGGCCCTTGCGGGGGTCCCCAGGTGGCGGGGCCGCTGGCCGCTGGCTGGGAGGGCTGCACTCACCGATGTAGCGGTCTTGCTCGTCAGTCTGGCCGCCGATGGCCACACGGCCGCAGCCCAGCAGCCGCTGCAGCCGCTGGAAGTGCCTGTCGCTGATGATCCGGCCCAGGCAGGGGGACGCCTGTGGGTCGGCACCAAAGAAGCGCGTGATGGAGCACTGCAGGGCGGGCAGCAGACGTGTGCGCATCTCGGGGCTGCAGAGCACGTAGTCGGGCGCCACACACGTCTGGCCCGTGTTGAAGAAGCGGAAGAAGGCCACGCGGTTGGCCACGGTCTGGGGGTCGCAGTCGTCGTCCACGTAGCAGGGGTTCTTGCCCCCCAGCTCCAGCGTCACGGGGGTGAGGTGCTTGGCGGCCGCGCTCATGACCAGCCTGCCCACGTGCGGGCTCCCTGGTGGGGGAGGACAGCGCTGGCCCTGGGTCCCTGACTTCCGGGTGCCCCGGGCCGCCTGTAGCTTCAGGGGCTGCATCCCTAGCTAGTCACCTCTCCGGGGGCGGCTGAGTCGAGCAGGGTCACCCGTCCTGGCCTCCCTGGTCACTGTGCCAGGACTCTCACCCGGCCCCAGGACAGCCCAGGCCCTGGGTCTCTGCAGCCAGCCAGGGTGAGGAACCCGGTGCCACCCAGCTGCCCCCGCCCCGGCCCCCTGCTCTCTGTCCCAGAACCCCCTGTCCCCTCCCTCAGGGACACTGAGCCCGAGTGTCGCCTCAGCTGCACCCCACCCGGGGTTCTGTGTGGCTGCCTTGTGCTCACCTGGGCTCGGGGTTCATCTCCCGCCTCTCATACCCGCCCTCACTCACGCCCTCCCCCGTGCCCCACGAGCGCGGGACACTCCTCTCCGCATTCTGCTGCCTGACCAGTGAGTGGTGAGGGAGTGGGTGGGTGAGTGGGTGAGTGGGTGAATGGTTGGGTGAGTGGGTGGGGGAATGGATGAGTGGGTGAGTGAGTGAGTGAGTGAGTGAATGGGTGAGTGGGTGGGTGGGTGGGTGAGTGGGTGAATGGGTGGGGGGTGGGGGGTGGGGGGAGTGGAAGGGTGGGTGGGTGAGTGGGTGGATGGGTGGGTGGGTGGATGGATGGGTGGGTGGGTGGGTGAGTGGGTGAATGTGTGGGTGGGTGGGTGGGCGGGTGAGTGGGTGGATGGGTGGGTGGGTGGGTGGGCGGGTGAGTGGGTGGGTGGGTGGGTGGAAGGATGGATGGATGGGTGAGTGGGTGGATGGGTGGGTGAGTGGGTGGATGGGTGGGTGGGTGGGCAGGTGAGTGGGTGGATAGGTGGGTGGGTGGGTGGAAGGATGGATGGATGGGTGAGTGGGTGGATGGGTGGGTGAGTGGGTGGATGGGTGGGTGGGTGGGTGGAAGGATGGATGGATGGGTGAGTGGGTGAGTGGGTGGGTGGGTGGGTGGAAGGATGGGTGGGTGGGTGGAAAGATGGATGGGTGGGTGGGTGGGCGGATGAGTGGGTGGATGGATGGGTGAGTGGGTGGTTGAGTGGGTGGGTGGAAGGATGGGTGGGTGGGCGGGTGAGTGGGTGGATGGGTGGGTGAGTGGAAGGATGGATGGATGGGTGAGTGGGTGAATGGGTGGGTGAGTGGGTGGATGGGTGGGTGGGTGGGTGGGTGGGCAGGTGAGTGGGTGGATGGGTGGGTGGGTGGGTGGAAGGATGGATGGATGGGTGAGTGGGTGGATGGGTGGGTGAGTGGGTGGGTGGGTGGGTGAGTGGGTGGGTGGGTGGGCGGATGAGTGGGTGAGTGGGTGGGTGAGTGGGTGGGTGGAAGGATGGGTGGGTGGAAGGATGGGTGGGTGGAAGGATGGGTGGGTGGGCGGGTGAGTGGGTGGATGGGTGGGTGGGCAGGTGAGTGGGTGGATGGGTGGGTGGGTGGGTGGAAGGATGGATGGATGGGTGAGTGGGTGGATGGGTGGGTGAGTGGGTGGGTGGGTGGGCGGATGAGTGGGTGAGTGGGTGGGTGGAAGGATGGGTGGGTGGGCGGGTGAGTGGGTGGATGGGTGGGTGGGTGGGCAGGTGACTGAGTGGATGGATGGGTGGGTGGGTGGATGGGTGGGTGGATGAGTGGGTGAGTGGGTGGGTGAGTGGGTGGGTGGAAGGATGGGTGGGTGGGCGGGTGAGTGGGTGGATGGGTGGGTGGGCAGGTGAGTGGGTGGATGGGTGGATGGGTGGGTGGGTGGGTGGAAGGATGGATGGATGGGTGAGTGGGTGGATGGGTGGGTGAGTGGGTGGGTGGGTGGGCGGATGAGTGGGTGAGTGGGTGGGTGAGTGGGTGGGTGGAAGGATGGGTGGGTGGAAGGATGGGTGGGTGGGCGGGTGAGTGGGTGGATGGGTGGGTGGGTGGGCAGGTGACTGAGTGGATGGATGGGTGGGTGGGTGGATGGGTGGGTGAGTGGGTGGGTGGGTGGGCGGGTGAGTGGGTGGATGGGTGGGTGGGTGGGTGGAAGGATGGATGGATGGGTGAGTGGGTGGATGGGTGGGTGAGTGAGGCGATCCCCCTTCTCAGGCCCCCCTGCACCGTGCTTTGTCCCTGCTCTCCTGGAGCTGACAGGTTTCTGCGATTTGCACAGGCCCCCGGGCACTGCCCAGAAACCAGCCTCTGGGGATCTTCCCGGCCTCTACACCTTCGTCGGGGGGCTCTGGAGCACCCCCACCTGAAACCTACAGGAACAAAGAAGGCCCTTTGTGACTTTGTCCTGAGCATGGCCGACTGTGTCCATGTGCAGGGAAAAAGGTCATGGGCTAGTCTGGGTCCTGTGTAAGGTCACAGGGGAGCCTGGAGCATGTTAAGTCATGGCAGGATCAGGTCAGATGGAGGCGTGGGCTGTGGAGGCCGTGGAGGGTCCATAGGCTGTGAGATGGGGTGTCTCAGCCTCCGGTGCTCCCCAGAGCAGATGCTGTGATGGTGATGGGCGGTGGGGCCTGCCAGGATGGGCCCCCAGCTGTCTCCTGACCAGGCCCGCTGCCCGTGCTCTGCCATATCCCCCATGTGCCCAGGTCTCGTGTGGACCCCCACCTGCCGCGCCCCGTTCTCACCCGTGAAGAAGATGTAGTCGAACTTGTGCTCCAACAGCCGGGCTGTCTCCTCGGGGCCCCCCTGCGCCACGGCGAAGCAGCTCTGCGGGGCACGGAGGGTTCACGGTGACCCCCGCCCTGGGCCACCTGCCCGGGACGCCCCTCAGCGTCAGGTGGGGCAGGAGGGGGCGAGGGTGGGGCCCAGAATCTGGGAGGGGCGAGGCAGGGGTGGGTCAGCTTCGTCTTGGGCTGTCCTGGAGTCCAGGGTGCTGGGCTTGAGGCCAGGAGGGGACCCGGGTCTGGCTCCTGGGGGGCGCTGTGGTCACCTCTTCAGTTCGACTCTGAGGGACAGGCTGACGGGGCCACGGCCACACCGGGGCCCACTCACCGGGTCCAGGTAGCGGGGCAGCACCTCGACCAGGACCTTCTCAACGCTCTTGCTGATCTCCGACGGCTTCAGGACCACGCAATTGCCTGCAGGCGGAGGGGAGCTGGGGGTGCGCGCCCCGCCGGGCTTGGCCGCCGCCAGGGCCACGGCGCCCCCCTCCCTGGCCTCGTGGGTGGCCCCGCAGGAGGGGACAGGCAGGGGCGGCTCTCACCTGCGGCCAGCGCACCCACCAGGGGCACCATGGTGAGGTTGACCGGGTAGTTCCAGGGTGCAATGATGAGCACCAGGCCGTAGGGCTCCTTGCGGATGAAGGCCGAGTCCAGCTGCGTGGCCTGCAGGTCCCGGGAGTGAGTGGCTGCCCCTCCCCACCCCCCCCACTGTGCCCGCCCCCGGGTCCACCCGGCCCGGCCCCACGCACCAGGTTCTTGGGCACCTTCTCGTCCTTCATCCAGGCCCGCAGGTTCCTGAGCGCCAGCTTGATCTCATTCTGGCTGATTCGCACCTCAGACAACTCAGACTCGAAGTCCGACTGGAGTGTGGCCAGGGGAGGCACCAGGGAGCGGGTGAGCAGGTGGCCAGCCCTGGGGCCTGACAGACTCACGTACACTCACCGGCCAGACTCATTCGCTCACACACCGTTCATGCACATTCTCACACACCAGCTCACTCACCCGCATTTTCACACATTCACTCACAACCTCACACACACACCACACAAACTCATTCACTTACATTCTCAAACGCACACACACTCACACAGTCACTCACAGCCTCACACTCACGCACACACACAACACACAAACTCATTCACTTACATTCTCAAACACACACACTCACACACTCATTCACACACAGCCTCACACACACTAACACACAAAAACTCTTTCACTTACATTCTCAAACACACACACACTCACAGTCACAGCCTCACACACACTCACGCACACACACACAAACTCATTCATTTACATTCTCAAACACACACACACACTCACTCACAGCCTCACACACACTCAAGCACACACACACAAACTCATTCATTTACATTCTCAAACACACACACTCACACACTCATTCACACACAGCCTCACACACACTCACACACACAAACTCATTCATTTGCATTCTCAAACACACACACACTCACACAGTCATTCACAGCCTCACACACACTCACGCACACACACACAAACGCATTCACTTACATTCTCAAACGCACACACACTCACACAGTCACAGCCTCACACTCACGCACACACAACACACAAACTCATTCACTTACATTCTCAAACACACACACTCACACCCTCATTCACACACAGCCTCACACACACTCACACACACAAACTCTTTCACTTACATTCTCAAACACACACACACTCAGTCACAGCCTCACACACTCACGCACACACACAAACTCATTCATTTACATTCTCAAACACACACACAGTCACTCACAGCCTCACACTCACTCAAGCACACACACACAAACTTATTCATTTACATTCTCAAACACACACACACTCATTCACACACAGCCTCACACACACTCACACACACTCACACACACACAAACTCTTTCACTTACATTCTCAAACACACAAACACTCACAGTCACAGCCTCACACACACTCACGCACACACACACAAACGCATTCACTTACATTCTCAAACACACACACTCACTCACTCACAACCTTACACACATTCACTCACACACACTAATTCTTTCACACTCATTCTCATACACTCTCACACACTCAATGTCACCAACAAACTCATTCACTAACATTTACACTCATTCACACACCCACTGATGCACTCACCACACTCATCCACTAACACACTCATTCACTCACTGTCACTCGTTCGCCAAACACTCAGATTCTCCTTCACTCTCACACACACTCATTCATTCAGATACTCACACTCTCATTCACTCACACACTGATTCAGTCACAGTAACTCATTCGCACACACGCATCCACACAGTCGTCCACACACTCTCTCTCACATTCATTCCCTCGCACACGTGCTCCCATGCTCACTTCTGTGCTCGTCCAGTGCTCACACACACCCACTCAAGCCATACCCACTCTCACACACACTCACCCACTCCTCCCCCAGTTCACCCCTTTCGCACACTCACACTCACTCACTCACACTTACACGGGGCAGACGAGCACTGTGAGGTCCCCACCACTAGGCCCATTGTCTGCTCGACCCCGTGCCCGGGTGAACACTCCTGGCCAGGGTGTCGGCCTGTCCTTCCTGGGAACTGTGGCCCCACAGCGCATGCTCCCCAACTAGAGGGAACAGCGGGGACCGGGCAGTCCCGGGTGGGCTGAGCCCAAGCAGGGACAGTCTTCTAGTGGTAGCACTAAGGGTGGGCACTGGGGCCACAGGCCAAGCCAGGGGCCACCCCTGCCCGGAGTATAGGGCCCTGTGGGGGGCAGGGGCAGGAACGGACTGGCTGGGGGAGCCGCCGGGCCAAGGGGTTTCCACAGGGCGGCAGAGGATGTGGGACGGGCCAGGGCGACCTGCCCAGGGAGCCCGCGGGGGCATTCTGGCCCGTCACTCTGTTCAGGCCGGGGAGCCTGGCGGGAAGGAGGCGGAATCCGAGTGACGGGGCCACGGGGATGGGGAGTGGAGGGACAGGGAGGGCAGCACTGGCCAACCCAGGGTTGAGCACACGGGGACGGTCAAGGGTCAGTGCTATGTCCTCAGGGGACTCAGGCTGGCCCGGGTCACACTCCAGCCTTGAGCAGATATTTTCCAGGCCTGAAAGGGGCAAGGGGCTGGCGGGTGACCTCTGGGGGTCAGGGGCTACAGGTGACCTCGGGGAGTCAGGGGGCTGGCGGGTGACCTCGGGGAATCAGAGACTAGTGGGTGACCTTGGGCTGGTGG
This sequence comes from Sorex fumeus, assembly GCF_029834395.1. Lineage (NCBI taxonomy): Eukaryota > Metazoa > Chordata > Mammalia > Eulipotyphla > Soricidae > Sorex > Sorex fumeus. Next base: position 6,453,231 of record NW_026606150.1, on the reverse strand, counting down.
GTGACCTCGGGGAGTCGGGACTGGTGGGTATCTTCTGGCCCAGGACCAGTCGGACCCTACCTGGGTGCTGGAAAATCATCACAGACATCGCCCTGGAAGGTTCTAGAATGCAAGGGGCCAGAGGGCACTGGGGACAGAGGGGAAGTACCCAGGGCAGCCAGGGCGGGTGGGGGTGTCTGCTGCCTGAGGGGTGAGGGCTAGATAGGCCTTTGTGGGTTCCAGGGCATGACAGGGCAGGAGGCCCCTTGGCCACCCCCTGCACCCCCTCTTTTGTACATATCTGTCCTTTCACGACCACCCCATTCTCCCCCAGCCCTGCTCTCCACCCTCACTGGCTGCCCCAGGGCCTTGGCACAGCCTTTCACCCAGTCCTGGTTCCCCCTGCTCGGCCCCATGTGCCTGCCCCATGCCCGCTCCAGAGGCGTCCCTGCAGCCCCGTGGGAGAGCCAGACCCCTGTGTGCGGGACTACTGGGGGTGTGGGTGAGTGTGGGTGAGTGTGGATGAGTGTCGTTGGTGTGTGTGGGGGGTGCTGGGTGGTGCTGGGTGTGTGTGTTGTGCGTTTGTAGATGGTGGTCAATAGTGTGTGTGTGTGGTTGGTGGGTAGTGTGTGTACGTGTGTGTGTATGTGAGTGGGTGGTGGGGGCTGTGGGTGGGGGTGTAAGCAGGGTGCTAGGTGCTGGGTGCTGGGTGCTGGTGTAAGCAGGTGCTGGTGGTCCCCGCCCGGCCCACCTTGCGCAGGTCGTGGGTCAGCGCCTCCCGCAGCAGCTCCTGGTTCTCCCGCAGGAACCGCTCCAGGCCCCGCAGCTGCGCCTTCCGGAACTCGGCCGGCCGCGCCCGCCCCGAGCTGACCGTCTCCCGCAGCCGCCGCAGCGTGTCCGCCCAGGGCTCCATCCTGCACGGGGAGAGCGAGGTGGCCCCGGTCAGCTCCTCCCGCCCCCACCTGTGCCCCCAAGCACGCACACTCGGGCACCCTGGGCCATCCCGGGCAGGGGCAGTGCTGGGCCCAGGCCTGTTCGGGCTGCGGTCACCTGCTCCAGGGCATCCGTGAAGGGGGTCCCATGACTTCCTGCCTCCCAGGGCCCCCCCAGAAGGACTCTGGGAAGCCAGGGCACAGTCCGCCAGCCGCCAGGCCCCAGTGCCCTCATCCCCCGACTCTGGTCCCATTCTCGGAGCACTGGGAGCCGTGGGCAGTGGCCTCCTGTCCCCTGGCCCACCTACTGCTCACCCCACATGGGGAAGTGTCGGGTCCGGATTTCCTCCTTGGCAGGAGGGTGTGATGGTCCCCTGGGCCCCATCTGTTTACCCACAGCTCACGGGAGGAGCACACTGACGCAGTCACTCCTGGGCTCGGTGCCAAGGACCTGTGGGGACCCTGTCCTTCCCCTCTGGCTTTCCTCCCCTCTGGTCTCAGGTGGACAGATGCCTCCTCCGTCCAGGCAGCCCCCCTAGGCTACTCAGGTGTCTCCTGGCTCTCTGCCTCGCCCCCCCACCCCCGCCAGATCAGTGTGCCCTGTGATTCTGCCTGGTTGTGTCCCGTCCACCTCCCTGCCTACCCACCCCCCATCCCAACGCTGCTCCTCCCTCCCATAAGAGGACCCTCCACCTGCTTCACTCGGCAGTGGGCTCTTTGCACCCCCCTCTGCAGCGGTGAAGGGGGTTGACACTCCTCCCCCCCAGCACACACAGGATGTGCACCAGCTCTCTCCTGAGGCCGAACGCCCTGAAGGCTGGAAATTGTGCAGTGAACACAGGTTTTGCCTTTTCTGGAAGGTTCCATGACCCCGAGGTTTGGGTCCTGACAACCCACAGGATTTCAGGCCCGGGGGGAAACTGTGTCAGGAGCTTGGCTAGGTCCACAGGCTTATGATTCCGTGGGGGAACTGAGGCAGCACAGGACAGAGATGGGCATCCTGAAAGCCTCGGCCCCACCCCTGCCCAGTGCCACCCCCTCCGCCCCCTGCCCCTGGTCCCCCCCCGCGCCCCCTGGCCGCACCCCTGTCCAGTGCCCCCCTGCCCCCTGGTCCCCCCGTCCCTACCCCCTGGCCCCACCCCTGCCCCTTGGTCCCTCCACCCCCTGGCCGCCCCCCTGCCCAGTGCCACCCCCTGCCTCCTGGTTCCCCCCCTCCCACTCTGCTCCCTGGCCCACACCTGCCCCACCCCCCAGCCCCTGGTCCCACCCTGCTCCCTGGTTCCCCCCTGCCCCACCCCTGCCCCCTGGTCCCCCGACCCCTGGTCCCACCCTGCTCCCTTGCCCCAGCCCTGCCCCAGTGTCCTCCCCTGCCCTCTGGCCCCACCCCTGCCCCTTGGCTCATCTCAGCTTTCCTGTGGGTGACTGGGGCTGTGAGTGCAGTGGTTTCACCCGTGCCTGGTGGCCTTCGCATAGTGTGCTGGTCTGTTTGGTTTAGCACTTGGGGGTGCCCCGGGGGAGGACCTGCAGGGCCTGTGCAGGGCAGAGTGTCAGCCCCAAGCAGTGTGTCTGTACCTGGGTCCTTCCCCCAGGCCTCTACAAACATTGACTCTCCCCCTTCCCCCCCCCCTTTGCACCCCCAGACCCTGTGGGCAGTGCCCGCGGCCAGCCTCACCCACCATCGCTGCCTCCCGGGTTCTCAGCCCTTTCATACAGCCTCACCCACAAGCATGCGAGGCACGTAACCCCAACAGGGCTCCTCAGGCAAGTGGGGGCGTGGAGGGCCGGGGCGGGAAGGCACTTGGAGGAACATTCCTGCAGCTTCTCCCGGCAACGCCAGTGGCGACTCACCCAGCAGAGCCAGCGCGGCCCGGAGGCTGGTCACTGTGGGCGGAGAGCGTGGGCTGCCCTTGCGGGGCTGCAGAACGGGACATGCCCAGGAATGAAGACAGGCTGGGCCTGTGACCTCACAAGGGGCCTGAGGTCCCAGGAGGCAGCTCAGATGGGGGCTGATGCGGGGAAGGGGTCCCCACACCCACCTCCCACACTGCATCGGCGCATCCTGCCCGGGCTCGTGACCTGCTCGGAAGGGACCGGGGACCCGGGCCAGGGGAGTGAGGGGCTCCCCCACGGCCACGGAGCCGTCCACTGCGGGAGCTGGAATATCACGCATCTCACACACGTGTGCGTGCACACACACGATCACACACACGCACACAGGTGCACACACATGCACACGGGAGCACACACACATGCGGACACACCCCACGTGTGCACACACATGTGCACAGGGTGGACACATGTATGCACATGCAGGCACACACGCACATGGGTGCACACACACATGGACTCACACACGTGCACACGGGTGCGCACACACAGGCGCGCGCACACATGGGCACACACGCAGGGGCACATACACACACACACAGGCAAACACACATGAGCTCAGACAGACATACGCATGCGCACACACTCACACACACACACAAATACACACGCTCACACACACGAGAAGGGGCTCTGAGCTGTGCGGGCACGCATGAGGCAGAGGCAGGGACTATCCCACCTGCTTCCCCTTCCTGCCCCGGGGCAGAGCCCGTTGGAGAAGCCGTGCCCAGCTCCCGATGCCCTGGTCTCCTGCGGGAGCCCTTTCCCGAGCACAGGACCCCCCGAGCCCCCTCCGCACCCCTGCGGCACCTCGCAGGACCCCTTAAGCACAGCAGGCGGGACGGGCAGACCCACACAGGGCAGGAAGGGAAGTGCGTCCCCTCCCCCAGGCAGTGGACACCGTGGGCGCCCCCCTTGCTCCCTGCTCTGCCCAGCGTCCAGGGACAGCGTACCTGAAGCCCGCCAAGCCGCCCGCCTCAGCGTCCCAGCCACTGTCCACAGTTATGTAATGTCCACGGGGCCTGCCCCTGGGCGGGGCTCCTGGCCTGGGGCCCGACCTTGGCTCTGCGCCCAATTTCGCCTTCTCCTCCCCAAGGGCCCCAGAGCCTGTCTGAGGCCGCAGGGCTGCCGGGCCCAGAGAGGGTCAACCCGGGGCCAGGCCGCACAGCAGCGTGTGTCCACGTGGGGCCCAGCTCAGCAGGAGCAGGAGAAAGACCAGGGCGGTGACCCTGGGAGTCCCGGGGTGCGACCAGGCCGTCTGGAACAGCCAGAAAAGCCTGGCCGGGCCGAGCCCCCGTTCAACAAAGGAAAGGAAGAGGCTCCCAGGCGCTGTCCCGCCCACGGCCTCGTGTCCGGCTGGACAAGAGCCCTGTCTGCGGGGGCTGGGAACCACAGGACCTGCTCTCTGCCCGCCCCTGCCCCAGCTCGGGGGCAGAGTGCCATCCGGTCCCTCAGGTGATGACGGGTGTCCCCCGGGGTCCTGACCCCCCCCGCCCCCGCCCCCACCTCACACACCTGGTGACTGTCGCTGTGAGGGTGATTGGATTACAGCTGTGGGCGCTGTGCCCGCCCGCCGCACCGCTGCCTGCTCCGTGCCGGATGCCCGGGCGCCCCGGAGTGCCCCTGACCTCTCACTCCCCTCCTACCTGGGGGTTCCGGACCCACACCTGCTCCCCGGGGCCCCCTGCCGGCTGGGTGGCAGGCCCAGGGTTGACCAGGTCCCCAGCTAAGCGCGGGCTGGCACCCCCAGCGCTACCAGTCACGTGCCTTGGCATGTGACACCTGCTGTCTGGAGCCGTGCCAGGCCCTGACAGTGCGGATGAGGGCGGGGCAGGGCAGAGAGGCCCAGAGAGCGCTAGGCACTGGCCTCAGAGCACACAGCACAGCCCCACCCAGCCTGGGAAGTGCCGGCCCGGGGCAGAGGCATCGCAGGACACTGGGGGCACCTCCCTGAACTTTAGGGATCTGGAACGACCTGGAGGGGAGTCCCCCCCAAATAGCCCCTCTCCTGAGTGGGAGGAGCTGCCTCTTGGGGGACCAGGAGCCCCGTTTCTCCCCCTCTCCCTGCTGGAAGCTTCTGGCTGACTCTCAAGGCCGGAGGGGGGCGGGGCTGCAGGTCACAGTCACCATCCAGGCGGTGTCTGTGCAGGGACAGGCCAGCCCACCCCGCAGGTGTGACTGCAGAGGCCTTCGCCCCACTCCACTGAGCCTGACCCCTGGACTTTCACCTTTGGCCGCCTAGAGGCTGTGAGCTAACTGAGCGGAGGTCACCTGCGGGCACCGGTTCCTGGGGACAGTGCTCTGGGCTCTCTCGGGCCAGCACCGGGGCTCAATTCCTGCATCGGCGTCACCGGGTGTGGCACCAAAACCCAAAGCCAAAACTGTCATGTAAAGCCATAACAGAGCCCGCTGCTGCTCTGACGTCGGCTGGTGCCCGCGCCTCGGCTGCTGTCCTGGCCGCGGTGGCCCCGGCCTGCTCACGCCCTTGGGACTCATGACACTTTGCATTTTGGGGTCTTGCCCGGAGGGGTATTGCTGGGTCCTGTGACAGCTCCACCATTATTTTTGGGAGGTGGGCAACAGCAAGCGAGGCTCAGGATTTACTCCTGGCCCTGTGCTCAGGGCTCACTCCTGGGAGGGCTGAGGGGGCCCTACGGGGTCCCCAGAATCCAGCCGGGTGGGCAGCGTGCAAGGCCAGCGCCCTCCCCGCTGCCCTATAACTTCACCCATTCAGACTTTCGGGAGAAATCTCCGTGCCGCTGTCCACAGAGGCTGGACAGAGACATGGCCGTGTGAGCGAGGGCTTGTTCTGTTGGTGAATGTCCTCGCTCTTTGACGCCTGCGACGCTCACTGGGCGACACACTGGCTCATTGTAGTCTTCACCGGCCTTTCCCTGACCAGCGACAATACGTGCCTCTTCCCCGTGCAAACGGTCACTCTGACGGTCTGTCTCTTTCCCCCATTTTTTTTTTCATTTTGGGTCCTCCCGTTGCTCATCGATTTGTTCAGTAACGTCTCCATTGTGAGACTTATTACTGTGTTTGGCTTATCGAATACGTCACGGGGAGCTTGCCAGGCTCTGCCGTGCGGGCGAGATACTCTCTGTAGCTTGCCGGGCTCTCCGAGAGGGGCGGAGGAATCGAACCTGGCTCGGCCGGGCCAGCCACGCAGAAGGCAAACGCCCTCCCCGCTGTGCTATCGCTCCAGCCCCTTTCCCTTGTTTTTGGTGGGTTTATTACACTGAGGGTTGTTGTTGGTCTTGTCAATGCTTTCTGCATTTTGGATATTAGACTTTTACATGATGAACTGGGTGCAAATATCCTCTCCTGAACAGCGGGGAGGCATTTGCCTTGCAAGTGGCTGACCGGGACTCGATTCCAGGCATCAGATATGATGCGCCAAACACCACCAGAAGTGATTCATGAGGTGGTGTGACCTCAGAAAGACAAAACAGGGGTTGGAGAGATAGCACAGCGGGTAGGGCGTTTGCCTTGCATGCGGCCAACCTGGGTTCGATTTCTCAGCATCCCATATACCCCTGAGCACTGCCAGGAGTAATTCCTGAGTGCAGAGCCAGGATTAACCCCTGTGCATTGCCAGGTGTGACCCAAAAAGCAAAAAAAAAAAAAGTTTGTGGACTTCCCCTCCGAAATCCGACATGCCATTTCGTCGGTAAAGAAACAAACAGCACCCGGCCCAGACAAGGTCAGACCTGAACACCTGAAGAACCTGCCGTCAGTCCTCATCAATACACTGGCTCGGCTCTTCACTCGCTACCTGTCTGAATGCAAGGTTCCGTCCCAATGGAAAACCAGCAGGACCGTACTACTGTTCAAGAAGGGAGACATCCATGACATTGGCAACTATCGCCCGATCTGCCTATTGTCTGTCATCTACAAGTTGTTCACTCGAGTCATCCTAAATAGGATTGGCAGAACACTAGATGAAGGACAACCATGCGAGCAAGCAGGGTTCCGCAAAGGATTCAGCACCATCGACCATATCCACACGATAACCAAGCTCATTGAGGTTTCTCGGGAGTTCAAGATGCCGCTCTGTTTAACGTTCATTGATTTAAAGAAGGCCTTTGATTCTGTTGAGACGCAAGCGGTCATTGAAGCCCTAGCCAATCAGGGCATTCAAGCCCAATACATCAGGATCCTCCGTGAGCTGTATTGAGGATTCACTACCAGGATCTCACCATTCTACAAAGAAGGGATCGTTGATGTCAAGAGAGGGGTGCGGCAGGGTGATACCATTTCACCGAAACTCTTCAGTGCCACCCTCGAGAACATCATGCGACGACTGGAATGGGAAGGAATGGGAGTGAAGATAGATGGTCGGCAACTACACCACCTCCGCTTTGCTGATGATATTGTTTTAATAACACCAAACATCAGCCAAGCGGCACAAATGCTGGCCGACTTTGACCATGAGTGTGGAAAGGTAGGACTACAGCTGAATCTTACGAAGACAATGTTTATGAGAAACAGCCTTGTTCCTGACGCCCCATTCGCTCTCAACAGAACGACCATCTCCGAATGCAACAGCTATGTGTACCTAGGTCGAGAAGTCAACATGACAAATGACCTGGCACCCGAGCTGCGCAGGAGGAAGAGAGCGGCTTGGAACGCCTTCAAGAACGTCGAAGAAATAGCTAAGAGGACGAAGAACCTCCGGCTCCGGGCACATCTCTTTGATTCCACTGTTCTTCCTGCATTAACCTATGCCTCAGAGACCTGGGCCCTACGCAAACAAGATGAGAACGCCATTCAGGTCTCCCAAAGAAGAATAGAAAGAGCTATGCTTGGAATATCACGTTTCACTCAAATGAGAGAACGAATCCGGAGTTCTGACATCCGTCGACGATCAAGGATCAGGGACGCTGTCTCATTTGCCAAGGTGTCGAAAATCAGATGGGCTGGTCACGTAATGAGATTTAAAGACGACCGTTGGACTAGAGCTGTTACTGATTGGATTCCACGGGATGTCAAGAGACCGCGTGGCCGCCCACCTACCAGATGGTCAGACTTCTTCCTGAAGATCATGAACGATCGGTTTGAGGCCCTTCATGTTCCCGGAACGAACAGATGCCATTGGGCTACACTAGCACGCGACAGGGACAAATGGAGACGTTACTGGCGCCTGCTCGAGCAAATCGACGACTAACGGGAAGTTAAGTGATTAAGTGATTAAGTGGACTTCATGACCAATTCAATCAGTGGCTGAATAAATAGCAGTACTCCTACAAAAAAAAAAAAGACAAAACAAAAAATTTTAAATACATAGTCACCCATTGAGTAGAGTGTGCTTTTGGGGGGGGGGTCACACCTGGCAATGCTCAGGAGTCACTCTCTTTGCACTCAGGAATTACTCCTGGCAGTGCTCAGGGGACCATATGGGATGCTGGAAATCGAACCCAGGTCAGCCGCGTGCAAGGCAGACGAAAAGTCTGTTGGCAGATTATTGCTCCAGACCCAATCCAAGTTTCTTTTGTGTAAAATCTTGCGTAATGTAAAGCCTTGTTTACTTTTATTTTTTCTATCTTTGCTAAGGTACACATCCTGGAGAATTCTGTGTATTTTTCTCAATGATTTTGCTGGATACCAGCCTAATCTCAAGGTTTGTGTGTGTGTGTGTGTGTGTGTGTGTGTGTGTGTGTGTGTGTGTTTGCTTTTGGCTCACACCCAGCGATGCTCAGAGGTTACTCCTGGCTCTGCACTCAGGAATTACTCCTGGCGGTGCTCAGGGGATGATATGGGATGCTGGGAATTGAACCCGGGTTGGCCGCATGCAAGACAAATGCCCTCTCCACTGGACTATCTGTCCCTCTCTGCTGTACTATCTGTTGGGCCCCATGATCTCAAGGGGTTTTGTTTTGTTTTTCGCTTTTTGGGTCACACGTGACAATGCACAGGGGTTACTCCTGGTTCATGCACTCAGGAATTACTCCTGGCGGTGCTCAGGGGACGATATGGGATGCTGGGAATTGAACCCGGGTTGGCCGCATGCAAGACAAATGCCCTCTCCACTGGACTATCTGTCCCTCTCTGCTGTACTATCTGTTGGGCCCCATGATCTCAAGGGGTTTTGTTTTGTTTTTTGCTTTTTGGGTCACACCTGACAATGCACAGGGGTTCCTCCTGGTTCATGCACTCAGGTATTACTCCTGGCGGTGCTCAGGGGACCATATGGGATGCTGGGAATCGAACCCGGGTTGGCCGCGTGCAAGGCAAACACCCTACCCACTGTGCTATCTCTCCAGCCCCGATCTCAAGGTTTTTAAACCACTTTGAATTCACTTCTGCATATGGTGAGCTGTGGATGCAGACCCCTAACCCTCTTGCCCCTGGCTGCCCCCTTTCTCTCCTCCCCTCCCCCGTCTCCCTCCCATTGGCTGAAAGTGCCGGGACCTGCCCCAAACTGACTCCAGGAGCCTGAGCCCGTACATGTAAAGCCCCTCCTGAACTGTCTCGTGCCAGCGAACTGGCCTGAATACCGACAGGGTGGAGGAGCCCGACCGGAGGCCTGAACCCCAGTTCCCACAGTGGCCCTGGGCAGAAGTGCTGGGCGGACCCTCGCAGCCCACCGGGCCTTCCCGGGTCGTCCCGCCCGTTTGCAGTTGGTGCTTGATTCATGGCCCTGCCCGGGAGGAACCAGGGCTCCACAGCCAGCCCGTCCTGCCCTGAGTTCCATCCTGCTCCTGCCTTTTTTTGTTTGTATTTATTTTTAACTTATTTATTTATTTTTTAAAATTGAATCACTGTGGGATACACAGTTACAGATCAAGATTGTTCACGATCAGGTTTCAGTTATACAGTGTTCCAACACTCAGTACTCCACGCGTCCCGCCTCTCTGGCAGGCTCTCTCTCTCTCTCTCTCTCTCTCTCTCTCTCTCCCCCTCACTCTCTCTCTTTATCTCCCTCTCTCCTCCCCCTCTCTCTTTCTTTCCTTTCTCTCTTTTTCTCCTCTCTTTCTCTGTCTTTCTCTCTCTCCCTTCCTCCTCCCCCTTTTTCTCTCTCCCCCTCCCTCTCTCTCTCCCTTTCTCTCTCTATCCCTCTCTTTCCCTCCCTCCTTCTCTCTCTCTCTTTTTTTTTCTTTTTTGGGTCACACCTGGCGATGCACAGGGGTTACTCCTGGCTCTGTGCTCAGGAGTTACTCCTGGCAGTGCTCAGGGGACCGTATGGGATGCTGGGAATCGAACCCGGGTCAGCCGCGTGCAAGGCAAGCGCCCTACCCGCTGTGCTGTCTCTCCAGTCCCTCCTCTCTCTTTTTCTCTCTTTCTCTCTCTCCCCTCTCTCCTCCCCCTCTATCTCTTTCTCTCTTTTTTTCTCCGTCTCTCTCCCTCTCTCTTTCTCTCTCTCTTCCCCCTCCCCTTCTGGACATTCAGGATCAGGACCATCCTGTTGTTCGTCGATTACATCGAGCAAGCCCCAGTAACGTCTCCTTCGTCCTAGCCCTGAGATTTTAAAAAGTGCCATATTCAAGGCTCTTTCAGGGTTAGGAGAATGAGACCCATCATTGTTACTGGTATTTGGCATATTGGGTGCGCCACGGGGAGTTTGCCAGACTCTGCCGTGTGGGCAGGCTACATTCGGAAGCCTGCCGGTTTGTCCAAAGTAAGAATGAGATAAGATGTCACGCAGCCGCAAATGCAGTCGTGCGCTTCCGGGAGCTGGGTTTTATAGTCTCTGGGTCTTGGACATTGATGGGATTACACAGCGCCAGGGGTCCAGTTGGCGGGTGTGATATATATATATATATATATATATATATATATATATCTTCGACTTGGCGACATTATGGTTTGAAATAAAGATACCCGAAAGGTTAACATGTATATCCCTTTTTATTTTTAATCTTTGAATTCTTATTTAATTTTATTTTTCTTTTGGTCTTGGGGCCACGCCTGGCAGTGCTCAGGCTTCCTCCTGGCCCTGCTCTCCAGAATCACACCAGGCAGGACCCAGAGATGCTGAGAATTGAATCTTTGTCACCTCGTCTCACTGGATGAGTTCTCTGGCCCCTGTTTTATTATTTTGGCGGTGTCCAGACAACGCTCGGGAGAACCAGGGTTTCCTCCCAGCGACTCAGCGCGAGGCCTGGGATGTGAGCCACAGAGGCCACTTGGTGCCGGGGATCTCCAGGACCCCCGGGCAGGGCTCAGCAGCCCCCCAGGGCCTGGTGGTGCTGGGGTCACACTGTTGCTGTCGCAGGGGGCTCAGTCTCTGTGCTGCTCAGGGCCCTCCCGGTTTGGAGGAACACCGAGGGCTGCTGTTCGTGCCGTGTGCCTGGGTGGGCCCTGGCACGCTGGCCCAGGCTGGAGTTGGGCGGGAGATCACATCTTGCTGCATGTGAGACCCCATGCTCAGTCCCACAATGCTGGCACTGCTGTCTCCACAGCAACAGCCCGAAGAAAGGAACCGGCCTGGGGGTCTTTTTTGGTCACTGTCTCCACCTGGGCCCACACCCCTGTTGGACCTCTAGAAGCATCCAATACTTGGGGGTGCGTGGAGCCGACCCTGGGTTGTATGTGGGAGGTGAGGGGCATACCAAGAGCCAGAGATAATCCAGAGTGTAATCGCGGGGGTCGCCCTCACCGGGGTGGGTTCTGATTCCCAGGGTGTCGGGAATGAGGGGCAGGGGCACCTGGGCAGGCCGCTAGGCATGTCCTACAGTGCAGGTGAGGACCTGGAGAGATTACAGCAGGCAGGCGCTTGCCTGGCACACGGCTGCCCTAGCTCGATCCCCGGAACTCCATACGGTGCCCGGAGAAGCAGCAAGAGTGCTCACTGAGCACAGAGCCAGGAGCAATCCCCGAGCACCGCTGGGGATGGCCCAGAAAAGAGGGAGCCAGACGGGGCCAGAGAGAGCACAGTGGGCAGGGCGCTGGCCTTGCGTGGCCGTGTTCCATCGTGACACCCCGTATGTCCCCTGGAGCCTGCCAGGAGTGATCCCTGCGTGCAGAGCCAGGAGTAAGCCCTGAGCACCTCTGGGTGTGACCACCTCCCCCCCAAAAAATAAATCGACAGAAAGAGAGATGCAGTGGGCATACGGCACCCTTTCCCTCTGCAGCCTGGAGCAAAGCTGACGTGTGGCCCTGTGCTTCCTTCCGGGGCTAACCCCACCACCACGCCCCATAACTGTCTTGTCCCTCCCTCTTCTTGAACTTTCTTTAAACATCAGGCATAAAAAGTCACTCACGGTACAGTTATTTCGGGCATTCGATGTTCCAACACCAAGCCCCCCATCAGTGGGATCTTCCCTCCACCATTGCCCCCAGTTTCTTCCCCCTCGGAAGGCACAAGATTAGTTTATAATCACTTATTATGACAAAATGGTCAGTGGGACTGTCAAAAACAAAAGTTCAGGGGCTGGAGCGATAGCACAACGGGGAGGGCGTTTGCCTTGCATGCGGTCGACCCGGGTTCGATTCCCAGCATCCCATAGGGTCCCCCGAACACTGCCAGGAGTAATTCCTGAGTGCGTGAGCCAGGAGTAACCCCTGTGCCTTGCCGGATGTGACCCCAGAAGCAAAAAAAAAAAAAGAAAAAAGAGGTTCAGTGAAACGCGTGAGAATTGTTATCTATCATACAGTGGTGTTATTAAAGCCTTTGAACGAGAACTGGCCGAGCTGCCACCAGCTGAGCCTTCTGTCGCTGTCTCGGCTCAGTGAGCCATGCTGGCATCTGTACTACTTTCCCCTTATTTGCCGAACGCCTCGGTATGGTGGGATTTGGAGGTGTGTGTTCACATGTGCTGCTGCGTGCACCAGGAACTCCAGTATCTGTGAGCCTGGGATGATTCTCAGCGCATGCTCTCCCGAGGGCTCCCTAGAGGTTTCAGCCCTGAGACCCAGGTACCCTTGAGTTCTATCTGCTTGTCTTAACCGATAGAACTTGTCTTCTCTCCCAAGGTTCCTCCTGAGGCTATGAAACTGGGCTGTTTCCGTGGCAGGGGCTGCCGTGTCCTCCCTTCTACTGCTGGGCAATACCACGCATGAGTCTCCGAGCTAGTTCAGTGTCTGTGATCTGTTGCCCGTGTGTGTGTGTGTGTGTGTGTGTGTGTGTGTGTGTGTGTGTGTGTTTGAGCTCAGGGCTGGTCTCGTCAACCCCCAGCCCCTGAGATCCGCCACCCCCTCTAGGTTCTTGTTCCTTCTCCTAGCCCGTGGCCTGGACATTGCAGAACCAGGCAAGACCACAGTGGTGACGCACATGTCGCAATGGAGCGGGTCTTGTGGATTTTCTGGTTTTCCCAGTGCCTGTGAAAGTTGGGTTTGCACTCAACCTAACACGGGTTGTTGCACACAGCACAGCCTTGTGCCGGAAAACCACCACATGTGCCTTCCTGAACCGTCAGGCAGTCTCGGAACTGTTGGAACAAGGGCTGGTGCTTGCCAAGGGCGGCTCCGGAGCTGCCTGGGGCCTAAAGTGTGGTCAAGCCAGGCCGTGCGGCCTCCGTGTGCTGCTCACTTGCCAGTTCAGCCCTGCACACTGGCGGGTCCCACTTCCTGGGTGTTGCTGCAATCCACAGAGGGCACAGGGGCAGGCCTCAGTGCTGACCCGTTCTGCACCCGGAAGCAGGGGCCTGGGTCAGGGGGTTGGTGTGGGGGACAGGGCACCACCAGGTCCTCGCTGTATCGGGGGGACCAGCAGTGCTGGGAGTCAAAGCTGGGCCTCGTGCATGCAAAGCCTCTCCCCAGCCCTTGGAGCCATTGGTTTGACTCTGAATTTGAATTTTGAGGAACAGTCATTGAGTTTCCCATCGCGCTTGGGTCCCCCCAACGCCATGCAATGGCCCTGTCCCCACATCCTCAGCAGCACGTGATGCATTTGTGGGTTTGTTGTGTTTTTTTTTTTGGCTTTTTAGGTCACACCCAGCAATGCACAGGGATTACTCCTGGCTTTGTACTCAGAAATTAATCTGGCGGTGCTCGGGGGACCATATGGGATGCTGGGAATCAAACCCATGTTGGCTGTGTGCACAGCCAATGCCCTAGCCGCCGTGCTATCACTCCAGTCCCGTTATTCGAGTTTTGATGGTATCAGTTCGGTCACACTTTGGGTAAACTTTGAGCTGAATTTTATGAATGATGTGAGTCGGTGTCCCTTTTTTTTTCTGCTTTTTGGGTCACACCCGGCGATGCTCAGGGGTTACTCCTAGCTCTGCACTCAGGAATCACTCCTGGTGGTGCTCGGGGGACCATATGGGAGGCTGGGAATCGAACTCAGGTCGGACACGTGCAAGGCAAACGCCCTCCCCACTGTGCTATCGCTCCAGCCCCTGGTGTCTCCTTTCATTTAGGGAAAAGGGGTGTCTGGTGCTCCCTGCGTCACTGATGGGAACAACGCTGTCAGAGGAGTTCCCCCCAAAAAACCTTCCAGGTATTTCTGAGCAGGTGGTTTCGGGATCTTCAGGGACGGGGCTGCAGATCTCCCCCAAGGCCCTGTGCCCCGGGGCATTTGCAAGATGTTCTGGGGGCCCTGCAGGAGTCTCCTCACTGTCACCCAGCAGCCATCGTGATTGAGGACTTCCAGGGCCCTCGGATGGACGCTAATGTGGAACAGGAAGTGGACAGAGTGGCCGAGCCGCGGGGGGCCCGAGGGGGCGCCCCTCTGTTGATCTGCAAACACAGCAGCCCGGCAGAGAGCAGTGATACTGAGGCAAGGGACAGGCCCCTTGGCCTTGGAAGTGGGATGAGCACCCCTGTTTACAGCAGAGGAAACTGAGGCAAGTGGAGTGAACCCCCAAATTACAAAACAGGAAGTGATTAAACGGGACTGGAACTCACATCTCTGACAGGGACACACACGGGCACCCCGACACACGTGCACACACGCACTCATAGATGGGACTCATGGGGTGTAGGGTAGCCCCTGCACGGACCCAGGACTCCAGGCATCCTTCCCCCGCCCCGCACACACACTATGGGCCACAAGGGGGCGCACGGGCACCCCTGCACAGACCCTGGCACACGGTCACCCCTGCACACGCTGGGACCCACGGCACCCCTGCACAGACCCGAGGAGCACGGCACCCCTGCAGGCGCCGGGACGCACAGCACCTCTTTACAGACCCAGGGCGCACGGACACCCCTGCACAGACCCAGGGCGCACGGGCACCCCTGCACAGACCCAGGGCGCACGGGCACCCCTGCACACAAGGGACGCACGGGGGCGCACGGGCACCCCGCACACTCCGGGCGCTCCCGGGGGCGGCGCCGAGGCGGGGCGGCGGGCGGGTCCCCGGGCGGCGGGGCGGGTCCCGCTCGGAGGAAGCGTCGTCCCCACGGCGGGACAGCGGCCGGCCGGGGTCCCCGCGGGCTCGGGCATGGAGGCGGAGCCGCAGGTGTACCCGGTGGCGGGCGCCGCGGGGCCGCAGGACGATGAGGACCGGCTGCGGGTCCCCGACGGGCCGGCGGCCCCGGTGAGCGGCGCGGGGGGCGCGCGGGGCCCGGGCGGGCAGCGCGGGGGCGGGCGCCGGCGGGGGCGCGCGCGGGCCTCGGGGTGACGGCCGCGCGTGCCCCTGCAGCTGGACGAGCTGGTGGGCGCGTACCCCAACTACAACGAGGAGGAGGAGGAGCGCCGCTACTACCGCCGCAAGCGCCTGGGGGTGCTGCGCAACGTGCTGGCGGCCAGCGCGGCGGGCGCGCTCACCTACGGCGTCTACCTGGGTACGGGGGCGCCCGCGGCCGGGGGGGCGGCCCGGGCGCGCCCCGAAACCCCCCCCCGACGCCCAGGCTGGGAAAAAGAAACCTAAACGCTCGCGGGGTTCCTTCCTCTTTCGCTTCCCGCCTGCCGTCCCCCCAGCTGCCGCGGCGACCGCCCCCCGCCCACCCAACCACGTGCTGGGGACGGGGGTCCCCGGGTCCCGACCGATCGGAACCTCGGAGAGGGACCCCTAGACAGGGGCTGCGTGGGGCGGGGGGCTGGAGTCCCAAAGTGCGGAGAGCTGGCTGGGGGTTCTCGGGCACCTCACATGGTCCCCTGCGGGCTGCCCAGAGCAATCCCTGAGCACCGAGCTGGGAGTAGCCCCCGCACCGCGGCCCCCAGATCACGAAGGGAAAAAAAATTCAAGAATGGGGGAGGCCAGCGGGTCTCGGGGGTCTGCATTCAGACGTGGGCGGGGTGGCAGGATGCCCCCCACTCTCCTCCTGGTGTTGGAATTGGGGTCCCCGGGGCCGCCCTGTGCCCAGGCCTCCTGCAGATG
This sequence comes from Sorex fumeus, assembly GCF_029834395.1. Lineage (NCBI taxonomy): Eukaryota > Metazoa > Chordata > Mammalia > Eulipotyphla > Soricidae > Sorex > Sorex fumeus. The sequence continues at coordinate 6,437,222 of NW_026606150.1, read as the reverse complement.
CAGCTGGTCCTGCACTACGACGAGACGTACCGCGAGGTGAAGTACGGCAACATGGGGCTCCCCGACATCGACAGCAAGATGCTGATGGGCATCAACGTCACCCCCATCGCCGCGCTGCTCTACACGCCGGTGCTCATCAGGTGGGCGCGCAGCTGCCCTGCTCTGGGGCGGGGCGAGCTTGGCGGGAACAGCTGCTCCCCTGAGACACAGGAGTCACAAGTGTGGCCAAGCCGCACGTGGGGGTCTGTGGCCTGGGCCACCAGGAGCTTCCTGGCTGTGAGCCGAGGTGGGAGAGCATCTCATCAGGGACCCCCCACCGCCAGGCCCGGCAGCCCCGACAGCTGGAGTTGGGGGGGGGTTGGGCATGTCTCACAGACAGGGCACAGCATCACAGAGGGTCTTAACCCGAGCCCCCAGGCAGCAGAGGGCACCCCCCCCAGCCCGCTCCCACCCCGTCGGGTGGAGGTCTCTGCTCAGACGGGCTTTAGTTGCTCCTCGTTTCAATAAAGACAGAACCTCAGCGAGCCCTGGAGCTCCAGAAGCAGCAAGGAGGGGTCTGAGCCACAGCACAGCGGGGTTGCACACAGCCACCCCGGGTTCGATCCCCGGCATCCCATTGGGTCTCCTGAGCACCCCCCGGAGTGATCCCTGAGCGCAGAGCCAGGAGTAACCCCTGAGCATCGCTGGGTGTGTGACCCCACCCCAAAAGAAAAAGAATCATCAGCGAAACCAGGACAAGATCACGGCTTCTCCCAGGCCGTGCAGTGGCCGCTGTCTGTGGTCCTACTGGAGGGCGCGAGTGGCCGCTGTCCACTGTCCTTGCTTTTCCCTTTGCGGTGCTGGGCGTCAACCCCGGGGCCTCACACCTGCAAGGCAAAGGCTTCGCCACTGAGCCCGGGCCCTGGCCCTGACTGGCCCTGGCTCCCACTGCCCGCTGCGGAGAGGGGTGCCCGTGTTTTCCAAGCAGACGCTACAGTCGGACTGTGCTTAAAGCCGTTTCCTGTTTCGGAGCTGTAGGGGCTGTTTGGGCCACATCCAGCGATTTTTTTCAGGTCTGACTCCTGGGCTCTGCACTCAGGGATCACTCCTGGTGGCCTCAGGGGACCTGATAGGATGCCGGGGATCGGACCTGGTCAGCCACTTGCAAGGCAAACGCCCTCCCCGCTGTGCTATCGCTCCAGCCCCCGGCTGTTTTTTTTTTTTTTTTTTTTTTTTGCTTTTTGGGTCACACCCGGCAATGCACAGGGGTTACTCCTGGTTCATGCACTCAGGTATTACTCCTGGCGGTGCTCGGGGGATCATATGGGATGCTGGGAATCGAACCCGGGTCGACCACGTGCAAGGCAAATGCCCTCCCCGCTGTGCTATTGCTCCAGCCCCCCCCCCCCCCAGCTGTGTTTTAAGTGTAACTAAAGAACTGGCTTGTTTATCCCTGTCTTGGTAGAAAAAGTTATTGTACACCCAAAGCTTTGAGCTTTGTGGAATCTAGAGGTTCCTGACGAAGAGAAATACTAGTAAATAAAGAAAAAAAAAAACCCAAAGCCCCCTGGAGTTCTAGGCTGACCAGCCTCATGCCTTATGGGGCCCCTAGTGGGTCTGCTGGTCACTTGTTAACCCAGCCAGGCTTGTCCTGGGGGCCCACAGGGAGGAAACCGACTGGCCAGCCACAGTGGCCCATGGCGGAGGGCAGGAACCCAGGTGTGGACCTGGTCAAGTCGCTTCCTTTTCTGCCTGCCCGGCTCAGCTGGGCTGGCTTCCTGGGTGTGGGCCTGGGCTCGGCATGTGACTGTGAGAGCTACTGGCTTGGTGACGCTGCCAGCCCGGGCCCAAGGGTGCGGGGACCCAGCTGCCCACCCGCACCCGTGTCCCCCTTGCTGTGGCCGCAAGAGGCGCTCTGAGCCCCCATCCTAGGGCCTGACTCCTAGACGTGGGATCGCGGCCCAGCTCACAGCCGCCAGCTGCCACGTGGGCATGGCTGCTCCGCCAGGCCACCAGGCCAGCGTCTGCCTCCCGCCCAGGCCTCACAGGCTGTTTTATTTGCAGAATGGGAGGTAGGGACTTCCAGGCAGCACTCAAGGGGCCCTGGAGCGACAGAACAGAGAGGAGTGCACTGGCCTTGCTCACAGCCAACCTGGGTTCAACCCTGGACACCCCCCCTACGTCCCGTGAGCCCGCTAGTCATGATCCCTGAGCACAGAGCCGGGAGTAAGTCCTGGACATGGCCACGTGTCCCCAAACCAAAATAAAGAAGTATAAAAAACTCTGATCCGGGGACTGGAGCAATAGCACAGCGGGTAGGGCATTTGCCTTGCATGCGGCCGACCCGGGTTCGATTCCCAGCATCCCATATGGTCCCCTGAGTACCACCAGGAGTAATTCCTTAGTGCAGAGCCAGGAGGTACCCCTGTGCATCACCGGGTGTGACTCAAAAAGTAAAAAAAAAAAAACCCTCTGGTCCTTGACCCCTGACCCCTGACCTAGCCCCCCCCCCCCCGCACCACCCTGCCACAGGTTTTTCGGCACCAAGTGGATGATGTTCCTGGGGGTGGGCATCTACGCCCTCTTTGTCTCCACCAACTACTGGGAGCGCTACTACACCCTGGTGCCCTCGGCCGTGGCCCTGGGCGTGGCCATCGTGCCGCTCTGGGCGTCCCTGGGGAACTACATCACCAGGTGAGCCCTGGGCCTCGGGCGAGGGGTGGGGGGTCCGGGCGTCGGGCAGGAAGCGGGGCGAGCCTGCCCCCTCTGTGCGCAGGATGGCCCAGAAGTACGACGAGTACGTCCACTTCAAGGAGCGGGAGGAGCACGGCCCGAAGAAGCGCCCGCCACGGGGCTCCCACGCGCCCTACCTCCTGGTCTTCCAGACCATCTTCTACAGCTGCTTCCACGTGCGTGTGGGGGGGGGCGGGCCCAGATACCAGGGGGCCCCCCGGACCCTTCAGCCCCTCAGCCCCGGGGCCCCCAAGTAACAGACCACTCTTCCCAGCCTGCCTCCCTTGGCTGCCCACACACTGGGGAGGGCTCCTGCCCCCAGGCCTGCCCGCCCCCTGCCCCCAGACCACACCCGTGCCCCCTGCTTGGTCCAAGCTGCCGTCCTGCCCACAGCTGAGTTTCGCCTGTGCCCAGCTGCCCATGATCTACTTCCTGAACCACTACCTGTATGACCTGAACCACACGCTGTACTCCGTGCTCAGCTGCGGTGAGTGCTTGGGGCTTCGCCTCCTCCACAGAGTGGAGGTTCTTTGAGCATCAGAGCGTGCTGTGCAAGGCCCAGAAGCGACTGATCCAGCGTGGTGGGGGAGAGGAGGGGTGGGTATCAGGGAAGGCTGCCCGGAGGAGGTGCCATCCGTGCTGAGGCGGGAAAGCTCTCTTTAGGCCCCAGTCAGGCCAAGTGAGTGGAGGTGCCCCACCCCGCAGAATTTGAGGCTGTAATTCGGGAAGTGGGAGGACGCTCCTTGCCATGGGCGTCACTCAGCTCCAGCCTGCTCGCTGTGAAACCCTTGCCCTCGCCTGCCCCATCTGGGTGCTGCCGCCCGGTCTATCACTGTGTGTGTGTGGTGGGGGGGCCTCACAAGGCCGGCCCTGCCCTCCGCAGGTACCAACAGCCACGGCATCCTCAGCGGCTTCAACAAGACGGTCCTCCGCACGCTGCCGCGCAGCCGCAACCTCATCGTGGTGGAGAGCGCGCTCATGGCCGTGGCCTTCTTCGCCATGCTGCTGGTGCGGCCCGGGGCAGGGGCGGTGGGCAGGGGATGGGGCGTCTGTAGGCTACTATGGACTCCAGGGGCCCCGGCCTGGCCTGGGGATGAGGGCTGTGCGGGGAGGGTGCAGAGGCCCAGCCCCAGCCCAGGGAGGCAGGGTTCAAACCTGGGGGGTTGATAATACTGAGCAGTGTAAATGAGATTTGGGGAGTGACCTTGACCTGGAGGGGGAGGGGTGCGGCTAGGGGCTGGGGTCTGGGTCTTGGGGGCGGGCCAAGGTCTGGGGTGGGGGGCGTGGCCTGGACTGAGGGCGGGGTTGCAGTTTGGGGTGGAGCCCGGGCTGGATGGGGGCGGGGTTGCAGTTCAGGGGCGGAGCCTGGGCTGGAAGAGGGCGGGGTTGTGGTTCGGGGGCGGAGCCTGGGCTGGAAGAGGGCGGGGTTGTGTTTCGGGGGCGGAGCCTGGGCTGGAAGAGGGTGGGGTTGTGGTTCAGAGGCGGAGCCTGGGCTGGAAGAGGTCGGGGTTGTGGTTCGGAGGCGGAGCCTGGGCTGGAAGAGGGCGGGGTTGTGGTTCGGGGGCGGAGCCTGGGCTGGAAGAGGGTGGGGTTGTGGTTCAGGGGCGGAGCCTGGGCTGGAAGAGGTCGGGGTTGTGGTTCGGAGGCAGAGCCTGGGCTGGAAGAGGGCGGGACTGTGGTTCAGGGGCAGAATCTGGGCTGGAAGAGGGCAGGGTTGTGGTTCGGGGGCGGAGCCTGGGCTGGAAGAGGGCAGGGTTGTGGTTCGGAGGCGGAGCCTGGACTGGAAGAGGGCGGGACTGTGGTTCGGGGGCGGAGCCTGGGCTGGAAGAGGGTGGGGTTGTGGTTCAGAGGCGGAGCCTGGGCTGGAAGAGGTCGGGGTTGTGGTTCGGAGGCGGAGCCTGGGCTGGAAGAGGGTGGGGTTGTGGTTTGGGGGCGGAGCCTGGGCTGGAAGAGGGTGGGGTTGTGGTTCAGAGGCGGAGCCTGGGCTGGAAGAGGGTGGGGTTGTGGTTCGGAGGCGGAGCCTGGGCTGGAAGAGGGTGGGGTTGTGGTTTGGGGGCGGAGCCTGGGCTGGAAGAGGGTGGGGTTGTGGTTCGGGGGGCGGAGCCTGGGCTGGAAGAGGGCGGGGTTGCGATTGGGGCGAAGCCTGGGCTGGGAGAGGGCGGGGTTGTGGTTCGGGGGCGGAGCCTGGGCTGGAAGGGGATGGGGTTGTGGTTTGGGGCGGAGCCTGGGCTGGGAGGGGGCGGGGTTGCGGCTCAAGGGCAGAGCCCGTGCTGGAGAGGATGAGGTTGTGCTTCAGGGGCGGGGCCAATATCTGCAGAGTGTCAGGGGCGGGAGGGATCCGAGGGGCAGAGACCTAGGGGTGATGTCTCTTGGTGTTATGGAAGGCGGAGCTGAAGATGAGGGTGCAGGGAGAGCCAGAGGAGGTAGGGTGATGCTTTGGGGGACAGAGTCACAGAGGCCAGGGCGGTGCCAAGATTTGTGGGCGTGTTTGGTGGGTGGGGCCTCGCTGTGGGCGTGTCCCTGGGCGGGGCTAGTTGCGGACCCGGCCTTTCCCACCGCGTCTGCAGGTGCTGGGTCTGTGCGGCGCCGCCTACCGGCCCACGGAAGAGATTGACCTGCGCAGCGTGGGCTGGGGCAACATCTTCCAGCTGCCCTTCAAGCACGTCCGCGACTACCGCCTGCGGCACCTCGTGCCCTTCTTTATCTACAGCGGCTTTGAGGTGCTCTTTGCCTGCACGGGCATCGCCCTGGTAAGGAGAGCATCAGCGTGCTGTGAAGAGTGAATGTCAGATACACGAGTCGTTTTGAAGTACCTGAATGTGTGCGCATGTGCGTCCCCAAACTCCATCCCGCCCTTCTCTTAGCTTTCCCTGGGCCCCCTCCACCCGGAGCAGGTGACCTTACTAAATGCTTGGTCAGGCTGCAGGAGTGTCAGGGCCACACAGCACTTGGTTTCATGAGGGCTGGGAGGCGGGGCGGGCAGCCTGGTGCTTTGGGGACTGCCCAGACGTTTTCTCATCCTCGGTCCCCTGGAACCTTCCAGGATGCTGGAAGGGCGCTGGGCCCGGTGGCCTGCAGAGGGCAGAGTGTGACTTAAGATGAGGCTGCCTGCAGGGGGCAGGGCCCGAGCCGTGGCCATCTGCCCTCCAGCGCGCGCCCCTCTCCGCAGGGCTACGGCGTGTGTTCCGTGGGGCTGGAGCGCCTGGCCAACCTCCTCGTGGCTTACGGGCTGGGCGCGTCCGCCTCGTCCCTCCTGGGCCTGCTGGGGCTCTGGCTGCCCCGCTCGGTGCCCCTGGTGGCCGGGGCCATGGTGCACCTGCTCCTCATTCTCGGCCTCTTCCTGTGGGCCCCAGCGCCTCGGACCCTGCAGCACATGTGGACCCTGTACGTGGTGGCCGTTCTGTGGGGCGTGGGCAGTGCCCTCAATAAGACCGGCCTCAGCAGTGAGTACAGCCTGGGCCCTGGGGCTGCGTGAGGATGCGGGTGAGGGGCACCGGCACCCTGGGAGAGTGGCCTGGGCCCTCTGGGCGGGGAGGTCAGTCATGAGGTTCTGTAGCCATGGGGGGCCTGAGCCACCATCTCAGGAAGTCGGTATTTAGAGCTTGGGGAGTAAAGTCCCCTTGGCCGGATAGCTCCAGGGGACCCAGCTCTCGACAGTGACCAAAATTTGACAGGACTGTGCCAGGCCCAGCTCCCTGTCTGCACAGCCCGACTTCCTGTCTCTTCTTTGGGGACCCGAGAATCTAGGGACCTTCTTTGGAGAATGAGTGCATCTGTCTCCCCATGGTTTCGGGGTTTCTTTGGGTTTTTTTTTTTTTTTGAGATGCTTGGGGCTTACTCCTGGCTCATGCACTCAGGAATTACTCCTGGTGGTACTCAGGGGATCATATGGGATGCTGGGAGTCGAACCCGGATCAGCCATGTGCAAGGCAAACACCCTCCCCGCCGTATTCTCTCTCCAACCCCCGCACCCCATGTTGGTTTGATTTGCAGAACACTTGTTTCCCCAGACTGTGTGCCCTCCCCAAGCCCAACAGGCAGAGCTGCAGGGTCTTGTATCACAGGGGGCCTAGGAGGATGGGCGGGAGGGCGTCTCCCAGCAGCAGTGGCCTTTGGGGGTCGCAGGAAGGGGCTGAGCAGCTTCTCACTCTCTCCTGACGGCATCACACCTAGCATCTCCACTAGGGGACGGACCAGGACCCCCAAACCCGGGTTTTCTGGGGGCTCAGGGGGCTCAGGGCAGGGCCGAGGAGGGGGCTGGGCCCCAGGGGACAGCACCCCTCTTTCTCCGCAGCACTTCTGGGAATCCTGTACGAGGACAAAGAGAGGCAGGACTTCATCTTCACCATCTACCACTGGTGGCAGGCCGTGGCCATCTTCGTGGTGTACCTGGGCTCCGGCTTACCCATGAAGGTGGGCTGCTTCCGGGCACTCAGCCCCCTCTCGCCACCTCAGGGAGCAAGTTGGTTTCAAGGGTCCACCTGGCCTCCAAACTCTGTGGGCAGGGTCACTCGCCAGACCCGGCACCTCTCTGCCTCAGTTTACCTATCTGTGAAGGTGTTCACTCTGCTCTTTCCGGGGTGGTTTCAAGGGTCCACCTGGCCTCCAAACTCTGTGGACAGGGTCACTCGCCAGACCCGGCACCTCTCTGCCTCGGTTTACCCATCTATGAAGGCGTTCACTCTGCTCTTTCCGGGGTGGTTTCAAGGGTCCACCTGGCCTCCAAACTCTGTGGACAGGGCCACTCACCAGACCCGGCACCTCTCTGCCTCGGTTTACCCATCTATGAAGGTGTTCACTCTGCTCTTTCCGGGGTGGTTTCAAGGGTCCACCTGGCCTCCAAACTCTGTGGACAGGGCCACTCACCAGACCCGGCACCTCTCTGCCTCGGTTTACCCATCTATGAAGGCGTTCACTCTGCTCTTTCCGGGGTGGTTTCAAGGGTCCACCTGGCCTCCAAACTCTGTGGACAGGGCCACTCACCAGACCCGGCACCTCTCTGCCTCGGTTTACCCATCTGTGAAGGCGTTCACTCTGCTCTTTCCGGGGTGGTTTCAAGGGTCCACCTGGCCTCCAAACTCTGTGGACAGGGCCACTCACCAGACCCGGCACCTCTCTGCCTCGGTTTACCCATCTATGAAGGCGTTCACTCTGCTCTTTCCGGGGTGGTTTCAAGGGTCCACCTGGCCTCCAAACTCTGTGGACAGGGCCACTCACCAGACCCGGCACCTCTCTGCCTCGGTTTACCCATCTATGAAGGCGTTCACTCTGCTCTTTCCGGGGTGGTTTCAAGGGTCCACCTGGCCTCCAAACTCTGTGGACAGGGCCACTCACCAGACCCGGCACCTCTCTGCCTCGGTTTACCCATCTGTGAAGGCGTTCACTCTGCTCTTTCCGGGGTGGTTTCAAGGGTCCACCTGGCCTCCAAACTCTGTGGGCAGGGCCACTCGCCAGACCCGGCACCTCTCTGTCTCGGTTTACCCATCTGTGAAGGCGTTCACTCTGCTCTTTCTGGGGCTGCATCCCAGCCCCAATCTGGATGCCTGAGGGTCGTCTCTCTCCGTGGCCGGGCCCTTTGACCCCAGCCACTGCCTGGCCCTTCTAGCAGCCCCTGCCCCCCTCAGCATGAACCAAGGAGTAAGGACAGAAAGCGTAGCCATGACAACGCCCTGTGTGCCGGGCCGCAGCCCCGGGGGTGGGAGGTGCAGAGCAGACCCTCCTCTTGATGGCTCAGAGCAGTCGATGCCACTGGATCCCTGTCACCTCTAGAGACAGAGGCGCTGCCGTCTGCACTTAGGGGAACCGAGGGACGGGGACCCTGAGGGAGGAGCATGGGATCCCCTAACCCCCCGGTGTCCCCAGGCAAAGCTGGTGGTGCTGCTGCTAACACTGGTGGCAGCCGTGGTGTCCTACCTGTGGATGGAGCAGAAGCTGCGTCACGGATTGCTGCCCCGTCAGCCCCGCATCCCGCGGCCCCAGCACAAAGTGCGCGGCTACCGCTACCTGGAAGAGGACAACTCGGACGCGAGTGACGGGGAGGCCGAGCCTGGCGGTGGTGGAGCAGGAGGAGTCCCTGAGGACTGCCTGGAGGAGGAGGCCCCTCCTGCTGGGACCCGGCCAGGCCCCGAACCAGTCGCCTGTCGCCGGCCTTGCCCCTATGAACAGGCGCAGGGAGGGGACGGGCCAGAGGAGCAGTGAGTGCCCACCTGCACCTCTTCCAGAGCGGGGGGTCCCCTGAAGCTTGGACTGAGCCACCTCCAAGGTGGTTGGGGGCCTGAGACCCCTGGGTGAGACCTCGGGTTTGAGAGACAGTACGAAGCCCCCACCCCAGGCTAGAAAGAGGATCTCTGTCAGTCTGTCTGTCTGTCTCTCTCCCTCCCTCTCTCTCCCTCTCTCTTTCTCCTTTTTCTCTATCTCCTTCTCTCTCTCCCTGTCTCTCTTTCTCCCTCTCTTTCTCCCTCTCTCCCCTCCCCCCCTCTCTCTCCCCCCTCTCTCCTCCATCTCCTCTCTCTCTCTCTCTGTGCGCTAACTCGCTGCGAGCTTTGCACCTGCCGTGGGACTGAGGAGCGACTCCACGGAATGAGCAGTAAGGAGCCTTGGACCCGTGGGAGCATCAGGCTGCGTGGGACGTGCGCGTGGGCCTGGCTGATCCCAGACCTGGCACGAGACCCCCTGCCTGACCCCCCCCCCCCCCGCCGCTGCAGCTGCCAGCCCCATCCCATCCACCTGGAGAAAAGCCCAGAAAGTCCCCAGGTGCCCGCAGTGACCGAGGGGGCTGCCAGTTCCCTGGAGATGGAAAGATCGGCCCCGGGCCAGAAGGACAGGACCGGGTTAGGCTGTTGGCTCACGTGTGGTGGGCCCCAGTTCTACTCCCGGCTGCGAACACGGCCCCCAAGCACCAGGACTGATCCCTGAGCGACACTGGGTGTGGCCCAGCCCAAAAACATAAATAAGCTTTAAATAAAGGACGGCTGTCCAGCGGGCGGGAGTCTTGTCTGCACGCGGCCGACCCGGGTTCGATCCCCAGCATCCCACATGGTCCCCTGAGCATCTCCAGGAGTGACTCCTGAGTGCAGGGCAAGGAGTAACCCCTGAGCATCGCTGGGTGTGACCCCCAAAGTAAAAATAAAGGACAGTTCTGAGGCCCAGGCTCTGGCCCCCCGCCCTGGTCTTTTCCTCCCTGGGGCGTTTCCTCCCTGCCGGCCTCTCCCAAAGGGACTCCTTTGGGGGTAGGACCCATAGGTCATCTGTGCCCCGTATGTGGTGTCCGAGCCCAGGTCAAGTGTCCAGCCCCCGCCTCGGGCCCTGAGATGCAGAGCTGGTGCGGGGTCTGGAAGCTCAGGGGCCCGCCGCCCCCCAGAGTAGGAGAGCCCAGTGGGAAGTGCTGTGGAGGCTGGGCTGGGGGCAGGCGGGGAGTCAGCACTCAGGGAACCCCCAGAGGCATCTGTCCCCTAAGCGCCCCCTGGCCTGTCCACACCCACCCGACGAAGCCCCTTCCCCCTGCCCCCAGTGCCTCATTTGGTGCCCCTGACCTTGGATCCTCCTTGGGGCCAGGGGCTGGGGCTTCTCCCGGCTTCGTGTACAGGCGTGACCCTGGCGATGCTCGGGGTACCCGCTGGGTGCCAGGGACTGAGCCCAGGTGGGTCCCTGAGCTCTCTGGCCCGAAGTCCGGGGACAGGGAGCGGGCCGCCAAGCCTCTCGCTGCCACCTCCCCGGGAGCAGGGTGAGGCTGGCACCTGGCCTGTGAGAGGCAGGAGTGGGTGGCGGTCGGCGGCTTCACTTTTCACCCGGAGCGAGGCATTGGTGGAACGGAGCAACAACCGACTTTCCGTGGGACCCGGCCTGCGGGAGGTGACGCCATCGCGACCTGGCACAGTGCCCCCCGCCTCCTCCTGGGAGCAGAAAGGGTGACCGTGGACCGTCTAAGTGAGACTGGGGTCCCTGTTCTTGAACTGCAGAAGCACACAGGCCAGGTCAAGGAGCACAGCTGGGAAGGGGGTGCCAGGTGGCACCCTCACCCGGCATGGGGGGGGGGGGGGCGCTGCTTTGTGCCTGGAACCAAAGAAAAAGTTAAAAAAGTGGAGGGGCTGGAACAATAGCACAGCGGGGAGGGCGTTTGCCTTGCCCACGGCCGACCCGAGTTCGATTCCCAGCATCCCATATGGTCCCCCAAGCACCGCCAGCCAGGAGTGATTCCTGAGCACAGAGCCAGGAGTAACCCCTATGCATCGCTGGGTGTGACCCAAAAAGCAAAAAAAATAAAGTGGAGGACTGGTGTGACAGCACAGCGGGGAGGGTGTTTTCCTTGCACGCGGCTGACCCGGGTTCGATTCCCAGCATCCCATATGGTCCCCTGAGCACCACCAGGAGTGATTCCTGAGTGCATGAGCCAGGAGTAACCCCTGTGCCTCGCCGGGTGTGACCCAAAAAGCAAAAAAAAAATCAAAGTGGATGTCTAAGGAGTGAGTCTTCCAAGCATCAGTATCTCTCTCTGGGCCACATCCTGCAGTGCTCAGCAGTGACTCCTTGCTTAGTGCTCCGAGGTCACGCCCTGTGGTGCTCAGGGGACCGCTGGGGATGGAGCTGGAGCCTCATGGGCGTTGAGCGTCTCCCAGCCCCCCACTTCCTCCCTTCTCACCAAGGCTCTTCCATTTGCTAAGCGTCTGATGTGTTGAGAGCACGAATATTCATTACGTTGCTGAGAGCTGAAATCATTTCTAAATGCAGAAACGTGTCATTCTCCAGACTTTGGGGCCCTGGGAAAACGTCCAAGATGTGAAGAGCCCCAGGAACTGGGGAAGCCTGGGCGCCTGCCTAGAGCACATGACTAAGATCAGTGGCACTGGGACCCTCGCTGCCTGGAGGAGGGGGGCCCCTGCTTCCAGGGGCCTCTCGCTAGGCCAGCTCCGGGTAGCCCCCAGGCCAACCATGACCCACCACGCGCTGGGCTGCTGCTACCCACGGTGGGTGCCTGAGGCCAGTGAACCCTGCTATAGGGAGCGCCACCACCCCACGGCCCACACTTGGCTCAGGGAGCAGGGAAGAAGGTTCCAGAAGTGCACAGAGCCGGCGCCCTGGAGCTGTGACTCCCGACCCACATGTGGCCGGGAAGCCGCTGGGCAGACCGCGTGGGAGCCCGGTGCCTGGCACCCTCTGAGGCAACCCGGCCCTGACCCAACAGCAACAGCTGGCCAGGGTGTTTGCTGTGGCCCAGAGGGTATCCCAGATGTCTGGGAGAGGCAGGAACCCGAAGGGCCTGATTGGTGGTCTCGGGTTCCGAGAAAGGAGCTTGCTGGGGCCAAGAGGGGAATGGACTCAGAGAACCTCAGGGTACTCCTGGCCGGGGTGCATTTGAGGGCACGTGACTCAGTCCTCATGAGGAAAGGAAAGGGGGTCTGCGAGGTCTACGAGCTAAGGCCTTCCCTTGGCCGGGAGTGACCCCTCACACCCCCCCAACAGAGCTGCTGCAACTCCAGAAGCAGCACCGGGTGAGAACTGAGCATCCTCCCAAAACGAAAAAAGAACAGAAAACAAAGGAGGGGTGGCCAGGGAGGGGAGGGCGCAGGCCTTGCACACGGTAGACCCGGGTTCGATCCCCAGCCACATGTGGTCCCCCAAGCACTGCCAGCAGTGATTCCTGAGTGCAGAGCCAGGAGGAAGCCCTGAGCACCGCCAGGTGTGGCCCCAAATCAAACAGACACAAATGCACACACACACACACACACACACACACACACACACACACATCCCAAAAGAAAGAGAACAGAAAAGAATCTGGCATACAACTATACAACTTAATGACACTTGAAAACCAGACCTGGGGATCGGGCTGTGAAGGAAATGAAGTGTCGAAGTTGCTAGAAGGGGAGCGGGCGGGCAGGAATGTGGGTGGGGTCTGGTGAGGCCACAGCCTCGTTTCCAGGGCAGTAGGGGGAGAGAGGAAGGGTGGGGGAGGGGAGGGCGCCGGGTGCCGGGAGAGCGGGAGCATACGGAGGAACAGGTGACATAAGGGGCAGCCGGCGAGTGCCCGAGGACAGACGTCTGGATAAGGAAACTGTGAGCCATCTACACAGTGGAATACTATGCAGCCGTCAAGGAGAAGTGAAGTCATGAAATTTCCTTATAAATGGATGGACGTGGAGCGTATCATGCCGAGTGAAATGAGTCAGAGAGGGTCAGACACGGAATACCTGTGGGATATTAAAAAATATAGTAGGAGGTCAATGCCCAAGGACAGTAGAAACAGGGGCGAGGGGGACTGGTCCAATGTTGCAACATGTGTGTGGGAGGCAACAGGCAGTTAGGATAGATAAGGAACGGTATGATCATAATAGTTGGAGATAATCACGCTGGACAAGAACAGAGTGTTGAAAGTAGGTAAAAGAAAATACATGATGACCTTTCAGCGTCTGTATTGCAAACCATAATGCCCAAAAGGAGAGGGAGAGAGAGAGAGGGGGAGAGAGAGAGAGAGAGAGTGAAAGGAAGAGAGAGGATAGAGGGAGAGAGAAAGAGAGAGGGGGAGAGAGGGGAAAAGAGGGAGAGAGAGGGAGAGGAAAAGAGAGGGAGACAGAGAGAGGGAGAGAGGGAGGGGGAGGGAGAGAGAGAGAGAGAGAGAGAGAGAGAGAGAGAGAGAGATAAGAAAAGTGCCTGCCACAGAAGCAGGCAAGTGGGCGACGTGGGGGACAGGAAGAAACTGGGGACAGGGGACATTGGTGGTGGGAAATGTGCACTGGTGAGGCGAGGGGTGTTGAAACATTGTATCACTGAGGGGTGTTGAAACACTGTATCACAGGTTTATGTACAACCTGGTAACTATGTATCTCACTGGGATTCAGTAAGAATTTTTTTTAATTAAAAAAATAAAGAGGAGGAGCTGGGTGGGGCAGGGCACGCTGACTACTGGCCAGGGCATGAGAACCATGAGGCTAGAATTTGGGGTGTAGAGGGTGGCTCAGGAGAGGAGGGCTCCAGCATATTATGTGGGTGACTTTCTAGTATTTTTGAACCAGTCTATCTGCTAATAACGTCCAGAGGCTCCATACGGGACCACATGACATTGGGGGGAGGGAGATGGGGGAGGTCCTGTAGTTCAAAAGTGTGCTTCTCTTTGGTATGATATTTCCCACACTGGCACCTCAAGATGTGGAAATTCGGAGCTAGAGAGATAGCACAGCGGGTAGGGCATTTGCCTTGCACACGGTCGACCCGGGTTCGATTCCCAGCATCCCATATGGTCCCCTGAGCACCGCCAGGAGTAACTCCTGAGTGCAGAGCTAGGAATAACCCCTGTGCATTACCGGGTGTGACCCCTCCCCCCAAACAAAAAAGATGTGGAAATTCTTTTGCTTTATGGCTTAATGTACTTCTGAACACACATTTGGGTGGGAGTGGAGGTGTTGGGCCACACCCGGCAATGCTCGGGACTGACTCCTGGCTCGGGGCTCAGGGATCACTCCTGGCAGGGTCAGGGGACCATATGGGGAGCCGGGGATCGAACCCAGCTCGGCCGTGTGCCAGGCCAGAGTCCTCTCCGCTGGACTGTGGCTCCGACCTCTCACTCACATTTTCACTTGAATGCAAAGCTCGGTCTCTTCCCACTCCCATTTCCCAAAATAAATTGATTTTACTTCTCTCTTTTTTCAAATTGGTCAGTTGAGAGACCTGAGACAGGGCAGGGAATGAGACATGTGACTGACCTGACCCCCAACAGCACAGAGGGTCCTCCAGACCCCACCAAGAGTGATCCCTGAGGGGCTGGAGCGATAGTACAACAGGTAGGGCGTTTGCCTTGCACGCAGCTGACCAGGGTTCGATCCCCAGCATCCCATAGGGTCCCTCGAGCACCGGCAGGAGTAATTCCTGAGTGCAGAGCCAGGAGGAACCCCCAAGTATTGCTGGGTGTGACCCAAAATAGAAAAGAAAAAAAAGGTAATCCCTGAGCACAGAGAGGTATGGCTGCCAAACCAACAAAATTTAAAATGATGAGAATAATAATGGGCTGGAGCGATAGCACAGTGGGTGGGGTGTTTGCCTTGCACGCAGCCGACCCAGGTTCGATTCCTCCACCCCTCTGAGAGAGCCCAGCAAGCTACCGAGAGTATCTCACCCTCACGGCAAAGCCTGGCAAGCTACCCATGATGTATTCGTATGCCAAACACAGTAACAACAAGTCTCACAATGGAGACGTTACTCAGCCTGCTGGAGCAAATCGATGAACAATGAGAGGACAGTGCTACAGTGCTACAGATGATGATGATGATGATGATGATGATAATAATAATAATAATGATAATTCTTAATCACTTAACTTCCCGTTAGTCGTCGAGTTGCTCGAGCAGGCGCCAGTAACGTCTCCATTTGTCCCTGTTGCATGCTAGTGTGGCCCAATGGCGTCTGTTCGCTCTGGGAACATGAAGGGCCTCAAACCGATCGTTCATGATCTTGACGAAGAAGTCTGACCATCTGGTAGGTGGGCGGCCACGCGGTCTTTTGACATCCCGTGGAATCCAATCAGCTCTAGTCCAACGGTCGTCTTTAAATCTCATTACGTGACCAGCCCATCTGATTTTCGACACCTTGGCAAATGAGACAGCGTCCCTGATCCTTGATCGTCGACGGATGTCAGAACTCCGGATTCGTTCTCTCATTTGAGTGAAACGTGATATTCCAAGCATAGCTCTTTCTATTCTTCTTTGGGAGACCTGAATGGCGTTCTCATCTTGTTTGCGTAGGGCCCAGGTCTCTGAGGCATCTGTTAATGCAGGAAGAACAGTGGAATCAAAGAGATGTGCCCGGAGCCGGAGGTTCTTCGTCCTCTTAGCTATTTCTTCGACGTTCTTGAAGGCCTTCCAAGCCGCTCTCTTCCTCCTGCGCAGCTCGGGTGCCAGGTCATTTGTCATGTTGACCTCTCGACCTGGGTACACATAGCTGTTGCATTCGGAGATGGTCGTTCCATTGAGAGTGAATGGGGCGTCAGGAACGAGGCTGTTTCCCATAAACATTGTCTTCGTAAGATTCAGCTGTAGTCCTACCTTTCCACACTCACGGTCAAAGTCGGCCAGCATTTGTGCCGCTTGGCTGATGTTTGGTGTTATTAAAACAATGTCATCAGCAAAGCGGAGGTGGTGTAGTTGCCGACCATCTATCTTCACTCCCATTCCTTCCCATTCCAGTCGTCGCATGATGTTCTCGAGGGTGGCACTGAAGAGTTTCGGTGAAATGGTATCACCCTGCCGCACCCCTCTCTTGACATCAACGATCACTTCTTTGTAGAATGGTGAGATCCTGGTAGTGAATCCGCAATACAGCTCACAGAGGATCCTGATGTATTGGGCTTGAATGCCCTGATTGGCTAGGGCTTCAATGACCGCTTCTGTCTCAACAGAATCAAAGGCCTTCTTTAAATCAATGAACGTTAGACAGAGCGGCATCTTGAACTCCCGAGAAACCTCAATGAGCTTGGTTATCGTGTGGATATGGTCGATGGTGCTGAATCCTTTGCGGAACCCGGCTTGCTCGCATGGTTGTCCTTCATCTAGTGTTCTGCCAATCCTATTTAGGATGACTCGAATGAACAACTTGTAGATGACAGACAATAGGCAGAGCGGGCGATAGTTGCCAATGTCATGGATGTCTCCCTTCTTGAACAGTAGTACGGTCCTGCTGGTTTTCCATTGGGATGGAACCTTGCATTCAGACAGGTAGCGGGTGATAATTATTATTGTAAAATGAAAAGTTCAAGCAGCAGACAATTCATTTAATGAATGATATGGAACATAAAATTATTATTACAAATATAAGGAGTAAAATAAAATTTTCGTTTCAAAAGTAAAAAACATGATAATAAGGGGATGGAATGAAAGGACAGTGCAGAGGGCCTTACCCTTGCATGCAGCCAACCTGGGTTCAATCCTCAGCATCCTGTATAGTCCCCAAGCACCGCCAGGAGTGACTCCTGAGCACAGAGTCAAGAGTAATCTCCGAGTGGAGTTCATGCCCAATTTAATCAGCTAAGCAGTACTCCTACATAAAAAAAAAAAAGAGAGTAACCTCCGAGCATTACCAAACACTAATAATAATAATAAAAAATGTGAATGACAGTCATCAAGATCATGTGGAACAGGGGTCAGAGTTAATAGCACAGTGGGTAGGGCATTTGCCTCGCACGTGTCTGACCCGAGTTCGATCCCCGGCATCCCACAAGGTCCCCTGAGCATCGCCAGGAGTAATTCCTGAGTGCAGAGCCAGGAGTAACCCCTGAGCAACACTGGGTGTAGCCCATCCTCCACACCCCCTCCCACAAAAAAATAGCACTGTAGCACTGTCCTTCCATTGTTCAAAATAAATAAATTAAAACCACTTGATCACTTGATCACTTAATTGTCGATTTGCTTGAGCGGGCGCCAGTAACGTCTCCATTTGTCCCTATGGCATGCTAGTATTGCCATTTGATAGGGTTCAAATATGGTAACACTTACAACGGCGATTAGAGGCCGCCCCAAAAGCCTCTATCCCTCTCGGAAAGCCTGGCAAGCTACCGAGAGTATTCCGCCCGCACGGCAGAGCCTCGCAAGCTATCCGTTGTGTATTCGATATGCCAAAACCAGTAATTCCTAATTTAAATTAACATAATAAATTCAAAACAAAATTGTTGTGTGGATCTAGCCAAAGGGGAAATAAAGGGGCAGCAGAGAGCTGACCAAGGCTGGGCAAGGCCGTGCACGTGGCCACAGGGAGACAGCCCGGAAGCGAGGCCCTTTTTGCTGAGGAATCAGAATCAGAATTACCAGATGCCCAGGGGCAGACCCCCCAGACCCCGCGCCCCACATGAACCAACCAAAGGGACCGCGTGCGAAACCCCAGCATATGGAGGCCTTGGGTGCCTGTCTGGCTCCAGACAGACCGACAACTACCAAAACCCCAGGATATGACGGTCCTGCGTCCCCGCCCAAGCAAGCAGACCAACAGGTAACCAGTGTCCTAAAAGTCACAATGACAACGAGAGTTGGAAATGACCCTCTGGACAAGGATTGAGTGCTGAAAGGAGGTAAAGGGACGAACGGAATAACTTCTCAGAACCTGCAAACCACAGAGAGAGAGAGGGAGGGGGAGAGAGAGAGAGAGAGAGAGAGAGAGAGAGAGAGAGAGAGAGAGAGAGAGGCACCTGCCAGGGAGGCAGCTGGGGGTGGGTGAGTGTTGGAACAGTGAATAGCTGACACAGAATCACCAAAAAAAAAAAAAGCAGGTGAGAGGTGAGAGCACTTGGAAGACTTCCAGCTCCCAGGAGTGACCCAACTACTCCCTCCCCCAAACCCATACAGGAATTAAGACCGCCAGGCACTGACGTTCTCTGGGGTTGCCTCAAAACTCCCTCCTGCAGCCTCGCCCCATCCTCTGCCTCCAGGGTACCAAGTGTGGCAAGGAAGGAACCCAAGGCATGGGGGTGGGGTGAGCTTGACGCCTGGGAACTTGGTGCAGAGATCTGGGAGGGCCGAGGGCTTCCTGGAGGAGGCAGCATCTGATGCTGGAGGCCCTGTGGCCCAGCCCCACGACCTCCTCCATGTGGGGACGTCTCTCCCCACCCCCAGGCCCATGCACGGGCCTGGCTTAGCCACCCTGGCAGGAACAGCCTGGAACCGAGACAGTGCGGGGTGGAGCTGAAGCAGACGGCCCTGCCTCTGTTAGGTTCAGCCTCACAGCCCACGCCTACTGCTGCCAATGGGCGTGGGCACTGCTTGTCTGGCCACCTTGAGCTCCTGGCAGACCCGGCATTTGCTGCCAGTGCCCGAGACAGGGGAGTGACGCAGGACCTGCAGGTAGAGCAGCTGCCCATGGTGCAGGGCAGGGGTGGGGGGTGCGAGGGCTCCTGTGAGCACCCTCAGAGGAGCAACAGCCCTCAGGCCCTTCTGTTCTAGCTGGACTTGCCTGGCCCCAGGGTGGGGTCTTTGCTCCCTGGAGGTATGTCCAGATGGCGCCTGGCGGGCACTGAGTCAATGGCCCCTCCTCGGCCAGAGACCTTATAGGACAGGGCGGGGAGCTCGGCAAGGTCTCATCACCCCGGTGGACCTGACCCGTCCAGGACAGAGGGGACAGCCCCTGCTCCCTGCTGAGGGAGGTGGCAGGGCGGGCCAGGGCCCACCCAGACACCCCACTTGGCCAGGCAGGGCTAGGGCCACAGGACACTGTCTCAGGCTCTGCTCGGGCATGACCAGCCCCACAGGACCGTCCTCAGCACTGGGGTGCAGAGCCCAACGGGGTGGCCAGGGCAGGCCCCTCACTCGTGCCCGGGGTGTCCAGGGCTGCCCAGGCAGAGGTCAGGACTGGACACACAGACAGACACTGGGACCCAGGGGACACAGACACAGACACACATTGGGACACACAGACACACAGATGCATGGACACAGCAGGACACACGAACACATGGACACACAGACACACGGACACAGCAGGACACACGGACACACGAACACATAGACATACAGACACACGGACACAGCAGGACACACAGACACACAGACACACAAACACACAGATACACTGGGACACATGGACACACAGACACACTGGGAGACATGGACATACAGACACACAGGCACACGGACACACAGGCACATGGACACACAGCCACGCACACACAATACACACAGAGACACATGGACACACAGACACACAGACATGCTGGAACAAACTCAGAGTCACACCTCTACAGCCCCCTGTGTGCTCAGGGCCCACCATCTCCAGTGTCCACTCCATCCCCTGGGGTCTTCGAGGGGCTCCAGAACATTCCCCTCTGACCCTGCTTTGACAGGAGGGGAGGGTCAGCCTGGGTGTGGGTGGGGGAGGGAGGGGCTGACCTGACCGGGCCCTGCTGCCCCCGCAGGATGGATCCCTGGGCGGGAGAGGCTGACCGGGGCCACCTCACTGTCCCCGCAGGATGGAGCCCTGGGCGGACACGCTGCGGCGGCTGCGGGAGACGGTCAGCTCGGGACGGACGCGGCCGGCCGAGTTCCGGAAGGCGCAGCTGCGGGGTCTGGAGCGGTTCCTGCGGGAGAACCACGAGCTGCTGCAGGAGGCTTTGACCGGCGACCTGCGCAGGGTGGGCCAGGCGAGGGACCCCCAGGGGCGCTGGGGCCAGGCTGGCCGCTCTCAGGGCCTCCCTGACGTGACCCCCCCGCCTGCAGCTGGACTTCGAGACCGACATTTCCGAGCTGATCCTGTGTCAGAACGAGGTGGACTTGGCGCTGCGGCAGCTGGACGCCTGGATGAAGGATGAGCCGGTGTCCAGGAACGTGGTGAGTGCCGGGGCCGCGGGTGGGGGTCCGAAGGGGGCGCTGGCCGGCCTCGGTGGCGCTCACCGCAGCCCTGCACCCCAGCTTCTGCTGCTCAGCTCCACCTTCGTCCGCAAGGAGCCCTACGGCCTGGTGCTCATCATGGCACCCTGGAACTACCCGGTCAACCTCACCCTGATGCCCCTGGTGGGCGCGCTGGCCGCAGGTGAGCGGGGCGCCGGGACCCGGCCCCGCAGAGCTCTCCTTCCCCGGCGCCCTCAGTCACGCGCCTTCCTGCCACCTTCGCCTGGGGAGGGGGTGGGGGTCCCGCGCCTCCCCACGCCCCAGGCCCCTGCGTGTCCCTGCAGGCAACTGCGTGGTCCTGAAGCCGTCGGAGATCAGCACGAGCGTCCAGAAGGTCCTGGCCACGGTGCTACCCCGCTACCTGGACCCGGTGAGTGGCCCGCCCCAGCCCGCCCGCGGCCCCCTGCCTGCCCCTCCCGCCCCCCACCGGGACTCCCCTCTCCCGTGCCCCGCAGAGCTGCTTCGCCGTGGTGCAGGGGGGGCCGGAGGAGTCAGCCCGGCTGTTGGAGCACAAGTTCGACTACATCTTCTTCACGGGTGAGGCCCCGTGGTGCAGGGAAGCCGGTGCAGAGGGTCGTGGGGGGGGGTGGAGGCGGGGCCAGGGAAGGCGGGGCCCAGGGAGGGGGCGGGGCGGGTGGGGGCGAGAGGCGCGTGCGTGGGTGCTGAGGGCTCCGCCGTGTGCCAGGGAGCCAGCAGGTGGGCCGGCTGGTCATGAGCGCGGCCGCCAAGCACCTCACCCCCGTGACGCTGGAGCTGGGGGGCAAGAACCCCTGCTACGTGGACGACGACTGCGACCCCCAGACCGTGGCCAACCGCGTGGCCTTCTTCCGCTTCTTCAACATGGGCCAGACGTGCGTGGCGCCCGACTACGTGCTCTGCAGCCCCGAGATGCGCGCGCGCCTGCTGCCCGCCCTACAGTGCTCCATCAAGCGCTTCTACGGTGCCGACCCGCAGGGGTCCCCCTACCTGTGCCGCATCGTCAGCGACAGGCACTTCCAGCGGCTGCGGCGGCTGCTGGGCTGCGGCCGCGTGGCCATCGGCGGCCAGACGGACGAGCAGGACCGCTACATCGGTGAGCGCAGCCCTCCCCGGCCAGCGGCCAGCGGCCCCGCCGCCCGGGGACCCCACGCGCAGGCCCTTCTCGGGGGCGCTGGGGGACTCTGGTGTGCCCTGCCCCGGAGCCTGGATGTATGTGGGGGTGTCTGTCCTGCTGATCCGCCCCCGCCCGCAGCCCCCACGGTGCTGGTGGACGTGCAGGAGACTGAGCCGGTGATGCAGGAGGAGATCTTCGGGCCCATCCTGCCCATCCTGACGGTGGGCAGCCTGAGCGAGGCCATCGAGTTCATGCAGAGGCGGGAGAAGCCCCTGGCCCTGTACGCCTTCTCCAGCAACCGCCAGGTGGGCTGGCCGGGGTCAGCGACCACCCCTTTCAGGCCATGCCCGCTCAGGGATGCTCCCCCACTGTGTGCGGGGCTTTGTGTGTGTGTGTGCTTTGGTTTGGGGGTCACACCCAGAGGTGCAGAGCCCAGGGGCCATTGGCAGGGCTGGGTTCCCGCCCCCCCTCCCCCGGGGTCAGTCACGGCCACACGCTGGGCAAGTGCCTTAGTCCCCGGACTTCCCCAGCCCCCTGACACCCGGGTGTGACCACTCTTCTCCACTCCGGGTCCTGGCGCCCCTGTGACCGCTGCACCGGCTCTCCAGAGGGGGGCGCTGTCGCCTCCCTGCCCCGTCGGGTCCCCCATCACCGCCCCGCCCCCTCCGCTCCCCCCGCAGGTGGTGAACCAGTTGCTGAGTCAGACCAGCAGTGGCATCTTCGCCAGCAACGATGGCTTCACCTTCCTGACTCTATCCTCCATGCCCCTGGGAGGCATCGGTGAGCCACGCCCCGGCCCGTGCCCCAGACCCCACCTCCTGCTCAGCCTGGATCCCGCCAGGGATCTCCTGGGGGGCGCCGTGCCCGCGGGGTGGGACCAGAACCACCGTCCGTCCACGGGCAGGGCACTTGCCTGGCACGCGGCCCACCCGGGTTCCGCCCCTGCATCCCCATCGGGTCACCTGAGCCCCGGCCAGAAATGATCCCTGAGCACAGAGCCAGGAGTAACCCCTGAGCATCGCTGGGTATGGCCCCAAAACGAAAAAAAAAAAAAAGAAAAAGAAAATACATCTGTGAGGGTGGTCACACCTAGGGGGTTCCCTGGCGAGCGGCTCAGGGCCCCCTCTGTCTGCACCCAGGCAACAGCGGCATGGGCAAGTACCACGGGAAGTTCACCTTCGACACCTTCTCCCACCACCGCTCCTGCGTGCTCTCCCCCGCCCACCTCGAGCTGCTGAACTATCTCCACTACCCGCCCTACAGGGGCTGGTCCCGGCGCCTGATCACCTGGGGCCTGGGCTCGCACAGCTGCACCCTCCTGTGAGTGTCCCACCCGCCCCAGCGCCACGGACCCTCCTGATCCACGCTCCAGAAACTCAAGAGAGCCTGTCCAGGACCGCGTCGATCTGTGGGGGGGGAGGGGGGGCGTGGCTCCCGAATGGGTGGGCAGGCCAGCCCCGCTCAGCGACGCCCACTGCCAGGCATCCTCGAGCTCCTGTATGGCCCCCGGCTGGTGATGTGACTCCCCCCACCCCCATACTCCCTCCCACCCCCTGCCGTACGGCCCCTGCACTGGAAAGGGCTCCCGGGAGTCAGATCTGTAAACTGGCCCCCCAAATACAGAGTCTGCTCCGGCTCCTTCCTGCCTGTGCCCGGGGTTGGGTTTGCGGGTCCTGCACCTGGATCTGGGACTTGCGTCTGGGAGGGAGAGGACGGTGCAGGGTTGGTTACTTATGTCTTGGGTGGGTGGGTGGAGGGGAGAAATGGTGCAGGGTTGATTAGTGATGCCTGGGGAGGAGACACGTTGAGGGTTGATTAGTGATGTCTGGGAGGCAGGGGGGTGGTGCAGGGCAGATTAGTGATGTCTGGGAGGGAGGGGTTGGTGCAGGGTTGATTAGTGATGTCTGGGAGGGAGGGGCTGGTGCAGGGTTGATTAGTGATGTCTGCTCTGGGTACAGAAGGGGCTTGACATGTATTTGCCCTGTCCTCAACCTTGCACTGGACTCCCAGATGCTTCGCACTGTCTCACTTTTGGTGCTAGCAAAGATCAAACTCAGTGCCTTGCGCCTGCAACGTCTTTTGCTGAGCCACAAGCCCCCCAACCCCACAGGCAGAAGCTAAGACTGGCTACTTTATCTGACATTTCAGAGGGATCTGGAGACACAAGAGGACTGAGCTGAGTGAGGGGCCAAGGGAGGGAGCTCAGGGGAGCGGAGCAGAGCCGAGCCGAGCCCACCGCTACTCTTGCCCAAGACCCGCACTGCTCACTGAGCCGGGGTCACAGGGCGGAGGGAGGAAGAGGCCGTGTCTGACGTGCACGTGCCTAAGCGTGATTGTGGCACTGCCTGGCCCTCAGCACTGCCAAGGGTGCCCCAGACCACATCGCCCCTCTGGTGGGACCCCCATGAACAAAGAAGGGGAAGCACTGTTTCGGTCTCTGGGAATTGCTGGGGGCTGGCTGATGATCGGACCCAAAGGATACAGGGGACTCTCGACGGAGGTGCTTCATGGGGGCTGTGGGTGAGTGAAGGAATGAAAACAGAAGTGAGAGGAAGGATGGGTGGGTGGTGAGCAGAACAGATAACAGAGGCTGAGAGAGAGAGTACAACTGACGTCAGTGGGGAGGGCTTTTGCCGTGCATGTGGCCAGGCCAGCTTCAATACTCGGCACCCCATAGGGTCCCTTGAATGCACCAGCAGAGATCCCATAGCACAGAGCCAGGAGTAAGCCCTAGCACCACCAGGTGTGGACCCCCCAAAAAGCCAACAAAAAGAACATAATGGATGGAAGAATGGGTGATGGATGTATTATGGATGGGAGGGGAATGGGTGGATGGATGATGGATAGACAGCTGATGGATGGATGAGTGTGTAAGTGGGTGGTGGGTAGGTTGGTAGACGGACGGATGACGGGTGGAATGAGGGGGTCAGGCAGAGACCCAGAGCGTCTACAGACTGTGGGGATGGTGGTGACTTGACCAGAGCCCTGAACAGTGCCCTGAGGTGTGAACTTAGCTGATGTGCCTCTTCCGGGCCATGTTGCTTTATGACTCTGGGTTGTCGGACCCCGTTCTGGGTCCAGTTTCCCCGACTCCAGTGGCTGTGTCCCCAGGATTCCCCTGCCCTCTGTCACCAGCTGGGCGGGCTCTGCTCCCTGCTCCTCTCCAAAAGCCACTGGGGCCATGCAGGAGCCTTCCCCGAATTCCTGGGCAGGAGCCGGGGACCAGAGAGGGCATTCACTGTCCCCACATCACGCAGCAACCCAAGGTGACCTGGGGCCTTTCAACTTCCTCCACTCAGCAAAGTGACCCCCAGACTGTCCTCACTCTGGTCATGGACTTGCGTGCCCACAATTCTGACACAGGCACACACACGCTCATGTTCCGTCGGCACCGGGGGTTCCAGCCTGGCTCCCAGACCCCCTTCCACTCTGCAGACAGCCCAGAAACAGGAAGTGGAGTCCTGGCAGAGGAAGTGAAACATCCCAGGCCTCCCTGCTGTGCGGCATTTGTGGGGTCAGGGGCCCAGAACCTCCGGGCAGGAAGTGTGCTGGCCCCAGAAACCCCCAAAATAACCGGGTCAGCAGAGTCCAGTCCCCGCCCCACAGTCTGCAGCAGTGAGGGGATCTCCCCTGGCCGAGGCGCGGCTGACACTGGGCGCGGGGGTCCCCAGCAGTGTTCGAGGGCCCGCGGCCATCCTCAATCGGTGGTGGATCTTCAGGGCTGGGAGTGCTGGGGTGCCCCCGCCATGCTATGGGGGCTGGTCATTGCGCCCTAAGGGCTGTGCCCTCTGCCCAGACCTGGGTGGGGCGTGGGCTCTAGGCCACGGTCAGCAGCTCTGACTCAGACGTGGGGTCCCCAGACCCAGGCCCCGGGTTCCAGGGCCTGTCGGGAGCTGACTGGGTCCGTAACAGATGGCCCAGTGCCATTCTGCCACACTGGGTCCCCGCTGACAGGTGGAGCCCAGGTGCACTGGAGAAGGAGCACTGGAAGGGAAATCCAAGGCCCCCCGGGGCTGCGAGTCTCTGAGCAGGGCCTGGCACACTTGGGGGATCCCCTCTGACGTGAACCTGTCCTGCCCCTTCCCCTCTGCCCCCTCCACTCAGCCCCAGAGAGCAGTAGGGCAGCCCCTTACTCCAGCCCCCCCTCAGTCCCCATGTGCCCTTGAACCCTTTGCCCGAGCCTCAGTCTCTGCATCTCTGAAATGGATCTGAGGGTCCCTTTGGCCAGAGCGGGGAGCCACAGGGCTGCCCTGCTGTGTTCGGGATACAACCAAAAGTCTCTATGGGTTACCTGGGGCTTCCTGGAGAGCCAAAAGGCACAACCCAAGTTTGAGGGAGGAAGCAGGAGATGCTGACCAGCTGGGGGCCACAGGGTCGTTGCCGTGAGGGAGAGATGGGGGGGGATGAAGCAGGGGACACTGGCCAGCTGGTGGCCTCTGAGCTGTGCCTTAGTGCAACACTGGCATTGACCCGTGCCCAGAGTAAGGACCACACAGCAGACTGGTGGCGAACCGCCAGTCTCTCTCTAGAAGGAGACCCCCCAAGACTTCTGCCACCCCTCTGGGCAGAGGGCGAGCGAAGGCTGGCAGCAGAGCTGGACATGGCTAGCAGGGGTGCAGTGGTCCTAAGGGGGAGCACAGCACCCCAGGCCTCTGGCACAGCCTCAGCTGTGTCTCCGCCCCCGGCCTTGGTCAACTCAGTGTGATCACTTCCTGTCACAGGTCCATGAGCCCATCACTGGTCGCGGGCCCAGGAGGGAAGGAGGGAACCCTGAGACGCTCAGAGGGTGAGGGGGGCAGCAGGAAGGGGCCGGCTACCCGGACATGCAGCCAGCGGGGGGGGGGTTCTCCCTGCTCAGTTTGCTCTGGGGACCCCCGTCTGTAAAATGCAGTTTTATACCACACCCCCTTGCGCTCAAAAGTGGGAGCCTTAGCGGTGCTGCCTCCTCCCCCCACCCAAAGCCAGCTGCGGGGTTTGCAGGAAGGTGGGTGGGCCGGGCAGGACAGAACACACAGGTATGGGGGCTCCATCCCCACACTCCATGTGGTTGCCCAGCCACCGGGAGAGACCCCTGAGCACTGTCGGCTGTGACCTGAGAGAGGAAGAGAGGGAGAGGACAGACAAGAGAAAGAGGGAAGAGGAAGGGAGGAGAGAGAGAAAAAAAAGAATGAATGAAAGGTAGGGAGAGAGAGGAAGGAAGGGAGGGAGGAAGAGAAAGAAGGAAGGAAGGAAGAAAAGGAGGGAGGGAGGAAGGAAGGAAGGAAGGGAGAGAGGTAGGGAGGAAGGAAGGAAGGAAAGAAGGAAGGAAGGGAAGGGAGAGAGGGGGGTCCTACCCACTAGTCGACCCCGCCTCCACTGTATCACCTCCTCCAGGAAGCTCCTCCTGATCTCAGCCTGGGTTAGGACCTCCTCAGGGTTGCCCAGATTTGCTTGTGGTCAGCCCCACAGGCTGTATTCTCTGGTCTTTGCCCCGCCCCCCCCGGCCCCCAGCTGTCCAAGCCAGACTCTGGTCAGCTCAGGTGAGAGAATGACAAGACCCAGGTGTTCCCCTTCATCTACTGGGGGAGGCAAAGGAAGAAGACCACAGCCCCAGACGAGGGGATTGAATGCGGGTAGGAGAGGCTCCACCAAGCATCAAACCTGGCCAAGAGCAGTCAGGGTGGGCTTCTAGGAGGAGGCTGTGTTTCAGTCTAGCCAAGGCCAGGGGGAGCGAACCCCAAGGTGAGTTCGAGGCTGCCCCTCTCAGGGCCTCCCCACTGCCCCATAAAAGCAGGCGAATATGAAGGGGGGAGTAACACGGGGCTTGCGAGCGAGGCTGGAGGGAGCGTGAGGAGCAGGCTGGCGAGTGGGCAGCCGGGCAGGCCCACTCCTGAGGACCAGTGACTCCTGAGGGACTCCCACCTCTGCCCCTGCAGCACCAGGGCCCGGCCGGTGACCAGCTGCTGGGCCTGCGACTCCCTCCTGCAGGCCGAAAGCGTCAGAGGGTGCCCCTGGGGAGCCCCTGCCCTCGGTTCTCGAAGCTTCCTCCCTGCTCACCCCCAAGCAGCCTCAGTTTCCCCTCACTCCCAGCTGCAGAACCTGCCCCCCAGCCACAGCGGCGATGGCCCTAGCCCCCTCAAAGCCTGGACACGCCTCCCCCACCCCAGACACGAGGGGAAGGAGAGCAGGAAGGAGACCCAAGCCCTGATTCCGGGAAGAGGACTCCAGCATTCACTGGACCAAGGGGCGCATCCCTCCAGCCAGCCGCCCTCCGCTGGCCGCCACAGGGGGGCGCCGTTGCACGGGCTCCGGCCTTCTGGTTTCTGTTCTGGACAGCGCTCTGGCCCTGTAAGGACACTGTGGACACCCCTGCCCCAAGCCCCCCCCCCACTGACCTTCAGAGGGGGAGGGGCTTCAGAGGGGCCCACCTGCTCTGTCGACATCACTCTTCCCCTGTCTCACCCTCAGAACTGCCAGGAGCCAGGAGACCAGCCAGAAACCTTCCACGGGATGGGGGCTGGAGCAATACCACAGAGGGTAGGGCGTTTGCCTTGCATGCAGCCAACCCGGGTTCGATTCCCAGCATCCCATAGGGTCCCCCGAGCACCACCAGGAATAATTCCTAAATGCATGAGCCAGAAGGAACCCCTGTATATTGCCGGGTGTGACCGGAAAAAGGCAAAAAAAAAAAACCCTTCCATGTGAGGAGGGTGTCCCAAACTCAGGTGGGCCGCCACCCCCCTGCCAGCTTTTGCAATGCTGCAAGAGTGGCTTCCCTCCTTATTTCCTTCTAAATTCAGGCCACACCCATGGTGCGATTGCTCCTGGAGGTGCCCTGGAGGTGCTCTGGGGACCATATGGGATGCCCAGTAGCAAACTGGGCTTGGACACATGCAAGGCCAGTGCCCTCCCCACTGAACTATCTCTCCTGTCCTCTTATTTTTTCAATTTTTTTTGTGATGCCAGGGTTTGAACCCAATTTTTCTAATGCTGAGAGTCTGTTGTGTTTGGTATGTGCCAGAGACTGTTTTTTTTTTTAATACAGAGACTATATATTATCAATTGGGGGGCTGGAGCGATAGTACAGCAGGTAGGGCATTTGCCTTGCATGAGGCCAACCCGGGTTCGACCCCCCAGCTTCTCATTATAGTCCCCTAAGCACCGCCAAGAGTATTTCCTGAGACAGAGCCAGGAATAAACCCTGAGCATTGGCGGGTGTGACCCAAAAAGCACTGTCACTGTCACTGTCCTCCCGTTGTTCATCGATTTGCTCAAGCAGGCCCAGTAACATTGTGAGACTTGCTACTGTGTTTGGCATATCGAATACGTCACGGGTAGCTTGCCAGGCTCTGCTGTGCGGGCGAGATACTCTCAGTAGCTTGCCTGACTCTCCAAGAGGGGCAGAGGAATCGAAATTGGGTTGGCCGTGTCGGCCACATGCAAGGCAAATGCTCTACCCGCTGTGCTATCACTCCAGCCCCACATATAACCAAAAAAAGCAAAAGGAAAAAATATATATATATTATTATATATTGGAATATCACGTTTCACTCAAATGAGAGAACGAATCCGGAGTTCTGACATCCGTCGACGATCAAGGATCAGGGATGCTGTCTCATTTGCCAAGGTGTCGAAAATCAGATGGGCTGATCACGTAATGAGATTTAAAGATGACCGCTGGACTAGAGCTGTTACCGACTGGATTCCACGGGATGTCAAAAGACCGCGTGGCCGCCCACCTACCAGATGGTCAGACTTCTTCATGAACGATCAGTTTGAGGCCCTTCATGTTCCCGGAGCGAACA
Source organism: Sorex fumeus (assembly GCF_029834395.1). Taxonomy (NCBI): domain Eukaryota; kingdom Metazoa; phylum Chordata; class Mammalia; order Eulipotyphla; family Soricidae; genus Sorex; species Sorex fumeus. Next base: position 6,408,276 of record NW_026606150.1, on the reverse strand, counting down.
GATGCCATTGGGCTACACTAGCACGCGACAGGGACAAATGGAGACGTTACTGGCGCCCGCTCGAGCAAATCGACGACTAACGGGAAATTAAGTGATTAAGTGATTATTATATATATCCCCGTGGCGTATTTGATATGCCAAAACCCAGTATCAATGATGGGTCTCAGTCCCCTAACCCTAAAAGAGCCTCCAGTGTGGCACTTGCTAAAATCTCAGGGCTAGGACGAATGGAGACGTTACTGGTGCCTGCTCGAGGAAACCGATGAACAACAGGATGACAGTGATACAATTAATTTTATTTAAACCTCGGATGAGGGACCAAGTGATAGTACAGCGGGGAGGGTGCTTGCCTTGCAGGCAGCTGACCTGGGTTTCATCCCCGGCATCCCACATGGTCCCCCAAGCCCACCAGGAATGATTCCCGAACCCAGAGTCAGGAGTATATCCTGAGCACCACCCAGTGTGGCCTCTCTCAAAAACCGGATGACACAAGCAGAGTTTGGGGGTTTGCTTGTTTTGGGACACACCCAGTGATACTCAGGGGTTAATCCTGGTTCTGCGCTCAGGAATCACTCCAGGTGGTGCTCAGGGGACCATATGGGGTGCCGGGGATTGTCCCCAGGTTGACAGCATACAAGGCAAGTGCCCTCCTCACTGTACTATCACTCTGGCCCCGACAGGCAGAGATTTGTTTGTCCCTGGTTTACAGCTAAGGAAGCTGAGGAACAGAGAAGTTAAGCCACTTGCTCGAGGTTGCACAGCTAGTGAGAATTCAAACTCAGGCCTCGCTCTCGGTGCCTGTCACCACTGCGGACCCTTTCCGAGCTGACACTTGCCTTTCTAGCCATGGGCACCTCCATGTCTAGGCCTGGAGCTGGTGGGCATTCCTGGGCAGTGCCGGGCAGAGGCCAGTCCTAGCAGTGTTGGCCCTGGTTGCTCCTTCCAGGACAGAGCCTGGTGCCCCCCTTTTCCAGAGGTTCAACTGGGGGAGGGAGCACTATGAGGAGCCTGCGGGGGCATCGCCGTCATCAGGATGGGGCAGCTCATGGCCCTGAGGCCCATCACCAGCCCTGACCACCCTCACACCCTGCCTCCTGCCTGTCATAAACGCTGGAGAGTGCTGGTTGGGGGCGGTGCGGGGTAGGTCTGCCCGTGAGGCCTCAGACTTGCTGTGTGTCTAGTGACGGGTGCTGGCCATGTCTGTGGGTGCTGGTGCCTCAGGAGAACCCCACAGTGTGAGGAGCCTGGGGGGGTGAGGGAGACCGCAGGGGCCAGTGTGGGGCTTCTGGGAGGGGCCCCCATATCGAGGGGCTGACCCAGCTGGGAGAGAAGCGAGAAGCGGGTGGCTGTGTCCTGTGGGGTGTCTGGGCCGGGGCCAGCCCAGGCATCTGTGAGTCTGGGGGCTCTATGTGGAGGCCGAGCAGGACACCTGCGTTGTTCAGGGGTGCAGGTCTGGGTGGACCCTCCCCTCGCTGCTCCAGGGTCTCTGGGCCGTTAGGGAGCTCTGGGCTCTTCTGGGGGGGGGTCAACTCAAACGTGCTTCTCTAGGTGTGTGATGTGGGGGTGCGGAGGGGGTGCGTTTAGCACGGCTCTCCCTCCAGGAGCGGGGCGGGAGAGGCTGCGGCCCAGGGGCCCGGTGTGGGGGGTCTAGTTAGGGAGCAGGCGTTTCCCGCCCCCACCCATCCGTCTCCCCGCGGCCACGGCTGCCAGCAGCTTCTCGCTATTGAGCGCCGAGATGAGAAGGTGTGAAGGATGCGGGCGCCGGGGACAGGCTGGCAGGGAAGATGGATGAGGCAGGGCCAGCGCCCGCGGCAGGAAGGGCAGCTGCGGGGCTGTGTGAGTGTCACAGTGTGTGTGTGCACGTGTGTGAGCAGTGAGCCTGTGTGCATGTGTGTGAGCGTGTGCACACGCGACCCTGTGCGAGCCTGTGTGTGTGTGATGCTCTGTGTGCCTGTGACCATGTGCGCATGTGAGCTTGTGTGTCGGTGACCGTGTGTGAGCCTGTGTGTGTGTGAGGCTGTGTGTGCCTGTGACCGTGTGCTGCTGGCCAGACCTTCTCCTCCCCAAGCCACCATCTCCCCCTTGGTCAGCACCCTCGTATTTGCATCCAGGGTCACCAGCCTCTCAGCCTTGTCCTGGCGGGACCTGGCCCTGGCCGGTGCCCACCCCACTCCCCAGCCCAGAGCCTGGCTCCCCTGGGGCTCCCTTCACCCTGGCCAGGTCCTCGCCGCGAGATACCTGCCATGGACACCGGCTCTGGCGCCCTCGGCACGGACACCAGCACCCCACTATGGGGCACGCCCTGCCTCCCTCCCGCCGTCCAGGTGTGGTCAGCTACTCCATGTGCGTGTGAATGCCTGCGTGGAGCTGTGTATCCATCTATGACCATGTGTGAGCCCATGTCTACACACACAAAGCCGCACTTGTGTACGGGCAGCCCAGAGGTTTATCGGGCACACACGCTCAGACACTGCCCAAACCCCCAGCCTCTCACCCACCGCCACCCTCACCCCCACCCCCACCCCCACAACCCTCAGGGACCGGGAGGGGCAGCCTGGGGACACTCTCATCTCTACAGGCCCAACCGTAGAGCCGGGGTGCTGGGCATTGGGGGCGGGCTGTGCCCTCTCTGCCCTTGCCAGGCATGGGCCTCTCTTACCCACCACACTCCCAACGGCAGGGCATGATGTTCCCACGAACTCTGACCTCTGACCTGGGGCATCCGGGGTTCCTCCTCCCAGAGTGAGCCACGGGAGTTCCAGCCAGACGCCCGCCCGGTCCAGGGCCAAATTGCCCTCTCCACTGGGACCCCCTCCAATTCCAATGACCCGTGTCCGTGAGTGACTGGCCAGGACAGGCGGGGACAGCAGCCACAGACCCTGCTCCGAGACATCCGCACAACCAGCCCGCCCCCCGAGCTGAGCTCCTATAATCTGCTTTGCTCAGTCGGGGAAACTGAGGCCCAGGGTCCAGGAGGGACCTGCTTGACTGTGTCACGCCCAGCAGGGCCTGACCCCCTCTACCACGGGGGTCCCTGCCTCTGCCAGGCTGGGGACCGTGGCCCCGAGCCGCGCCTGACCCCCAGTTGGGGGCTCCCCTCTGCATTCACTGTCCCACCTGCCTCAGGCCTTCCGGTCAGGCCGGCCGTGGCCCCTGTGGACCCCCAGTCCTGCCCTGACCAGTCCATTGATCGGAGCGGCTGGGGGCTCTGGGGAGGGGGCGGGGAGGGCGGCAGCTGCCAACGTCAGAGCGTCCGCCCCGCCCGGGCTGCCAGCCCGCGCCTGCCTCGGCTGGCCAGTCTGAGGGGCTTGGGGAAGGGGCTGCACGCAGGCCGGACCCCGCGCTGGGGAAGAACTGACCGCACCCGGACGGCGGGAGAGAGGCGGGGCGTGCCCCCAAGTGGGGTGCTGGTGTCCGTGCTGAGGGCGCCCAAGCTGGTGTTCATGGCAGGTACGTCGCGGCGGGGACGGCAGGACCTGGCCGGGGGTGAAGGGAGCCCCAGGGGAGCCAGGCTTCGGGCTGGGGAGTCGGGTGGGCACCGGCCAGGGTCAGGTCCCACCAGGATAAGGCTGAGGGGCTGGTGACTCCGGATGCAAATAGGGGGGTGCTGGCCAGTGGGGAGATGGTGGCTTGGGGAGGAGACGGTCTGGCCAGCGCGAGTGACCTTGGGTCTGTCCCCTCCCCTGAGCTCCTTCCAGAGCTGCGGGTGGTTGTCAGGTGGACCGGGGGTAGGTCTCAGTGCCCAGGATGGGCCGGCACCGTGACCCCCCATGCACCAGCTCTGACGGCTCGCCCCCTCTGTGACGCCCCCAGCGTCCTGCCCATCGGTCTGTCTGGACCCAAAACCAAAGCCCTGCGGGGGGTCTCCCCCCCCCCCCCCCCCCCGCACTGTGGCTGACAGAAACTCACCAGAAAATCACCATCTCATTTCAGGACTTTCTTTTCCACTTAGAAATTTTTCACTGGGGGCCGAGAGATTGTACGGTGGGAAAGACGCTTGACTTTTATGTGGCTGACCCGGGTTCGACCCCCGGCACCCCCTCGGGTTCCCTGAGCCCTGCCAGGAGTGACCCCTGAGCGCAGAGCAGCACTGGGTGTGGCCCCGAACCAAACCAAAACAGTTTTTAAAAAGCCAAATTTCCACGGGAGAAACTACAGAAAAAGAAAGTTGCCAGGAAGCCCCTTTGTTTCACAGGCGCGGGGAGGGCTGGGGTCAGCTGGCCCGTATCTGGGGGGCTGTGGCAGGCAGCCGCGTACGAGGGCTGGTTCGGAGGAGTCCGGGACACTTACATGGTTGGGCGAACGCTCTCCCCATCGGTCCAGAACATTCCGTCCTGCCCAGCAAGCCCCAGCAAGCCCCTCCCGCGCCCACGCTCCTGCCTCTGGGGGTGCGTTGGTTTCCTCTGCGCCCCGCACGCTGCCAGGCACCCCGACCTCTGCTGCAGCCCCTGCTGCAGGGGTGGGCACATCTGCTGCCCCCGTCCATGAGCACTGGTTCATCTCTTGGGGAGGTCGCGATGGGGACGGCGCCAGCCCGGAGCCCCCCCACCGCCTCAGCACACTCCGGAACCGTGGGGGGACGCCTGCGTCCCCTGCTCCATCTCTGACCCCACGCGGTCCCTGAGGGCTCCGCGGGCCGTTCAGTGCCTGGTTTGGCTGGACACTAGCCCCTGGCGGCTGGATCGGGAGAATCTCTTCCTCAGAGGGGGAGGAGGCGTGCTCGGGAGGAGGCTGAGCCGACGTCGGGGGGCTCAGGACCCCAGACCGCAGAACAGAGCAGGGCGGGTGGGGTCCTCGCTCTGCTCAGCAGCCCTGAGGCAGCGCAGGACAGTGGCCCCCCAAGCAAGGCCCCACCTCACCTGTACCACCGCCCGCTCAGCCGTGCCGCAGGCTGATCCTGCCGTGTCCTCATCCTCACAGGGACCCACTGAGGCCCGGGTGAAGAACGGGAAGCTGGGCCCAGAGTGCACACAATCTGCAGAACACCCTAGGGGAGGGGGAGGAGGAGGGGCAGCCGGTGGCCTCTGGGACTCTGCTAGGAAAGATGTTCAGGGTGCGTTTACTTCGCTCAGGGATGTGGAGTTAAGGAAGTGAGGGAGGACTGGCCTGGTAGTCAAGGAGAGCTTCCTGGAGGAAGAGGACCGCCATGCAGCTTCCAGGCGAAGCGTTTCTGGGTCATGGGAGGGGGGGTGAGGTGCTCACACCTCCTTCCTCTCTCCCCAGCCTTTCTCTCTGCCAGCCTGGGGGTATTTGCGCCCTCTGACACCTACCCCCTGCCTGCCACCAGCTCCAGCTGTGAGGCCCTGCGGGGTTTGCCGTACCCCTTGCCCCCCGCCAGGGACTCTGCAGGGACCCATGCCATGGCCGACCCCATGGGGCAAGGCCCCAAGAACCCACATGTGTCCAATGTGACGGTGCAGCTGGAGATGAAGGCTCTGTGGGAGGAATTCAACCAGCTGGGCACGGAGATGATTGTCACCAAGGCGGGCAGGTATGAGCAGTGCAGGAGCGTGTGTGTGCATGTGATGTGTGTTCATGTGTGTGTGTGTGTATGCATGTGTGTGTGCATGAGTTCATGTGCATGTGCATTGCATTCGTATGTGCACGTGTGTGCATGTGATGTGTAGTCATGTGTGTGTTTATGTGTGTGCATATGTGTATGTGTGCATACGCACATGTATGCTTGTCTGTGAGGGCCCACGAGTGTGTGTGCCATTGTATGCCTGAGTCGGTGTGTGTCTCTGAGTGTCCATGTTGGGAAGTATGTGCCTTCGTGTGTGACACTGTGTGTGTGTCACGTGACACAGGGGGTCGTGCTGGCCTTGGCTGCTGAGTGCCCTCCCCCTCCTGTGCAGGAGGATGTTCCCTGCCTTCCAGGTGAAGATCCTGGGCATGGATGCGCTGGCCGATTATGCGCTGCTCATGGACTTCGTGCCCCTGGACGACAAGAGATACAGGTGGGGGGGGCCGGGAGTAGCTGGGCCTGCGCTGGGGGAGGCCAGGGGAAGCCTGGGGCGGCAGGGCGAAGCCCGGAGGGCTGCTGGGCAGGCAGAGGGCAGTCCGCCGCACAGGATGGTGCAGACGGGAGAGAGGCGCTGCCCCTCAGGAGCCCTGCGCCAGCGCCGAGGCAGTGATGCTCTCTGGGGCAGTCTAGGAGTGAGCGCGGGGTGCCAACGGGCGCCCTCCCCGTGGGGCTCTGCTTCCTTCCCAGGTACGCCTTCCACAGCTCCGCCTGGCTGGTGGCGGGCAAGGCCGACCCAGCCACGCCCGGCCGCGTGCACTTCCACCCCGACTCGCCCGCCAAGGGCGCCCAGTGGATGCGCCAGATGGTGTCCTTCGACAAGCTGAAGCTCACCAACAACCTGCTGGACGACAACGGCCACGTGAGGCCCAGGCAGCGGAGCGGGGCTTTGGGGGGGCGGAGCCTATGGTCGGGGCGTTCCCTATTGGGCAGGGCTGTTTGGGGGCGGATAAAGGCGGTGCTTTGGGGGCGGGGCCTAGGGCGGGCCCTATTGGGACGGAATTGGTTCCCGGGGGCGGGTCAAGGCGGTGCTTCTGGGGTGGGACCTATTGGGAGGGACTGTTTCAGGGGCGGGTCGAGGAGGTGCTTCCGGGGCGGGGCCTGGGGCAGGCCCTATTGGGCGGGAATCAGTTCCAGGGGGCGGGTCGAGGCGGTGCTTCTGGGGTGGAGTCGAGGACCCTGAGCGCTGTGGGGGCGGGGCCACGTTTGGAGGCGGGGTTTAGGATCGTGGAGGCGGGGCGTAGGGCGGGCCTTACTATATCGGCCCTCTGCAGCCCTTGCAGGTGGTCTCAGTGCCCTCAGCCCGCTACTGAAGGTTAGGCTGGGGGCTGAGTTCCCCTGACTGGCAGGTGGGCCAGGAGGGGACTGTCCAGGAAGATGGGCGGTGGGCCGGGGGTGTAGAGATATTCTGGCAAACACTGCTCTGAGATGGCTCAAAGGGGCAGCATGGGAATGACCAGAGGAGCTGGAGACACGGGGAATCCTCAGGAGAGAAGATGATGACCGGCAGGGTGGTCAGATTCTGGCTCTGCAGGTCCAGCTGTCACTGCGAGAAGGAAAGAGAGCCTGGACACTAGGTTCAGCAAGTAGGGCGCGTGCCCTGCACACTGGTGACCCGGGTCTGATCCCCGCACACAGATGGTCACCTGAGGCTGCTTGGAGTAAGCCCTTAGGTTGTGGCCTAAACAGCAAAATTAGGGCCTGGACACCAGGGGGCCCATGGCCTCCACCTGCAGACGCTCACATCAGAGTTCCCCTGTTACCAGAAAGGGGGGTCATGGGCCCGTGAAAAAGGCATTAGCCCCGGCTGAACAGATGGTACTTAGGGTAAGGAGCTTGCCTTGTACATGGCCAACCCAGGTTCGATCCCCAGCATCCCACATGGTCTCCTGAACATGCCAGGAGTAATTCTGGTGTACAGAACCAGGAGTAACCCCTGGGCATCGACAGGTGTGGCCCCCAAACAAACGGCGGCCCCGCCCACCTGCACACCCCTTGTGCACCCCCAGATCATTCTCAACTCCATGCACCGCTACCAGCCCCGCCTCCACGTGGTGTTCGTGGACCCGCGCAAGGACAGCGAGCGCTACGCCCAGGAGAACTTCAAGTCCTTCGTCTTCACGGAGACGCAGTTCACGGCGGTGACGGCCTATCAGAACCACCGGGTGGGTGGAGCGGGGAGGAGAGTCCCGGCCCGGCAGCAGGGAGTGGGCATCCGCACAAACGCAGTGCCGGGTAACCGAGCGGGTAGCGCACTGCACCCCAGCACCCCATATGGTCCCCCAAGCGCCGCCAACAGTAATTCCTGGGTGCAGAGCCAGGAGTGAACCTCTGAGCACCGCCAGGTGTGGCCATACACAGACAGAAAACCATTGCCCAAGGGCTCCCGGCGCCTCTGAAGGGACGGGTGGTGAGCGGGGGTGCGGGGCTGAGCCCCCACAGCGCTGGCCCATAATGGTACTGTCTCTTCTGCAGATCACCCAGCTGAAAATCGCCAGCAATCCTTTTGCCAAGGGCTTCCGAGAGAGTGACTCTGATTCCTGGTATGGTCCGGGGAACTGCGATTCTCACCCTCAACCCAGGCAGCTCCTAGGGCTTTGCCTGGAGACCTTCTTTTGGACACGCCCACAGACTTGTCCTGGAGCCCCACTGTCTGACGCTGGCTGTGACCCTGTTCTCTCCCCTTTGTCCCATCTCCAGGACAGTTGCTCCACGGCCACTGCTTGGCGCCCCAGCCCGGAGTCGCAGCAGCCTCAGCCCCTGCCTTCTGAAGGGCTCCACAGAGCAGAGGAGAGGTTAGACCCCCCCCAACCCTAGACCCACCCCAGGCACTGAGGCCAGAACCTGGGAGGTGGGCAGGCAGCAAGGCAACACCTGTGTGGTCAGGGTGGGAGGCTGAAGTTTCAAGATAACGTGGGGCCCACAGCAGAGGGCTGAGCAGAGACAAGGGGCTGAGAACAGGGTAGCAAGGTCGGCGGGCTCCCTGGAGGAGGTGGTTCCTGAGCTGGGTCTTAGAGGACAGGGGGAATGGGGGGAAGAAATCCAGGCAGAGGCAAGAATTGGATAAGGGTGGGGGGCACTCCGGGGCGGGCACTGATGGAGACTGAGTGTGTGAAGGAGCAGTTTGAACTCAGGTTACTTCCTCCCTCAGAACCCAGCAGAGCTCCAGCCCCCACCTCCAGGACGGCAGTCCGGCTTCACCACCAACTGCTGACCCCGCCCGAGACACTGCTGACCCCGGCCACCTACCGGCCACTCACATACCAGGGCCTGTATCCTGGGGTCTCAAGCCCTCTGGGGGTCCCCAGGGCCCGCCGGACACCATACCCTCTTCCCAGTATGCAGGCTGATGGGGAGCAGACGGGTCTGCCCGTCGCAGCTGGGCTGAGGCTCCTGTCTCCGGGGGGGCCTGGCCAGGACCCTCAGATAAGGGTGGAGACTTGTGGACAGCGTCCCTTTACCCTGGACCCACCCCTCTAGGCCCTCCTCTGCAGGGGCCTGTCCCCTCCCACCCAGAGCCGGCAGGTCAGCGCTCCAAACTCCAGCGCTGGGACCAGCCTCCCGCCTGCCTGCTTCCCTGGCCTTCCCGCTCCGCCCGCAACATTAAAGCCTTTGGCACTGGACCCTGAGCGTGTTTCCTGTGCCCGGGCCTGGGTTGGGGCCCCTGGGAGGTGGTGACTCCAGCCAAGCACTGCCCAGTGAGGTCGCAGAGCCCGGGAGGGGAAGGGGACGGGAGATAAATCTGCTCCGAGGGAGGCTCCCCGCGGGCTTAGACGCCGTGTGCACGGCCCGGGCTGCTGACTGAGGGGTGCAGAACCCGGGCAGGCAGTGACCTCGGGGTCAAGGAGGGTTAGGGGAGCGATCTGATCAGTGGCGCTCCGTGCACTCCCTTAACGCCATCGCTGACATCCAGAGAACTTTCTATGAGGTTCCTAAGAAAGGAACGGACAACGCGGGAGCGCCGGGACTTGGGGTCGGCGGGGCGGTCACAAATACTCACGCTCCCGGCCCCAGAGGTCACGCAGGGACATTTAACACCGTGACCCACAGCCCTAGCCCCGCCCCAACCCGGACCGGCCTCTCCGCCGGAAATCCAAGCCCTGGATCCCGCTTCTTCCGGTCCCGCCCCGACCCCTGGAAGGAGGAGCCATTCCCGTAGGCCCCGCCCACAGACACGCCCCCGCCCCAAGGCCCGGCCCACCGGGCTGGACCCGCCCCCGGCGCCGCGGCGCAGCCAATGAGGACCGCGGAGTGGGGCGGGGCTCCTCCTGGGCCCGCCCAGGCCCGGTGTCCGGGAGCCGGAGCGCCGCCCGCGCCCCCGGTGTCCCCGCGCGGCCGCACCGACATGCTGCCCGACTGCCTGTCGGCGGACAGCGAGCAGCGCTGTCGGCGGCTGCTGGCGGAGGCCACGGCCCGGCTCCGCTGCCGACCGGCGGCGGCCGCGGTGCTCGTGCCGCTGTGCTTAGTGAGCGGGGTCCCGGCGCTGCTCTACACGCTGCGGTCCAGCCGCCTGTCCGGGAAGCACAGGGGGGACGTCAGGTACCCGAGCCGGGACCCCCCTTCTGCGCGCCGCGGGGCTCGCTGCCACGGAGCAGGGGGGCGCGCGGGTCCCCGGGCACCACCTCGGACGGCCCGGGCTCGCGGAGCGTGTCCGGGGCAGGACCCCGCCCCCTGGCGGCCAGAATGGGACACTGCCCCGACTCAGGAAGGGCGCGGGGCGGGGCGGGGCGGGGCCGCCTGGCCCCCCAGTGGCCCCAAGTGGCCCCCAAGAGCCGTGGAGCCCCTCCTGGCATTGCCCGGGAGGTGACCGCGCCGCGGGGGGTTCCGGGGCTGGCTCCCCGCACACTCGGAGCAGGGGCGCGGCCGGCCACCTGCGCGGCCAGACTCCCTGTACCTGTCCAGTTTCCCAGGTGGCAAGTGTGACCCCACCGACCAGGATGTGATAGAAACGGCTCTGAGGGAGACCCGCGAGGAGCTGGGCCTGGTCGTGCCCGAGGAGCACGTGTGGGGCACCCTGCGGCCTGTGCACGACCCGGTGAGCCCCCACAGCCGTGGGGGGACCCTTGTCGGTCCTTACCACCTCCCCACTCTGCCCCCCCTGGGCAGGGCCCTGGACCCCACTGGAGGGGAGGCGGGAGGGGAACAGTGTTAGACACCACCCCTGGCGGCCCCTCCAACCCCCCAGTCCGTGGGGGAGGAGCCGGGCATCCTTTATGTACTTCCCTGGGGAAACTGAGGCTCGGGTCTGCATGGAATGGGCCTCCTTGAGGGTCAAGGAGGATTAGGGTGGGCAAGGGGGCTGTGGGGAAGAAAGGGCTGGCCAGCCTACCCAAACCCTGAGGCCTGAGTCTAGTGCACGGCAGGTGGAGGCAGGCTGCGCCCCTGAGCCCCTGCCCTCCTCCCTCCCAGAAAAAGGCCGCAGTGGTACCAGTGCTCGCTGGCGTCGGGCCCCTGGACCTCCAGAGCCTCAAGCCCAACCATGCCGAGGTGAGCAGCGTAGGTGGGAGTTGGCTGTCCACCCGGGGGCGGCACCTGCCCACCCGCTCACGGCCGCCTGCCCCCAGGTAGACGAGGTGTTTGTCCTGCCGCTGACGCACCTGCTGCAGGCGGAGAACCAGGGCTACACCCACTTCTGCAAGGAGGGGCGCTTCAGCTACACGCTGCCCGTGTTCCTGCACGGCCCACACCGTGTCTGGGGGCTCACGGCCATCATCACAGAGTACACCCTGCAGCTGCTGGCCCCTGACGCCTACCGGCCACGCCTGGCCAGCTCCCAGCAGCCCCGGGACACGGGGTCCCGCGAGAAGTAGCTCGCGCCCCTACCCCATCTGACTGCATTTGACTGATCACTCCGGGCTGAATAAAGAGCTTGTAGCCATTCCAAGACAGTCTCGTCTTCTGCGCTGCGGCCCTGAGCAAGGGTACCCGTTGGAGGCCAGTGGCTCCCTGCCCTGCCCCGGGACTTGGGGCCGACTCTGACCCTGGCTGGGGGGTCGCGGAGACCCAGGGGCACCCCACTTAGCATCTGAACCAGCCTCGATGGTTACTGAGCCGGGGACTTCCTGGTCCCACCTCTGGGCCCTGCCCACGTTACCACAAAGCTGATGCCACCCACACTCCGTGCTGGGGCCACATCTGCATACCAGCCAGATGCTGGGTGGGGGGCCTTCAGTGGTGGCACCAGTCATCCCAGAGAACAGTGGGATCATCCATCAGTTATGTCAGCCGAGCATTCTCACAGAGGGAGGGACTGGGTGGTCTGACGTTGGACCCTGTGGCCTGGAAAAACGGGCCAGCTTTAGGCACGGCTGGACCCAGGGGCTCTGGGTGCCTCGGCTGTGCTTGTCTGGGACTGGCCTCACTTGGTGGTGCAGGGATGAGGAGGGAGGGGACAGCAGCACCCGCCCAGACAGCAGCTGCCCCTCAGCGGTGTAACCCACAGGGGACTCCTCTGCCCTGGCCACACACCGTTGCCACCTGTGCCCACGGGCTGGAATAGGGGGTCAGCGATGGACAGTCTGGGCCACAAAGCAGGGGAGGCTGAAGTCGGGGAGAGAGGGATGGGGGATTGATTGGCCAGGTCCCAGGCCAACAGGACCCCACGTAGGGCTGTTCTGGGGAGCCGAGGCAGCAGGGCAGCACCAGGGCCGACCCCCAGTCTCCCGGCCAGCGAGGGGCCCCTGAGGCCACTGCCTCTCACTCCTCCGCCCCTCCCCTCACACTCCCTCACACCCTTGTCCTCACCTGGGGGCAGGGCCACCTGATGGGGACAGAAATAACCGGGTGAGTGTGCGGGGAAGGGAGGCCGGGCCCCCGCTGTCGCTGTCGGGAGGTGCTGGCCAGCTGCAGTGTGCAGCCCGGCTCGGCCGCCCTGCGACTCCCTGCCCCGCAGCCCTGACACTGTGCCCAGGCCCTTGGGGGGTCTGTATGCCCATGGCGGGCTCGGGGGCGCGGCGGGTGAGCATGCAGGAGCACATGGCCATCAACGTGAGCCCGGGCCCCATCCAGCCCATCCGCCTCATCTCCGACTACTTCCCGCGCTGCTACCCCTTCGTGGGGCGCCCCCTGCACCCCACCGTGGGTGCCACCCGCCCCGCGTCCCTGCCGCAGCCTCTCCTGGAACCAGAGGGCGACTCCGACGACAGCAGTGAGTGGGGCAGGGACTTGTGGCGGGGGGAGGGGAGGGTCCCGGCTCCCCAGTGCACTGAGCCCCCGCCCTGCCCCAGCTGCCCTGGGCACCCTGGAGTTCACCCTCCTGCTGGACACCGACAACAGCGCCCTCCACTGCACGGCGCACCGGGCCAAGGTGAGGCGGGGCCTGGGCCGGGGTCCCCGTGCCATCCCCCCCCCCACCCTGAGCCCCTCACACCCCCTTCTGCTCCAGGGCCTCAAGCTGCCGGCGTCTGGCTCCCTGGACACCTACGTCAAAGCTGACCTGCTCCCAGGGGCCAGCAAGGTGAGCGGCGGGAGCACTTTGGCCACCCGCTCCTCCCGCTGCTGTGGGGGTGGGGTGGGGAGTGGGGGCACCCGAGGGGGCCCTGACGCCCCTGTGCCCCCTCCAGGCCAGCCAGCTGAGGACCCGCACGGTGCGGGGCACGGGGACCCCCGTCTGGGAGGAGACGCTCACCTACCACGGCTTCACCCAGCAGGACGCGGGTCGCAAGACCCTGCGGTGAGGCGGCGGGGCGGGCGGGGCGGGGTGCGGGGTGCGGGGTGGGGGGGCCTGGCCGGGCCTGACCCACGGGACCCCCCAGGCTGTGCGTGTGCGAGGACCCGAGGCTGCGGCGGCGTCGGCGGGCGGCCCCCCTGGGGGAGCTGCGCGTGCCCCTGAGGAAGCTGGTCCCCAACCGTGCCCGGAGCTTCGACGTGTGCCTGGAGCAGCGCAGGCTGGTGAGGGGCCGGGGGGTGGGTGGGGGGGGGTGGGGGGGAGGGGCGTGTCTCCTCTGCAGTGGGGGGCGGCCCCACACTGAGCGGCCCCTCTGCCGTTTCAGATCAAGCGGCCCAAGAGCCTGGACACCGGCCGGGGCATGGCCCTGTACGAGGTGGGCGACACCAAGCCGGGCAGGCAGGGCCCGGGGGTCTCGGGGACACTGGGACGCGGGGACAGGAGCGTCTGGGCGGGGAACAGAGGCCTGGGCACGGGGGGCACGGCTGCCCCTGCTGTCCCCTAGTGGGCCCACAGGCTGTTGCAGCTGCGACCGCCAAGGCCCGGGAAGGGGCAGGGCCGAGGGCGGCCCGGGAGCCACTTCCGGCAACAGAGCCCTGGCCGGCCGCGCCCTGGGTGCTCCGAGCAGTGGCCCTGGCCAAGCCGCGGGAGGAGGCAGCCCCGGCTGCGTGTGGCCATCTAGCGGGAGGCTGAGGGCCAGAGCTGAGCTCCGTGGCGGGAGCTGATGCCCGTCCCTGCCGGCCCACAGCAGGTGGACGCGGAGGCGGGGGAGGAGCGCGGCCGCGTCCTGCTGTCCCTGTGCTACAGCTCCCGGCGGGGGGGCCTGCTCGTGGGGGTGCTGCGCTGCGCCCACCTCGCCCCCATGGATGCCAACGGCTACTCTGACCCGTTTGTCCGACTGTGAGTGTGATGGGGCTTGGGGGGCGCTGGTGTCAGTGGGGGGCCCGGACGGGCCTCTGACCCGACCCCCTACCCCCAGCTTCCTGTACCCAAACGTGGGGAAGAAATCCAAGTACAAGACCAGTGTCCGGAAGAAGACCCTGAACCCCGAGTTCAACGAGGTCGGTGGGGGGTGGGAGGCGAGGGTTGGGGGGGCAGCTTGAAGGGCGGAGGCCAAGACACACACACACACACACACACACATCCCCCACCCCAGGAGTTCTTCTACGCGGGCCCCAGGGAGGAGCTGGCCCAGAAGGCGCTGCTGGTGTCCGTGTGGGACTATGACCTGGGGACGGCCGACGACTTCATTGGTGAGTGGGGAGGGGGAGGAGGGGTGGGCAGAGGCCGCCTGGGCCCCCCTGAGCCCTGACTGCCCTCCCAGGTGGGGTGCAGCTGAGCGGTCAGGCCGGCGGGGAGCGGCAGTGGCACTGGCACGAGTGCCTGGGCCACAGTGACCGCCGGCTGGAGCTGTGGCACCCGCTGGACGGGGCAGCCCTCCAGCTCTGCGACTAGCGCCCAGCGGCACCCCCCCCCCAGCGACAAGCACCTGGCCCCTCCCACTCAGCCGCTAGCACCCATCCCCCCACCCCAGTGCCCCTTGCAGCCAGACTAACCCCCCCCAGAACAGGCACCCAGCCTCTCTGGCCCCCAGTGCCCTGCACCCGGTGCCTCTGGCCCCCAGTGCCTCCCACGGCCAGCCCCCTCCCGCTCAGCAACAGGCACCCAGCGCCCACGGCCCCCCAGCCCTGCCCCTGGCCAGTGTCCCCGAGCAATAAAGGCAGCCAGAGCAGAGCACAGCACGCTGTTTGTGCCTTCCTTGCCCCCGGCATGCCCACGCCCTTCCCTGCGGGTCCCCGATGGCCGGGGGTGCGAGATGGCCAAGGAGACCCATGGACCCCACGGGTGCTGGGCACATGCAACCTGGGTGGCCCTGGCCTCGCTCCAGAAAGAGGCCGGGATTAACAGGGCAGGAAGCAAGGCCAAGAGGCGGCCACGGGAGTGTGGGCAGCAGAGAGGCGCCGGGAGACAGTGGGCGACAGCACTTTATTCACTGCCCTCTGGGCAGGCCAGGCTGGCCAGGGGGTCAGGGGCTCAGGACGCAGCTCGCCGCGTCTGCTGGTCGAACCGCTGCATCCGTTCCTCCAGCTCTGGGCGGAAGTGGCGGATCAAGCCCTGAGGGGGGAGAGGGGTGCGCCGTGAAGGGGTCCGCCCTGCCCCCGCCCTGCCCCTGCCCTGGCCGTGGCGTTGGGGTACCTGCACGGGCCAGGCGGCCCCATCGCCCAGCGCGCAGATGGTGTGGCCCTCGATCTGCTTGCTGATCTCCCACAGGGAGTCGATCTCGGCGGGCCGCGCGTCGCCCTTCACGAAGCGGGCCATCACCTTGTTCATCCAGTCCACGCCTGCAGCGGGCACAAACAAGCCTGAGCATCTCGGGGATCCGGGGAGGGGGGGGAGGGAGACTGGGGCAGGGCCAGGCACTCACCCTCTCGACACGGCGTGCACTGGCCACAGCTCTCGTGCTTGTAGAACTCAATCAGGCGGGCGATGGCCTTCACAATGTCCGTCTGCATGGCAGGGCACACGAGAGGCGCTGCGGCCACCCTCCCGGTCACCCGCGCGCGGAGACCGCCTCTCACCAGCCCAGGGGCCTCGTCCCCCACCTCCCAGAGGGCTAGTCAGGGCGCGAGGGTCTCACCGAGCGGTCCATGACGATGACCGCGGCCGTGCCCAGGCCCGTCTGCGCCTGCACCAGCGAGTCGAAGTCCATCAGCACCGTCTCGCACACGGACTTGGGGATGAGCGGGGTGGACGAGCCGCCGGGGATCACAGCCAGGAGGTTGTCCCAGCCCCCCGTGACACCGCCTGGGGCCCCGGCCAAACCCCAATAGGATAGTCAGCTTGGGCCGACTACTGCCAAGTCCTGAGACCAGGACAGTGGCCAGCCCCACCCGCGTCCCCCCGCCGCCCCCCACGCACCCGCATGCTTCTCGATGAGCTCCTTGAGCGGCACCGACATCTCCTCCTCCACCGTGCAGGGGTGGTTGACGTGGCCCGAGATATTGAACAGCTTGGTGCCTGAGTTACGCTCCCGGCCGAAGCTGGCGAACCAGGCGCCCCCGCGGCGGCAGATGGTGGGGGCCACGGACACTGTCTCCACATTGGCCACAGTGGTGGGGCAGCCAAAGACGCCTGGGGACAGGGGACAGAGGGTCGCTGCGGGGGTGGCAGTGCCGGGAGGGTCCTGCTCCTGCACTCCGGTTCCTCCTTTCACCCCAGGACTGGCCCCGGGACTGACATTGGTGGGAGCCGCCCCAGCCGGCCAGCCCCGGCCTGGCCTTGCTCCCCGGGTCTGGGGGGCACAGCTCACCCACGTCGGCGGGGAAGGGCGGCTTGAGGCGGGGCTTGCCCTGCTTGCCCTCGATGGACTCGATGAGCGCCGTCTCCTCCCCGCAGATGTAGGCGCCTGCCCCGCGCACCACGAACACGTCGAAGTCGTAGCCCGAGTCACAGGCGTTGCGGCCGATGAGGCCGGCGTCGTAGGCCTCCCGGATGGCCACCTGCGGGACGGGGACGGTGACAACCTGGCCCTGAGCGTGCACAAGCCCGGGAAGCTGCATGGCGCCAGGACAGAGGTCCTGCAGGCAGGAGACGCTCTGGGGGGGGAGGGGGCACAGCAAATCCCCCCAACAACTGTCCATGAGGTCACTGACCCCAAGGCTTAAATGACCCTTGGATTTCATATTATTTGGAGAGGGTGACATCTGGCAGTGCTCAGGGACTATTCCTGGCTCCGCCCAGGAGTGACCCCTCACAATGCTCAGGGAGCATCATATGGGGTGTGGGGGATGAAACCCCAGTCAGTGGAGGCTTCTCTGGAGCGACAGAGGAGACCGGGCGGCCCCTGCACAGGCTGACACGAACCCGGTGGTACCATGCAGGGCAAGCACCCAGCCACTGTGCCACGGCTCCTGCCTCCGCTGGAGATGACAGGGCCACCCCTGGCTCTGCACGCAGGAATCACTCCTGGCGGTGCTTGGGAGACCACGTGGGAAGCCGGGGATCGAACCCAGGTTTGCCACATGCAAGGCAAATGCTGCCCCCACTGGACTATCACTCCGGCCCCCGCAGGTTATCTTTAAAGAGGGCGGAGGCGGCCCGGGCCACAGTGTCAAGCGTCTGTCTTGCCAGCTGCCCAGATCGGTCAGTCCTGGACAGTGCCCAGTCCCTCAGCACCCCCAGGAGCGATGCCCTCTTCCCCCAGTTCCTTGAGGGCCTGGGACCACAGGGCCTCACTGACCCCGAGCCGAGCCCTGCAGCCTGTTCCAGGGACGCCCCCACAGTGCTGTCTGGGGAACGGAAGGAAGCGCGGCTGATGCCCACCCCAAACCTCGCTGCAGACATCGCAGCCTGATGCAGCCCCCTCGCCCTTATGGGGAAGGCCGGGGGGTGTTCCCCAGCCAACCCAGTGAGACTCCAGGATACACCGAGGAGCCCAGAAAGGAGGCTCAGGGGGGCCCAACCCCGCACTCCCGCCGGCCCACCTGCAGGTTTGAGGCCTCGTTGTAGAACTCCCCGCGGATGTAGATGTAGGCGGCACGGGCACCCATGGCCCGGCCCCCCACCAGGCAGCCCTCCACCAGCTTGTGGGGGTCGTGGCGCATGATCTCCCGGTCCTTGCAGGTGCCCGGCTCGCCCTCGTCTGCATTCACCACCAGGTACTTGGGCCTGCGGGGACCAGCCAATGGGTCAGGCCGCAGGGCGCCACATGCCAGCCCCTCTGCCCAGGAAGCCCCGAGGGTGTCCCCTGGACAGCCAGACCCGCCCGCCCAGAGCCCCTGGAGGCGGCGCAGCAAAGGCCCTTTCTGCTCTGTGCACATGTGCTTCCCAGGGGCTCAGGCCCTGCTGCAAAGGGCAGCAGAATCTTCCAGAACCTTCCAGAATCGCCAGCACATCTCTGGGCCCAACTGAGGCCAAGCAGTCACCAGTTTACCACTTCCTTTCTACATGCCAGCCAACAGGCCCAGCTGCCCTAATGGCGTCTCTTTAACAATACCCCCACCCCAACACACACACACACACACACACACACACACACACACACACACAATGGTCTTTACAAATGCCTGCACAGCGTGAGGCTATGGGGCTAAGAGGCCTGTGGGGTTAACAGTTGAGAACTGGGGGCTGGAGCAATACCACGGCAGCACGAAAGGCACTTGCCTTGCGGGCAGCTGACCCAGGGCTGAGTCCTGGCATCCCACATGGTTCCCAGAGCACTGCCAGGAGTAATTCCCGAGCACAGAGCCAGGAGTAACCCCTGAGCACGCCCCCCCCCAAAAAAACAAAACTGATTTGAGGACAAGAGAGAAAGCCCAGCAAGTAGGGCACAAGCCTGGCTCCCCATATGGCCCCCTGCACACCACTAGGTATGGCTAAACTGCCCCCGCAAAAGGGAAAGAATTGGGCTGGAGCGATGGCGCAGCGGGTAGGGCATTTGCCTTGCAGGCGGCCGACCTGGGTTCGATTCCCAGCATCCCATATGGTCCCCTGAGCACCGCCAGGGGTAATTCCTGAGCACAGAGCCAGGAGTAACCCCTGTGCATTGTCAGGTGTGACCCAAAAAGAAAAAAAAAAAAAGGAAAAGAATTTATCCTGCCCCGCGTCTAGCCCGGAGAGGAGGGTCCACCCTGTGGACCCTCCTGTTTTCTCTCTGCAGTCGCCGTCTCTCCTCGAGCCCACGGAACAGCCCAGACACGCCGGGGAGCCGCCACGCACCTGCCGTCCGAAGGCTTGTTCATGAAGCTCCACTTGAGGCCCGTGGGGAAGCCGGCACCGCCACGGCCCCGCAGCCCCGACGTCTTGATCTCGCCCAGGATCCAGTCAGGCCCCTTGAGCAGGATCTCCTTGGTCTTGTACCAGTCGCCCCGACTCTGGGCCCCCTTGAGCCTGGATGGGGGACAGGAAGGCCATCAAGGGGAGGCTGCACCCTGCCGGGGCGCGCAGGGCCGGGCAACTACGGGGCGCTGGGTTACCTCCACTCGTGCCGGCCGTACAGGTTGGTGAAAATTCGGTCTTCATCCTTCAGCGAGCCAAATGAGGTCTTCTTGGGCGCTGCCTGCAGGCAGAGGCGGGCGGGACGTCAGGCAGACCTCCTGGGCTCCGGGGGACCTTTATTCCCGGTCTTCCTGGAGTTGAAGCTTGGGGACACAGCGGGGACTGGGCCCTACCAGCTCTGCAGCAGCATCGTTTCCAAGGCAACAGGTCACATCCCCAATCCCATCAGATAACCCTGGCCTCCCCTCTCCGTACAGACTGGGGACAAGTGACTGATGGTGCCCCAGAGTGCCCAAAGCAGCGATGCCTGAGCTCAAGCTCTGTCCCTGGGCGAAGCTTCTGTCCCCCCGCGCCCCCCACCCGCCAGGGCCCACACATGAGCCCCGTGCAATGTGGCCCCATCTCTCCCGTGTGGCTCTTCTCCTGCATCTACAGCTGCACGGGGAGGTACCAAACGGCCTTGGGATGGGCAGGAAGCACCGCACCGGGGTTAGACCGAGGTGGGTGAAGGCACTGGGGGGGGGGGGGTCAGCCCCCGGCCCAGACAAAAGGGAAGCGGGTCCCCGACTCCCGGTGCAGGGAGCGGCTGAGGAATGACACGGGGCGCGCCCGCAACTGTAAACAAGGGCCCGATCCCCCCCCCGGGCCGCTGGGGTTGTGGCAAGGAAGGGGCCCGGCCAGGCCGCTCCGGGCCGGCGGGGAGCGCGGGGAGGCGGCGGCGGCCCCGGCCGGCGCTGGCCCTCACCGTGTCGCCGCTGAAGCGCACAGTCGCCCGCGCGGGGAGCGACCCGCCGAGCAGCCGCCGTGCCGCCAGCATTGCGGGAGCCGGGCCGGTCACCTCCCACTGTCACCTTCACGGCCCCGCAGCGGAGCAGCCGGCGCGACGGAGCCGCTAGGCGGCGCACCGGAAGGACGTCACGCGGCGCCCGCGCGCGCAGGCAGCCCTGCGCCCATCCCGCCCCCTCGCCCGGCCCCGCCTCGAAAGGGGCGGGGCGAGGGCGAGGTCCCGGAAGGGGCGTCCTGCCGCGGGGGCTGCCGGGAGATGTAGTCCCGCCGGCCTCGCGCTCGCCTTTCTCCCACCGCGCGGGGGCGCTCCTCCGACTCTCTTAGCGCGCCCAGGCTGTTCGCCTGGCACCCTTCACCCCGCACCCCAGCCGTTCAAACCCGAGCATCTCAAGAACGCACGTGGCCTTCTCTTGGGTGCTGGCTTTTCCACGTGCCACTGATTCCGCATTTGTGTGCACCTGCTGTGAGGCGCGTGCCTGGAGGGAGGAGCAGGAATCTGGCGCGCGTTCCCGGCTGCGCTGTGGTTCTCGGTGCCCCCGGACTGTCAGCTTGTTAGATGCCGAGGGTCTTCCCTGGTGGTTGGTCGCACCCAGGCCTCCGGTGGCCTCTGCGGCTCCGGGCTTCGCAGCTCTCCCGGCCCTTGTCTCTAGAGCCCGGGTGGGGTTGGAGCAATAGCACACGGGTAGAGCGTTTGCCTTGCACGCGGCCAATCCGGGTTCGATTCCCAGCATCCCATATGGTCCCCTGAGCACCGCCAGGGATAATTCCTGAGTGCAGAGCCAGGAGTGACCCCTGTGCATCGCTGGGTGTGACCCCTCCCACACACACACACACACACACACACAAAGTAGAACTCGGGTTTGGTGCCCCTGCTCAGAATCCTGGTGGTGCTCCGGCCAGGCCTTGTGGGATGATGCAAGCCTGATTGATGCTGGTCTGCCTGCATCTTCCTTCCTTCCTTTCTCTCTCCTTCCCTCCTCTCCTTCCCACACCCATCTGTGCTAGGACTACTCCTGGCTCTGCGTTCAGGGATCATTTCTGTGCGTTCAGGGATCTTTTCTGGCAGGCTTGGGGTACTATAATGCCAGGGATCAACCTATCTCAGCCCTATCCGCTGGACTATCTCTCTGGGCCTTCCTCCCCTCCCCTGCCCTCCCTTCCCCCAAGTCTGGCCAAGAAACAGCTGATCCTTGCAAGATTAGAGGGGGAACAAATTTTATTGTCGCATGCAGAAGACCTGGCTAACACAAAAGCCGATCCCCCCCGCCTAGCTCAAACAGAGTTTGTATAAAGTCTGTTTCAAAGGATGTGCAGTAATCACCATGGTTTGTGGTTGGTTCATCCAGTTACCAGTCTTAACAGATAATTTATTTCCTAAAGCTATTGTAGTCCTTTTGATCGTGCCCACTGCCGCTGGGATCCACTCAGATTTATCTGCTGCCTGGAGCATTTACTCCTAATTCCCACTCCAAACACAGGATTTGGACTTGGAGCCAGGCTTGTGTCGACTGCGATGACGGTCAAAGGTTCCGAGAACCAGCCCTCTCCTGGCACTGCTGCAGGCTGGACCCCGCGGCTACGCCGTGATTTGCTCCTTCCCTCATGCACAGCGACTTTTCACTCTGAGTTTTCTGTTTTCCCTCTTCCATCCCATTCTCTCTCTCTCTCTCTCTCTCTCTCTCCTCTTTCCTCTCCTTTGTCCAGTTAGCCGGAACCCCTGGGCACTGAGGCTTCTGTGTCCTCTTCCCCGTCGGGGCACCCAGGTCCCCTGCTGCCCTGCCCTGTGCTGCCCTCTCGCCCCCTCTGCCTTGCTTTCCAGAAACTTCCTCACAGCCTCGCCATGCTCAGTTCAGCCTTTGAGCATGAAGCCATGCAGGGGACAGCCGGTTCCAGGCCAGGCCTTCCTCCTCCGCCTCAGCACTCACACACACACACACACACACACACACACACACACACACACACACACACAGAGAGCCCTCCATGAGGCTCACAGAGTCGTCCCAAAATTCAGAGGGGTTCTGAGGAGCAGGGGCCGCAGCCTGAGATCCCACCGAGAGGCAGTGCCCCCTCTGGCACCCAGCACACAGAGCTTGTAGCTCCTCGGCCTGTCGGCCTGGGTCAGCTCTCCTGGGCTGAGAAAGACATTCCCCAGACTCACAGATTATGCGGCTAATCTGGGGCTCAGGCCAATGAGGGGTCTGTCCTGCTGAGTCATGAGAGGAGGGGCAGAGTGGGGGCCCTGGGGAGGATTCTTCCCTTATCCCTCTAACTGGGTCAAGGGAGCACTGTGCTGGGGGAGAAGGCGGCAGGCTGGGGGTGCTATGGTGTGTGTGTGGGGGGAATGGGCAGGTGGGACACGGTCCCTCTTACAGCAGCTCTGCACCACGCATGTGGCCCACCTAGGAGTGATGCCAAAGGGTTAGTGAAGGGATTGGGATCTGAAGAAACAGGGAAGATATCGCCCTGCGTTGTTTGCAAGAGCCTGGGGGCTGTGAGTGACCTCCACAGTGCTCAGGTTCTGGGGCCAGAAAGGTAGTACAATGGGTAGGGCACTTGCCTTGCACGCAGCACACCTGGCTGAATCCCTGGCATCTCATATGGTGCCCTGAGCACCTCCAGGAGTGATTATTGAGTGCAGAGTCAGGGGCAACCCTTGAGCACTGCTGGACGTGGTCAAAGAGAGAGAGAGAGAGAGAGAGAGAGAGAGAGAGAGAGAGAGAGAGAGAGAGAGAGAAGAAGCTGGGAGCATATTCGAGAGACCTTGTTGTAAACACTTCACGTTCAGGGAGCCAAATGCTGATTGAACTGAAATTATGGACCAATCTTAAAACTTAGAGGTGGGGCTGGAGAGAGGGGGAAAGAGATACGGCACATACCTCGCATGGGGCAGGTGTGATGCTGGTTTGAATCTCCAGCATATGGTCCTGTGAGCACTGCTAAGGGGCAGTCCTGAGCACAGAGCCAGAAATAGCCCCTGAGTACCTCCGGGTGTGACTCATACCCCCAAATATCAGTGGATGGGCTGTAGAGAGGACTCAGTAGCTGAAGCACACACTTTGCATGGTGAAGCCCCAAGTTTGATCTCTGACCCCACATGATCTCCCAGCCACTGTGGGGAGTGACCCGGGAACAACTGGGTGTGACTCAAATTTGTATTGAATCACTGTGAGATAAAGAGCTCTAAAGTTGTTCATGACTGGATTTCAGTCACACAATGTTCCAACTCCCGTCCCTTCACCAGTGGGCATTTTCCACCGCCATGGTCCCCAGTTTTCCTCCTCCCCAACCCCTAAAATTAAAAAAATAAGGAATCAAGGAATCTGGATGCTGCATCTGATCCCAAATTTTCGTGGCCCCCGACCATCTTCTCTTCACACTTGCAGTCTCTTTCTTCAGATTCTTCAAACTTTTCACCAAACCTTTAACACTTTTTCTTAATTCTGTCCATTTTATTTATTTATTTATTTATTTATTTATTGCTTTGGGGGTCACACCTGGTGAGGCACAGGGGTTACTCCTGGCTTTGCACTCAGGAATCACTCCTGGCAGTGCTCGGGGGACCATATGGGATGCTGGGAATCGAACCTGTGTTGACCATGTTGGCTGCGTGCAAGGCAAACACCCTACCCACTGTGCTATCGCTCCAGCCCCAGTTCTGTCCATTTTAAACGTGGCAATTCAGGCTGGAGCGATAGTGCGGCAGGAAGGGCACTTGCCTTGCACTGGATTCTTTGCATCCCACATGGTCCCTGAGGCCCACCTGGAGTGATTCCTGAGGCAGAGCAAGGAGCAACCCCTGAGCATAGCCAGATGTGGCCGCAAAACAAAAATAAACAAAACTAAATAAAATGTGGGAACTGTCTTGCTTTGTGGTTCTGTGTACTTGTGATCTGTTCTGATCACAGTTCTCGCTGGCTTCTCTTCCTGAAGAAAGCGTGAACAATGTGTCTTCACTGGCTCTGTGTGGGGACCCGCTTACCAGGCTTCCCTGTCTTACAACTTTGTCCATCGGGGACTTTCTGCTCCCGACACTGATGGCATATCATGGGGAAGTGACGGGAATCCAAGGAGAGCTTGGATGTTCCTTTCCAAGACCTGGAGTTCAATTTCATTTTCTTTTTTTTTCTTTCTGTTTTTAGGCTGCATTCAGGCATGTTCAAGGCTCACTCCTGGCTCTGTGCTCAGGATAGTGCGCTGGACGTCACTCCCGGTGGTGCTTAGGGGACCAGGTAGGGTGCCAGAGATCAAACTCGGGTTTGCCACATGCAAGGCTTTACCAGTGGTGCTATCTCTATGCTGATTTATTTTCTTCTTTGGGGGTCACATCTGGCAGTGCTCAGGGCTTAACTTCTGCTTTGCAATCAGGGATCATTCCTGGCGAGGCTCAGGGGACCATCTGTGGTGCCAGGGATCAAACTTGGGTCGGCCACATGCAAGGCAAGCACCCTCCCTGCTGTATATCCCATGGCTCTGGCCCTGATTAGCTTTTCTTATCGCGTGGGAATGAGGATGCCTCATGGTTAGCGCCCCTCCCCCCCATGTGGAGTGTGTAAATGCCGAGTCCCTCCTGAGCACAGCGTCAGGAGTAGCCCCTAAGCACCACCTACGGTGTGGCCCCCAGACTGGGGGAAAAATCACTTCCAAGACGCAATAACTATACTTTGCTCGAGTTGGCACCAATAACATCTACATTGTGAGACTTGTTGTTACTGTTTTTGGCATATCGAATAGCCACGGGGAGCTTGCCAGGCTTTGCCATGTGGGCGGGATACTCTCGGTAGCTTGCCGGGCTCTCCAAGAGGAATCGAACCCGGGTCAGCCTCGTGCAAGGCAAACGCCCTACCCGCTATGCTATCGCTCCAGCCCGTGAACAACCTTCTGAAAATAAAATTTAAGGTAAATGTAAAGGTAAAGTCCCTCCCGTTGATCATCGATTTGCTCGAGCGGGCCCAGTAACGTCTCCATTGGAGACTTTGCTGTTACTGTGTCTGGCATATCGAATACGTCACGGGGAGCTTGCCAGGCCCTGCTGTGGGGGCGAGATACTCTCGGTAGCTTGCCGGGCTCTCCGAGAGGGGCGGAGGAATCGAACTCGGGTCAGCCATGTTGGCTGCATGCTTAAAAATTTAAAAAAAAATTAAGAATAAATACAAAAAAGACTCAACAGCTCTTTGCATTAATTTCCAACGAGTTCATGAGCTGTGCGCACCACGTCCACTTCAGGGTCATGGTGACCAGAGCCTGTCCCCAGTTGCTCAGATGAAAGGGGAGCCCCAGTTCTGGGCAGGAGTCTGCAGGGCGTGTTCACACGCACACGCACGCACATGCATGCATGCATACACAGATACACATGTGCACAGACATGTTCACATACATCCACATGTGCACACAGATATGCACACATGCATTGACATATACAACCACATGCACAGGTATACACATGCACCAATGCACACACCACATACACAGGTACGCACAAAGAGATGCAGCACACACAGAAGCATTTACATATGCACACAGACATACACAATATATATGAGCAGGCACATGTGTGCACAAGGCACAGGTATGTACACAGATGCACTGACATGCATTCATGAATTCACATGTACACACATGCATATACACATACAAGCACACACATGCAACACGCAACCCCCCACACACACACCTACCCTGCTGTTAGGACAATTCTGACATCTCCCTGAGCCCAGTGGGTGTACCCCTGGGATGTCGCAGAAATCCAGAGTCCTCAGGCAGATGGGGGAGGCCTGGCCTTTGGGGGGTCCCTCGGCTTGGACTCCAGCCTCGACCCAGCCCTGCAACCCTCCTCCTGACCTGCCCCTCCCTGCATCCCGCCAGCCTTCGTCCCCTGCCCCAGATACACCCCACCTACCCCCCAGCCTCCTCCCTTTGAGGCGATTTCCAGTTCACCCCCGTTTCCCTTCTGCTTTCTGGGGCCTGGGACACTGTCATCATGACACTATTTTTGATGTCCTGTGTTTGGGAAGGATGGGGTGATTCCAGGTTCCGTGCTGTCATCTCCAACGGGGCTCATGAGTTTGCTGGTTTGGGGGCCACACCTGGTGGTGCTCAGGGCTGCCCCCTGCCTCTGTGCTCGGGGATCACGCCCGGTGGTGCTGGGAACTGGACCAGGGTTGGCCGCGCGCATGCGCACGCTTCACGCTGCCCCGCTCTGTCCAGGGATGAACTTTCCTTCTCATACACCTAAGCTCGGAAAGGCCAGCTCGCTCGGGAGTCTCACAGGGGACAGGGAGCAGGTCTGGGAGGAGCTGTCCCAGGGTCAGCGTCTGTGCCCCCCTTCCCCCCAGGCCACCACACTGCAGTGTCTGACGCTCAGACCCCCTCTGCCATCTCCCCCTCAGAGACCCAGCAGATAGGACGTCCGCGTCCCCCGTGGCCCTTGGCTCACCCCTGGTTCCCAGAGTCCTGCCTATAAGCCCTTTGTCTCTGCTCACAAAAGCTCGTCTCTTCTTTCCGCCCCACGTGGCCTGGCGCCTGCTCTGGAGTGACAGCCGGAGGGACTCAAAGCCTGAGAATCTGAAGGAGCCTGTGGCTGCGAGATTCCGTTTGCAGATCCACTAGGGCCTGTGTCGTAAAGGGGTGCAAGGCAGAGGCTGCTGGGAGAGAACCAGGGGACACAGGCGGGCCGCTGCAGTGTCCTGGGGCTCCCCCCCCCAACCCTGGGCACCTCCCTTGCACCCATCCCAGGCCAAAGGGCGCCTGCGGAGATTCCTGACTCCCTGTGTCCCCCTGCCCAGGGGCACATGCCCTGTGCTCCAACCAGCACCTCCGATCGGGGGTGGGGAGGCTTTTCATGACATGAAGCCCCGTCTCCCCTGCCAACCTCCCATCTCATGCAAATTCCAAGCAAACTCCCAAAAAGCTGGTCACCAACCTGGGAGCCCTGACACTGAACTGTCCCTCAAAGAGCAGGGAGGACAGCTCAGGGATGTGAGGGTGACGCATGGGGAGCCCCACGGTCCAGGCACCCCACAGTCCCTCAGCACCTCCAGGAGCAAATCCACGCACTGAGTCAGGTGTGGTCAAAAAAATGAAAAATCAGCAAAAATGAAATAAGCACGGGGCCTGAGAGATAGTACAAGGGGTAAGGCGTGGCTGACTCAAGGTTAATTCCTGGCACTGCACGCAGTGTTCAGAGCACTGTCAGGAGCGATCCCTGAGCACAGACTCAGAAATAAGCCCTGAGCACTGCCAGGTGTGACCTAAAAACAAAAACAAAATAAGGAAGAAGGAGGAAAAGAACGAAGAGGAGGAGAAGGAGGAGAAGAGAAGAGGAGGAAGAGGAGAGGAGGAGGAGGAGGAGGAGGAGGAAAGGAAGGAAGAAAAAGAGAAAAAGTACAATGTGTATATATGGGGGCCATAGAGATTGCTCAGTGGTCAGTGCTGTGTGATTTGCATGCTCCAGGACAAAGTTTGAACCCTGATGCTACATCATCCTCAAGCAGCACTAGGGTGACCCTGATAATCTCCAGCACCCACCACACGAACCAAGCGCCAAACTACAGGGCTCAGTGGCTGAATATCTCTGGCCTTCACTTGGACTTTCCAATACCCAATTCCAAGACTCCAATCTGGCCTCGTCCAGGAACTCAGATGTGTGTCTATGGCCTTCTCTTCCTGGGAAAGTGGACTGTGAGCTTGGCCCTGAGAGGGTCCCCTCTCTGAGCCCCCTCGGGCTGCCCTCCAGAGGACCCACCAGCCCTAAATGTTTAGTCACAGGTGGCGGCAGGGGCCGGGGCTGCCGGTCTGTGGAGTCCCACAGTGCCTGTTGGACCCGTGAGTTAAAGAGTCACAGGTTTAGGGCCAGAAGGTGAGTAATGAATGAGCTTAATCACAACATTCTGAAGTCAAGACCTGCCAGGACTCAGCCCTTGGCCTTCCCATGCAACCTGGAAGGCGACCCTCATCCACCATCCCTGGTCAGGCAGTTGGGTTGTATCCATAACTGTGTCTCTGTCTGTGAAACTGTAACTGATAAAAGCTACAGCCAGAGGCCCCAGGACTTTTCTTTTCCTTTTTTTTTCTTTTTGGGTCACACCCAGCGATGCTCAATGCTCAGGGGTTCCCCTGGCTCTGCACTCAGGAATGACTCCTGGCGGTGCTTGGGGGACCATAAGGGATGCCGAGGATTGAACCCGGGTCGGCTGCATGCAAGGCAAATGCTCTACCCACTGTGCTATGAATCGGCCCCCCTCACCCGCCTCGCCGTCTCTTTCAGGGCATCATGGCGTCCCATCCACGAAGAACTAATGAAGGAGCTTAGGGGACTCCTCGGCCATTTCCCCTGACCTCCAATGGCTCCCCAGGCCCCAGAGAAGGAAATGGCCCTAGGATGAGATGTTTCCCCTCCACAGCCACCACCTGGCACACCTCAGACCTGCAAATACTCTCAGGAGTCAGCAGTATCCCAGCCTGCCAGGTCCCAGGCGCACCATCAGCCAAGCAGGAAGGATGTCCAGCCTGCTGGTCACTCACAGGGCGGGTACATCCCTGACACACTGCAGACTTTCCCAGACCTAGGTCCTTACCAGGGGACCATCGCCAGCCTCCTCTAAGACCTCCAGGTCTCAATGCCCAGGTGGCAGGTTTAGGGGAGTGGACACAGGGAAGATAATCAACCTCCCCCATGACATGGGAGCTGAGGGTGCCGGGGACTCCCTTCTCCTGCGTTTGGGGAGCACTCTTCTGGTCAGAATTTGAAGGGACAGACTCATCTTTCATATTGACGAGCACTGGCCGAGAGAGAGAGGACAGGGGTGAGAACATCGTTCTTCAATGAGACCAGCGGATGGTCAGAAATGGCCAGAAAGTGCCAGAGAGATAGCACAGCACGGAGGGCGTTTGCCTTGTACGTGGCCAACCTGGGTTCAAACCCAGCATCCCATATGGTTTCCCCAAACACCGCCAGGAGTGATTCCTGAGTGCAGAGCAGGGAGAAACCCCTGAGCATCACTGAGTGTGACCTAAAAAGTGGAAGGGGAAAAAAAAGGCCAGTAAATGAAATTAATAACCACTTTGGTGGGGCTGGAGAGATAGCACAGCGGGGAGGGCATTTGCCTTGCACGCGGCCGACCTGGGTTCGATTCCCAGCATCCCATATGGTCCCCTGAGCACCTTCAGGAGTAACTGCTGGGTGCAGAGCCAGGAGTAACCCCTGTGCGTCGCCAGGTGTGACCCAAAAAGCAAAATAATAATAATAATAACCACTTTGGGGTTTTTTTTGGCCATAGCTGGCTGTGCTCAGGGTTCTGATTCTGAGCTCAGGGATCACTTCTGGGGGGGCTCCAGGGACCATATGGGGTGACAGGAAACCAGGTCTGTGGCATGCAAGGTAAGTGTCGCTCAGCCCCCCAGTAACTGCTGCAATCCAAAGTTTGACTTCCATCCCGCGGGCTCCCCCCCCCCCCCCATCTGTAGAGCCAATAAGGGCTTTTCCTTGACCTGTTTCCATAAAACAGGCTGAGAGCGGAATCCACTGGAAAGGTTGAGAAACTCAGGATTAGTCCCAGTGGGGGACGGGGATAACTTTGCCCTGGGGACAGTCCCCTCTTTCTCAGCCTCGCATCTGCTGTCCTCCCGTGACTCCGGTCAGGTTAGAGAAACAGCGAATCCATCCAGGGACTCTGCGTGTAGCTCTGGGCGTGCGTGTGACCGCTTCTGTGTTTATAGTCAACTCACCTGTGTGGGAGATTCTGAGATGTCCCCAACTGGCTAAAACCAAAATCAAAGCCCTGAGTCTATCCAGACACACGGAGCCAGACACATTATTACTGGAGAACAAGACAAAGTGGAAGTTAGCTTCCTCAAGAACGAGGGGCCAGAAAGTGCAATGGGCAGGGTGCTTGCCTTGCACGTGGCCCAACGGGTCGATCTTCAAGCCCCCATAGGACCCCCCAACAAAGAGTGATCCCTGAGCACAAAGCCAAGAGTCAGCCCTGAGCACCGCTGGCTTTAGCCCCCAAACAACCCTCTCCCAGAAATGAGGTGCTTTCGTCATTGTCTGTGATTTTGTTGGATAGCAATTAAACTGAAGAGTCTAAATTGGAAAACAAGCCCAGAAAAATGAAAAGTCTTGACCTAAGTTCCCTTTCAGGGAAATTTGAAAAATCAAAAAGAACTTCTTAAGGGCTGGAGCAATAGCACAATAGCACAGTGGGTAGGGCGTTTGCCTTGCACGCGGCCAACCCGGGTTCGATTCCCAGCATCCCATATGGCCCCCTGAGCACCACCAGGGGTAATTCCTGAGTGCAGAGCCAGGAATAACCCCTGTGCATCGCCAGGTGTGACCCAAAAAGCCAAAAAAAAAAAAAAACCAAAAGCTTCTTAACCCTGGGCAGGCAGAACAGTGCCGTTTGCCCTTCTATGTGGAATTTGGTTTTGTTCTGTCGGAGCTTATTTATTGTTCGGTTGGCGTGGCTGTATTCAAAATCTGGTTTTGACCTAGCTGAAATCCAGTTTTGTTCCTTTTTGGGTCACTGGGAAATTCAACTTTCCCCACCTAACAGCATCCTGGGCCATCCCCGAGAAGGCTGGAATAACCTTTTGTTAAGTTATGGCCCAGAAACAAGACAAGAAATGATTTTCCGTAGCAATAGTGCCTGGCCTGTTCATACTAGCATGGAGGAAAGATGGTCCCGCAATTGGGTGTCATAATACCTCTCTGCTCTTACAATTACAACTGTTTTGTCAAAGAGCTCAGGTTCTTGAGTTGTTGTTTATTTGGTTTTTGTTTTAGAGCTACACCCTGAGCTGCCCGGGGGGTTACTCCTGGCTCTGCACTCAGGGATCTCTCTTGGAGGGATCAGGGTACCCTACGGGGTGCCGGGGATTGAACCCAGCCCTCCCCACTGTGCTATCTATCGCTCTGGCCCCTTAAGGAGCTGATACGAGGGATGCGATGCTTATGCCCGGGTTTCCATGCCATTGCTTCACCAAAACTCCTCTTGGCAGGGTTCGGCTTTCTCTTAGGGCTTAAGGGGGGGAATGTCATATGTCACACTCAACAGTAGAACCAGACAAATTGGAAAACCTGGAACAGCATGGAAAGTATGAATCCGTCGCTCGTCCTGCATCTGTCTTTGTGCCTTGGCACCACCAGTGCTGTCTATGCCATCCTTCTCGCTGCCTGTAATAACGTCCCTGCAGCTGGGGCCAGTTTCCTCCTCCCCGGGGTAAGGGCTGGGTATCAGGGCCTTACACAGGTTACAGCTTACAAGTTCGGAAGTTGCTAGTTGAAGGGCTGAAATGTTCTAGCAATAAAAATAAGGACCTGAGCACCAGGGAAGCAAAATACTTATGGTAAAAGGGGATGTTAAAAACAGGAGTACTGGGGACCAGAGCGATAGCACAGCGGGTAGGGCATTTGCCTTGCATGCGGCTGACCCGGGTTCAATCCCCAGCATCTCATATGGTCCCCCAAGGAGTAATTCCGCCAGGAGTAATTCCTGAGTGCAAAGCCAGGAGTAACCCCTGAGCATTGCTGGGTGTGACCCAAAAAGCAAAAAAAAAAGAAAAAAAAACACAGGAGCACACCGGGGCTGGAGCGATAGCACAGCATGTAGGGTATATGCCTCGCACACGGCCGACCCGGGTTCGATTCCCAGCATCCCATATGGTTCCCCAAGCACTGCCAGGAGTAATTTCTGAGTGCAGAGCCAAGAGTAACTCCTGAGAATCGCTGGGTGTGACCCAAAAAGAAAAAACAAAAAACAAAACAGGAGTGATCCTTGGCGCAAGCCAGGACTCAGCCCTGGGCACTGCCCAACCAAAAAAAAGAAGACAATCTGTGGAAAGAGTTCTCTTTCAGGGTCAAATTGGTCTTTTCCTAAAGGAGGAGAAGAAGAGATAAAACAGAAACTTAGGGGGGAAAAAACAAGGAAAGGAATGTGACCTTCAAACTCAACAAACTAAGAAATTTAAAACTTTGTTTCTTTCCTCCAAATTGTGTGTTTTCGGAGATAAGAACTTAAATTGTATTTAAGGCTTTGTTTGACTATCTAAGCCGCATATATGACTGAAGGGAGCAAAACTTTTAAAAACATTTAGTTAAGCAAAAGCAATATTCTAACTACTTACCTTGAAGCCGAACTAAATAAAGTCTCATTAACCTTGAGTAAGCAATTTTATTCAGTGAGTGAACAATTATATTCGGATAGCAGGAGAGAGAGAGAGAGAGAGAGAGAGAGAGAAAGGAAAGTCATTTTAAAATACAAACTTCAGAGAATCTTTCTCCATGTTCACTGGGAACAGAATGCGAAAGAATATAATAGAATATGCAAACAAGCTTAATCTTATTTGCCTTCTTAAATTCTGTATTGCTTCTGTTATCTGTGTCATTTTGATTAAGTGGCAAAATTAATTGTGTCATAAGAATGTGTAGGGGAGGGTTATTTGTTTAAGTTTGGGGGCCAGATCCGGAGGTGCTCAAGGGTTACTCTGGATCTGTACCCAGGAATCGTTCCGTATTCAGAATGTCTAAGTGTCACACTTGTTCACGCTTTTTGCTTTTTTTCCGCCTATCACGCATATTGTTCCCACCCCCGACTGATTTCTGGGCCCCTCGGAGGGGATCATGAGACAGCCAACAAGTCAGTCATGAGTGTTAAGGCTTTTCAGCTTGAATTTCTCCATCAAAACTCGTGTGGCTTAGCAAAGAGTTCAAAGTAACTCAGAATGAGGCTGAACAAATGATTTGAGTTACGGGGAGGCCCCGGCTGTGAAAACAACAGCCCTCGGTAGTTGAACAGAGCCTTCATTCCATTTTGCCAAAGATGGGGCATTCCTTGTAAACCATACAACACAACCCCACACAACCCTGGGTCAGGCTATTGTTGAACAGTCCCCAAACTTCTCTCTTGAAAAAAAAAAAAACAGAAAAAAAGGTGTTTGGAGTCCTCTCCCTTTGGATCCATATTTTGTTTATTTAGTCTTTTTGGGTCCCAACTGACAACACTCAGGGGCTACTCCTGGCTCTGCACTCAGTAGTTACTCCTGATGTTGCTTGGGGGATGATATGGGATGCGGGGAATTGAACCTGAGTCAGCAATTTGCAAGGCAAGCGCCCTTTCTTCTGTGCTATCACTCCAGCCCCCTCTGTCCCCTTCGGTCTTTAGCCTTATGTGCTGATCATTTTCTGTTTAAATTAGGCATTGTGGCCAGAGAGAGAGAGGACAGTGGGCAGGGAACCTGTCTTGCACGTGGCTGACCCAGGTTTTGTTCCTGCACCCCATTTGGTCCCTCGAGCTTTGCCAGACACGATCCCTGAGCATCGCCAAGCGTGCCCCCCCCCCCCCAAACAAACAAGAATAAGCAAGTTGTTCATTTGGAATTTGCATTTGCAGTGGGCATCATTATAACCCCACAAACCTTAAGAATGGAGCCCGGTATGGTCTGGGGAATGGAGGGGAACAGGGGAGCTGCTCCCTTGGGGTGATTATATGCCCCCTGTGCCTGTAGGTGCCTGTAGGACCCCCTGGTTGCCATCTAGAAGGGCCAAACCTTCCCACAATACGGCACCAGCAGGGGCGTCCAATTCTGGAGCCCCAGAATCTAAAGATTAACAATGCCCCCCACCCTCCTCCCCAAACGCTGGAGCTGGCGAGGACCCGACGTGCCCCAGGAGTGACGGGGACCGAGGAAGTTGGGACAGAGCCGCAGAGAGGCAGGTCGCTTCCTCCTGGGCTCTGCTTTCTTTCATATTTTTGTTTTTGGGTTACACCCGGCGATGCTCAGGGCTTACTACTGGCTCTACACTGAGGAATTACCCCTGGTGGTGCTCAGGGGACCATATGGGATGCTGGGAATCAAACCCTGGTCGGCTGCTTGCAAGGTAAACACCCTACCCGCTATGCTTTCGCTCCAGCCCCTCTGCTTGCTTTCACAGTCTTCACTCTGACTCGAACCTGGGCCTGGGCCACGCTGGGAACCCCAGAGCTGCAGGCCTCAGCGCCCTCGGCCCATCCGGCCCTCCAGAGAGAGCGAGGGTGTGGGGGCTCACGTACACTGGGTTAAAGAGCTTGTAGGGATGAGGCCAGAGGTCAGTGATGGACAGAGTAACACGGTCCTTAAGGCAAGACTTATGCAAGAGATAAGGGTGTGTGAGGCCCCAGCTCTGGCGGACGTTTCTGGTTCCTTCAGCTCCTAATCCTTTAGCTAACAGCGCTGTCCAAACCCCAGCCCCGGGTCTCAGCGCAAAGGCTGAGAGACAGTGCAGGGGTCTGATGCTTGCCTCGCAAATGGCCAACTTGGGTTTGATCCCCAATGCCCCAGAGGGTCCCCTGGACCCCAGCACAGGATTGATCCCCGAGCACAGAGTCAGAAGTCAGCTCTGAGCACGGTCGGGTGGGGCCCCTCCCAAACAACAACAGTAAAAGGCCCTAGCTTGCTCACCCCGGAAAACCCCATTGTTGTTTTGTTTTCTTATTTTGTTGTGTTGGGGGGCCACATCTGTGGATCTGGTGCACCTTCCCTGACCCCCTCCCCTTCATCTTTTTGTTTCGGGGCCACACTGGCAGAGCTTAGGGGTGACCCCTGGCTCAGAACTTAGGGGTCACTCTCAGCGGTGTTCCAGGTATCAGGGGGTGCTGGGGTGAATTCTGGGCTCCCACAGGCAGAGTGTCTGCTCCTGGTCCTTTTACCTCTTTCTTCTCTCTCTCTCTCTCTCTCTCTCTCTCTCTCTCTCGCTCTCTCGCTCTCTCTCTTTTTTTTTTGCTTGATTTGGGGGGGTCCCACCCAGCGATGCTCAGGGGTTACTCCTGGTTCTGCACTCAGGAATTACTCCTGGCGGTGCTTGGGGGACCATATGGGATGCTGGAGATTGAACCTGGGTTGGCCACGTGCCAGGCAAACGCTCTACCCGCTGTATTATCACTCCGGGCCTCTTTCTTCTCTTTCTTCCAATACTGTTTCTTTGTTTCCTGCTGATTTCTTTTTTTTTTTACATTAAATTTACTTCTCCCCTTCTTGGTGATCTTTCCTATTCTGTCTGATTTTCCGAGGAGCCACCGAGACTGGCCCTCGGGCACCTGCGATCAGCACCAGTGTCCCTCAGAACGAGCCAGGAACTGCCTCCCCAGCGCTCAAGACACTTGTTTGCTTCCTGCGGGATGTGCTGGCAACGGTCACAGTTCCAGAGGGGGGAGATCGATAAGGCAGAGTTCCGGCCAGGAAACTGACCTCTCCTGTCAGCCGAGGCGTGAGAGGCCAGAAGTCAAATTGTTCAATCACCTGCTTCATTTCCTGGTCACCTTCGGAGGCATGATTGAGTCAGGAGGTGACAGACCAGCAGGTAGCGCAGCTACGGTGGGGCAACACGCCCAGGTGCCAGCAGTGTCTGACCATCACCATGTGGGACACTGCTCCATGTCATCCCTCTGGAACCGAGCGGCAGCCCCACTGCATGGTGACCAGAGAGCAAAGCTGGGTATCCCTGTCCTGTGCTCACCCCCTCCACCTGCCTCCTGCTAACCAGAACATTCTTCCTCATTTTACAGATGCCAGTGCAAAGTTGCCACGCTCATTCTAAAAATAGCAGCACAGGGGCTGAGGGCAGAGTCAGCAGTAACCCCTGAGTGTCACCAGGTGTGTCCCCAAACCAAAAATCAAAATAGAATTAAAAAAAATTAGCAGCACAATGAAAAAAAAAAGTGTCAGGCCAGGGAAGTAGCTGGATGGACGAAGCAAGCTCTGCATGCCAGAGGCCCGGGTGACACCACAGTGTTGCAAGGTCCCCAGCACTGCTGGAAGTGGCCCCTGGACGCCAACCGGGCATGGCTCCAAAATTGAAAAAGTAAAAACTTTCACACATTCTAACGGTCACATCCCACTTTTTGGTTTTAGGCCACACCTGGCGATGCTTCGAGGTTACTCCTGGCTATGCGCTCAGGAATTACTCCTGGCGGGACTTGGGGGACCATACGAGGTGCTGGGGATTGAGCCCCGGGTTGGCAGCATGCCAGGCAAGCGCTCTTCCTGCTGTGTTACGGCTCTGGTCCCCCGTTTTCTAATGAACAGAATCGGCCAAAAGTGTGCAGTGACAAACTACAACACCCTGAAGGAAAAAGTGAGCAAAAGGGAATGCCCTGCCACAGAGGCGGGGTGGGGTGGGAGGGCTACTGGGTACATTGGTGGTGGAGAATGGGCACTGGTGGAGGGATGGGTACTTGATCATTGTATAACTGAAGCCCAAGCACGAAAGTTTGTAAGTCTACCACTGTACCTCATGGTGTTTCACTAATAAAAAATAAAATAAATAAATAAACCACACTGGCCCATACAGGGATCGAACCTGCGACCTTGGCGTTATTAGCACCACGCTCTAACCAACTGAGCTAACCGGCCGGCATGGGCTGGACCAATAGCACAGTAGTAGGGCGTTTGCCTTGCACGCAGCCAACATGGCCAACCCGAGTTCGATTCCTCCGCCCCTCTCAGAGAGCCCAGCAAGCTACCGAGAGTATCTTGCCCGCACGGCAAAGCCTGGCAAGCTACCCGTAATGTATTTGATATGCCAAACACAGTAACAAGTCTCACGATGGAGACGTTACTGGGCCTGCTCGAGCAAATCGATGAACAACAGGAGGACAGTGACAGTGAGATAAAGTGTGCAGTGACCTCCCAGTGCACACAGCCGGCACTAGGCCCAGGGAAGCTGCTCCCTTCTCCGGGCCCTGGGGAGAAGCGCCGGAGGCTCGCAAAGAGGCCCAAGTATTGCTGCAACCCCTACTGCTCAGGAAAAGCCTGGTGCCCCTGTGCCACACGGCCCCCAGCCCCAGGTCCGGCCCCCACACCAGGCAAACCCAAAGCCCAGCCTGGGCGCATCTTCCTGAGGCTACAGCGCGCATGCGCCAGGCTCTGGCCGGTCTCGGGACAGGCTCACGTGCAGTTTCCGGAACAGCCCAACAGGATGGACATGCGCAGGCGAGGAGCTGGTCCCTAACGCCTGCAGCCGGCGTCTGCTGGGCAGTGGTCACTCAGCTAGGTGCTTTCCAGCCTGGAAAGTCACTGTCACCGTTGGCCCCTGCCGGCACTTCGCCTGTGTCCTGTCTCTGAGCTGTTTTCCCGGCCTCCCGAGGGCCCCACGGTCACCTGCTCAGCACGGCCAGGGTCCCCCGAGTGGCTCCAGGTAGACACCCCCGCCCCACCACACCTGCTTGGACACCGGGAAGGGGCCCCGAGAGGGTCTCTCCGAGGTCACGGGGCTGGCAAGACTTCCCGGTCAGGGGCCAGAGTGACAGTGCAGTGGGGAGGGCGCTTGCCTAGTACCCAGCTGACGTGGGTTCGATCCTTGGCACCCATATGGCCCACTGCCAGGCGTTATCCCTGGGTGCAGGGTCACGAGTAACCCCTGAGCACTGCCGGGTGTGGCCCCAAAACCACAAGATTTCCCAATGAGCCGCTGCCACATGCGAGCTGCCCTCCAGGATTCACGCCTCCTCCACGGGCCCCAGGACTCTTCCTGAGGGGCTTCCCTGCTGGAGTCTGGGGTGCCCACCGGGACTGGGACTAGACGCTGACAGCAGAGGCCTGCCTGCTCCTCAGGCTGCATGCCGGGGGCCTCCCATATTCCCTCCCTTCCCCCCAGGCTGGGGAACCCCAACCTGCTTTGTTCCCCTCTTTGGTTTTTGTGGCACACCAGCAGTGCTCGGAGGTTACTCCCGACTCTGTGCTCAGGATTTGCTCCTGGCAGTGCTCGGGGGAACCTAATGCTGGGGATTGAACCCCAGGCTGGCCATGTGCACAGCAAGCGCCCTCCCCACTGTGTTATCACTCCAGTGCCTGTGACCTGCTTAGACCCCAATGCCCCAGTTTAGCCAGGCTTTATCTGAACCCTGGGGGGTTGGAGTCAGTGAGATCAGCCCCTCTGCCCGGGGGTGCTGAGGAAGCCAGGAGGGCAGCCT
Source organism: Sorex fumeus (assembly GCF_029834395.1). Classification (NCBI taxonomy): domain Eukaryota; kingdom Metazoa; phylum Chordata; class Mammalia; order Eulipotyphla; family Soricidae; genus Sorex; species Sorex fumeus. The sequence goes on along the minus strand of NW_026606150.1, from coordinate 6,370,361 downwards.
GGCAGCGGGGAACTGACCGGCAACCCCTCCCCACACGCTGCCTGCACCCCAGAAGGTGCAGTTACATAACTGAATCTTTTCTTTCTCTGCACTCCGGGGGCTGAGATGTTCCTTTCTTACTTTTTTTTTTCTTTTGGGGGTCACACCCGGTGTTGCACAGGGGTTACTCCTGGCTCTGCACTCAGAAATTACTCCTGGCGGTGCTCAGGGGACCATATGGGATACTGGGACTCTAACCCGGGTCAGCTGCGTGCAAGGTAAACGCCCTCCCTGCTGTGCTATCGCTCTGGCCCCGAGACCAGTTTCTCTCCTGCTCCTTCTGCCTTTTCCCTCTGCAGGTGCCGGGACTCCGGAAGCAGACTGGAGACAGCCCCAAGCCCTCAGCTCCTGCTTCGGCGTCCTAGGGGGCTGTCCCGTCCTTCCCCGGGGCCCTTGCCCAGAAACGCAACAGCCCACAGCACACTTTTTCTCAGAAAACTTTATTGGAAAAATGGGGAGCAGGCAGCTGCCCACCCCTGCCTCAGGGGCCCCTCACCCCTCACTGCTTCCCGTTGCCGTTGATGGGGAGGTTGAGGTGCTCGGGGGAGGCCAGGAAGGCCTTGAGCTTGGGCCGGGCGCTCAGGCGGGCCACGTAGGCCGAGAGCAGGGGCAGTGAGTCCAGGCAGCCGGGGGCCAGCACCTGGTGGATCAGCAGCAGGTCCAGCAGGTTGTAGTCGGCGAAGGAGATCTGCAGGGTGGGGGGCTGGGCGTCAGGTTGAGGCGATAGGCAGGAGTGCGGGGGGCCAGGGTCTCCCCAATCAGCCCGCTCAGGGGCCCCCAGCCCACTAGGAGGCAGGGGGAGCACAAGCCTGTCGCAAAGGTCCCCACGCACCTGGGTGGGCCCTGGCCATGACGCCTGTGCCCCCCAATGAAAGGGCAGCAGGGTGGCGCTCACCTGGTCGCCCACGATGAAGGCTTGGCCACCCTGGTTCTGGGCCAGCAGCGTCTCAAACGGCTTCAGGCGCCCGGGCAGGTCCTTCACGTAGTCGGCCTTGCCGTTCTCCTGCCAAAGAGGCCGCGCTCATCCTCCCGGCCCGCCCAGCGGCAGGGACAATGTCCCAGCCTCTAGGACCTCCGGGTTTCCACCCCAACACCATGGAGCCCCTCTGGAGGCGGCCACCCCGAGTCCTGAATGCATCCCACACCCGACCCAAGAGCGGAAAAACGCAGCCCTGGGCCTCACTGCCGGCCGCGCCAGGCATCACTACATGCTTGGTTTGGAGCAGAAACTTTTCCTCCTGCAAGACCCCCACACTCAGGTGCTCCGCTCCTTGGGGGTCATGACCCCCAATTAAGAAGCTGGGAGGGGGGCTGGAGCGATAGCACAGCAGGGAGGGCGTTTGCCTTGCACGCGGCCGACCCGGGTTCGATCCCTGGCATCCCATAGGGTCCCCCGAGCACCACCAGGAGTAATTCCTGAGTGCAGAGCCAGGAGGAACCCCTGAGCATCCCCGGGTGTGCAAAAAAAAAAAAAAAAAGCTTGGAACTGAGGAGCCCTAGGAAGGCCGCGCCCGCCGGTCACTCACGTAGTTGGTGTAGATGAGGGAGGCGTACTTGCAGCGAAGGTCCTCCACGCCGTCGTTGGCCACGTCCACCAGGGCGGCCTCACGTGCATCCTTCCCGTAGAGCCCTGTGGTGGGGGACAGGCGGCATAACTCGAGCCCACGGTCGAGTCCGCAGCTGGGTGGACGGTGCGGGGGGACTCTGGGGAAGGGGGCGCCCCTCCCACTCTTGGGACCCCCCCAGCCCCCGACTCACCCAGAGAGCGGCCCAGGTGCCGCAGGATGGCGTTGGACTGGTACAGCGTGAGGTCCCCATCCTGGAACTTGGGCAGCTGCCCATAGAGCTGTGGGGGGTACAGCTGGGTGAGGGGCGCCCGGCCGGCCGGCCTCCTCCCCGCCCTGCCCCTCCCCTCCCACGCTCACTCACACATGAGGCCTTAAGCGAGCCCTGCATCCAGGTCTCCCTGGACACCACCTCCTCCTTCCAGCTCTGGTCCTGGTCAGCTAGCAGCATGCGCATGGCCTCGCAGCGACCTGCGCGGAGGGCGGGGGAGGGACACAAGGCAGTGGGTGTGGGACCCAGGCTCCAGATTGCTGGAGGGCGGTGGGGGCAGGAAACTCGGGCTCCAGCATGCCCAGGGACTTGCAAGCCTGGAGCGTGTGGGGACCAGTGGGGTGCAGGATCCCAGCGTGCATCCGCTGGGGCGGCAGGGCCGGCGGTGAGGGGGGGGGGAGGAAGCTGGTTTAGGGTGCAGGGTCGCTGGGGGCTCGCGGCCACCCCTCGCGGGACATCTCCCCGGGGTGCCGGGGCCTACCTCGCACGGGGAAGTAGACGATGGTGTAGGGCGGCACTGCGGGACAAAGAAGCCGGTGAGTCCCCGAGCGCGCGCTGCCCGCCCCCCCCCTCCGCCGGGCGCGCGTGTCCCGAGCCCCGGAGCCGCGAGCGGGAGTCGTGGGTCTCGCCCCCTCCCCATCCCGGGCGGGGAGACAGGCGGGCCGGGACAGGGGCTCGCCGGGGCCCCGGCCCGGGCCGGGACCGCAGAAGCTCGCGGGCCGGACGAGCCCCGAGTCCCGGGAGCCTCCCCCGGGCCCGCACCCCCTCCTGGGGCCCTCGGCGCGCAGCGCGGACTCACTGGCGGCGGCGTGGACGGTCCGTTGAAGGCGGTGGCCTAGCAGAGAGCGCTGAGCGGAGCTGGCCGCGGGCCTTTTAGGGACGGGCCCGCCCGGATGATCCGCCCCGGCCCGCCCCTGCCCGCCCCGCGTGCTGAGTCACGGTGCCCCCGCGCTCCATCACCCGATTCTCTGCCCGGGCCGCGGCGCCCTGCGCCCCTCTCCAGCCCTCACGCCGTAGCTTGGGGGTCGGGGGCACCGGGCGAGCTCCGGGAAGGCTTCCAGAAACTTCCAGAGTGCCCCGGGGCCTCCCAGCCCAGCCCCCTTCCCCTGGCACAGCCCCTGCACCCAAATCTGGCGGCGGGCACCTGGCCCCATGGGTAGAGGACCCCAAAGATGCTCGGTGACCCAGACATGTGGCCCCACGGATAGAGACGCCGTGAGATGCTGCAGGACTCACAGCCTCTCCCCTCAACCCCCCTCCCCAACACACACACACACACACATGCACGCACACCCTCTCTGGGTTTCTGTGCCCCTGGGGCTGGGGTGACGCCTCTTGTTCCGCCACCTCTGAGTCACCTGCCACCCGACCTCTCCTGGGAGGGCACCTGCCTGCACCTCTGGTGAAACAGGCATTTGGCAAAGAGCGATAGAGACGTGGGTCTCACATGGCCTTGGCAAAGGGGCTCTGGGCCCATTCGTGCGGGCGTTTCTAAACACCGTGCCCGCCTGAGTCCTGGCCAGCTGTCCCGGGCTGCAGCGCCCAGGTCCTACCCTGGACCCAGCACCACTGTGAGGGACACAGATGTGACCATCCATGCAGGTCTCTGAAGGCCTGGGGGCAGCTGGGGGCAGTGGCTGAGCTGACCCGAGCAGGTCAGCAGACTACCTCAGTGGGACACGGTCCCCGGGGAGGCCACGCCACCCCCTCACTCGTGGGAACTCCGTCCCTGATGGTCCAGTGAGCCCAGACCTCTGGGCATTGGAGAGGCTCCCTGAGAGAGAGCGCAGACCTGAGCTCAGTGAGGGAGGGGTCTCGGTATACTCAGAGTCCTGCCCAGGGTCCCCCCCACTGCTTTCTGCTCCCCTAAGGCCCCCCATGAGGCCCAGAGTCGAGGCTTCCTCGGCCCGGGGGGGACGGGCAAGCATCGTCTCTTCCTGGTCTTGGCCAGCGACCCCGCCAGAGGGCCTTAAAGAGGCTCACGGGGACCCCAGGGGGCTGCTCCCTGCCCTTGCCAAGAGCCAGGGGCCAGGACTAGGGGGCTGGAGGTGGGGTCGGCTGAGGGCAGAGGGGGGAGCCGCAGGGTGGGGGCGCTCAGGGCCACACGCTAGCAGAGACTTCCGCCTCCAGGTGCTGCCAACACCACTTCATCGCTGAGAGCCACACTCTCTCCTATTCAGCCTGAGCCAAGAGCAGCCTAGAGCTGACCTTCAGAGCTCCAGGCTGCCTGGGGCTGCGAGAGCAACTTCAACAGTTTCCATTTATGCGCCCAGAGGGAGATTGTCCTGTGGGAGCCAGAGATTGTCCTCTGGGGACTGGAGATTGTCCTGTGGGGATTGGAGATTGTCCCGGGGTTGGGAAAGTGTTCTGGGAGCCAGGAGATTGTGGGGCTGGGAGATTGTCCTGAGGGAGTTTGGTCCCAGTAGGGCAACCAACGGAGAAGCGGGAAGAAAAGAAACAGTTGCGTCTTTTATCAGAAGCAGAATGAAACTTTCCCTTCAGTCACAACTTCTAAAGAGACCGTGGGCCCCAGTCTTTCCCACGCTGACTCTGGTGCACACACATGCATGTGCACACATATTCATATCACCCTCCTGCACACATGCACGCTTGTACACACAGACCCACTTGGCTCACAGACCCACTTGGCACACAGACACACACAAGCATACAGACACACACATGCACACAGACACCCATGCACACAGACACACATGCACACAGACACGTGCACACAGACACACACGTGCACACTGACACACCCATGCTCACCGACACATCCATGCACACAGACACACACATGCACACAAACACACACATGCACACTGACACACTCGTGCACACGGACACACATGCACACAGACACACATGCACACAGACGCACACATGCACACAGATGCACACACACAGGCACAATCATGCACATAGACGCACATGCACACACACTTATTCACACTATACATCAGACACACAACAGACCACATACACCAACATACACCATACACACACCACACTTAGCATATACACACCAGGCACACATTGCACCATATACACGTAACACACATCAACACATTCCCACATGCACGTTTACACACACACACACCACACCACCACACAGCACACATCACACCCCAACATGCACAACAGGTGCATCACACTCCACCAGATGTACCCACACACAGTGCACATTCATAGCACTCAGTGTGTGTGCGCACACACACACACAGAGCAGGTGTCCAGCAGCCTGAGCCCCGGCCCCACCAACCGTCCCTCTCAACTCTGGGTAGTCTGGGGCCCGAGAACTGTCCCCCACCCAGACTAGTTTCACGTTTGTCATCTGGGGGCACACCAGATGGGCTGCGGCAACCACGCCCAGGCCTGTGGGCCACCCTAAGGCCAACTCAGGCACTCACTGCTGTGTCCGTCTGTCCATTTGTCCATCCACCCTGTGTGGATTCTCTCTTCTGCCCGTTGCCCCTGCCAGGGCCCGTGCTACCCCTCCGCCACAGCGTGGGGCTCCTGGAGGGACTCCGACAGTGCTCAGCACACGGGTGTACGTGGTCCCTGAGCACCACCAGGAGTGATTCCCGAGGACGCTGGATGTGGGCCAAAAACTAAACAAAGGAAAGAGAAGAAAGAATGGGGAGGTTGGGGTCCAGGTGGACTAGTCAGCCAGCAGCATCCTGGCTGGACACAGAACAGGGGCTGGAGCCATAGCATGGTGGGGAGGGGACTTGCCTTGCATACAGCCGACCTGGGTTCCATTCCTGGCATCCCATATGGTCCCCTGAGCCTGGCAGGAGTGATTCCTGGGCCCAGAGCTAGGAGTAAGCCTGGAACACCACTGGCTGAGACCCCCTCCCCGAAAAAAGAACAACAGAATAAAAACTACTGGAAATGTGGAGACTCTGTCTACGGAAGTGAGCTTCCCTAGGTGGGCAGTGCCGGGCAGGATCTTCCGGATGCTGGTGGCAGGAAGCAGCTGATGGGGGTGAAGCAAGGACGATGCCTGCCTGAGAAGGACGATTAAGAGTATTGGGATCTTGGTACTTCAACAAAGTGGCTTTTTAAAAGTCACTGGGAATGACTGCCCCATAAGTCTACCAGAAGGAGCCAGTATAGAGACCCCAGGAGAGAGACTCCTTCTAGTACTTGGAGGACTTGTTTTTCTCTAGGCAATGACTCAGCACTCAAAGGTCATTCCTGGTGCTGCTCAGGGAAGGAACCACATGGTGCCAAGAGACTGGGGTTGGGGGAGGGGGGAGGGGGGAGACAAAGCTTTTTGCAAACTTGAGCCTCTTACTTTTCTCCCCCAAACTTAAAAGGATTGCCTGGAATTTAGAATGCTGAAGCAGGGGGCTAAGAGAGTTAGCACAAGGGTTAAAGCACTTCCTGCACGCGCCCAACCTCAGTTCAGTCCCTGTCACCCCATAGGGTCCCCTGAGCACCACCAGGAGTGATCCCTGCGCACAGAGCCGGAAGTAGGCGCGGCTGGTGTGGTCCCAGCCAGAAAGCAACAGAAAGGAAAGTTAAAACAGGGTCAGGGGGCTGGAGCGATAGCTTAGCAGGTAGGGCGTTTGCCTTGCACGCGGCCGACCCAGGTTCGATTCCCAGCATCCCATATGGTCCCCTGAGCACTGCCAGGGGTAATTCTTGAGTGCAGAGCCAGGAGTAACTCCTGTGCATTGCTGGGTGTGACCCAAAAAGCAAAAAAAAAAAAAAAAAACAGAGTCAGAAGAGCTAATGCAGGCGCCATCCCTAAGCACAGAGCCAGGAGTAAGTCCCAAGCACAGCTCTGTGTGACCCGCCCCCACCCAGTAAACAAGCTATAGCACACCGGCCATGGCCTGTCGTTAGGGGGTGAGGGTCCCCAACACCCTGCCACTTAGCTATGTTCTTTTGGCTCTATGGGCCCGGGAGCAGCTGACCCAGGTAGATGAGGACTCTGTGCCCCGTGTGTGAAGCCCCCCATGCCCCCGCCACCTCACTGCCCTCGAACACCCCGGTGACGCTTCTCCGCCCTTTCTGTCCACGTGAGGTAGGGCTGCCGTGTGCCTGCAGCCCCCCAGCAATCCGCCAGCCTGTTCTGAAAGGCTGTTAAACGGCTACAGACGCTCCCGTCACCCCAACACTGCCAGACCCCGATTCCACTCCTGTGCTATGGGGGTCATTCCTGGCGATACCCCTGGCCGCGCAGGACTAGCACTCAGTGCTGAGTGTGCTTTCAGGGCCATGAGGAGGAGCCCCAGCAGGGAGGGGGCGCCCACAGCTCCCCCGCCCCCCGGGTGGACCATGTGGGTGTCTCTAGGGAGGAAGGAAGCAGGGCTGCAGGGGGCGTCAGGCAGGGTCCGGAGGGAGAACTCCTGGGCGGGGGTGGGGTGGGGAGTGAAGTCTGTCCACTCCTCGTGTCCAGCAGTCCGACCTGCAGGCCCTGCACACCTTCATCCGCCCCAGAGCAGGTGGGCACAGCCTGAACCCTGGTTCCCAGGCGCCCCCAAACCCGCTCCTGCTCAGCCGCAGGAATCCCATGTCCAGCCTGGCCCAAGCCCCCATGTCCCTCTCTGGCCCGACCACCCGCTTCTGCAGATCTCCGAGGAGGAATCGTCTCCTCCATTCATGACCCCCTAAGGCACCAGCGAGCAGGAATCACTTGGAAGGACAAAGACGGCACAGAGAGGGACAGAGGTCAGCTGGGTGCCCTGGCCGCATCTGGGAGCAACAGAACCCCCTCTCTTGCAGGGACCCAGGGTCACGTGCGGGGCAGGAGGCTGCCCGCTTCCCTCCCCCGGGGCCGGCCGTGAGCGGGTGGGCACCAGCGTGACTAAGCGAAGCTGCCCAGGCGGCCGGATGGTGCTGGGGGCCGGGGGGGACAGGGCTGCGCTTTGTCTGCTGGGGTCACATCTGCGCCGCACGCCCCCTACCGCGCGAGGACGGAATTGCAAGGAGGCGAACAAGCGCAAAGCACGTGTGAGAGCACGGCCAAGAGGCGCGCGGAGGTTCGCCTGGACACGGCCCCCGGGCTCGGCCCCTGGCACCCCCCAGACTGCCCCCGCCTCACCAGGAGCGGTCCCTGAGGGCAGAGCCAAGAGTAAGGCTGGCTGAGTCAAGCTCTGATGCCCACGTTTCCTGTGCTGCTTTTCTGGAATTCTGTGTGTGTGTGTGTGTGTGTGTGTGTGCATGTATATAGGTGTGCATGCATATTCTGTGTCTGCATGTATGTATGTGCACATGTGTGCAGCACGTGCGTGTGTGTGCAACGTGTGCATGTGTGGAAGCATGTACGCTCATGCGTGTGCGCGCACACGCGTGTTGGGAATCAGATCAGCCCCAGCGCCCTCTAGTGGCAGTGTCTGTGCTCTGTCCCTGAGCCGCCTCCCTGGCCTGATTCCCAGTTGTTCCTGAGAATATGCACACACGTTGTGGGGTTGGAGGGGCATTAACACCGGGAGGGTGTTTGCCTTCACACGCGGCTGACCCGAGTTCAGTCCCTGGCATCCCACATAGTGCCCCGAGCACAGAGCCAGGAATAACTAAGCCCTGAGTATCTCCAGGTGTGATGACGCACCCCCCTTCCTCAAATAAAGATCTTTGCCGCATTGGTAGTGGAGCATTGGAACGGGGCCACGTGGAGGCCTGAACTGTTGGCCGGGCTCTACTCTTAGGACACCTACCTGCCTGCCTCTCTCTGTCTCTCTCCTCTCTGTCTCTCTCCTCTCTCTCTGAATCTCCCTTCTTTCTTCCCCGTTCCTCTCTCTCCCTTCTTTCTGCCCCGTTCCCCCTCTCCCTCCCTTCCCTCTCCCCGCCCCATGAAGCCCACCCAGGCAATACTGTCCCGGCCTCACGAGTCCCACATCCCTGTGCTCAGCCCAGCAATGGCCACCCCTGGGCCCAGTGGTTCTGGGACACCCCCCCCCCCCCCGTCTCTCAGGTCCCAGGGACCAAACTCTGGGCCTCACACTTGGGTGCATGCTTGTGCCCTGTGCGCTGTCTCTCCATCCTAAAGCAGGATTTAATAACTCCCCGTTCAACACGGAATCTCCGGGCGTGGCCCCCACCGTTTAATTACAAAAGGGCAGCGAAGCTCTCTCTCCCCGCCGCCTGCGTTCCTTCGGCAGTCTCACGCCGCTTCCCCCACCTCAGGGAGATCGATGGTAAAAGGAGGACGAAGGATGGGACCAGGGCCAGGCTGGTTGGTCTCAGTTGCCGTTTATTCCGTTCCCATCTCCCTCCTCCTCTGGTTCTCCTCCTGCTTCTTCCTCCCCCATGCTACCTCACTCTCTTTCTCGCTCTGACTCCCCCTTTACCCTCCTGCTGGCTCTCGCTCCCCCAGCCCCCTCTGACAGTCCAGTTAAATCCCGAGCATGAGGGGTTGGGGTTTACACATGGGTGTGGTCACAATCAATAGGGGTAAAATCCTTCCCTCAGGAGAAGCTGCTTCTAGGACAGATTCTCAGCCAGCAGGACGACCCACCCAAGAGCGGAGAAATGGGTATGTTTCTCCTCTCCTTGTCCAACAAACATACAAACATTCATGATATTAATCATTTTGTATGGACACAGTAAGAGATACATGAAGCTTATAGAGTTGCTCTCCTGGGGTCATCTCGATCTCAGACTACAGTGCTCAGGCCAGGTTAGTCTTTCCTATCCCTAGCAGGGTCCTAATCTTGTTGTTACTTTTGGATCATGACAGCATTTGTCCATGACCATGCTCTCAACTTATAGTTGAGTATCGTGGCGCTTTGACCTGGCCCATTTCGTGCCAGGGTAGCTCACAGTCCCTCATCAGGACCCTGCTTTTGGGGTGCTAGGAACTAAGGGCAACTGAGGCTTAAGTGAAGGAAGAAGATGCCCAGAAGTACAGATTGTTTGGAGACAACTTACTCCCAAGTTACAGAAGCATGATATTAACTGTCTTGCTTTGTCCATACAAAAAGGACTTTGCTTTAAAGTAGCACTGTCCTCTCGTTGTTCATCAATTTGCTCCAGCAGACACCAGTAACATCTCCATTGTGAGACTTGTTGTAACTGATTTTTTTTTCTTTTCTTTTTGGGTCACCCAGCAACGCTCAGGGCTGACTCCTGGCTTTGCACTCAAGAATCACTCCTAGTGGTGCTCAGGGGACCATATGGGATACTGGGAATCGAACCCGGGTCGGCCGCATGCAAGGCAAACACCCTCCCCGCTGTGCTATTGCTCCAGCCCCATTGTAACTGTTTTTGGCATATCAAATATGCCACGGGAAGCTTGCTAGTCTCTGCCGTGTGTGCGGGTTACTCTTGGTAGCTTGCTGGGCTCTCCCAAAAGGACGGAGGAATTGAACCCAGGTCAACCACATGCAAGGCAAACGCCCTACCCGCTGTGCTATCGCTCCAGACGTGCTTTAAAGTAAACTATTCAAGGGACTGGAGCCATAGCACAGCGGGTAGGGAGTTTGCCTTGCATGCGGCCAACCCAGGTTCGATTCCCAGCACCCCATATGGTCCCCTGAGCACCGCCAGGAGTAATTCCTGAGTGCAGAGCCAGGAGTAACCCTTGTGCAATGCCGGGTGTGACCCAAAAAGCAAAAATAAATAAATAAATAAATAAATAAACTATTCAAAAGACATAAGGAGAGGAGAAAGGCAATTATTCACTCACATATAAATTCATAGATGTCTGAGGAATCTGACCTTTACAAGTTCACAGAGTCTGATTAGGGGAAAAAGCTGATTAGCTGGTTGGAGAAGAGAGCAGAGAGAAGTTATGGATAAGCAGAGAGCAATGGGAGCGACTCAAGAGCACTGTGATGGGTGTGACCCGATAAACCTAAACTCCACGTGGCAAGGGAGAAAGGACAAACCAACGTTATCCTACATCCCACAATCAAGGAAAAGTGTGTGGGGGGGTTCTGCAGGAATATTTCTGGGGCTTCGGACCTTCCATGCAAGCAAGACCAGGAAGCCAGTCCCGGGATCCATCCACACAGGCCGGGGCATGCTCCCCACGGTCCTGATGTCTGGGTCCCTGGACTCCAGCCCCAGCGGAGCCAGAGCCCAGCAAGGGATGTGAACCCCGGCAAGCCCCACTCCGCAGGAAGGGAGCCCCGGAGAGCATCGCGGGGGCACCTGGTGACCCCCAGTACGTGCCATGTGAGTAGCAGCCACCAAGCACAGCCCCAACACGCGGGTGGGTGAGCCCTGCCATCTGATGCATGGACCCCCGCAGAAACCTGGACTCACAGTGCTCTGTGGCCATGCCCACCTGGGCTGGCACTGCCACATCAACAGTCCCCAGGGCAGGAGGGGATGGAGATGAGCTGCTGATGTCCGCAGGTCCGAGGTGGACATTCATGAGAGGCTCGGTGGGCGGCTGGTTGCACAGGAAATACTTTGAGCTTTTTTTTTTTTTGGCTTTTTGGGTCACACCCGGTGATCCACAGGGGTTACTCCTGGCTCTGCACTCAGGAATTACACCTGGCGGTAGCTCAAGGAACCATATGGAATGTTGGGAATCGAACCCGGGTCGGCTGCGTGCAAGGCAAATGCCCTACCTGCTGTGATATCACTCCAGCCCCCGCTTTGAGTTTTTTTTTTTATTTCACTTGGGAGGAAGTTGGGGGCTCTACTCCGCAGTGCTCAGGGGTCCTGGCAGTCTTTGGGGACCATGTGGTGCCGTGGATGGAACCAAGCCCGGGAGCCTGGGCTGGCTCGGATTCGAAAGGCAAGTTCTGCTGGAGCTTCGCGCCCCTGAACCCAGGCCGGCAGGGCCCAGGTGTCGAGGTGTCAGGGATCTAGAAAAGGGGCACCCCAAAATGGGCGCACTCTGGACTCCTGGGGCCAAACTGGGGAAGGAAGAAGGAGGTGAGTACATCACACAAGCAGAGACGTTGAAACAAACGCGTGCGAGTATAGTACAGACACACAGACACAGACAGCCACGGACAGACACAGGCATGCAGACACACAGACACAGCACAGACAGACGCAGGCACACATGCATATACAGACACACAGATAAAGACACACACAGAGACACGCATGCACATAAACAGAGGCACACACGCACACAGACACATGAACACCCAGATGCACACACATACAGATGCACACACACAGATGCACACAGACACATTCACGCAGACACAAACACGCGCCCACAGGCAGCTGGGGCCTGCGTCATCAGTCTCGCGCACCGCCAGGCCAGCCTGTCTCAGCGGACACCCCGGGCAGCTGGCCAGCTGGATCTGGGCCAGGGGGCGGCGTGAGGGTTGCTGATAAACCCACTGGTCATGTGTGCGCCCCACGGTTGGCTGGGCTGGGATCACACGCCTATAGGGCGGGCCTGGTACGAGAAGGAGACCAGAGGGGCCGGGTGACTGCGGCGGTCAAACATACACTGGGCACCGGGATTTCCGGAGCTAAGTGGCAGTGGCCTTGTGCGGGGCTGTCGGCAAAGAAGCCGCGTGACGCACTGGGAAGGCCTCCCCAAGGGAGCGATCACTCCAGAGGCGTCGAGGAGGGCTCGGCGCTGTCTTTTGCGACACCTCCAGGCCAAAGCGAGGGCCAGACACGGCCCTGGGTTTGATTCCCAGCAAAACAGACATAGATCTGAGGGCCTGTCCTTCCAGCCTTACATGTGCTAATGGCCTGGGGTTTCTGTGGCCATGCGTGTCCACACCAGAGTGGGTGAGGTCACCTTAGCCCTGTGTCCAGGTGATGGATCTCCTCACTGCAATGGCAGATCAACATGGTGTCCCCGCCTGCTATAAGCCTGAGTGCCCTTCGAGGCTGCCACCTCCTACAGGAAGTCCCCCTGGTTGGATCCCAAAGGTTTGGAGTTGTGTCTCTCTCCTGAGACTCAGGGAACTGTGCTCTATCTCTGGACAGGGCCATGCCCCTGAGGCCAAAAGTACAGTTTGGGGGATGGGCAGCAGGACCCTCTGTGTGCCCACCTGGCCCCTTAGAGACCACACCACACCTCTCCCGTCTGCGTGTTTATTGCTGCTTCAGGACAGTCCCTCTTGCTGGGGAGCCACAAGGGCTCAGATCTTGCGGCTTCCAAAGACGGGGCGGTTCACGTGCTCGGGGGAGGCCAGGAAGGCCTTGAGCTTGGGCCGGGCACTGAGGCGGGCCACGTAGGCCGAGAGCAGCGGCAGCGAGTCCAGGCAGCCGGGGGCCAGGAGCTGGTGGGCCATGAGGAAGTCCAGCAGGTTGTAGTCGGCGAAGGAGATCTGCGGGGCAGATGCGGGAAGGGCCGTGGGCCAGGGCCAGAAAGAGGGAGGCCAGGGAGAGGCCGCAGGGCCCAGAACTCCAGGCGTAAAGAAGTGACCGCTCTTGGGACTCAGTTGACCCTTCTGAGAAATGGGCCTGCAGTGTGTATGTGTTTGGGGGGGGCGCAGCACTCACCTGGTCGCCCACGATGAAGGCCTGGCCGCCCTGGTTCTGGGCCAGTAGAGTCTCAAACGGCTTCAGGCGCCCGGGCAGCTCCTGGATGTACTGGGCTTTGCCGTCCTCCTGTGGTGTAGATGGCTCCAGTGGGCACCGTGGCCTCTGCCCTGGCCCCCCCGGCCCCGGAACCGCCCCGGGGTCCCACTCACATAGTTGTGGTGGATGAGGTGGCCGCAGCGTTTGCGGAGGTCCTCCACGCCATCATTCACCATGTCCACCTGGGCCGCTGTCCGCGCATCCTTGCCGTAAAGCCCTGGCCAGGCACAGGGCCAGGCTCAGACTCTGAGCTGGTCCCGGGGTCCCCGCTGCCCCCCAGGCTACTGCCCGCAAACCTCATCTGGCTGTGGTCTGCGTCACACCCCGTGCCCCTGGGCCCAGCACGTCCTGCCTGAGTGCCCTCCACCCGGACCCCTCCCGATGTCCACGGCAGCCAAGGGGCGGAAGAGGAAGTGGGGGGCTGTGGCAGACCACTGACCACTCCCCTGGGGCTGAGAAGTTGCCTGAGAGCTCCACCTGTCATCTGGGGCCCCCCAAACACATTCCTGCCCCCCGCCTCGAATTGGGGCTGCAGGCCTGCTCTCTGCACAGATTTTCGGCAGGACCAGAGTGGGGAGGGGGTCAGGCCCACCGCCAAGGCCTGGGGCCTTCCCGCACGCGCCCATGAGGCCCAGGGACCCATCCAGAACACAGAGCAAGCCAAGAGGGGCTCCGGCTTCCTGTCCTCTGGGGACATGGGGTGGGGTGGGGGCGTCCTCTAGTCGCAGGATTCTGAGAGGACCCAGCCCCCCACCCTCTCCCGTCCCCCGACTCACCCAGAGAGCGGCCCAGGTGCCGCAGGATGGCGTTGGACTGGTACAGCGTGAGGTCTCCATCCTGGAACTTGGGCAGCTGCCCATACAGCTGCGGGGGCACAGCTGGGTGAGGGGTGCCGGCCCGCCCACCTCCTCCCTGCCCCGCCCCTCCCACGCTCACTCACACACGAGGCCTTGAGCGGGCTCTGCATCCAGGTCTCCCTGGGCACCACCTCCTCCTTCCAGCTCTGACCCTGGTCAGCCAGCAGCATGCGCATGGCCTCACAGCGCCCTGTGCGGGGCACAGGGCAGTGGGTGCGGGGACCCGGGCTCGCGTGTGCCGGGTGCAGCAGGCTCAGGGACCCCAGGCTTGCTGTATGCTTGTGCACTGCGGGCAGACGGCAGGATGCGGGGAGCCAGCCTTGCAGCAAGCTGGGGAGTGGACTGGGCTGCAGGAACTCAGGGGAGCAGACAGAGGGGCACAGAGCCCAGCTGGACAGCAGGGGAAGAAGTGTCAGGGGAAGGAAGAAGGACAGGATAGAAATCCCAGCTTTCCGTTTTGTTCCACTTTGGGGTCAAACCCGTAGGTGCTCAGAGCTGACTCCTGGCTCTTCATTCAGGAATCACTCTGGCAGTGCTCCGGGGATCATACGGGATGCCAGGGACTGAACCCGGGGTCAGCTGTGCACAAGCCAAGCGCCCTCCCGGCTTACTATCGCTTTGGTCCCAGAAATCTCAACCTTTGAGCCTTCACGGGAGAGGATGAACCGTGGGGAAAGAATGGAAACCGAGACCCCAACGGTCTTTGAAGAAAGGGGCAGACGCGGGGTCCCCCAGGACAGTTGCCTTTGGACCCAAGAGGATGCAGCCTCAGATGGGGCAGAGCCATAGAACAGCGGGTAAGGCACTTGCCTTGCATGTTGGCGACTGAGGGTGGATCCCCGCCACCCCATATGGTCCCCAGCCCAGCCAAGAGTGATCCCCGAGCAAAGAGGATCAGGCCCCGCCTCCGACACGCCCTCTTCCGCCTCGCCCACCAATGAGGCCCCGTCCACAAACCAGATTCCTGTCCCGGCCTCGCCCACAAACGAAGCCCCGCCCCAAAGTCCACGTCCGGCCCGCGATCTAGGCGTCCTGGCCCCGCCCACAAACCAGATTCTGGTCCCGCCTACAAAAGACCCCGCCCATAGCCCGGCCCCGCCCACAAACGAGGCCCCGCCCCGCTGTGCCAGTCCCAAAGTTCACGTTCAGACCGCGGTCTCCACCTCCCCTCCCGGGCCTGCGCGCAGAAATCTGCCTGGAGTCGGGGGGGCACCTGGCCGTGCCCTTGGACGTCCTGAGGACGCGGGACCCACCTCGAGCGGGGAAGTAGACGATGGTGTAAGGCGGCACTAGGAGAGATGGACAGACAGACAGGGCGGTGAACGAGGACCCCCGGGGCAGGGAGCTGGGGTCCGACGCTCCGGGTGGCCAGCCCGGCCCCGCCCCCACCGGCCCACTCTACTCACTGGCTCCGGGCGAGGCAGTGAGGACGTGCGGGAGGCTGAAGGCGCGGGAGCCCCAGGCCTTATATTTAGGCTCGCTCCTCCCTTCACCCCGCCCCGTCCCGCCCCGGGAATGCGCCCGGTCACCTGGAGCCGGGTCCCGGCCACCTGTCCCAACGCCGGGGCACCTTGGCTTTGCAGGAGCGCCCCGCGCCCTCGCCGGGCACCCGTCCCCAAATGCCAGCGCACCTTGACCTTGTAGGAGCGCCCCGCGCCCTCCCCAGGCACCTGTCCCCAAACGCTGGCGCACTTTGGCTTTGCAGGAGCGCCCCGCGCCCTCCCAGCCGGCCCCCAGCGCCGCGAGAGCGACTGCATCGCCCACCCAGTGCCCCTCCCTGACCTGCACGCCCGCAAAGGGTCAGCGACCGTGCGGAGAACTCCAGACACCTTCCAAGGCGAGTTACTTCCTTTTCTAAGGAGTCCTCTGGAAGCACGGAAAGGCTCAGCGACTTCCCGGAGGCCACACAGCGAGCGCACGGGACTCTAGCCCTGGGCTGGCTGACTTCAGGGCCCCCCTTTACCCATCACTCTCCTACAAAGCGCTTCTGCAAAACTTTTTATGTTTTATTTTGGTTTGATGGGGGGAGGTCACACCTAGCGATGCTCAGAGGCTGCTCCCCTCCGAGCTCATTTTGCAGACCAGCTCCCGGCGGAGCGCCGGGGACCAGGTGGTGCTGGAGAACGGGCCCGGGTACCCAGGCGCTCCCGCCCCCGGAGCCATCTCCAAGCCTGGGGCGCGGCGGGCACTTCGGGCCTCGCTGGACGGTGCTCAGGCATGGTTCCCGGCTCTGCTCGAGGGCGCCGCCTGGTGGCGCTGCGGGGAACACAAGGAGCTTGCGCGGCGCCCGGAATCTGTCCTGGGGGGAGCCAGCACCGCGTCCAGGGCCTGTGACCCCGCGGCACTGCCTGACGCCCAGCCAGTCCGCTGAGCTGCCCCTTTCCAGGCTCTCCAGAGGCTTCCTCAGAAGCAGCAGGACGGTCTGGGCCAGACTCCACATGGTTTGCAGCTTGGAAATTGAGGGCATAGCACTCCCGGTGCTCCGGCCCCCAATAAACACACGCACACACACACAAACTCACATAGCACAGAGGCCAAGGAGTCACACACACACAGCACGGGGGCCAAGGAGTCACACACACAAGCACACACACAAATACACACACACACCACAGCATGGGGGCCAAGGAGTCATGCACACAAACACACACCACAGCACGGGGGTCAAGGAGTCACACACACAAACACACACAAACACACACACACACACACCATAGCACGGGGGCCAAGGAGTCACGCACACAAACACACACACAGCACGAGGGCCAAGGAGTCATGCACACAAACACACACACACACAGCACAGGGGCCAAGGAGTCACGCACACAAACACACACACACAAACACACACACACAAATACACACACACACCACAGCACGGGGGCCAAGGAGTCACGCACACAAACACACACACACAGCATGGGTGCCAAGGAGTCATGCAGACAAACACACACACACACACACACAGCACATGGGCCAAGGAGTCATGCACACAAACACACACACACAGCACGGGGGCCAAGGAGTCACGCACACAAACACACACACACAGCACGGGGGCCAAGGAGTCACACACACAAACACACACACACACACCATAGCACGGGGGCCAAGGAGTCACGCACACAAACACACACACAGCACGAGGGCCAAGGAGTCATGCACACAAACACACACACACACACAGCACAGGGGCCAAGGAGTCACGCACACAAACACACACACACAAATACACACACACACCACAGCACGGGGGCCAAGGAGTCACGCACACAAACACACACACACAGCATGGGTGCCAAGGAGTCATGCAGACAAACACACACACACACACACACAGCACATGGGCCAAGGAGTCACGCACACAAACACACACACACAGCACGGGGGCCAAGGAGTCACGCACACAAACACACACACACAGCACGGGGGCCAAGGAGTCATGCACACAAAC
This sequence comes from Sorex fumeus, assembly GCF_029834395.1. NCBI lineage: Eukaryota > Metazoa > Chordata > Mammalia > Eulipotyphla > Soricidae > Sorex > Sorex fumeus. The sequence continues at coordinate 6,352,709 of NW_026606150.1, read as the reverse complement.
ACTCACACACACACACACCACAGTACAGGGGCCAAGGAGTCACACACACAAACACACACACACAAATACACACACACCACAGCACGGGGGCCAAGGAGTCATGCACAAACACACACACACACACACCACAGCACGGGGGCCAAGGAGTCACACACACAAACACACACACACAAACACACACACACACCACAGCACGGGGGCCAAGGAGTCACGCACACAAACACACACACACACACACACACAGCACAAGGGCCAAGGAGTCCACACCTGACCCTGCCTGGCTGCCTGGCCGGGAGCTGGTTCTCAGCCCAGACCCCCAGCCAGACTGCCCAGTGCTCGGAGGGCAGCTGGCACAGATTGCAGGAAACTTCCCCTTTTCTCTCCCCGCCACCCGGGGTGAGAGGCACCCAGGCGTGAACAGGTTCCTGCTCTGGCAGGGGTGTGTCCAGAAGCAGCCTTGCCCAGCCTGTGTGTGGGCCAGGCGTACCCCGCCCCCCTGTCTTCCTGGGCTCCCAGGGGTGCAGACCCAGCTCGGTTGCTGCCTAAAGCTCATCCCGCCGAGCACGGGGCCTGGGCGTGGGCTTCACTGTGTCCTGTGCAGCTGTAGCTGCTCTCTGATTCTAGAACAGTTCTTGCACCCCAAAAATGCAAAACAAGCCCTGTATGTTCCCCACCCCCCAGAGGACCCCCCCACACACACACACACATTGTTTTCTGCCTGTGGATTTGCCTCTTCCGGGCATTTCATGCCAGCAGAGCCCAGCGGCTTCTCTTAGGGGAGGACTCCAGGCTCCTCCCTGAAGACGTGAGTCTCAGGCCATCCCTCATGCATCCGGGACTCGAGTGGACATGCCCGGGGGTCACCTGGGCTGTCCCACTTTGGAGCTACCTGGAAAAATCCCCCAGTCAACATCTGTGTGCATCGGCCAGGTGCATGTGACCGATGCGGGTTCAACCCGGGCACCCCGGATGATCCCCCAATCCCGCCAGGAGTGCTCCCTGTACACAGAGTCAGGACTGAGCCCTGAGCACTGCTGGGTATGGTTCCCTCCCCCTCAAATCTGTATACTAATAAGAACTTACGTTTTCTTGTTAGTGTTTTTGGTTTGTTGTGTTTTTTTTGGGGGGGGGGTGTCAGGGAGAGGAGTTTGGGCAATGCTGGGGGCTGTTCCTGGCTCTGTGCCCAGGAGTGGCCCTGAAGTTGCTTGGGGACCATGTACATGAGGAGTGCTGGGAGCTGACCCTGGTCGGCTGATTTGAGGCGAGCGCCTGACTCCCGTGGGTCTCTGGCCCCATGAACCTGATGTGGGCAGGCAGAGAGACAGGAAAGGCCTCGTAGCCAGGGAACGTCTAGGAAATAAAGCCAGCTGAATTGACCACGGAATTTCTGGGAAGTCAAGTCCTCAGTCTGACCCGCCTTGTGGATACAGAAAGCAAGACCCGATAAGACCTTCTCCAGCAGCCCACCCTGGGGAGACTGCCCCCTCCCTGCAGAAAGGGCCTGACAGACATTACTGGAGAACCTTCCAATTCCTTCTTTCATCTGGTTAACCTTCAGTTAGCCCAGATAAGAAGAACGGACCCACCCTCCGAGGGAAGATCCAGCAGGACCAAAGGTCAAGAAAAGGAGTTTTGAAGAAAACCATCCAACTCTCTCACTTAGCAACAACCCTAGCAACGGACTCTTGTCTGGCTAGAAAGCCCCACATGGGGGCAGCTTGGAAAAACCCTAGAAAAGCCACCTTGAAGAAAGGGAGGGCACCCATACGCTGCCCAAGCCCGGGTGCTGCTGTGCCCACATGGCCGAGCACCGGTGGCACCCACATGTCCCCTCCTGAGACATGCACCTTCCGACCTGATGCTGGGGTTGTGTAGGGCTCTCTCCGCCCGTGGAGAAGCCGCGTTCTCCCTTAAGTGTGTTTCTCTCCTGCTTTCCCTCCCCTCCACACCTTCAAATAAAATCTGTTCTACTTCACTGCTCGTCTCTTCCTGAAATTCTTTTTATTATTTTTTTTTCTTATTGGGTCATGCCCGGCGATGCACAGGGGTTCCTCCTGGCTCTGAACTCAGAAATTACTCCTGGTGGTGCTCAGGGGACCATATGGGATGCTGAGAATCGAACCCGGGTTGACCGCGTGCAAGGCAAATGCCCTACCCGCTGTGCTATTACTCCAGCCCCTCCTCCTGAAATTCTTTTCTGTGAGGCGAGACAAGAACCCGGTAACCCTGGGTCAGGCCAGGACTGACTGTCCTTTCCTGCAAAGAGCAAATCCTCGCCCCAACCTCAGTCTGTGGCTCCCCGAGAAATCAGGTGGCAGGATCAACTCCCGTGTGCCAGGGAGACCAAGCGAATGTCAGGTGTGGCCAGACGCCCCCCTGGCGGGGCTGGGGGGTGAGGGGTGGGGCTCTGGCCTTCACAGGGGCTCACCTAGCCTTCCCAGCTGGGACTTGGGGTGGCAGAGGGGGGTCGGGAGAAAGTGACTGTCTCTCTCCTCCCCGCCTCACCCCAGCCATCGTGGGGCCCATGACATCAGACTTAACTTTCAGTTCCCTGGTGCAGTCCTGGAAGTTCTGTGTCACACGGGAACTCGCGCTGAGGGCAGCCCCCGCGCCCTGCCACAGGGAAGCTGTGACCTCATGGAGGTAAGGTGGCGCATCACTGTCCCTGCAGTGCCGCTCACAGGACTGAGTCGCTGGCACGCAAGGGAGAGGGGGACGCTCGCCCTGGGAGAGATGACGGGCAAGCTGGGGACGGAGCCGCGTCTTTGCTCACGGGTGGGTTTGGCGCCGTGGGTTTGGCGAGATAAGGCAGTCGTGAGGTCGTGATAGCGCCATGGGCGGGCTCTGGCTCTGCACCAGGAGGTCTGGGTTCAGCCCTGCCTCTGTGGCCCCACCCCGGCACTGCCAGCTCCGCCAAGGCACGGAGCTGGGCGCAGCGTCTGAGCACTGCCAGGTGACTCCAAAGCGAGGTGCTAATGGACGCGTTCTGTGAGGACGTTAGACGTCAGCAGCGACCCAACCAGCCCTACCCACTCAACCACCCAGCCCCTACCTATCCCCACCCCCAGCCGGCTACTCAGTCACCCCCACCTGCCTGCCTTCGGCCTCTCGCTGGGTCCCGGTCCCGGTCATCCTCTCCAACCATCCCCAGGGGCCCATCAGATACCCGCTGACCCATCTCCCCCATCTGCCCCGCCAACACTCCTCGCACCCGTGGCCCATCATCCCGTGCGTCCTTCGGCTCCTCTGCCTCTGCCCCCCTCAGCACCCGCCGGCCGCAGCCCCCACAGCAGGGAGGCCCAGGAGGCTACTGAGAGCCTCCCTCCGCCATCTCCTTCCTCCTTTCCTTTCCTCCTTCCCTCTCTTTCTGCCTGTCCTTTTTTTTTTCTTGGAGGGGGCACAGTCGCCAGTGCTCAGGGGTTACTCCTAGCTGTGTGCTCAGGGATCATACCTTACAGTGCTCAGGGAAGCACAGGGGATGCTGGGGATTGAACCCAGGTCAGCCGTGTGCAAGGAGAGCGCCCTACACACTGTACTTTCTCTGGTCCCTCTCTCTTTCTCTCTCTTTCTTTCTTTCTCTCTTTCATTCTTTCTTTCCTTCCTTTCTTTCTCTCCTTTTCTCTCCTTCCTTCCTTCCTTTCTTCCTTTCTTCTTCCTTCTTTGCTTCCTTAATTCCCATTCATTTTTTTTTCTTCTTTTTTCTGAGAGGGGGCACACTTGTCCATGCTCAGGGCTTACTCCTGCCACTGTGTCTGGGTAACATTCCTGCTGAGGGTCAGGGAACCGTATGGGGCTCCAGAGATTGTACTGGGTCAACCGCACGTAAGGCAAGTGCCCTATCTGCTGTACTATCTAGCCAGACTGCCTGCCTGCCTGCCTGCCTTCCTTCCTTCCTTCCTTCCTTCCTTCCTTCCTTCTTTCCTTCCTTCCCTCCTTCCCTCCTTCCCTCCTTCCTTCCCTTCCCCTCCCCACCCCTCCCCTCCTTCTTCTCTCTTGTGGCGTGGGGCACACCCAGCCTTGCTCAGGGCTACTTCTGACTTGGTGCTCCCAGAGGTGCTCAGGGGAACCCACGCCCTCCCACACATGTGCTGCCCACTGGGCCACAGCCCCATCTCCCCTCCGACATTATCTCTACCCCTCCCCTTGCACCCTCCTGGGCCCTCCACGCAACACGCCTGTGGATTCCAGCTCCCCAACACACAGTTCATGACTAGTCCCTGCCAGGGACCCCAGTACTCACCCTGGGCCAGGCACAAGTTCAACCTTGCTGGGCAACAGCTAGAATGCTGCCTCCTCCAGGAAGTCCCCCTGGTGATGCCTGGTCCATACCCTAGTCACTGGTGTCATTTCTGGCCAGGACTTTCTCGGCAGAGGGGCTGCCCTGTGGCCCCACAGCTGGCCCAGGTTGGTCCCAGCCAGTTTCCAGCATTCACAGAAGGAGTCCAGGAGCGGCCGCACAGGCCCGGCAGCTCATGTGTCAGGCGGGGGCCTCTGAGTGGGGTCTGATTGCCCTGGACAAAGTCTGCAGGGGGGGGGGACAGGGGGGCAGGTGAATAAATCATGAGCGGCCTTGAGCAGGGCCGGGCGGCTGGCCTCATTCGGGGGTGAGGAGCGCACTGGGAGGTGAGTGACCCTGGGCTGTGGCCATCCCCGGGGGGACACTGGGGATGGTCGTGCGTGGGGGGGTTGCACAGGGTTGAGGGCAGGGGAGGGCAGGGAATCCAACTTTCTGAAGCCGGGAGGGAGGCTGAGGGGAGGAGGGGAAGGACTGGAGGAGCCCATGGACAGGGCAGCGGGAGGGAAGGAGGGTCGGGGGCACAGCCGGACAGGTGTAGGGGTCAGAGGGCAGAGGCCAGGGGCAGGAGGGCTGACCACACCTGGCCAGGCACGGAGGCAGAGCCGAGCAGAGGGGCCGCGCTAGGGGCACCCGGGCTCAGCCAGGCCTGGAACTCGGGGGGCTCTTGAGGCGCCCACAAACCCCCTCCCTCAGGACGCGAGGGCCAGGCCCAGCGTGGGGCCCTCTGCCAGCCGCAGCGGCCAGCCCGGACCCCATGGCCCTCCCTCCGGGCCCTGCAGAGGGCAGCCAGGCCTCGGGGCAGCCCAGCCCGGCCGCAGGCACCCCGGGGCCCAGCCAAGGCCCCGCCAGCCCGGCCGCTACCAGACGCGCGCGACTCCGGGCACTGGAGGCCGAGGTCCAGGCGGCCTATGGGCAGGTAAGGGGAGCACAGGTGGGTGGGCAGGCCGGGGGCGTGGACAGCTCCTGCTCGGGCCAGGAGGGCACCCCAGGTGTAGATGGGCGGGGTCGGGGCAGGGGTGTCAAGGCAGGCTGGCAGATCTCAGACAACTGGGTCCTGGCACGGCCGTGGGGTCCAGGGCTGGGAGACGGGAAAGCTCACCAGACTGGGGTGCCGGGGTGCGGGTCCAGGCAACCGCCCTCACTGCAGAAACCCTCAGAGACCACCCGGATTAGGACACGCCCCCAGCTCCCCACACACCCTGGGGACTCCCCCATAGCGGGGTGCAGCAGGGACTGAGGGAGGGGCGTCTTGGTGACCCCCTCCCGGACTCCAGGCTCCGGGACTAGAGCCCAGGGGACCCCTGCCAAGGGGCCTCGCCTCCAGGGGCCACAGGCAGGAGGGCTGGGGGCAGTGGGGGGTGAAAGAGATGGAAAGGGGGTGCTGCGTGCCCAGGAAGCCCCAGATTGCGGCCCACCTCAGGCTCGGGGCTCACAGGCACGGCCCCCCTACCCCGAGACTCAGCGCCCCCCTCCCCCACCCCCACCCCCATTTACTGCGAGGCCTTAGCCGAGTCCTGGGCTGTCCCAGGCTGGGTTTGTCCTCTGAACTGTGGGGGGATGAGGGACCCCCAGCGGCGCCCCTTCCCACGGGGTTCCTGAGACACTAAGGGGGGCGGAGGGAGGGGCCAGGGCGAGCCCCCAGGCCATCGCACCCCTTCATGTCCAGCAGGACTGAAGGAGACCACCTGGGTCCCCCACGGAGGCCCCTGCCACAACCTTAGCCCCACCCCCCGGAGCTAGGGGGTCCCAGCCAGGCAGGAGGGTCTGCACGGCCTGGGAGCGCCCACCTGCGTTTTTCTGTGGCCAGCCGAGGTCGTGGTCACTGCCCCAGGAGAGGGGCAGGCACAGGGGCACCGGGCGCAGGCGCAGAGGGAGCAAGGACGCCCGGGGGGGGGGGGGGCATGCAGCAGACCCCCGGAGATAGACTGATCCGGGCACAAGGCCACACTGAACAACCCCCCCAGCCCCGCCCGCCCCGGGCTCTGCCCAGCTGCACCCCCTAGAACAGGGTGGAAGGGGCGGGGCCGGGACAAGCCCCGCCCTGATGGGCGGGGCCAAAACAAACCCCGCCCATGGGCGGTGCCGGGACAAGCACCGCCCACATGCCGGAGCACCCCTGGCTGAGACTGGAGGGGAGGACGCATTGCCTGGGTGGTCCAGAACCCCCCATCTTTCTGCGCCCCTCAGGACCGGGAGCTGCGGCCAGAGGAGATTGAAGGTAAATGTGTGAGGCCGAGTTTGAGATTTCTGGAAGTGGACATAGATGTTATGGGGTGGACATAGGACGGGCACAGGCAGGCACAAGGCAGACAAGCAGCAGACCCGGGGCGGGCATGGGGCGGGTATGGGGCGGGCACAGGGCGGGCACGGGAGGTCATGGGGTGCGCCTAGGGCAGCCTCAGGGTGGGCACGGGCGAGGTGCATCCTCTCGAGGAGGGAGCAGAGCAAGGAGCCTGCAGGGGCTGGGTAGAGCACCCGCAGGAGGGCGGGGGAGCTCTGATCTGGAGCGTGACCTGCCCCAGTTCCGTCCCCAGCACCCTACAGGGACCCTCAAGCACCCCAGGGATGTCCCCTGGGTGTGACCCAAAAACCCAAACAAAAAGATCCCCATCCGGGAGGTGGTGAGGAGTTGGCACCCACAAGGCTGCCAGGTCCCCATCCCACGGCGGACTCACGGCCCCTCCCCTGCCTCCTCTCAGCCAGGGCTTCCTGGGTGCTGTCCAGGGCCCTGCAGATGACCAGCAGGCATGGGCGTGCCAAGGCAGACGGGCAATGAGTCAGGCACAGGCACGAAGTGTTCAAAGCGGGCCAGGGGCAAACTGAGAGGGAAACGTTTTCTTTATTTGGGTTTTGGTTTGGGGGCCACACCCAGTGATGCTCAGGGGTTACTGCTGGCTCTGCACTCAGAAATTACTCCTGGCGCTGCTCGGGGGAACATACGGGGTGCGGGGGATCGAACCTAGGTTGACCACATGCAAGGCAAACGCCCTCCCCACTGCAGAATCGCTCAGGCTGCCGGGGGCAACATTCCTAATTGGAACCAAGTGGCAAGGACAACACGTGTGTCAGAACCGGACTCCCAGGGGGCAGGGACCTCTTCTTCCAGGGCTTGTGTCTGCAAGACGCTATTGACCCACAGACTTACTGGGCTTCCCTCCCTGCCTTTCTGCCTCCCTCTCTCTCTCCCTCTCTCCATCCCTTCGTCTCTCTTCTACTCTCTTATAGGCAATAGCTCAAGCAGAGTTGACCCATGGCTCTTCTTCTGTAATTGCTAGAAGCATTAAGGAAAGGCATATGCAAAGGTCCTGTGGCAGCCAGGAAAGAAGGGTATTTAGAAGGGGCTAATGGACCAAGAGAAATGGTTCATTTTGGAGGCTTTGGGGAAAAAGACGACTCCCAATCTGCCCTGGCAGAGCTGCAGACGGCCTTCCAGGAGTTTGACCGAGACCAGGACGGCTACATCGGCTACCAGGAACTGGGCGCCTGCATGCGGACGCTGGGCTACATGCCCACGGAGATGGAGCTCATCGAGATTTCCCAGCAAATCAGTATGTCACGGCCCTTCCTGTCCACACACACTGAGTTCCTGGAAGCCTGGGTGCAGGGGCCCCTCTAAGGCCCCTCAGAGCTGGGCCCTGGTCCTTCTCCAGACCAGCTGTGTCTCCAGAGAACCCCACTCTCCCCAATGAGGGGAGCAGGGCAAGGACCAGCCCTACCCAACCACCCCCAGCTGAGGGAATTGGGGTGAGAGAGAGCGCCAGGGTTAAGTGCACCGGCCACCAGGCTTGAATCCGGACACCACATAGGGTCCCCCGCCAGGGGTCACTCAAGAGCACAGAGCCAGGAAAAGACCCTCAGTGCTGCTGGGTGTGGCACCTCCTACCCCACCCCCAAGACACAGGCACCTCGGAAACTGAGTCTCTGAAGGGGAAGTTCTCACAGTCAGCTCACTGGGGCGCCCAGGACCCGGGAAAATTCTGGGGAATTAAGGGGCTGCCTAGAGAAGTTTTGAAAAGTTTTTTTTTTCTTTTGTGTCACACCCAGCAATGCACAGGGGTTATTCCTGGCTCATGCACTCAGGAATTACTCCTGGCGGTGCTTGGGGGACCATATGGGATGCTGGGAATCGAACCCGGGTTGGCTGCGTGCAAGGCAAACTCCCTCCCTGCTGTGCTATCGCTCCAGCCCCCTGAAAAGAAATTTTTAAGGATTGGAGAGCCCTGGGGATAAAGTGTCTGGCTTGTACACAGCCGGCCCTTCCAATCCCAGCACTGCATTGAGTGCCCTGATTACTGCCAGGAGTCAGCCCTGAGCACAGAGCCGGGGGTCGGTCCTGAGCACAGAGCTGGGAGTGAGCCCTGAGCACAGAGCCAGGAGTCAGCCCTGAGCACAGAGCTGGGAGTTGGCCTTGAGCACAGAGCCAGGAGTCAGCCCTGAGCACAGAGATGGGAGTTGGCCTTGAGCACAGAGACGGGAGTTGGCCCTGAGCACAGAGCCGGGAGTTGGCCCTGAGCACAGAGCTGGGAGTCAGCCCTGAGCAGAGCCCAGAGTCAGAGCCAGGAGTCAGCCCTGAGCACTGAGCCGGGAGTCCACCCAGAGCATCACTGGGGTTGGCTGCCATCCTGGGCCAAGTCTGTGCCCGCCTGAGAGGGTGATGCCCACAACACACGGCTGCCCAGTCTGTGGTTCCCAGGGGGACAGTCCGTGGGGGCCAAAGTGGAGGCAGAAGAGAGGATGAACAGTGGGGGGCGGGGTTGGCTGCTGAGGTCTTGCGTGGACATGGCACCCAGGTGGCGGCAAGGTGGACTTCGAAGACTTCGTGGAGCTCATGGGCCCCAAGCTGCTGGCTGAGACGGCCAACATGATCGGGGTCCGGGAACTGCGCGACGCCTTCCGGGAGGTGCCGGCACGGGGGGTGGGGGTGGGACGCAGGGCGGAGGGTGGGGGGCCGCAGGGCGGGGGGTGGGGGGCATGTCCCACTAGCGCCCTACGTCACCCCAGTTCGACACCAACGGCGACGGCCGCATCAGCTTCGGGGAGCTGCGGGTGGGACTCAAGGGCCTCCTGGGGGAGCGGCTGAGCCAGCGGGAGGCGGACGAGATTCTCCGGGACATGGACCTCAACGGGGACGGCCTGGTGGACTTTGAAGGTAGGAGCCCCCGCCCCCCACCATGCCCAGCCCCCACCCGGGGCACCATGTGGCATCTGGCAGGGGCTCCTCTGGCTCAGAGTTCGGGGGGTTCCGGGGTACCAGGGACCCAAGCAGGCCTGTACCCGGCCCTGAGTCACCCGCTGGCCCTGCCGGTGTCTCTTTGGGGGACGCTGCCCCTGGTTCTGGAAACCCTGGGGCTTCACCGGCTCTCAGCTGATGGGACTCGGCCAGGCAGGTGCCAGGCGGGCGCCTAACCCAGACCTCCCTCTGCGCCCAGGGGTCCCCCCTCACCGGCAGGGGAGCTCAGGAAAGAATGAGAATTGGGACAGGCAAAGGTGGTTGGTGGCCGGGAAAGGCGATGCCTGGCTGGAGGAAGTGGCGGGGCTGAGACGGGACCCCCTGGCCCTCCGTGCTGCCTCCTGCAGAGGGGGTCTGGGTTCAGGGCCCGTGGGGCACCTAGGAAATTCAGATTCCACAGCGTCAGCCTGAACTTCTTCCTGAGCTTCCTTGTGGCCCAAGCAAAGAGGGAAAATAAGGTTTGAGGCCTGGGCTTCCCCCACCCTCCACGTCAGACTACCCCTCTGGGGCCAGAGACACAGTCCACTGGGAGAGCTTTTGCCTTGCACGCGGCTGACCCGGGTTCGATCCCCGGCATCCCATATGGTCCCCCCAGCACCGCCAGGAGTGATTCCTGAGTGCAGAGCCAGGAGCAACCCCTGAGCATCGCCGGGTGTGACCCAAACCCCAAAAATCACAGGCACCCTCTGTTTCCCCTCTTCCCAGCCCCAACAGACTGGGGCATCCCTGCGGGCCCTGACCGCTGTCCCTGCCCCTCCCCATGAAGGCCGGCAGCTTGGCCTTGCCCTGGAGGGACCCGGAGAGCAGCCTTGGCTTTGTCTTGGCAGAGTTTGTGCGAATGATGTCTCGCTAGGCCGCCGTGGAGGCTGGGCGCCGAGGCCATGGGGAGCCCGGCTGCCGGAAGTTTCTAGATGCCATCGCCTCATCTTGGCTCCTCCCTCCTCCTGCCCCCACCTGACCCCTACCCCCTCCTCCATCACCCTGTCGCCCTGCTGTTTCTCAAATAATAAAGTGCCCTTAGGCCTGGAGATGGCTTCACTTCTTCGATGTCCACCCCTGCACCCCCGAAGGGAGGCCCCCAACACAAGCCACTGTGTCGGAGATATCCCTGGTGCTTCTCTGGGTGCGGGACCCCGCACTGAGCCTCTGTCCTGGGAACCAGTCGCACCTTGGCTCCTTCCACAGGCCCGAGGGACCGGAGCATAGAACCTTCTAGAAAGAACCTGGAAAGCGGCTGAGAGGAGCGAGTCAGTGACGGACTCTGACTGTCCCAAACACAGGGAGGTCACCTTTGTGCTCCCTGTGGGCGGTCTCTGCTCCGAGCCCCCCCTTTCCATGATCCCCAAGGCACCATTTCAGTGCCAGCTTCCTGGGGTGCCCGTGCCTGGGCTTGCAGCTGCAGGGAGGCTGGATGTCACGTGGGCCTCGCGTGCCCACTTGTCCCTCAGTCTGTGTGACAGGCTGCCGGGATTTCCTTCCTAAGATGCCACTTCTCCGGGCTGGAGGGAGTGTGGCGAGAAAGGTGTTTGCCTGCATGCAGCCGACCAGGTTCTTGTCCTCAGCATCCCTAACGGTCCCCTGCGCCCTGCCGGGAGTGCTCCCTGAACACTGCTGAGTGGGGCCCAAGCCACCCCTGCACCAAAAATAAAAGGGAGGCAGCAGGTTAACGGATGTGGCGGGTGGCAAAGTAGGGGTGAGGGCGGGGGACGGGAGAGGATTGTGCCCACGTCTGCTGCACCCACCCCAACCAGCTGCGCTTGGGGAAGAGCCTGGCAGAGCCGGCCACGAGCCCCAACACAGCATGACCATCACGTCCCCAGAGCCCCCCCGCAGCTCAAGTCCACCTGCTGTGTGGGTGGGAGCCGTGGGCTACACTGGGGCAAGGGATAGCGGCGGAGCTGACCTCCATGCACGTCGCCTCTTCTGCACAGAGAAGAACGGAGGAGGCCAAAGGGCCCGGTAAGGTTGTCACTGAATGAACGTACTTAAAGAACAGCTCCAAATGGCTTTTGAGAGGATCACGATCACAATCACGATCATAATCACGATCATCCTGTTGTTCATCGATTGCCTCGAGCAGGCCCCAGTAACGTCTCCTTCGTCCTAGCCCTGAGATTTTAAAAAGTGCCATATTCAAGGCTCTTTCAGGGTTAGGAGAATGAGACCCATCATTGTTACTGGTATTTGGCATATTGGGTACGCCACGGGGAGTTTGCCAGACTCTGCCGTGTGGGCAGGTTACATTCGGTAGCCTGCCAGGTTGTCCAAAGAATGAGATAATAAGATGTCGCGCGGCTGCATTTGCTGGGAGCTGGGTTTTATAGTCTCTGGGTCTTGGCCGTTGATGGAATTTGAGAGGAGCTCTTCTATAAATCTCCTAAGTACTGTTTTCCTGGAGTTTTTCATACATAGAAGTTAATCTATGTATTAATCTACGTATTAACTTCAGGGGGCTGGAGCGATAGCACAGCGGTAGGGCGTTTGCCTTGCACGTGGCTGGCCCTGGCCGAGCCGGGTTCGATTCCTCCTTTCAAAGAGCCTGGCAAGCTACTGAGAGTATCTCGCCTGCACAGCAAAGCCTGGCAAGCTCCCCGTGACGTATTCGATATGCCAAACACAGTAACAACAAGTCTCAACGATGGAGATGTTACTGGGCCCGCTCGAGCAAATCGATGAACAACGGGAGGACAGTGATACAGTGCTATAGAAGTTAATCTGGGGGACAGGAGTGATAGCACAGTGGGAGGGCGTTCGCCCAGTGTCCACCCAGGTTAGATCCCCGGCATCCCATAGGAGTGGTTCCTGAGTGCAGAGCCAGGAGGAACCCCTGAGCATGGCTGGGTGTGGCCCTAACAAAACAAAACAAACAAAAAATGTTAATCTGGCTGTTATCAGAGGAAAGTCTTGTATTTTTTTTTGTCTGTTTTTGGGAGGGGGCGATTGTACACATGGTGTGCTCAGGGTTTACTTCTGGCTCTGAACTCAGAAATTAATCCTGGCCAGGATCATATGGGGTACTGGGGATTGAACCCGGGTCTGCCACGTGCAAGGCAAATGCCCTATATGCTGTACCACCTCTGACTGCCTGGCACTGTTGACAGTCTCATAACCTCATAGATTCTCCTGCCGTTTATTGACTGAGGGGTTCAGCCTTCTCTCTGTGGTTCCTTAATTTCTACATTGAGGTGGTGCCTTAGTTTCTCTTCTCCAAAGAGCCCAGGATTTGCATGTCAAAGGGATATAGTCATAATGCCTATGGGCTACTTCCGAGTTGGGGAAACTGTGTTCTTTGAGGGGGGCGGCACCTCCGGAGAGGCTCTGCACTCAGGAATTATTTCTCACCTGGTTTTGGGGACTATATGGGATGCCCGGAATCAAACGCAGGTCAGTCGCGTCCAAAGCCAAGGCATCCCCTGCTGTCGATACAGCCCCTAACGTGCCTTTCTTATCACACTTAAACACGGGTGCGGACTGTCCACGTGATATTACCGATAACGTTGGATCTTGACCACTTGACTGCCTGCAGGTTTCTGTGCTATCCAGTCGCTTTCTCTTCTACTGCTCTCCTCCGGAAGTCGTTTTGCACAGACTAAGGGATGGGGGAGCATGATCCACTCGGAAGGGCAGTAGGGCAGTAAGAATCACTTAGGATTCTTTCCAGAGATCCTTCTCTCCTCCCTCTGTAGTCGTTCAAGTCGGTTCTTAGTGGGGGCTCAGAGGGGCGGAGGGAGGCTAAGCTCGACATGTGAGGTTGCAGGGGTGAAGGGGGTCTGCACACGAAAGGCTTTGAGGTGCCGGCGTGGGGCAGGGAAGAGGAGTGTGAATATGTAACCGCACAACTCTATGAGGTCGCGATTCTTTGTTGTTGTTATTATTTTTTTTATTAGTGAATCACCGTGAGGTACAGTTACAGGCTTACAAACTTTTGTGCTTGCGTCTCAGTCATACAATGACCGAGTACCCATCACTCCACCAGTGCCTATTTCCCATCACCAATGGTCCCAGCATCCCTCCCACCCCCTAACCCCGTCCCCTCCACCCTACCCCGCCTCTGTGGCAGGGCATTCCCTTTGGCTCTATGAGGTCGTGATTCTTACTCCCCATTTTACATCTGGGGAAACTGAGGCACGCGAAGGCGAGCAACGTGCCCCTGGGGACACCGCTGGCGGGGAAGGCGTCTGTGATTCAAATCACCCGTCTGGTTCTGAACCGCCGGGGCGCGGATCCAGGGACGGTGCTTAGCCGAGGTTCGCTCTCCTGCGGACCGTCACTGGGGGCCACCGGCGCGGGGCGTGGGGACGGGCAGGACGAGAGGTCCTCGAAGTCACCCTCGGACCTCAGCCCGGCCTGGAGCCGCAGCCAATTCCAACGGGCGGGCTCGGCGGCGGCGTCGTTGAGGGACCCGTTGCCATAGGGACAAAGGCCGGCGGGCGCGGGGCGCATGCGCACCGCGGGGCCCGGGGCGGCACGGTGACAGGTGACGTCAAAGCGCACGGGGTGGGGCGCGGGGCTCGGAACGTCAAAGCGCTGCGTCCTCCGGCGCCCGGAGCTGCGGGCAGGCGCGCCGGGCAGTGCGGACCGGGACCCCGGGGGCGGCACGCAGCGCCGCGAGGGGACGGCACGGGCGGAAGCCCCCCCGCCCCCGAGCACGCACCGCCGCGGCCCGCGGGCCCCCCGCCTGCCGGGCCCCGGGACTAATCGCCGGGAGAGCGCGCCGGCCCGGGCCGCGAACTCGCCAATTGTGGAGGGCGTCGGCCCGCGCCCAATCGGGAACAGACAGGTGCGAGGTCCGGAAGGCGGCGGCCAATCAGCGGCGGTTGCGATCCGTGGGGGCAGGCCCCGGCCAATGAGGACGCGCGAGTGACATCCAGGCGCACCAATCGGGAGTAAGGGAGCCTGCCCGCCCGCCCGCCCTTCCGGCCCGAGCTCTATTTACCAGGGGCGTGCAAGCCGCTTGCCAATCGGATCGCGGCTGCGCGGCCCGGCAGCCAACCCCGGAGGAGCGGCCGGCCGGCGTCCGCCGCACCCAGGAGTTGGGGATGTCCTACAAACCCATCGCCCCCGCCCCCAGCAGCACCCCCGGCTCCAGCACCCCCGGGCCCGGGACCCCGGTCCCTACAGGTGAGCTCCCCCTGCTTGCCTGCTTTGCCTGCCCGGGCGGTCGAGGGAGGGTGCACGAGAACGACGGCCTGACTTTTGCAGCCGGGGGCCTGCCGCCTGCCCTCGCCCGGCCTCAGTTTGCCGGCCCGGGGAGTAGGCGTGGCCACGCCGGGCCCGGTGGGTGGAGCGCGGGGGAGGGGTTTGTCCCTTGAAGTTGGGCGGCGGGGCTGGAAGCAGCCTGCGGGAGGGACCGGGACCGAGCATCGGATCCGACGCGGGCGCGGGCTCGGAGCGCCGGCCGCCGGCCTCCCTGCCCCGCGCTGACCTCTCTTGTTGCAGCCGGGAGCGTCCCCTCGCCGTCGGGCTCGGTGCCGGGAGCCGCGGCCCCTTTCAGGCCCCTGTTTAATGACTTCGGGCCGCCCTCCATGGGTTACGTGCAGGTGAGTTGGGGTCCAGGCCTTGCCTTTTTTTGGGGGGGGTCACCGCAGACCCCCACCCCGGGGCCTGAGTTCACTGCCCCGGTCTCTTGCATAGGCCATGAAGCCTCCGGGCGCGCAGGGCTCGCAGAGCACCTACACGGACCTGCTCTCCGTCATAGAGGAGATGGGCAAGGAGATCCGGCCCACCTACGCGGGCAGCAAGAGCGCCATGGAGCGCCTGAAGAGAGGTGAGTGTGGCCAGCCCAGCACCGCACCGGCCTTCACTGGGGGCCCAAGGACATCTGGAGGCCACGGGAGCCATGGCGCTGGCCAGTGTCTCTCCCTAGAGAGGTGCTGTGAGCGAGATCAAAGACAGGCCACGGGTCAGGCCTTTGTCCTGCACGCAGGTGACCCGGGTTTGATCCCTGGCATTCGTTATGGTCCCCTGAGCCCCGCCAGGCGTGATCCCTGAGTGCAGAGCCAGGAGTCAGCCCTGAACATCACCGGGTGTGGCCCAAAGCAAAAAGAGAGACCTTGCATCTGCCAAAGGCGCCTTGGGCCACCCTTCAGCCCAGCCCCGCAGTGGACTTGGCTTCTGATGAGTGGGAAAAGGGGGAGGGAGGTTGGGGGGCGGGGCTGTGAGGTCCAGGGACCTGAGTGTCACACCCCGTTCCCACTCTGCCCCACCCCAGGCATCATCCATGCCCGGGCCCTAGTCAGAGAGTGCCTGGCGGAGACAGAGCGCAACGCCCGCACGTAACCCGCTGGGACCTGCCCGCCTGTGCAGCTGCCGCCGTCACCGCCGCCTGGACGTCTCCCGGCCACCGCAGGGCGTCTGCTTCTCCCTGGCCTTCACCCCGAGTCGCACTGCCCAGCCTGGGCCTCCTGACCAGTGTCCGGCAGTGGGTGCCCTCCAGAATCCAGGGAGCAGTGCTTCACAGGGACCCCCACCCCGGTTAGCTGCCCGGCCGTGTGCGTCCACCACCCCTACCCCCAGACCTGCGGACAGTGGTGGAGGTGGTGGACACTTGCTCCTGGCCCCGTCCCCACCACTGGCCCTGCCCCTGCCCCCTCCCCCAGCCGGCCCTGCCACCTCCCTGCCTTGTCTCCTGGGCCACAGTCACTCTTTTCTCAGTGTGTCTTTTGCTAAATATGCCCTTTTTTTCTATAAATAAAGGATAATTTGGAGTTGTGCTCTCAGCCGTTCAGTCTTTCTGAGTCTGGTCCTTGTTGTTGACAAGCAAAGAAGCCAAGAGGAGGCCCAGAAGTGAGGGTGCTGCTGTGTGCTGGGGGGCGCTCCCTGGGGGCCACCTTGTCCTGCTCAGCCTTGGCTGCCCGGCAGGCCAGCGGTGGGCAGCGGAGAGCCCTGGGGGCCTGGAGCGCCGCCCTCGGCCGCTGGCGCCACCAGGGGGCAGCACTGGGCAGCGGCTGCCTCCCATCTGGAGGGCACTGCCCCGGGCGGGCCTCGGGCGCTTCCTCCGAGTGTCAATGCCCCGCAAGGTGGCAATGGGGTTCAGCCCTCCGCGCCCGTGCGCGAGTGCCCTTACATCCCGAGCTCCAAAGCCTTACCCGGGGCCTGGCTACACCCCAGGCCTGACCCCTGGGGGGTGGGGGCGGCCGAGGTGCACGTGGCCGGCGGCCCGCGAGACCGACCGTCTCCCCGCCACCTTCCCGGGCCCTGAACCGCCTGGGCGTGGCCCCTCCAGCCCTGCCCTCTGCAGCTCAGCCTTTGCCCAGGGTCCGCGGGCGGCCGCCACCGGAAGGTATCGGTGGGGAAGTGCGGGAGCCTCATGTCCCAGCCCCCGCCTGGGCGCGCTGCTGGCTGAGCCCGGCGGACGCCGCTGGGACCCCCGCCCGTCGGCAGAGGCAAGTGAGACCCGCTGCACCCTCGCCGGGCTGGGGCCTTCCCGGAGCCGGCGGTGCGGGGGGCGGGGGGCTCCGGGCCCGGCGGAGGGCGGGGAGCGCGGACGGGGAGGCGGCGGGCGGGCGGGGCGCGGGACCCCGCGGGCCGGGGAGGGCGGCCGGGCCCAGGAAGGGGGCGGGGCGGGCCGGTGACGCGGCGGCCGCGGGGGACGGGCCGCAGGGGCGCCGGCGGCGGGCCGGGAGCGAGGTCGGGGCCATGGGCCGGCGCTGCGCCTGCGGAGGGGCCGGCCAGCGCGGGGAGCCGCGGCCGGGGCTGGGGGCGCCCCGGGCTCCGTCCCGAGGCCCAGCCGCGCCCGCCCGCGCCGGGTGAGGGGCGCCCGCGCGAGCCCCGAGGTGAGCCGGGCGCGGGGCGCGGGGGGCGCGCGGCCGGCCGGCGGGGCGCAGGGGGCAGAGGTGCGGGGCCGGGGCGCAGGTGGGCGGAGCGGGGCGCCCGGGCGGGGGCTCGGCCCGGGAAGTGGGGGAGGAGGACCGGGAGGCTGCGGATCCCGGGGGGCGGTGCAGGAAGGATGCCGGGGCCCGGGCGGCCGGCCCGGGCGGCGAGGCAGGTCCGGGGAGCGGGGCCAGCTGGTCCCGGGAGGTCGCGTGGGGTGCGGGGAGCACCGCGGCTGCCCAGCAGGGGCGCGCGGGCTCCGGCACGAGACCCCCCTCCCCGACCCCGGGACCCCGGCTCCAAGTGGACATCGGGGCCCCCCAACACAAGTCGGGGAGCGGGGTGCCGGGCGCGGGCCCCGGGGCCGAGCCGGGCTGGAGGGCCCGGGGGGCTCGCGGGTCCCGGGGGCCGCGGCTGCGGGGGGCTCGGGCCGGCCGCGGCGGGGAGCGGCCGCCGGGGGGGCCCGCGTCAGCGCGCGGTTGCCGTGGCGACGGCGGGCGGGGGCTCGCGGAAAGGAGGTCAGCGCTGGGCCCCGCGGCGCTGGGCCGGCCCGCGTCTCCCGCCGGCGCCCGGGGCTGCGGCCGCCCGAGCCCCCCGGTGGGCGCGCAGGGCTCGGGCCGCGCGCCGCCGCCCCGCACTGAGGCCGCGCCCGCCCTGCGCCAGGCCGAGGAGCCGAGGCCGCGCGGCGGCCCCCGAGCGCCCCCAGGATGCTCATCAAGGAGTACCACATCCTGCTGCCCATGAGCCTGGACGAGTACCAGGTGGCCCAGCTCTACATGATCCAGGTGAGCGCCCCCATCCCTCCCTCCCTCCCTCCCTCCCGGGGGCCGGGCTGACGGCAGGAGGCGCAGGCCGCACCCCAGGCCGGCGCCAGGCCCATCCCAAACCTCCCCCCACCCAGCAGTGACCCGCTCCGGGCTCGGCCCCCAGGACCGGTCCCCGACTTCGGGGGCCTTGAGTCTCCCGTCCCCCACCCCGCCCCCCCTGGCCCGGCCCCTCCTGCGCGCTCAGCCCCTGCTGATCTCTAATCCTCTTTAGCATCGGCTCCACCGCGGAGTGGGGAAGGGTTTTGCCTCCCAGGAAACCAGGGAGAATTGCGGCCGGTCCCCAGACTGTGTCAGACAGGGGCCCCGGGAGCGGAGGAAGGACGACAGGCAGGGCCTGGGGCCAGGGGGGCCGGGCAGGCTGTCCCCGGGCAGAGGACGGATCACAGACCCCCAGAGGCTGCTCTGGATGAGTCCCCCCGGCTCAGCATGAGAAGGATCTGAGATTAGGCAGCCAGGGTTCAGCCTCTGAGCACTCGGAAGGAGGTCGCAGCGAAGGAGGGGTCTGGAGGCAGGCCCTCCAGGGGCCCGAGTGATGGGACAGCCGGGAGGGCGTTTGCCCTGCATGCGGTTGACCCAGGTTCGATCCCCAGCATCCCATATGGTCCCCTGAGGACCACCAGGAGTAATTCCTGAGTGCAGAGCCCAGAGTAACCCCTGAGCATTGCAGGGTGTGGCCCCAGAATAAAAACAACAGAGGCAGGACCCCCAGAGGTGGGGTGCAGCCCACCCATGCCGGCCTTCTTGCCCCAAACACAGCCCCCAGGCTCCCTTTAACCTGAGAACTAACCTGGGCTCCTCCTGGGCCCCTCTGCGCCCGTCTCCAAGCCTTCGCATCCAGTCCCCCCGCACATCCTGTGCTCTACTTTCCTGCGCTCTGTGAGAACAGACACCCCTGGGGATCCCCCAGGACTCCCCCTAATAGTGCCTGCCACAGCGCAGACTCACCTTCCTGCTGACAGCCCGGTGCCAGGCTCTGGGTGGTGACAGGGAGGCTGAGCCCTGACTGGGGGGGGATCTGGGGGCCAGTTCCGGGGCATCGCAGAGGCCAGGCCTCGGGTCCCTGCTGCCGAGGGGCTCACCTTGCTCATCCCTGGGGCTACAGAAGAAGAGCCGGGAGGAGTCGAGCGGCGAGGGCAGCGGCGTGGAGATCCTGGCCAACCGGCCCTACACGGACGGGCCCGGGGGCAGCGGGCAGTACACGCACAAGGTCTACCACGTGGGCTCCCACATCCCAGGCTGGTTCCGGGCGCTGCTGCCCAAGGCGGCCCTGCAGGTGGAGGAGGAATCCTGGAATGCCTACCCCTACACCCGGACCCGGTGAGTGTGCAGGGCCGGGGTGCCCTCTGGGGTGGGGGGGGTGCACTCAGCCCTGACCTGTTCCCCGCCCCCACCCCCACCCCCCGCCCAGGTATACGTGCCCCTTCGTGGAGAAATTCTCCATTGAAATCGAGACCTACTACCTGCCGGATGGGGGACAGCAGCCCAACGTCTTCAACCTGAGCGGGGCTGAGAGGAGGCAGCGCATCCTGGGTGAGGCTTGGAGCCCCCCCACACACACCCCGCCTGGCCCGGCTTTCCAGAAAGGCTGCGCCATCCCCTGGGAAGGCAGCGGAGGGGGGAGGGCCCAGCCGGCCGGGATGTGGCTCAGTGCTGTTGAAACCCCCCCAGACACCATCGACATCGTGCGCGATGCGGTGGCCCCCGGCGAGTACAAGGCGGAAGAGGACCCGCGGCTGTATCGCTCGGTCAAGACAGGCCGGGGGCCGCTGGCCGACGACTGGGCGCGCACCGCGGCACAGACGGGACCCCTCATGTGCGCCTACAAGCTGTGCAAGGTGGAGTTCCGCTACTGGGGCATGCAGGCCAAGATCGAGCAGTTCATTCACGATGTCGGTGAGCACCCCCACGCCGCGCTGCAAGCTCCCTGCCTGCCCCCTGCTGACACGCCGAGCCCAGAGACAAGGGTTAGACGGCTGGAAGTGAGGGTTAGACGGCGGATGCTGGCCGCACACTCAGGACCCTGCCGGCTTCCCCTCAATGGAGCCAAGATTCTCCTTCGTTCTGTTGTGACCACATGAAACTTAGGGGTGCTCCCCGGAGACCCCCACAGACATGGTGCCAGAGTGCAGGTTCTGATGTAATTTTCTTTTTTTTTTTTCCTTTTGCTTTTTGTGTCATATCCAGCGATGCTCAGGGGTTATTCCTGGCTCTGCACGCAGGAATCACTCCTGGTGGTGCTCGGGGACCCTATGGGATGCCGGGGATTGAACTCGGTCGGCAGCGTGCAAGGCAAACTCCTTCCCTGCTGTGCTATCGCTCCGGCCCCTGATGTAATTTTCTTGGGGTGGCCTCCACCCCTCGTCCTATAGTCCATCTGTCGTCTGGGACTCCTGACCTTTAGCCCTGCCCCACTCCCCGGGACCGGAAGTTGGGGGCCCCATGCAGGTAGAAGGGTCACTTCCGGATGAGGCATGACTGGCTCCCACTCTGCCCTGCCATGAAACCAGGCAGGTGGTGCCCAGTGTTAAGCCCCTTAGACAGTGATGCCCGCAGGCCAGATTCGGTCTTGGCTTTCGTTTTGATTTGGACCCTACCTGCCAAGCTCCGGGCTTAGCCGTCACCCACTGATGCTTAGGGACCACGTGGGCCGGGGGCATAGCCCACGCTCCAGCCCTTTGCGCTCGGGCCCCGCTTTTTAAACAAGATTTCTTGTAACACCCCCACGCCCCTCCAGGTGGGGACTATTGTGATCCTCGTGTATGGACGGGAAAGTGAGCTTAGCGAGTAAAGAGACTCCTGCCTTACATTTGGAAAATTACCAAAAAAGCCCAAATAAGCGAAGGAAAACCACCCCCGTACAACCACCACGGAGAGAGAGATTTCCTCCCCGCGGCTTGGACTCAATTAGCATTCAACCATCGCTGCCTTCCCTCCAGGCTCCCGAAGTTCCTAACTTTCTTCCTCTGCTTAAGAGGAAAATATCCCAGAATGGGTATCATCTTTCACTAGAACCTTCATTAAGTGCCAGCACTTCCATTAACTATTAACACCTTCATTAACCACCAACAATTTCATTAACTGTTCGCGCCTTAATTGTTATCCGCCCGGAGAAGCCGGCAGGAGGTCCGCGGGAAGGAACCGCTGCCGTCCCTGTGCCCGGCTTCTCTGCCCGTTGCGGTGGGGTCTGTGCCAAGGGAGGGGGTCCGGGGGAGGCCGAGGGGGCACAGGCGAGGAGAAGGTGGGCAGGGAGACTCTCATCCTGCCCTACTCTGGCTCTCTGGGTGGGTGCTGGCCCCAGGAGCCCTTCCCGGACCCACAGAGCTGGGCTGGGGGCTGCAGCACCGTGAGCCTTGGGCCAAGACAGGGGGGGCACGACCCTGAAGCCCTGGCACCGACAGGTCTGCGGCGGGTCATGCTGAGGGCGCATCGCCAGGCCTGGTGCTGGCAGGACGAATGGACAGAACTGAGCATGGCTGACATCCGGGCCCTGGAGGAGGAGACTGCCCGCATGCTGGCCCAGCGCATGGCCAAGTGCAACACGGGGGGCGAGAGCCCCGAGGCCGAGCCCCCGGGGAAGCCGAGCGCCGAGCCCCGGGCGGGGACCAGCCGCGCCAGCACCCCTGATGGGCCTGAAGCCCCCCGCGGCCCCGACGCCTCCCCCGACGCCAGCTTCGGCAAACAGTGGTCCTCCTCATCCCGGTCCTCCTACTCATCCCAGCACGGAGGTGAGTGGGGGCCTGGGGTGGGGGGCGGGGAGCACGGCCGGGGAGCACAGGTTGAGCCCCCACTCGGCCCTCAGGTGGCGTGTCCCCCCAGAGCCTGTCCGAGTGGCGTATGCAGAACATCGCCCGCGACTCCGAGAACAGCTCCGAGGAGGAGTTCTTTGATGCCCACGGTGAGCGCCGCTGCCCAGGCCGGGGCGAGGGTCTCAGCAGCTGGCCCCCACCCTGACGCAGCCCTGGTCCCTGTAGAAGGTTTCTCGGACAGCGACGAGGTCTTCCCCAAGGAGATGACCAAGTGGAACTCCAACGATTTCATCGATGCCTTTGCCTCCCCCATCGAGGCCGAGGGGGCCCCAGGTAATGGTCCCCCCACCCCAGGCTGCCTCCTTCTGCACCGTCCCTCCCCCCCCGCCACTCCATGGGCTGGGGAATAATTTAGTCATGACTTCAATGGTGTTGTGAGATAAAAAGTCTCCCCAGAGAGGGGCTCACTCTGGACAGAGCTGAGGCACGTGCCTTGTGAGCGGCTGTTTCTGGCCACCCTGGTTTGATCCTTGACACCACATATGACAGCCTGAGTCCAGAGCCAGGAACAGGCCCTGAGCACCCCCAGATGGAGCCCAAGCCCTCCCTCCCCCATAAAAAACAGGATGGATTGGAGCCAGAGAGATAGGTGTCGTATGCAGGAGCCCTGGGCTTCAGCTTTAGTGCCATGTGGGCCACCAGAACCAAGCAAGGTGCAGGGTTAAGCACCCAAAACAGACAAAAAGATGGTGATGGGGGGGTGGGTGGTATCAGGGTCCCGACTAGCTCAGTGAGGGTCTTCACTGGGGCCTGGGAGGGGAGGTCAGGGCCAGGGAGGCACGGCAGAGGTGGTCTTTGTGGGGGGAGGGGCTGAGCTAGGGGCACTGACCCATTTCCCTGTGCTAGTGTGTCCTGCTGGATGGAACCTGCCAGGCTGGCCAGCCTGTGCATGGGGAACACCCACCAGCTGCGGGCTGGCCCCAGCAAGGCCCAGCCACATGCAAGACCTTCAAGATCTAGGCGAGAATTACGGAGGCCGGGTAGTTGCTCTGGCAGGCACTGATTGGGGTCCAGGGAGTGTCAGGTGAAGGGCTCCCCAGGACCCCCCGGCCTCCTCCCGGCTTCCTCTCCCACAGAGCCTGGAGCTGAGGTCACCAAGAACATCAGGGACGGGACACGAGTGCCCAGGGATTCAGAGGTGAGAGGAGCCCCCTGCCTGGTCGGGGTTCTGCCTGCCTGCGGCTGGGCCCCCTCTCACACATGCACACCCCCACGCCCCGCAGGGCCCCGATGGAGCCAGTGAGCTGGGGGCCGAGGCGTGCGCCGTCCACGCCCTCTTCCTCATCCTGCACAGCGGCAACATCCTGGACCCCGGCCCCGCCGACGCCTCCTCCAAGCAGGCAGACGTGCAGACTCTGCGCCTGGCCTTCGAGGCCGTCACCCGCATCCACTTCCCAGAGGCCCTGGGCCACGTAGCCCTGCGCCTGGTGCCCTGCCCGCCCATCTGCGCCGCCGCCTATGCCCTCGTCTCCAAGTACTGCTGGGGCCAGGGATCAGGAGCCCCCGGGGCAGGGGCGGGAGAGGCCAGTCACACACACGCTGGACCCGGGTTCTCTGGCACAGTCCTGGGCCCGGATGCCTTCTGCCCCAGAGGTCCACGGTGCTCGTGCACATGTGCACAGGCCAAGGGGTGGTGGCGGGGGGAGGCACAGGGGGCCTGGAGGTCCTCTCCACCGGCCACCCCCCCTCTCTTGCAGCCTGAGCCCCTACAGCCACGACGGCGACAGCCTGGCCCGCTCCCAGGACCACATTCCCCTGGCCGCCCTGCCGCTGCTGGCCACCTCCTCCTCCCGCTACCAGGGGGCTGTGGCCACCGTCATCGCCCGCACCAACCAGGCCTACGCCGCCTTCCTGCGCTCGGCAGAGGGTGCCGGCTTCTGCGGGCAGGTCGGGGGCTTGGGGGGGGTTCCTGGGAGCCCGCTGCCCGCCCCCACGGGCATCCCCTCCTGATGGCACTGCCCTCTTGCCCAGGTGGTGCTGATCGGGGACGGCGTTGGTGGCATCCTGGGTTTCGATGCGCTCTGCCACAGTGCCGGCACGGGCACGGGCAGCCGGGCCAGCAGCCGCCGGGGAAGCCTGGTCAGTGCGGTCGGCGTATGGCCTCCTTCCTGCTCCCACTTCCTGCCCCACCCCCACGCCTGTCCCTTCGCTTCCAAATAAGTCGCGATCCCTCATCCCTACTCCTGAAGATCCGTCTCGGCCCGGTTCCTTCTAGAACAACGAGCTGCTCTCACCCGAGGTTGGCCCCGTGCGTGACCCGCTGGCAGATGGCATTGATGGGCTGGGCCGGGCCAGCCCAGAACCCTCGAGTCTGCCCACCCAGCGGCCCCCCAGCGACGTGGCCGGTCCCGAGCCGGAAGGCGCCCAGAGCAGGTGTGGCTCCCACCCTGGGGCCAGGCTAGGGGAGTGGGGGGGTCACCACTGAGCCCCTCCCTGTCCTCCCCACAGCCTGCAGGCAGCACCCTCCAGCAGCTCCTCGGGGGAGCCGCGGCGGGCCAGCACCTCTGAGGCTGCCGACTGCCCGGCCAGCGCCGCACGCCTAGACTTTAAGGTCTCCGGCTTCTTCCTCTTCGGCTCCCCGCTGGGCCTGGTGCTGGCACTGCGCAAGACAGTCATGCCCGCCCTGGAGGGTGAGCACAGGGAAGGGCTGATGCGGGCCCCCTGCCCTTCCCCCACACACACACATAGCACCATGTAGGGGGCTGGCAAGGGGCCCAGAAAGACGGGACCTGCTGAGGCCAAGTCCCCAAAGGACCCAGGAGGGAGCCAGGGCCCTCGAGGGGGCCGAGAAGTGCTCCTTCCCCCACCTCTGGGGCAGCAAGAAGGCTCTGTCGTCCCCTCCCCCCTTAAAATCCTCGCAGGGGTGGCTCCTGGGGGCACTGGGGAAGTATAGGAGTGTGGGGTGGGACCCTATAACCTGCTCTCAGGCCAGGGACCACTTCCTGGCCCGCCTCATCCCTTAGCCCAGGGCTCTCACTTGAAGCAGTTGGGGGTGCTGGCTCGGACCCCAGAGCAGGAGAGGGTGCTGTTTACACTGACACTGCCCTCCCCCCCCTTTTTCTGGGAATCAGTGGCCCAGATGCGACCGGCCTGTGAGCAGATCTACAATCTCTTCCACGCGGCTGACCCCTGCGCCTCCCGCCTCGAGCCCCTGCTGGCCCCCAAGTTCCAGGCCATCGCCCCCCTGGCTGTGCCTCGCTACCAGAAGTTCCCCCTGGGAGATGGCACGTCCCTGCTGCTGGGTATGACCCCCACGGCCCCCCACCAGGATGAATGGGGGAGGGACGGCGTGAAGTAGCTGCTGCCTCATGGCCCCTCACCTCTCCTCCGGTCCAGGCCCTTCCTGGCCACGTGTGTTTGGGGGTGGGGGGGCTTTGGATTCCCAGGCTCCTCTGATGTTCAATGCCCAGGTGTGAGGGGCAGTGAGGGGGCATCCATGTGCCAGTGTCTGAGCAGCCGCCAGTATTGGGGTGCAGGTGCCACTATCCAGAATCCCCATGTTGGCATGGACCAGACAGGTGCAGGCCACACCCACTTGCGTCCCTGGCCCCGCCCCTCTAGGCCACACCCAGCAAGGGTTCCCCGCCCCTCTAGGCCACACCCAGTTCAGAGTCCCCGCCTGACCCATGTATTGGGGTGGGAGGCTGAGCCCTGCCTCGGCCCAGCCCTGGTGGGGGTGAGGGGGTGGGAGGCCTGCCACTGAGGCCATGCCCTCCTGCAGCTGACACTCTGCAGACCCACTCCAGCCTCTTTCTGGAGGAGCTGGAGCTGGTGCCCTCCACGCCCACCTCTGCCAGCGGCGCCTTCTGGAAGGGCAGTGAGTTGGGCGGGGAGGTAGCCGCGCCGCCAGCTGCCCCCAGCACCACCGGCGAGGTGGTGAAGAGTAAGTCGGGGTCCTCCTGGCTTGCGGGGTGGGAACGCGGGGGGCACCTCGGAGGCCCAGCATTTCCCACCCCTCACCTCAGCACCTGGCCCGGGCTCTTGGCGGAAAGGAGGGCGGGGGCCGGGGGGAGAGGCCCCCGCTGACCCGCTGCCCGCGCGGCCGTGCAGTCCTGGAGCGCTGGTGGGGGACCAAGCGGATCGACTACTCGCTGTACTGCCCCGAGGCGCTGACCGCCTTCCCCACCGTCACGCTGCCCCACCTCTTCCACGCCAGCTACTGGGAGTCAGCCGACGTGGTGGCCTTCATCTTGCGGCAGGTGGGCCCGGGGACACGGCCAGGGGGACAGGGCCGCCCGGGGTGGGGGCGCCCTTCCTAGGGTCTTGTCCGCCCCGGCCCTGTGCAGGTGATCGAGAAGGAGCGGCCACAGCTGACCGAGTGCGAGGAGCCGTCCATCTACAGCCCAGCCTTCCCCCGGGAGAAGTGGCAGCGCAAGCGCACGCAAGTCAAGATCCGGGTGCGGCCCTCCAGTGCAGCCGGTCCCTATTGCCCTGCCCCAGTGAGGCGGGGCCATGCCCTGTAGGCCACACCCACCTGCGTCCCAGGCCCCGCCCCTGGGCCACACCCAGGGCAGGGTTCCCCGCCCAGTCTCCACCCCACTCCTGTAGGCCACACCCACTTCAGAGTCCCTGCCCAGTCCACAGTACCCCTTTAGGCTACATCTAGTCCGAAGTCCCCGCCCAGTTATCAAACTGCCCCTGTAGGAGACACCCAGTTCCAGAGTCCCCGCCCAGTTTCCACCCTGCACCTCTAGGCCACACCCAGCTCAGAGTCCCCGCCCAGTTTCCACCCTTGGCCCCGCCCCTAATGTAGCCCCACCTCTTGTCCAGGCCCCGCCCCTATCCTAAGCCTGGCTGTGGCTCCGCCCCACCTCCTTCCCCCACCCCCTGCCCATCCTATCTCATGCGCCCCCCCCAACCCCAGCTTCATCCTCTACATCCCAGACATGCCCCCTAGAACAGACCCACACAACACGGTCACCCGACTTTCCTCCCGCGCTCACACCTTCTCCTCTCACCAGAACGTCACATCCAACCACCGGGCGAGCGACACGGTGGTGTGCGAGGGCCGCCCCCAGGTGCTGAATGGGCGCTTCATGTACGGGCCCCTGGACGTGGTCACGCTCACTGGAGAGAAGGTCAGACCCAGGGCCTGGCCCCGTCACAGCTGCACCCATCGGCCGGCGCTCCGCTCTTGGTTCCCGGAGGGGGCCTCTGGCCTGATGGGTTTAGCACCCCCTGAGCCCCCCCCCCCACGACGGGCTGTGCAGGGCCTCCGGCCACTGGGGTGATCGTGACCCCAGCTTCCCTGCCCCCGGCCACGATCGTCACTCCTGACCCCAGCTTCCCTGCCCCCGGCCACGATCGTCGCTCCTGACCCCAGCTTCCCTGCCCAGGTGGATGTGTACATCATGACGCAGCCCCTGTCGGGCAAGTGGATCCACTTCGGCACGGAGGTCACCAGCAGCTCGGGCCGCCTCACCTTCCCGGTGCCCCCCGACCGAGCCCTGGGCATCGGCGTCTACCCGGTGCGCATGGTGGTCAGGTGAGCGCGCCCAGCGAGGCCCCTGCCCCGGGTGGGGGGCTGCGCGGCCCGGCGCGCCCCTCACCCCTTCCCCTCGCAGGGGCGACCACACCTACGCCGAGTGCTGTCTGACGGTGGTGGCGCGGGGCACCGAGGCCGTGGTGTTCAGCATCGACGGCTCCTTCACCGCCAGCGTCTCCATCATGGGCAGCGACCCCAAGGTGCGCGCCGGCGCCGTGGACGTGGTCAGGTAGGCGTGGCCAGGGCCCAGCGGCGGGGAAGCCACGACGCCCCTGCCCTGCCCTGCAGCGCCGCACTGACCGCCGCCCCCTCGTGCCCAACCCCCCCGCAGGCACTGGCAGGACTCGGGCTACCTGATCGTGTACGTCACGGGCCGACCTGATATGCAGAAGCACCGCGTGGTGGCCTGGCTGTCGCAGCACAACTTCCCCCACGGCGTGGTCTCCTTCTGCGACGGCCTCACGCACGACCCGCTGCGCCAGAAGGCCGTGTTTCTGCAGAGCCTGGTGCAGGAGGTGCGGCCGGGAGGCCCCGGTGGTCGCGAGTCCCCCGCCGCCCGCCCCCAGGTGGCTGACTGCCCCGTGCCCCCCACACACAGGTGGAACTGAATATCGTGGCCGGCTACGGCTCCCCCAAAGACGTGGCGGTGTACGCGGCGCTGGGCCTGCCAGCCAGCCAGACCTACATCGTGGGCCGTGCAGTGCGGAAATTACAGGCTCAGTGCCAGGTGCGGGCTCCGGGGACTGCAGGGAGCCGGGCCTGGGGCCGGCAGATCTGAGCACCCCAAGGAGGACCTCCTCGGACAGGAGGGAGCACTTGGCCTCCTTTGGGGGGACAAGCCCAGGCAGCCGCACAGCACAACTACACTTCCTGCCCACGGCTCCCATCTGGCTGAGGTCCCCAGGAGTCCACGGGAGGGGTGGAGTAGGAGCAAGGCAGGGTGCCCCCCCCCCCCAGCCACGTGGGGCTGTGCTGGGGTCAGGCGTGTGGCGCTGCCCTTCAGCCCTGCCCTCCTCTGCCTACAGTTCCTGTCCGATGGCTACGTGGCCCACCTGGGCCAGCTGGAAGGCGGCTCCCACCCTCACTCTTCAGCGGGACCCTCCAGGGCCAAGAGCAGCTATGGGGCAGCCGGCCCCGCCGACTTCCTCCGCAAACAGAGCCAGCTGCTTCGTTCCAGGGGCCCCAGCCAGGCCGACCGCGAAGGGCCCGGGACTCCGCCGGCCACGCTGGCCCGGGGCAAGGCCCGCAGCATCAGCCTCAAGCTGGACATGGAGGAGTGAGGCGGGTCCCGCCGCACCTGAGTTATTTATTCACACGCTACCTGCGGGGCCGCGTGGAGCTGGTCCAGGTGGCCCTCGGGCCCCTGCTTGGCCCCCAGCCCCACACCCTGCACCCGCCCTGCCCCTCAGGGTCACTTCCCTTTCATGTGGGGGACACAGCCAGCCCCGGGGGAGGGAGGGGGCTCTCCATGCCTGTACTTCCACGAGAATAAACACCAACTGCTCCCCGCCTGGTGGCTGCCTGCTGCACTGAGGGGCCAGGCTAGAACCTGGGCCTCCCGGGTCTCATGGCCGGGTCTGCACAACCCCTGCAGCAGGGGTCCAGCAAGGCTTCCCATGGGAACCTCTGGTCTGGATGCCAACAGACGTCTGGGGCTCAGAGGTGGGCTGCTTGTGTGGGAAACCCCCTTCAGACATATGCCTGGCTGGTGGCTCTGGGCACCTGGGCTCTTTCCACAGTGCTCTCACTCCTGTGGGGGCCCCGGGCCTGGGTCACCACAAACACCCACATACCCCAGCTCGCCACAGGAGTCAGCCGGACAGTCCGTGAGAGAACAAGGTGTTTATGTACAGAGAAGCAAGCTAGAGGCGGGCCCGCAGGGCGGCCGCTCAATGGGAGAAGATACCCCGGAAGCGGGCCTTGTCCTCCTGGTCCTTCTGCCGGATCCGGGCGTCCAGGGCACGCAGCTCCCGGCTCACCACGGGCGCTAGGGCGGGGTCCAGCTGCAGCACCTTGGCGAAGTCGGCCTGGGCCTCCTGAGCGTTCCACACGGCCGCGTGGGCCTTGCCCCGCTTGAAGTAGGCCTTCACGTTGTCTGCGGGGACAGCCACAGGCACGCGAGTGACGCGGAGCCCGGCCAGCCAGCCGGCCAGGAGCCCCCCTGCGGGGCAGCGCGGGTGCTCACCGTCATACTTGTTGAGGATGGAGGAGCAGTGGTCCAGGACCTCGTAGTACTCCTGTGCGACCAGCTTGCACTGGCAGTAGTTGAGCAGCAGTGGGGTGATCTGCTGGTCCAGCTCGATCCAGTCGGGGGAGCCGGGCTGTTCCTGGGGCAGGCACAGGGGCCACTGAGCTCTCGCGCCTCCCTCCCTGGGCTGAGGCCCCCGCCCCCGCCCGCCACGCCACGCCACCTTCATCTGCAGGTTCTTCAGGCAGGCGATGGCGTCGTAGTACTTGGCGGCCGCCTCCTGCACGTGGCCCTGGCGGTAAAGCCGGTTGCCCTCCTGGTGGATAAGCGGCACCGCCTTCACCTTCTCCTCGTCTGTCATGGCCCAGGGGTCCTGTTGGTACGTGCCGGGGCCCTCCACCTGCGGGGACACAGGCCAGTGAGATGCCGTCGGCGCTGATGCCGGGGTGGGGGAGGGGCGCGCGGGTGGCCGGGGGCCCCCTCACCTTCAGCATCTCGATGTCGAAGACCAGAGGCTGGGGGTTCTGCTGCAGGGCGTCCAGGTCAGCGTGGCCCAGCGACGTGTGCTCGTGCATCTGGGCCACGCCGCAGCAGTGCCGCTGGCCCTCCATCGGGTCCTTGCCCGCTGCGATGTTGCGAAGACTCTTGGCCACCAGCGGGTACAGGACCACATGCTGCGGGGGATGCCAGCCGCTTGGTCAGCGTGGCCGGGCTGAGGGACATGGGCCCAGAGAGGGACGGCAAGGAGGGCAGCAGGCCTTGCGCTGCTGAGAGCTGTGTGGGGACCCCCGGGGCTTCTGGCTCTGCCCACACTCTGGCCACCCCAGCAGAATGTCCCCCAAAACACACACTCTCTCTCTCCAAGTCAGCAGAACTAATCTCCCGCCTCCCCCTCCCGGGACCCAGGTCCCCCACGCCCTGCTGTGTCTGCCTGGAAGCAGGGACCCTGGTTTGTCATCTGTCACTCGAAATAGTGGGGTGGGGTGCCCCAAAAGTCTGAGTGGCTCGTCCCACTATGCTGTACCAACTGGGCTCTGGGTTGGTCACTTTGGAACGAGAGGTCAACGGGCTGGATCCCTGCCTCACAGAGGCTAAAACCCAGGCAGAGACCACAAAAAGCCTGGCCATGTAGCGCAAGACAGGTGCAGGACTCAGAGAAGAGGTTCCAGCCAGGAGGGACAACCAGAGAGGGCTTCCTGGGGGCGGCGACTCAGGAATTTGCTTTGAAGTTTCAGGGGGAATGCTGGCCAAGAAAGAGTTGGCGTGGTGGGGTGATAGCACCTGCAGGGGCCCTAGTTTGATCCCCCCACACTGCATGGTCCCCTGAAGCTGGGGTGTGCTCCTGGTGGCCCTCTGCGTCACATCACCAGGCCTTAGGCTGACAGGCCCACTGAAGACAGCTTGGGAGACCCCACCCAAAAGGGGGCAGGGCTGTGAGTGTCACCGGGGGCTCTGGCCTGAGAGAAGCAAGGGCTGAAGATCTCCCTGCTTCCTCCCTCTTGGGGCCACACCGAGCTATGCACAGCCCGTGCTTGGGGTCACCCAGTTCTGGGGTGCGGAACCAGGGCGCCTCCTGCATGCGTGGCCTGTGCTGCCCTCATGGTGTTCTGGCCCCTGGGGGGGGTTCATCCTCATGGGAGAACATTCCCCACTGCAGTTGGGCTGCAGCGTGAGGCCCCGGAAATGCCCCCAGGAGCGGCGGGGCAGGGGGTCACCTTGACGTCGCAGTGGAAGCTGGCGATCTCGCCCTCACGCATGCCGCACACGATGGTCTCCCACACAGGCAGCTTGAACTTCTTGCCGATGATGAGCTCCATGGGCTTGCCGCGGGCCCGGCTGTCGTCCAGCACGGTGGCGTCCTTGTCACTGTGCAGAGTCCGGTAGTGGAACGTGACCTGCGGGCCACACGCATGATGGGACAAGCGCACAAGCTCCTCTCCCCCTGCCCCCACCGGCCCAGCCCCCACCCGCAAAGGGCACCAGGGACAGTGAGGGACAGGGCTTCCTCCCTGACCTGACCCCTGGCCAGAGCCCTCCAGCCCGACTAAGCTCCCCCCTCCCTGGGTCTGGGGGACTGGGGGACGCCCAGCTCTCAGAGTCACCACTGCCTTAGCAAAATTTGGAACCGGGGTGGGGGTGGTCACACCCAGCAATGCTCAGGGGTTATTCCTGGCTCTGTGCTCAGGAATTACTGCTGGTGAGCTTGGGGGACCAGATGGGGTGCCGAGGATCGAACCCAGCTCTGCCATGTGCAGGAAAACGCCCTGCCCTCTGTACTATCCCTCTGGCCTCGAGCACCTTCTGTGCGTCTGCTCTCTGTGCCTGACCCCAGGACAGCCCCCCGCGACTTCAAGAAGGCGGGGGTCTCAGAGAGGTCACATGTGGGGGTGGGGGCAGGAAACACTCTTGGCAGCCGGAAAGCTGAGATCTGAGCAAGGCAATCTTGTAGCAGGGGATGGGCAGGGCACACCTGTCCACCGCTCCAGGACCCCAGCGAGGCATCTGGGGTCTGCGGGATGGATCCCAGCGCCCGGAGCACTTGATCTGGGACAGGGATGGGTGGTGGCTCGGGGGAACGTGATGTGACATGGTCTGGAGACTGCTGGGCTGGGAACAGATCGTGAGTGAAGACACAACAGGAAGGTGACTTAGGAAGTGGCCGCAATCACGGGGTGGGGGAGGGGAGGAGGGGAACCGAGCCCTGAGCAGTCAGGCCCAGGCAGTATAAGGGTGTTTTCTCACAAGCACTGAGGCTGGGGGTGCTTGGCACTAACACAGAGAAGTCCTGGGCACCTCCGGGAGGGGCTGAGCTGCCAACCGGAAGTCCAGGCCATGGAGAATGGGGAGCTGGAGGTCCTTTTTTTGGGGGGGGAGCAGGGGGTACCCCCACACCCAGGGATGCCCAGGGGTTACTCTAGGCTCTGCACTCAGCAATCACTCCTGGCGTTGCTCGGGGGGACCGTATGTGGTGCTGGGAACTGAACCTGGGTCAACCGCCTTCGAGGCAAACACCCTCCCCACTTGTACTGTGTCACTCCAGCCTGTGGGGGTCACGTTTAAGGAGAGGTTTAAACAGACAGGAGGATTAGGGCCTGGCGAGGTCTTTCACAGAGACGGAATCATCGGGGTGAGTTCAGAGAGCAGCCATCAGAAGAGCTGAAGGGGCATGCTCTGCACCCCCACATCACACTGCTCCTCAGAACTCAGCTTCCACTTCCACACAGTGAAACAGAGTCGACAGCAGCCTGAGGTCATGGGATAAAAGGAAACACGGCCTGACCTGTGTCGGGCGCCACTGCTCCCACACTTGACTTTCCGCGTTTTGGGGGGCTTTGGGGGGTAGTCACACCCAGAGGTACTCAGGACTACCCACTGTACTACGCCCAGGCTCTGACACTATGAAACTAGGGTGAGCGGGCAGGGCACAGACCTCAGTTTGATCTCTGGCACCCCATAGGGTTCCCCAAGGAGCCCCACCAGGACTGATTTCCCGCAAAGAACCAGGAGTGCCAGGAGTAAGACCCTGAGCATCACTGGGCGAGAGCCCCCCAAAGCCAAAATAAGTAAGTTCTCTCTTCCTGTCAGCTCATCCAGGGGCCCTTTTGTCCGGCCAGTCCTCAAGGTCACTCCCCCCAGTGCCTGGGCCCCCCTGGTCTCCCACCTAGGACCCCTCTGAGGTTTATTTATTTATTTATTTATTTATTGGCCACGCCTGGCGATGCTCAAGGATTACTCCTGGCTCTGCACTCAGGAATCACTCCTGGCGGGCGCAGGGGACCATATGAAGCGGTGGGGACCGAACTGGGCCCACCAGGTGCAAGGCAAACACCCCCCCCTCTGAGATCTTTTGAAGCGATCTCTACGCTACCACCCCCCACCATGCTTTCAGATGATCCACGCAGGACCAGCCGGGCTCTGAGCCGCCCAGTCTTGGCCCCAAGCTGGCCAGGGAACTGCTGCCTGCCCGGGCAACACCAACGAGGTTGGCCAGGAGCGGCCTGAGTTCATTCATTCACTTCACGGGCCTGATCCCTGGGACCCTGCAGGGCCAGGGGCTGTGCACGCAGGCAGCCGGGAAGGCAAAAGCCTGGAGAGAACCCAGGCTGCCCGGGGAGGGAGCAGACAGGCTACTGATGCGCAAAGCAGGAGGCCGGGCGTTCCTGACTCCCAGCCCTGATCTGTCCTCCTGAGGCCATCAGAAAGCTGCCAGAGTACCCGCCTCGCACACCTGACCACTGGGCCCGTCCCTTGGGTTTGTGGGTTGGGCCATCTCTGCGTTTGCGGGTTCGGGGCGAGACGCTAAGTGTTTTCAGAAGTCCTTCCATCTGCGAAATGGTCCCACCCTTGCAACTTTCACAAGCCCCTGGTCCCTCCCAGGTCTTCCCTCCATCAAGTCCTGAGGTCAAAACCCAGCAACCTGCCACCGCAGTGACTGACAGCCTCCCAGCCAATGCGGTCACACGGTCAGGCCGAGGGGCGTGGCCCAGGGCCGCACTCGGGCCCAGACCGCCAGCCAATCAGCGTCGAGCTCCGCATGTGAGCCGCAGGGTCACCGGCGCCGCCGCTGGGCATGCGCAGCCTCTCGCCTAAGGCCTCCTCCCGCCTCGCATGCGCGCCGCCGCCGCCGCCCGGGGTCCGGGGGAGGGGGGAAGGACACGAACCTTGGTTCCATCCCGATAGTCGGGGAGCTCTCCGTGGCCCTCCTGTATCACACGCTTTTGGATCCCGTCCTCCCGGAGTCTTGCGATGACATCCGCCATCCTCCTTCCCCGCTGCTCTCTTTCGGCAACTTCCGGACTCGCTCGGCAGCTTCCGGACCTGCTTCGGCAACATCTAGCGCTTCGGCAACTTCCGAGCGAGCGCCATGTTGGCTGAGGGCAGACGCCCTAAAGGGGCGAAACATGGAGTCGGACGGTGATTGGTCCTCTGCGCGGCGAGGAGCGAGCGGATTGGGCGGGGGGCGGGACCGAGGCGGGTGGGCGGGGCCAGAGCGGGCTGGCAGGCCGGGCGGAGTCCGGGGTCGATCAGGGCTGCTGGTGACCTGGAACTAGCCAGTCCGCCGGTGGCTGGCCCTGGAGGCTGGGACCACCCCACTTAGAACGGTAGAGTTAATAGGACGCATTACACAGCTGAGAGATCGGCATCGGGAGGAGGGAAGTCTTAAAGCGACCGTTTTATTTCCATACCCTGCAGCTACAAATGTTGATTTCGTGTGTGCAGTTATCTTGGGAATAGTTATTTTTGCATCGTTGATTTTTCTGAAAACAACAATGGAAGAGGGAAAGAAGGGAAGGTTTCAGTACGGGCGTGGGAACCATAAGCGTTCCCCCCACCCCCACATAGAGCCTCCTTGTTCTTGGGGGGGGGTCTTTATTATTGATTCCCCCCGGTTTCTCCCACAAATTAGGTGTCCAGTAAATATGGGAGAATACATGAAGGTGGGAAACACTCGGGGGACTGAAGCAACCTTTTCACCCCTGGAGACAGAGGAGGGCTGTTAAAAATAGCTGTGAGCCACTTGGGCTTCCAGTCCCCGTGGTTCAGAGAGCCAAGGAAGGGGCGTGTCTCAGGACCTTTGCACCTTCTTTCCATCTCTGTAACTGAAGGATTACTGTCCCCTGCCTCCCCACCACCACCACCACCACCACTCCCCGTCCCCTGTGACCCAGGTGCTAAGGGCCTGGGCTAGTGACGCTGCTTCATTTCCTCCCACACTCCCCAGAGGAGGCAGAACCTCTGTGGCAAACGGAACACCATGCTTTGTTTTTTTTCCTCTCTCTCTTTTTTTTTATCAACACAGGAAGTTTTACAGGCAAGCTCGGCCAAATTTAGAAGCAACAAGTAGGCTGTATCTCATAGTTGTTGTTCCAGAGAATGGAAAAAGAGGAAAAGCTGTCACCCTCTTTCATGAGGTTAGTTTAATCTTGAGTCCTGAACCAGAGAAGTAGGCCACAGGGCGAGAAAAGTACACACTCATTTTACTATTAGGAAAACCCTCAGTCAGAGCTGGAGAGAAGTGTGGTAGGGAGGGCGTTTGCCGTGCACACAGGAGACCAGGGTTCAGGCCCCAGTGCCCACCACAAGCAGGGATCCCAGAGCACAGTGAATATGTTCAAAGAGAACGACCTGAGCTCCGCTTGGCGCTACCCAAAACACACACACGAAAGAAATTATCCACAAAATAGTGTATGAGGACTGGAGCGATAGCACAGCAGGTAGGGCGTTTGCCTTGCACGCGGCCAACCTGGGTTCGATTCCCAGCATCCCATATGGTCCCCTGAGCACTGCCAGGGGTGATTCCTGAGTGCAGAGCCAGGAGGAACCCCTGTGCGTTGCCGGGTGTGACCCAAAAAGCAAAAAAAAAAAAAAAATGGTGTATGATTCCACTTACATGTGGTACCTGAATGCGGAGTTGCCAGGAGACCTGGAAACAAAAGCTATTGTTCGGTGACTGTAGAATTAATTGTAGTTTTATCTTCACAACATGTGTAAACTTCACACTAATCATGGCCGGAGTGTTAGTAAGTGCACAGGGCGCTTGCCTTGCACACAGCTGACCTGGGTTCAATCTCTGGCACCTCATATGATCCCGAGTCCTGCCAAGAATGATCCCTGAGCACAAAGCCAATAGTAACCCCTGAGCACCAGGGGTGTAGACTCCTTCCCCCCCCCAAAAAAAAGAACCACACTACTGAACAACTGAAAATGGGTAAGATGTATGTGAAACCACAAACCTGTAGTTTGCCTGTAAAACTACATAAGCTCAATGTATTTATTGCAATTAAATAAAAATTGCTTTCAGAAGAAAGTTGCAGCCAGATCAAGGGTGGGAGGATTTTGGCAAGATGATAAGAGTGACTTAACAGGGGCCAGAGAGGGGCTGAGAGCTAGCACAGTGGGTAGGGCGTTTGCCTTGCACGCGGCTGACCCGGGTTCGATTCCCAGCATCCCATATGGTCCCCTGAGCACCACAAGGGGTGATTCCTGATTGCAGAGCCAGGAGTAACCCCTGTGCATCGCCAGGTGTGACCCAAAAAGCATTAATTAAAAAGAAATTAACAGGGGCCAGAGAGAGTCCAGCGGGAAGGCCGTGAACATGGCTGACCTCATATGATCCTGCAAGCCCTTATAGGAGTGATCCCTGAGCACTGTCAGGTATGGCCCCCCGGGCCCCCAAAAAAGGGATAAATATAACTGATGAGTATTAGTAATGTGGCTCAGTGGTAGACAGCTGACCTTGCACTCATGAGGCTCTGGGTTTGATCCCAGCACCACACACACACACACACACACACACACACACACACACACACACAGTGTGATTAGGTGTGATGAAATAAGAATTCACATTTCCTCCAAGATCAGGGGGAAAAAACAAGCCCTGCTTTATTTTATATATTTATTTTTGCCACAACTGATGATATTTAGGGGTTATGCCTGGCAGTGCCTCGGACACCATATGGGATGCCCAGTATCTGATCAACCCAATTATAAGGCAGACACTCCCAGCTATATTATTGCTCTGGCCCCAAGGCATGCTTTTTATTTTTATTTATTTATTTATTTGCTTTTTGGGTCACACCCGGTGATGCACAGGGGTCACTCCTGGCTCTGCACTCAGAAATTATCCCCGGCGGTGCTCAGGGGACCCTATGGGATACTGGGAATCGAACCTGGGTCGGCGCGTGCAAGGCATGTGCCCCAAGGCATGCATGCTTTTTATCAATGATTCTGTTTAGCATAGTATTAGAAATTCTAACTAAAGCCAGAAACTCAAATGAGAGTTATTACACCTACATCGTAAATCCTCAGAATCTATGAACAAGTGAACAAATTAAATCCACCAGTTAGCAAAGTTCTGGTGTGTGACAGGACTATAAAATAAGCTAAGAAAAATTAGCCACGCCACACTCTCAAGAGCTCAAATACGGAACGTTTGCCTCGCATGCAGTCGACCCGGGTTCGATTCTTGGCATCCCATGTAGTTCCCCCCAAGCACTGCCAGGAGTGATTCCTGAGCACAGAGCCTGGAGAGCGTCACCATCTGTGCCTCAGATATGCCCCTCAACACCCCCCAAAAGACATCTCCGGAAATCTAGAAATTCAATGTACAGAACTTTGAGACATTTTTGTGCTTTTGGATAGAAGGATAAAGGTGCAGGAGAAGCAAGTGTGAACAAAATAGGACTCGGCCCGTGATATTAAACCATACTGCAAACCTTAAAGAAATGGTCGGTTGGACCCCAGGAGCCAGAAAAGAGCCAACAGATCTGTTAGCCACAGACCACTGGAAATGTGGCAGAAATGCCTCTGGGGTTCGGAGGGAGGCGGCAGCATGGGTTTCTGGGGTGTCTGCGTGGGTGGGGCTGGGGCTGGAGAGAGGAAGCATTGTTAGGGTGGTGGGTGGTGCTGGGAGAACTGAGTCCCCCCCCCCCCCCCCCCCCCCGTGTTGAAATTCATCTGAGTCTTCCCTTGCAAAGGTGGAGCCCTAGAATTAAGGGTCTTGGGATTTTTTGGGGGGGACCACCCTGACGGTGCTCAAGGCTTACTCCTGACTCTGCACTCAAGGATCGGTCTTGGCAGGGTTTTAGGGACCCATGTGCTATGGGTGGAACCCAGGTCGTGTGCGTGCAAGAGAAGTGCCCGACCCACTATACGATCCCAGGATAAAGATCTTAATCGATCAGTAATCAGATCTGCTACCAGTAGCAGCCACGCTGCTTAGCTCCTGGCCCTGCTGCAAAACTCACTTCACCCCAGATGGGGCAGTGGAATAGCACCAGGGGCTCTGTTCGCTGCACCAGAGGCTCCCTGGCACCATCCCCCCGAAGGTGCCCAGCTGGAGTCCTGGTGGTCCCTACCCTCCTGGTCCCGAGCACCACAACCGTATCCTTACACCTAGTATTCAATTGGCTGGTGCGATTGGCTTAAAGAAAGAAAGAGAGGGCTGGAGCAATAGCACAGTGGGCAGGGCGTTTGTCCTGCACGAGGCTGACCCGGGTTCAATTCCCAGCATCCCATATGGTCCCCCATGCACCGCCAGAAATAATTCCTGAGTGCAGAGCCAGGAGTAACTTATGTGCATCGCCGGGTGTGATCCTAAAAGCAAGATAAATAAATAGACAGAGCCAGACTGAGTGCTGGAAGCCCCTGAGCCCTATTCCGGGAGTGACACCCCCAAAGAGAGCGGGCAGGAGTCCCCAAGCACGACAGGGTGTGGCTCCCAAAACAAAAATAAGTCTGATTCTGGGTTTTTGCCTTTTTACTTTTGAAAGTATTACCCATCTTGGGTCAAGCATGGGCCTTGTGTGGGGGGGCCTGGGTTCCATGCTGGGACCGCATACCCCTACCCCACACAGCGCCTCGGGAGGACGACCCCACAGCTGAAACAACGGGTTCACCATCTTGCTTCCTGATTTTTCCTCATGATGCCTCCTAAGTTTCTATGCCATAAGGGGGAGCCTCTGGACCTAGGCTGACCTCGAGGATTCCAAAGCTAGTGGGAGAAGTCGCTGAATTCCAGTGTGGACAGTGTAATTGTAATTCTAGTTTCATCTACACAGTAAAACTATCAGGCCAGTTGAGGCTGGAGTGATAGCACAGCGGGTAGGGTGTTTGCCTTACACGCAGCCAACCCAGGTTCGATTCCCAGCATCCCATATGGTCCCCCAAGCACCGCCGGGAGTAATTCCTGAGTGCATGAGTCAGGAGTAGCCCCTGTGCATTGCCGAGTGTGACCCAAAAAGCAAAAACAAAACAAGACAAAAATGTGTGTTGAGGGTCCGAGTGATAGTACAGCGGGTAGGGCATTTGCCTTGCACATAGCCAACCCCGGGTTCGATCCCCAGTGTTCCATAAGATTCCCCAAGCTCCCCAGGAATAATTCCTGAGCACAGAGCCAGGAGTAACCCCTGAGCATCGCCAGGTGTGGCCCCCAAATCAAAAACAACAAGAACAAAAAGGACCCAGAGGAATCAATTGGGGGCTCAGAGGACCTGCTTTGCAAGCATATGGTCACAAGTTCAAGTCCCCGGAGTCCCACATGCCGAGTGCAACCCTGGCCGCTCTAGTGTTTGCGTTGGAGGGTTCCGCTGTCCGTGACCCCTGGTGCCACGAGCAGGAATTCCCCCTGTCTGCACCACAATCAGATGTGCGTGAGTGCGACAGAAAGGGCCGTGACCCGTGAGGGACACCTCAACTCAAACAGGAGAAGACGCCTGAGTGCACAGTCCTGAAATGTGGCTCCCCGTGGGCCTATGTGGGCGAGCACCCACACCCTAACACGGAGCTTCAGCTCAGAGCGTGGCGGCCCGGGAGCCCATGCGCAGACACCGCCACTACAGGTGAGCACAGCCCAGTGAGCATCACTGCCACGCAGGCGCCTGTCAGCTCCATGGCATCCACGGCAATGAAGGGGAGTGAATGAGAATCGATCAAAACCATCGATGAACATTGCAGGTCCGAGCGGACAGGCCCGGGCGCTGGCTGTGCACGCAGCCAAGCCAGGCTGACCCCAGGTACTGCCAGGAGTGATGCCTGAGTTCAGAGACTTAGGCCCCTGAGCACTGCGGCTGTGACACTCCAAACCTGACACACACACAGCCCAGCATTGGTAGGCTGAGCACATGTGATGGGAGTCATGGCAGGGAAAGGAGAAGAGGAAAGAAAATGAATCTGCCTAAGCTGAGAGGCTTGTTGCTAGAGGTGAGGTGGGCTTGCTCTCTGCACAATTACGTTGTGTTTTATTCTTTTTTCTTTTTCAGGTCACACCCGGCGATGCACAGGGGTTACTCCTGGCTCTGCACTCAGGAATTAACTCCTGGCGGTGCTCAGGGGACCATATGGGATGCTGGGAATTCCACCTGGGTTGACCACCTGCAAGGCAAACGCCCCACCCGCTGTGCTATCACTCCAGCCCCACAATTACATTGTGGAGGGTGGGCACCAGGAGCTGAGCATTTTGTATTTGGGCATTCATTTGTCTCTTCCCAAATCTTTGACATCTACTTTGTGCAAAAACACGGCTGTGAGCGCCATAGAGGAGGTGCGGGCTAAGACCATCAGGGCAGGGTGAGGTCAGGCGAGCACTGGGTGCGGCTCCCGGGCCCTCCCAGACTCAGAGGCGCTCAGAGAAGTGACATTTGAGCAGCGGCCTGGGCGAGGAGAGGAGGCAGTGAGGAAAGGGCAAAGTTAAGTGGTTTCAAACTGCAAAGGCAACCCATGAAAAGGCTGCATGCAAAAAGGGCTTGGCCTGCCAACTGGTGGGCTGCGGTGGGCAGAGAGTGGGCAGGGCCCAGGCCAGACAGACCTTCCAGCACTTCAGTTCGGGGCTCAGCTTTCTTGGTGACCACAACAGATACCAAGATGCAGTGCATTTAAGCAGAGTGCTCGAGCTGCATGCTTTAAAAGTTGCATAGGGGGCTGGAGCAATAGCACAGCGGGTAGGGCATTTGCCTTGCATAAGGCCAACCCGGATTCGATCCCCAGCATCCCATATGGTCCCCTGAGCACCCCCAGGAGTAACTCCTGAGTGCAGAGCCAGGAGTAGCCCCTGTGCATCGCCGGGTATGACCCAAAAAGCAAAAATAAATAAACAAATAAATAAAAGTTGCATACCGGAAGAGAACAAGAAGAAAAGATTCAGCTGTGTTTTTCTTCAGGACTACGTGCCAGGGGTCGAACCCAGGGCCCCTGAATGCGAAGCACCTGCTCTATCAGGCTGCTCTGGAGGTTTTCAAAGGTCACATTTGGGGTCAGAGCCATAGTACAATAAGTAGGGTGCTTGCCTTGCACACAACCGACCTGGGTTCAATTCCTGGCATCCCAGACGGTCCCCCAAGCACCCAGGAGTAATCTCTGAGCACAGAACCAGGAGTAAGCCCTGAGCACCGCCAGGTGTTACCTCCAGCCACCCCCCCAAAAAATCACCATAGGGCCATAGGGATAGTTCAAAGGGTTAAGTGGAAGCATTCCATGCAGGAGACCCACATTCCTTACCCTGAACCCTTACTGGTTCCTTCTCCCAAGCACCAAGGAGAGTGGCTGCCAGCACCCAGCAGGGAGCCCCACAAAATAAATAAATAAATAAAAAGGTGGGGCTGGAGAGATAGCACAGCCGGTAGGGCGTTTATCTTGCATGCAGCCAACCTGGGTTCGATTCCCAGCATCCCATATGGTCCCCTGAGCACCGCCAGGAGTAACTCCTGAGTGCAGAGCCAGGAGTAACCCCTGTGCATCGCCAGATGTGACCCAAAAAGCAAAAACAAAAAAAAATTTAAAAAAAATCACTTTAGAGGTGTGGGATGAGACCAGGTGAGCGAGCGCCTGCCTTGCCAGTTGTGAGAACCTGGTTCCCTCCCGCACCCGGTCACCCCTCCCCG
The DNA here is from genome assembly GCF_029834395.1 of Sorex fumeus. Classification (NCBI taxonomy): domain Eukaryota; kingdom Metazoa; phylum Chordata; class Mammalia; order Eulipotyphla; family Soricidae; genus Sorex; species Sorex fumeus. Next base: position 6,310,684 of record NW_026606150.1, on the reverse strand, counting down.
TGAAAGGTCACTTTGGCTGCGGGGTGGATGGAACCGGGGAGGCGCGGAAGCCACAGAAACGTTCCGACCGCATCTCGCACGTCAGTAAAGCGGGGAGAACATCCGCCCGTGCGAGGTCGCGGCACGGAAACAGTTCGCGGAGGATCTCAGCCTCCCCAGCAGAGCTGGGGGGCGCACGGGAGCCCCTCCAGGGGCCTGGGACCTCAGGGCGGCCACGGACGCACCGCTTGCTGTCGTTCCTGGATGCGGCCGCTGGGCGGCGCCCGAGACCTGACGCCGTCAGAACCCGGATACCGCGCCATTACCCGGCTCGGCGTCCTGCACCCCCAGCCTGACCGGAGGAGGGCGGGGCCTGCGGGGGCGGGACCGGATCTCGGGGGCGGGGCCCGAGAGGGGCGGGACCGGACATTGAGGGCGGGCCCTACGCGGGGCAGCACCGGATCTCGGGGGCGGGGCCTGCGCGGGGCGGGACCGGATCTCGGGGGCGGGGCCTGCGCGGGGCGGGACCGGATCTTGGGGGCGGGGCCTGCGCGGGGCGGGGCCGGCGGCGCGGATGGCGGCGGCGGCGCAAGGCTCCTGAGCGGGCCATGAGCTCCGCCCGGCCCCAGTTCAGCATCGATGACGCTTTCGACCTGTCCCTGGAGGATGCGGGTCCAGGGCCCGAGTCCAGCGGGGTCGCCCGCTTCGGGCCGCTGCACTTCGACCGCCGGGCCCGGTTCGAGGTGACGGACGAGGAAAAGCAGTCCGGACTGCGGTACCAGGTGAACGGCCCGGCCCACCTCGCCCCTGCCCGCGACCTGGCAGGACCCCAGGCCGGACCTGAGACTCCAGCAGAACGAGGAACCCCCTTCCACTCCGGACGTGGCCCCCGACCCCGAGTCTTTCCTACACCCCGATTTTATTCCCCAGCCGCCCCCGAGAGCCGCCACTGAGAGTCCAGAGGCCTGGCGCGGAGCTCGCCCCCCAGCCCCCGCCTGCCCCCACCTTGCCCCCACCCCCCACCTAGGTCCCGTGAGTAGGAGCACCCCCCACCGGAGCCTCAGACCGGATAATCTACTCGAACATGCACGTCTCTGAAATCCCCCGCCTTGAATCTGCCCGGAACCGCCTCGGGAAGCCTTGCCCACACTTGACTCCAAGACGTTCCCCCCGACCTAGGATTCTTTTCTTGGCGCCCTGGAATCAGATTCCTGGAAATCCCAAATCCAGAACCTCCTTACTGCGCCCCCAACACCCCCTGTTATGATCCAGCCGGACTCCTTCCCGCTCTCGGTTATAGCTCCTGGGACACCCCCCTCCCGACAGACTCAGCGATCCTCACCCAGGCCCCCCATAACCCCCAGCACCCACCTCCTACCTGGGTTTCGGTTTCTGTGATTCATCAAACCCGTTCTGCAGGGAGGGCGGGGAGGGCGGGCAGAGACGTGGCTGGCAGCTGTGTGGCCCCACTTTCCTTTCCAGAGAGGGGTGCGGGCCCGGCGAGCCCGGTTAACCCCTCTGAGCCCTGTGTTCTGCATTAGAACCTGGAGAACGATGAAGATGGCGCCCAGGCCTCTCCAGAGCTGGATGCGGGAGCCAGTACCAGGTCAGGGCCAGGTGGGGACCCAGCCTGCCCCTCCCCCTGGGCCCGTCTCCCCACCTTGCCCTGTCCTGTCTGTCTGGACCCAGCACACTTCCTCACCTGACCCCCTCCCCCCTTCTCCAGGCTCACACCTCACCCCCACTCTTTATTCCACGCAAACCCCCAGCCTGGTCTGGCCTCACTGTTCCCGCGCTTCCAGCCCCAAATCCTTCAGCCCAGCCCCTCTTGACCACCCCCGCCCCGCCCCCATCTGCTGCACCTCTGTCCCAAGCCTTTCCCAGCCTCCTGGCCGCTTCACTGGGTCTGTGTCCTGCAGGAACTCCGGCCCCGCCTCCGTGTGCGGCTCCCAGTGGTCCTTCAGCACACTCAGCACTAGCACCCAGCGCTCCTACAGGACCTGCTGCAGGTAAGCCCCTGCGCCCAGCCACGGCCACGCCCCGTCCCCCACTCCCCTCACAGCCCTGCCTTCTCTCTGCCAACCAGCTGGGTACAGCACCCCCTGGTCCAGAAGAACCACCGCGTCGTGCTGGCCTCCTTCCTGCTGCTACTGCTCGGCCTGGGTGAGTCTGCGGGCACCACCCCTGGGACCCTCCCTGCAGGCTCTCTAACCCCCATCCTCCAGGTGAGCAGACCCGGAGAGGGCAGGCTGAGCGCTCTGCTGTCTCCCCATTTTCGTTCCCTTGTTAAAACTTATCCTTAAAAGAAGAATCAGGGACAGGGACATGAGTAGCAGTCACCATTTATTCTTTCTTCTTTGCTTTTTTTGTTTGTTTGAATTCGGAGGGGTTTTTTGTTTGTTTGTTTTTTGGAGGGCTGGAGCCATAGCACAGCGGGTAGGGCGTTTGCCTTGCACGCAGCCGACCTGGGTTCAATTCCTCCACCCCTCTCGGAGAGCCTGGCAAGCTACCGAGAGTATCCTGCCCACACGGCAAAGCCTGGCAAGCTCCCCGTGGCGCATACGATATGCCAAAAACAGTAACAACAAGTCTCACAATGGAGACATTACTGGTGCCCACTCGAGCAAATCGATGAACAATGGGAGGACAGTGCTACAGTTTTTTTTGGAGGGCCACACGTGGTAGTGCTGAACACTTCAGGTAGTGTTCAGGGAACCATATGGTGCTGGGGACAGAATCTGGGGATTCTGCATATGATGCAGTTTCTCCAGCCTGTGAGCCCCGCCCAGGTTAGCTGTCACAGTGCAGGGAAAGCCAAGCCCCAGATCCCGTGTCTAGCAGATGCTTAGGGATATGCCCATTTCAGTGGCCCGTAAACTTGCCAAGCTGACCCACTGAGTGGTCGCCAGGCACTGGTCGCCTCCCCTTGTGGAGTGTGAGCTGGCAGGAACCTCTCTCCCGCCCTCATTGCTCAGACAGGACAGCTGAGGTCCAGAGCAGGAAGAGCTCAAGGCTGATCTTCAGATTCCCAGGCTCCTCATTCTAAGGGCCTCAGTTCCCTGGCAGAAGAAATAGCTCAGACCCGGAGCACGTGGGGTTTGAGTAGCCCCCAGCACCATGGGGGTGGGGGTTGGCCCAAAAGAGTAAGCAGAAAAGATCCAGGCTTGGGTTCAAAAGGGCCTTGGGCTAGAGGCTGTGCCCAGCCTGCTCTTCTCCCAGAGGCCCGACCTCCAACAGCCGACAGGTGGCGCTAGGGGTCCCGCCGCCTCTGCAGCCCAGCTTGAAGCCAGCTGTCTTCCCGCATTTGGCCTGGCGGGCAGCAGTTGTCACTACCCCTGGGATAATACCCTGCGTAAAGTGGCCTTGAAGGCAGCCGACCCGGGTTCCATCCCTGGCATCCCAGGTTTGATTTTTGATTGATCCCCAAATCCCCAAGCCCTGCCAGGACTGAGGCCCTGAGTACTTTCTGGTGTAGCCCAAATCCCCCCTCACCCACCACCCCCCAAAAAAAGCCGTGGCATGGCCTCGGCCGAGGTGCTCGCACAGGCCACAGCGGGGAGGCGGCCGAACTCGCGGGCTTCCTGCCAAGGGAGGTGTCTGGCCCGGGCAGCTTCTGCTCAGCGGGTGGGAATCCGCAGGCCTAAGGGGGGCTGGACTGGTGCCCGCCCTGGACTCCGCCCAGCCCTGGCCCTCACCCTCGCCACTCCACGCAGTGTTGATCCTGGTCGGCGTGGGACTGGAGGTGGCCCCCAACCCAGGTGAGCCTCCCCAGGTCCAGAGGAGGCGCTTACCCGCCCCCAGGCCCCCCTTGCCCCTGGAGCCGTCCCCACCCGGCGACGGTGACCCTCTGCCCCCTCCCGCAGGTGTCTCCAGCGCCATATTCTTCGTGCCCGGCTTCCTGCTGCTGGTCCCAGGAGGTGCGCAAGGGACAGGGGCGTGGCCTGCTGGGCGTGGCCTGGCAGGTGTGGGTGTGGCCTGGTGGGCGTGGCCTGGCGGTTGCAGGGCGGGCGGGGCCACGACACTGACAGGCCCCGCCCCACAGTTTACCACGTGATCTTCATCTACTGCGGTGTCCGGGGCCATCGGGGCTTCCAGTTCTTCTACCTGCCCTACTTCGAGAAGTGACCTGAGCTGTCGGAAGTGAGCCCTGCTCCCAGCCCCGCTCGTGTCCCCTCATCTTCAGGGAAATACTCCAAGACCCTCAGTCCTCTCGGTACTTTACTCAGGAAGTTTGGGGGTGTAGACCCCCCCACCCCAAGGGCTCACCTTTGGAGCCAGGGAAAAGCGCCCTGTGCCTGTTCTGTGCCTTAATGTATTCCCACTTGGGGGCTGCGGATTGGTGGTCGTGTAAATAAAGGGGTCGTTATTTCCAGAAGAGAGGGTTGCAGTTTCCTTCCTGTGGGCTACAAACTCTCCTGCAGGAACTGGAAGTCACCCCAGGACCACTTACCTGGCCCCCACCGTTCACCAGCCTGGTCGCCCTGGCCGAGGGCACTTAGAGATGGCAGAAGTCTGGGACCTGGAGGCTGGTATCCTGGTTCCAGCCTGGCCCTGGCGCTTGAGGCTGCCCAGCCAGCCCTGACCGTGACTGAGACAAGGGCTGGTCAGGCGCAGAGCTAGGGAGGAGTCGGAGCTCAGAGTCAGGGGACCCAGGGTCAGGGTGACAGAACCACAGTGAACAAAGCCACAGAACCCTAGAAGCACATTGTCTCAGTGAGAGTCTCAGCCTCAGGGAGCAGGAAATGATCTCAGAGAAGCTGAAATCAGGCCCTCACCAGACAACGGGTGCTGGGTGCAATGCTCACTTGCTGGGAGCATGGGGAGGAGTATGCAGTTCTCTCTGTGGATGAGAGAGGTAATGGGCACCTCTGCCCAGGTCACTCAAGATACCACCATGAGTGGACATGGCCTTATCCCTCTGTGTAAATGTTTGAGGTCCTTCTACCCCCGTAAATAGTGTCATTGGGCGTCTGGAGAGAGCAGGAAGGGCCCTTGCATTGCACACATCAGATCAGAGTTCAATCCCCTTGCATCACATTTGGCCTCTGACCACTGCCAGGAATGATTCCTGAGCATAGAGGCGGAAGTAAGCCTGGAGCACAGCTGGGTGTGGCCCACAAGACAAGTCGAGGCTAGGGAGACCTCAGCTCCCTGGGCTGAGCACTGGCTCTGCTCTCGGCAGATCCCGGCTTGATTCTTGGCACCACCTGGAGTGACCCCTGAGCACAAAGCTGGGAGTAACTCCAAAGTACCACCAGGTACTGCCCAAACACCCAAAATATACAAACAGCAATAGAGGGTAGGGTGTTTGCCTTGCACATGGCCAGTCTGGGTTCAAGCCCTGGCACCCCAAGCCCTGCCAGGAGTGGTCACAGAGTCAGAAGTAAGCCCTGAGCACTGCTGGGTGTGCCACTCCCCAAAAATCAAACCAACACGCACAGCTGGTTCAGACCGTCTGTGTCCTTAGTGACTCTGTTTCCCTTCACCCTTTTTTCTCAGCTCTGCCTGCAGTTCACACTTCCAGTTGGGTCTTTAGTAAACTTTGCTGCCCACCCCCCCCAAGGAACGATGTTTCCTTTTTTAAAAATTTTTTAAAATTTTTAATTGAATCACTGTGAGATAGTCCAGCGGGTAGGGCGTTTGCCTTGCGTGCAGCCGACCTGGGTTCGATTCTTCTGCCCCTCTCGGAGAGCCTGGCAAGCTACTGAGAGTATCTCACCCGCACGGCAAAGCCTGGCAAGCTACCCGTGACGTATTCGATATGCCCAACACAGTAACAAGTCTCATGACGGAGACGTTACTGGGCCCGCTCGAGCAAATCGGTGAACAACGGGAGGACAGTGACCATGACACCATGAGATGCATAGTTACAGAGTTCATGACTGGGTTTCGGTCATAGCGTGTTCCAACACCCGTCCCTTCTCCAGTGCAAGTTTCCTGCCACCAGTGTCCCCAGTTTCCCTCCCCCACCAGCCTGCCTCTATGGCAGACACTTTTCTCCTCTCTCTTAGGCTTCTAGTATCCTTTGCAGTCAAGTTCAGGGGAGGAGGGGCCAAGCTCTGCTTAACGGGCTGTAAGTGCTTTGGGCTCCTTGTCCCCTTTTCTGTTCCTGTCTCCAACCTGCCACTTGGAACGCAGAGTCCGGTGCTCACACACCTCAGCCCATCCCTGGGACCTGGGAGTGGAACTTGTAGACTTCTGACCCCAGCACTGATCAGATTGGGGAGACAGATTTCTGTGTGTGTTAAGGCCTTCTCGAATGCTCTGCATCTCTCACAGGAAACCCACTCAAATGCTTGCGGGGGGGAGTGACTGGGGCCACAGCTGGCTGTGATCATGGTTTCCTCCTGGCTCTGACTCTGAATCACTCTTGACGGGGCTCGAGGGACCACAAGGGGCAGTGGGGACTGGACCCAGGTTGACCTTGTGTGCGGCAGATGCCCTCTCTGCTGTCTATCTCTGTACTATGCTCCCAGTCCCTGTTTATATTTCTTTTAGTTTTTGTTTATTTTGGGGAGCATTCTCGGTGTAGAGCCGGACATTAGAACTGGTGTTGGCCATATGTGAGACAAGTACCGTATCTCCTGTACTGTCTTGCTGACCCCTCGTTGTTGTTGTTGTTGTTGTGTGTGTGTGTGTGTGTAAGTGTATACTGTTTCTTGGGCTACACCCAGCAGTACTCAGGGCTTACTCCTAGCTGTGTGCTCAGGAATCACTCAGGAATCACTCAGGATCTATGGGATATTAGGGATTAAACCCAGGTCAGGCTGTATGAAAGGCAGATGCCCTACCCACCGTACTAGCTCTTCAATCTCTTTTAGAAGTTATTTGATAATGAAAAAGTTTGGGTCAAAACTAAAAGTGGTGTTTGCCGTCATTCTTTTTCAGTTTATTTTTTTGAAATAGGGCTCACATTGGTGGTGTTTCGGTGCCTGAAAGCCTCACCTATCCAAAAACGAAAAAGAAATCTTCCTTTCCTCTTTTCATACTATCCTGTGACTCCGGATCAGTCTGTTTTCTCTGCAGCTCTTTGTTTGAGTTGATTTGGGGTCCTTGGGACTGTTCCAGAACGACTCTCTGGGCCGGTTCTGCTGCAGCCTTGAGTGCTCTCAAGGCTGAAGTGTTTCCTGTGTGACTGGAAACTGTAATCATTTATCTCCTGAAGTGGTCGGTCTGAGTGGAAAACGTGCCCCTTCTTAGCCCCGTCTCTTCAGCATTTCACACCGTGGAGAGTGACTGAGTGACAGTGGTCCTGACCTTTGGGGATTGGGGGTGGCCTTGCACCCCTCCAGGCCCTGAACAGCTGGAGCCTGGCCCCTTGCTCAGGTTGGCCAGTGGACGTTCCTGCTTGGTCCCCCCACCCCCCGCCCTGCTCCTCAGCCTCTCGTGGTTGCTGGAGAGGCCTGAGCCCCCCACCTCTATCTCCCGGACTGCAGCTCCCACCAGCCCGCTGTGCTTGCCCTGCTTGGTGCCTGGGACCCCCGTCTGCCTTTCCCTAACACCTGCTACTCTGCCAGCGCCGTGGGAGGTGGGCGGGGCGGGGGGGTGGGCTGAGGCTAGACCAGGGCAGAATATGCCCAGCGGCGCTAGTGGTTTCCCTCAGGGCCTCCTGGAGAGGAGGCTCAGCTGGAACTTGCTGGAGTTCGGGCTCCCGGATCAGAAACAAGGCGGTGGCAGGAAGCGCTGGGACTCAGGGGCTGAAAAGCATCATCACAAACTCTGTGGGAGAGACAGAGGGGCGGGGCAGTGAGGGGGCGTGGCTCGGGGGGCAGTATAGGAATGGTGGGCGGGGCGCGGGCCGTGTGGGGGCGGGGCTTAGTGGGGCGGGGCCTGGCAGGGGAACCTGTGGGCGGGCGAGGAGCGCTGGGGGCGGAGCTTGAATGCACACAGGGGAGGGACTGGGCAGGAGCTCCTGTGGGCAGAGCGTGTTCAGGGGCGGGGCTTAGGTCTGTAGGGGCGGGGCTGGGCAGGAGCACCTGTGGGCGGGGCGTGGATCTAGGCCCGGCCCTTGGGCTCAGCCTGGTAGCTGGGGGTGTGAGACTCACCGTCGAAGTCCACTGTGCCATCCCCGTTGAGGTCCACCTCCCGCAGCATCTCATCCAGCTCAGGACCTGCCAACGGCTCTCCCAGCAGAGCGGGCACTGCTTGCCGCAGCTCAGCCACCGTGATGAGTCCATCCCTGTCCCTGTCAAACTGGGAGGCCACCCAGAGCTGCACGGGCCTCCTTCCACCCCACTTCCCACAGGTGCTCTCCAGGTGCCCCCACCTCCACTAACTCAATCACTTTGCTCCCCCCAAACAGCGAGTGCCCCCTCCTCAATCCTCCCCTAAAGTCCTCGCTGCACCAGTGGCCTGGGCCTCCAGAGGCTGAGGCGGGAAACCAGAGGGACACCACCCACACACCCTGCACCCCCAGACCGGCCCCCAAACCTCTCGGAAGGCGCTCCGCAGCTCCCGCACTCCCAGCATATGTGCTGTCTCTTCCCTCAGCTTCGGGCTCATCAGCTCCACAAACTCCTCCAGGTCCACACGGCCCCCCACTGCAGACACAGGCAGCATCACACGGAGGGCTGGGACCCCAAGAGGGATGTTAGAGGCCAGCCCCCCGCTTTCTATTCAGGATGGACCCCCCCATTCCCCATGCCCAGAAGGAAGCACCGAGAGGAGCTCCTTCTGGATGGGGTGGGGATTCCTCCAGTGTAGCACCCAAAACCGAACCAGAGACCAGGCTCCAACCCAGCTCTGCCACCTGGGTGCATGGCCTGGGGTGCACTACAAGTCCCTCCTCTTCCTGGGATGGGGAGGAGGGTCCCCCTGGGGTGGTGCCCCTGCAGTTGGAGATCATAGCCTTCAAGTGGTGGGATGAGGGATGCAGATGTGACTCACAGGGAGAACATAGGCCTCGCGTGTAGGAGGCCCCAGCATCGATCTCCAGCAGCTGCCAGTAGCTGGCACTGAAGACCCCAGAAGTAGCCTTCTCGTGTGGTCCCTCAGCTCTAAGGAGTGAGCACTTACAGAAACCACCATGGTCAGGTCACAGATTTGGGGCGGGGCAAAGAAAGCAGAATCCAAAATGTCAAAATGTGTCCTGGGTCATACTCCAACGGGCAAAATGCCTTCCACGTGGCCAACCTGAGGTCCGATCCTACATGGTCCCCCAAGCACCCAGGAATAACCCTGAGCATCTCCATGTTTGGCCCAAAACTGAAACCAAAACCAAACCAAACATGTCATAACCCATGATCTGTGGGAGGCTTAAAGAGGCAGCAGACACAGGGACAGGGCTGGGGACTTAGTAGCTTCTGATCAGCACACAAGTACCTGCCCACCAACGCTTCATTCCCAGGAAGGACCAGGGACCTGTCACACCGGCCTCTAAGAGGGAGGACAGGAGCACCAGGTGACTGGGCGCCCAGAGCAGCAGCCACCAGCTCACCAGGGTCAGCAGTGCTTGGTCAAGGTGATGGGAAGAGTGAAGGACAGACATGCCACAGCCTGGGCACACACGCACCTGGGCGGGAACCCTGTCCTGAGTCCCAGGTCCCCACCCTTCCCCTTGCATCTGCTCTCAAGTAGTGCTCAGGAGCCTTGAGCCACTTCTGGCTCTTCTCAACCAACAAGGCCGGCAGATCAATGCAAGGGCCTGTAGCAATGGGGCCACTCGGGCTCCGCAGTGCTGGACATTGCCTGGGCCACCCCACGGTGCCCGGAATGTGCCCTGTGGGGGTACGGAACAAACTGGGGCTGGCTGCACTTTTTATTTTTTGCTTTTTGGGTCACAGCTCATGATGCACAGGGGTTACTCCTGGCTCTGCACTCAGGAATTACTCCTGGCAGTGCTCGGAGGAACCATATGGGAGGCTGGGAATCGAACCCAGGTTGGCCGTGTGCAAGGCAAATGCCCTACCTGCTGTGCTATCACTCCAGCCCCAAGACAAGAGTCTTAACCCTCAGACTGTTCAGTTTTTGCCTTAGTTTGGGGCCACACTCAGCAGTGCTTAGGGCTTACTCCTAATTCTGTGCTCAGGGACCCCTCCAGGCAGTGCTCGGGGGACCCTGTGAGGTGCTGGGGATCGAACCCAGGTCTGTCATGTGACAGCAACTGCTCTACACACTGTACTATCTCTCTGACCTCTGTCCCAGGTCTTGAGGCTCCACAAAACAAGGGCGGGCCCCCACCACTACCCAGGGCCCCGCCCACTCTCCACCCTCGGGATGGGCACTGACTGCGCATCTTGACGTGCTGGGAGACCTCTAGGAGCTCCATCTCGGTGGGCATGTAGCCCAGCGTCCGCATGCAGGTGCCCAGCTCCCGGTAGCCGATGTAGCCGTCCCGGTCAGTGTCAAACTCCTCGAAGGCCGCCTGCAACTCTGAAAGATGGAGTAAGCCCCGTGGCCCGGTGCCAGGATACCCCCCACCCACCGCCCCTGCTGCAGCCACTCACCGGCCAGCTCCTGGGGGCCCAGCTCACGGTCCTGCGGGGACAGAGGCCAGCATGACCCTGGGGCCTGCCCGGACTCCGGGCATCCCTCCTGACACAGCCTCTGGACGTTAACCCAAGCCTCTGCCTCAGGAGCAGGGGGCAGGGTTCAAATCCCATCTCGGCCCAGTACCTGCACCCCACGCCAGGTCACAGCAGCCCTGCCCAGCCGCCTAGAGACCCCCAGCCCTGCAGCCCCCGCTGACCTTCCCGAAGAGGCGGTGGAGCAGGGGCCCATAGGCCTTCTGGGCAGAGTCTTGCTGAAGGCCAGGCTGATGGCGGTGGGGGCGCCGAGGCCCTGACCCCTGCCCCTCTGTCCCCAAGGGCTTCTTGCTGGCCCCTGAGGCCTCCACCTGCTGCCCGGGTCTCTGCACCCCAGATACATCTGCGTCTGGCCCAGGCCCCTCCTGCAGACCCTTCACCCTCTGGCTTCTCTTCCGGGTCACGTGCGGCTCCTCAGTACCACTCTGGGGTGCCACCACCCCCGTGGGGGACTTCTGTGGGGAGGGGGCTGAGCCCTGAGGCCCCCTGGCCTGCTGGGTGGCCATGCAGAGAGAGGTGCAGCGCGCAGCACCCCAGCTCTCGGGACCCACAAAGAGGCTTAGGCGTCCCCATCCTGACGCTGAGGCCTTGAGGGGGATTAGGCCCCTAATCCAGCCCCAGGTGAGCAGGGCCCAGAGTCACCCCTTCCTGGGTGCAGCTGCCCTGAGTCGGCTTCAGCTCCGCTGCAAACCCCCCTGCCCCCCACCCGGCCTCAGCGGCTGCCTCGCCAAATGCAGGTGTTGATTTTTGCTTGTTTTGTCTTGTTTGGCATTTCGGGTCACACTGGTGGTGCTCAGGGGTTCCTCCTGGCTCTGAACTCAGGAATTACTCCTGGCGGTGCTCGGGGGACCCTATGGGATGCTGAAAATCAAACCCGGGTTGACCGGCCGTGTGCAAGGCAAACGCCCTATCCTCTGGACTATGGTTCGGGCCCAAACTGGGTGTTGAGGTTCAGCCCAGCTAAACCCAGAGGGCAGCTGGGCAGAAGGCTGTGGGGAGAGGGCAGGCCTCAGCTGAGGAAGAGAGGCTGGTGCCAGGGGCTCCGAATGCCAAGTGAGGGGGCGATGTCAGAGAAGGGAGACCCTAGACCTGCTCAGAGCAGGGGGCTTGCTGGGGGAGGGGATTTGGTCATCCAGCCCTGCGGGGGTCCGTGAAGGTTCGGGCTGGTCACTTGGCCCTACCAGGCTGGGTTAGGGTTTCCCAGCGAGCTGCCCCATGAATGATAGATGGCCTCCAGCTCGTGTTTCGAGCGGCTGCCTCTGTACTGTTGGACCGTCGGGCAAGCCCGGATGCGGGACCACCAGGCCTCAGGCCCTTTCCCGAGCCTCCCAGGTAAGTCAAGCCTCAGCCGAGGGGCTGGGAGCCCCAGGACCTCCAACACAGCGGTGGGAGCTTGCAGAGGTGGGATGAGCCTGGCGTGGGCGGCCACTGGCCAAGAGCCACTGCAGGACCAGCCTTGCCAGGGCTAATCTGGTCGAGCCCCCGAGCGCCATGCTCTGAGGGGCGCCCCTTATCCACTCAGGGTCAGGGCGCAGGTGGGGGCAGTGACCTCCCAACTGGCCACTCCCATCTTGGAGGCAGGGTGGAGCCTTTTATCTGTTTAGTGGCTTCAGGGGACAAGGGGGTCAAGTCAGGGGTGGGGGCAGGCTGCCCGGCTGCTGTAGGGTGAGCCCCCAGCTCTGCCAGCCGGGTTCCTGAGCTTCCTGGTGGTCCCTGGGGACCCTGCAGCTCTCCTGTCTGACACCAATGACGTGAGGATACCTGACCACGTGGCTTCTGGCTGGGACCCCTAGGAGGACCTCACAGTGCTTCGCCTGCTTTAGTCCAGGACCCCTTTGCACTGCAGAGAAACAACATTAGCATTGGAAGGAGAAAAGTTTCTTGTTTGTGTTGAAGTCAGGGATCCTTGGGGCTTACTCTGGGCTCTGCACTCAGGAATCACTCCCGGCAGTGCTCAGGGGATCATAGGGAATGCCATCCTTAGAACCCGGGTAAATGCCCTACTACCTGCTGGACTATCGCTCTAGTCCCCTAAAGGAGAAAAGTTTTTTAAAAAGTTTTTTTGGGGGGGCTGGATCAATAGCACAGCGGGTAGGGCATTTGCCTTGCACACGGCCGACCCGGGTTCGATTCCCAGCATCCCATATGGTCTCCCAAGCACCGCCAGAAGTGATTCCTGAGTGCAGAGCCAGGAGTAACCCCTGAGCATCTGCTGGGTGTGACCCAAAAAGAAAAAAAAAAGGTTTTTTGGGGGGTGGAGGGCTTTATTTTTGGGTCACACTGAACGATGCTCAGGGGTCACTCCTGGCAATGCTGGGGGACTGTATGGGATGCCAGGGATTGAATTTAGGTCGGCCGTGTGCAAGGCAAATGCCCTACCCGCTGTTCTATCTCTCCAGCCCTTATAAAACATTTTAGGATTTTTTTGTTTGTTTGTTTTGGAGTGTCACACTTGGCACTGCTCAGGGCTGACTCCAGACGGTATTCAAGGAACTGTGTGCAGTTCTGGGAACTGAACTGGGCTCGGCCGTGGACAAGGCAAGTACTTCACCCTTGACCGTGTCTAGTCCATAAATTTGGGAGGGAAGGTATATTGTATGTAGGATTGAATCCAGGGGCCTCATACGTGAAATTATAATCTTGGGGGTTTGGAGCCACACCTGCTGGTGCTCAGGGCATATCTTTGGCTCTGTCCGTACACAGGGATTAGTCCTGGTGGGGCTCAGGGGACAGGAGGTAATTCACGTGTCCCACTTGCTGGGCCATCTCTCAGGCCCTGAGGGTTCAGTTTTTTAAAATTGGTCTTGGGGCCAGAGCAATAGTACAGCGGATAAGGCATTTGCCTTGCACACAGCCAGTCCAGTTTCGATCCCCGGCACCCCATATGGTCCCCCAAGTTCACGAGGAGTGATCCTGAGCACAGAGCCAGGAGTAAGCCCTGAGCACCTCTGGGTGTGGCAGCCTGCAAAAAAATCTGTCAGGGGGTCAGAGAGATAGTCGAGGGTAGTTAATGTGCTTGATTGCATGCTGCTGTCTGCAGGCTCCAGTTCAATCCCTCACTGCAGGGTCCCCTGAGCATCCCAAGGGCGGTTTCTCCCCCGCCCCCCCAAAATATGTATTTGAATGTCCCTGGTTTGATCTCTCTGGACGCCCCGGGATTCCACATGGCAGAGGGTTTTGAATTAGTTTCATCTAACCCTCACCTGTAAGGGGTCTTGGAAAGGCGATTAGCAAAGTCCCTACAGAGGCCGAGTAGCCCCCAAAATGATGCCGACAGCTTGGGGGGGCACAGTGACATACCCCGCGACACCCAGCCGCCTGTCCTGGATTCCATCACTCATGCCTTCGTTGACTCACCAGGTACCCACCCAAGGCCAGGGGGAGCCTGGGGCCCCCAGATGAGCTCGGCCATGGAAGCCAGCCTGGGCATCTCTGGCCACAGACCCCGCACGGAGCTGGATGATGAGGACTACTACCCCCAGGGCGGCTGGGACACCGTCTTCCTGGTGGCCTTGCTGCTCCTGGGGCTGCCGGCCAACGGGCTGATGGCATGGCTGGCGGGCTCGCAGGCGCGGCAGGGCGCGGGCACCCGCCTGGCACTCCTCATGCTCAGCCTGGCGCTCTCTGACCTCCTGTTCCTGGCAGCGGCTGCCTTCCAGATCCTGGAAATCCAGCACGGGGGGCACTGGCCACTGGGCACGGCCGCCTGTCGCTTCTACTACTTCCTGTGGGGTGTGTCCTACTCCTCGGGCCTCTTCCTGCTGGCGGCGCTCAGCCTGGACCGCTGCCTGCTGGCACTGTGCCCACGCTGGTACCCGGGACGCCGCCCGGCCCGCCTGCCGCTCTGGGTGTGCTCCGGCGTCTGGGTGCTGGCCACCCTCTTCAGCGTGCCCTGGCTGGTGTTCCCCGAGGCCGCCGTCTGGTGGTACGACCTGGTCATCTGCCTGGACTTCTGGGACAGCGAGGAGCTGCCGCTGCGGGCCTTCGAGGTGCTGGGGGGCTTCCTGCCCTTCCTCCTGCTGCTCGGGAGCCACGTGCTCACGCAGGCCGCCGCCTGCCGCACCCGCTGCTGCGGCCGCCGCCCGCCCCGGCCACCCGCCTGCCGCGGCTTCGCGCGTGTGGCCAAGACCGTGCTGTCGGCCTACGTGCTACTGCGGTTGCCTTACCAGCTGGCCCAGCTGCTCTACCTGGCCTTCCTGTGCGACCTGTACCCCGGCTACCTGCTGTGGGAGGCACTGGTCTACTCCGACTACCTGGTCCTGCTCAGCAGCTGCCTCAGCCCCTTCCTCTGCGTCCTGGCCAGCGCCGACCTCCGCGCCCTGCTCCACGCCCTGCTGGCCTCCTTCGCCGCCGCGCTCTGCGAGGAGCAGCCGGGCACCATTCTGCCCGCTGAACTCCAGAACGGGGCACACTCCAGCCACACTCCCCCAGAGGCCCGACCACACGGGAACCCCCCAGCCCAGCCGCCGGTGAATCCCCCTGCCCAGCCACCAGCGAGCCCCACGACCCAGGCACAGGTGAACCCCACAACCCAGCCACTGGTGAACCCCACGACCCAGGCACAGGTGAACCCCATGACCCAGGCACAGGTGACCCCAATAACCCAGCCACAGGTGACCCGCACGACCCAGGCACAGGTGAACCCCACAACCCAAGCACAGGTGAACCCCACAACCCAGCCACCGGTGAACCCCATGACCCAGGCACAGGTGAACCTCACAACCCAGGCACAGGGGACCCCAATGACCCAGGCACAGGTGACTCCAGTGACCCAGGTGACCTGCACAACCCACGCACAGGTGAACCCCACAACCCAAGAACAGATGAACCCTACAACCCAGGCACAGCCAGATCCTGCAGGTCAGTCCTCACTGAGCCTTATCACCCAGCCCCAGCTTAACCTCCAGCCCCAGGGGAATCTCCAGCCCCAGCCTGAGATGAGCCCCCAGACCCCAGAGACCCTCCCAAGCCAGCCAGAGTCAGACCCCACAGTCCAGCCCTCACTGAGCCCGGCAACCCAGCCCAAGGTGCAGTGTGAGGTCCAGGGACCGGATCCCGCAGAGCAGCCAGAGGCCAGCCCTGAGGCCCAGCCCCGAGCAGCCAGCCCAGCCCCCAGCCCCTGTGAGGAAACACCCGCTGCTCCCGCCCCCACCCCAGAAGCCCCCAAGAGCCCAGCACCGCCTGCCGCGTCTGAGGGTCAAGAACCTGGCAGGGCCCCCCCAGAGGCAGCCCCAGGCGCCGAGCCCACGTGAGAGTGCGGAAAGCCCAGACCGCCCGGGCAGAGGATAAGCAAGTGGAAACAGGAACTGACCAGCAGAGAGGGGGCACCCCCAGAAACCCCCCCGGAACGCAGGATGTGGGGGTGGCGATGGAGCCGCCCTAATGCCAAGCAGTGGGTCCCACCTCTGGGTCCCACCCTGCTCCCCGACAGACCCCTGGGCCTCCCACAGACCCATAGACAGTGACCCCTTGGCCTCAGCCATGCAGGAGGAAGAGGGGCGGGGGCTTGAAGGAACCCCACATTTGTCCACGTCCTCTCCAGCTCGTCCCCCCTCCTGGGGGTGCAGAGGCTGAGGGGGGAATCCTCACCCCAGCCTCCCCCTCCTCGATTTCCAGTCCCTCACCCCCAACAGGGCAGGAAGTGCCTAGCAAGGGGATAGGGGCAAGGGTGAGAGTGACCAGGCCCAAACTCAGGCCCAGATCTGGAGACTGTGCAGAATCGGGGTCACCCTCTGCCAGGGTAAGGGCTGGAGTAGACGAGGGCGTGCCAGCGACAGCCTCACACCAAACGCTCTGTCCTGGGCACGCGAGGGGGAGGCACACGTGGACGGCGATCAGCTGCACCCCGGAATGGACTTTGGGGGGCTCCGGGTCACTTCAAGGTCAGCACCACATAAGGTCTCAGCGTCCCCGGCTCCCCGCAGCTTCCGTGTCCCTGTCTGCCACGCCTCTGGGCCCCCTTCCCAGCATCCAGGCCAAGGGCAGAAACGGAGCTTGGGGGCGCGGGGGCCCCAGGAAGGTTCTTCTAAAGGTCACCACATCTCGGGACATCGGCAGCCTATCGCCCCCAATCTACCTCTGCAGAAAGCAAATGAGGAAGTGCTAAAGGTCCCCCAGCTCTCCTCCTGGGCCCTTCCTGACACGACCCGAGAGTTCCTCCAGAGCTCCCGCCATCCCTTGCTCTCCCCTTCGCCCGGGGAAGCCACCGATCTGCCCGTTCATGCAGTCTCGAGAGCCGAATCCCCACGAAAGGCTTGGATCCCCGCCTGGTACTCAGTGCTCACTGATTCTTAGTTCATTAGATCGGGTCAGCAGGCACTCCTGGGAGTCCCCGCCCTGGTGTCTCCTCCCCCAAAGAGGCTTTCATGCCCCCCCCCCCCCCAGGCAGGGGCTCCACTTCTGTTCCGTTTGGGGATACTTTTCCCAATCAGGATTCCCAAAGCTTCCTCATCAGGGCGAGCCGACCCGGAGTCCAGCCTCAGAGCCAGCCACCCGCCTTGAGGCCTGGGGCAGATCCTGCTTCAGTGCCCACCCTGAGATCATCTCTAAGAGACCATTGCCATCCAGGAAGGAGAGTCGGACCACGAAGGGTTTTGTGGGATAAAGAGGAGTTCGGGTGCCTTGTGGAGAAGCTTTTTGTGGGAGGAAGCCTGTGAGCCAAGGTCCAAGGGCAGGAAGGGACGACCCAACCCTGACATCCCTCCCCTGCACCCTCCATGCGCCGCCCCTCAGGAGACGCACCCCTTCCCCAGGCAAGAGGCAGCCCTCGCTTTCTCTCACAGGCACCTGACTGTTGAATCTGAGAGTCGTGAACATGAACATTCCCCCACTTGGACTCAGGGCTGCTGCTCGTTCATTCAGTCCACACAAGTCAACTGACCGTGGGCTGCTCAGGGGCAAGTTCTCGGCGCTGCCATATGATGGGAGACCCAACTGGCACACGTCGCGGTGGGGGCAGACAGCCAGGAAGCCCATGAGCCAATAATCACACCACACGCACACGGCATCAAGCCATGCCGAGCCACCACCCCCCCCCCCCCCGTGGGGGCTGGGGCGGAGCCCAGCGGTGAAGCACTCACCCTGCGTGCGTGAGGCCCTGGGTTTGATCCCTGACGCTGGAAAGAATGAAAAAGAAATGATGAGGACACATGAGGGCCAAAGAGTGAGAGGGCAGCCAGGGAGGGGTCCCGGAGGAGCCAGAGACGGGGTCGGGGGTCCGGAGGCTCTGGGGAAGAAAGTAGGGAGAATATTCAGGGGAGTCCGGGTGGGGAGGCTGACGCGTGAGCGGGGACAGCAGTGTCCCTCCCAGCATGGCCAGGGGACCTGGTTCGGCTTTGTGTGTCGAGCAGCTCCTTTCCCTGGAGAACAGCGGGGAGGGAGGTTTTGAGGTGCGTTTTCTCTTCCACGTGTCCCCATCACATCTGCCCCAGGTTTAAGGGACTCTGAGCCCAGCTGATGGGAATTGGATTCTGTGGGGTGGCCCTGTGGCCCTCCTGTGTCCTCAGCCACATGGGGGTACCCACCACCAGGCTACTCTGCCAGCCATTTTTGTTCGTTTGGGGGCCACACCCAGCGGTGTTCAGGGCTTACTCCTCACTCTGCACTCAGGAATCACTCCTGGCAGTCAGGGGACCGCATGCGATGCGATGCGGGGATCAAACCTGGGTGGGCCGTGTGCAAGGCAAGAGCCTGACTTGCTGTATTACGGGCTCTCCTCTGCTCTTTCTACGAGAGGACCCTGCCCAGCACCCCATGGTCACCCAGGGCCACAGATGCTCCTGGAGGGAACGAGGACGACACCCCCCACTGTGCGTGACCCTCCAGGGAGGAGTGGACCCAGGGATGTCAGTCTGGGCTCCTGAGAGAGTGGTCGGGGGTCTGGGGGAAGAAAGAGATGGGGGAAAAAAAAACTTTTCTGGGCGTGTCCTCATTTCCATATTTGGGGAACTTCCCAGCAGACTCAGGGAGCTTGAGGGTGTCCAGTTTCAATGGTATTTGGCAAACAGGACTTGACCTGATGTTTTGAACCACTGTTCAGGCCGCAAAGGTGTGCTGCTTTGAGGGGCTACACAGTAACACCGGGACGACTCCCACAGCCACCCCCAGTTTCCAGTGGGTGAACTAGGTCTCCACGCAGGTCAGGCATGTGCCCCTGATGCTGAGTTATCTCCTTGTCCCCGACTTCCCCATTTCTATTTTTAATGAGAGAGGTCAGCTGCCAGGGTCATGCGTCTGGGAGAGTAGGGTGCGGGGCCCCCACATCCCGCTGCTTCTGTTGCAAGAGAACCAAGATCTTGCATCTTTGTAACTTCCAAAGAGTTCGTGGTGGTAAATCGCGCTATATTCTGCAGGGGGGTGGACTGCGGGACCTTGGAAAGCGCACTGGGTAGCCGGACTGCAAGGGCAGGGGAGTCCCAGACTCCCGGCTCCTGGCACCTCCTGAGCTCGCCGCAATGACAGACAGGATGCGGAAGGGGCGCGGGTCTGCGGCCAGGCGGCAGCGCCAACCTGGGGCTCCTGGGCCGCAGCCCACGCGTGCATCAGTCCAGGTGCAGGGGATGGATGTGGATGTCCCGGGCGCTCCGCCCCGCGCCTCGCTCCAGGCGCCGCTCGGGGGCTCGCCCCGCCCACCATCGCCCCGCCCTCACGCTGCCCCGACCGCCCACGCCCCACCCCCTCGCGCGGTCCCGACCTCTCACGCCCCGCCCCTCGCGCCCACGCCCCGCCCCCTCGCGCGGTCCCGGCCACCCATGCCCCGCCCCCTCGCGCGGCCCCGCTCGACCTCGCCCCGCCCCTCACGCCCACGCCCCACCCCTCGAGCCCACGCCACGCCCCCTCGCGCGTGACCTCGCCCCGCCCCCGCGGGCCCCCGCCCCGCCCCCCGCTCGGCTCCTCTGTCACTTCCTGATTCTCGCTTCCTGCTTCCCAGAGGCCGGATCCGGAGCCGCCCGAGGCTGGTGCCGCAGCCCCCGGCGACCCCGCACCCCCGGTGAGCGCGGCGGGACCGGGCGGGGGCGGGGCGGGGCCTCAGGGGGCTGGGGGCTGGCCGCAGGGCCCCGGAGCCCTTCCCTTCCCGGGCGTCGCATCGTTCCGTGGCCACCCAGCCTCGCCCCCCTTGGGCCGGGGTCGCCGGACATTGAGCTCTCGGCCTCCCCATGCCGCGCCGCGGTTCTCTGCAGGCTCCGACGGGCGCTCCGACCCCAGCCCCGTCCTGCCAGCCCCACGGCCGGGCCTGCGACCCCGTGCAGCTCCCTGCGTGTCCCTGC
Source organism: Sorex fumeus (assembly GCF_029834395.1). Taxonomy (NCBI): domain Eukaryota; kingdom Metazoa; phylum Chordata; class Mammalia; order Eulipotyphla; family Soricidae; genus Sorex; species Sorex fumeus. Next base: position 6,290,916 of record NW_026606150.1, on the reverse strand, counting down.
ACCGCAGAGCTGGGGCCTAGCCGCTGCCGCAGAAGTTGTCCCCGCCTTCTCTGTGTCCTCCCCATCACCGGCCTCCATGCTGCGTGCGGGAAGGAGCCTGCTGGGAGCTGCCCCAGATCTCACGGAGGGGTCAGCTTGCTCTGGCCCCAGCGCCCCAGAACATCACCACCCCCAGCACAAACACACGCGCACAGACATCCTTGGGACAAGGGGGTGGGGCTCTTGCAAAGCCTCTGGACTCCACAGCCTCCGTGGGGGTCCATGCACTTCTCCCTTAAGTTCCTCACCTGGGAAAGGGCTGCGCTGTGACCCCACCCTGTAACTGGGTGGAAACGAGGCCAGGTGGATGAAACACCAACCTCCCAGGTGGGGGGGCTTGTGGCTGCAGGGCCTGACCTCACCCCCGCACCCCGCAGACATGTCCTTCCGCAAAGTGGTCCGACAGAGCAAATTTCGGCACGTGTTCGGGCAGCCGGTGAAGAATGACCAGTGCTATGAGGACATCCGAGTGTCCCGTGTCACCTGGGACAGCACCTTCTGTGCCGTCAACCCCAAGTTCCTGGCTGTGATCGTGGAGGCCAGCGGCGGGGGCGCCTTCCTGGTGCTCCCCCTGAGTAAGGTGGGGCACGGCGGGCCACACCTGAGTGTGTACTTTGACATTCTTTAGTCCACACAGGCCATCCCTGCTTTTGGGCAGCTGCCCAGATCCACATTCTTACCCACGTTTATTGCTGGAAGTGCTGGCCCAGGCTGGTCCCTGCGAGGCCGGAGAGGAGGTGGCCAGTGGGTGAGACCGGGGCCTTGGTTCTCTCTGACCCCCTGCCCCTCCCCACAGACGGGCCGCATTGACAAGGCCTACCCGACTGTGTGTGGCCACAGGGGACCCGTCCTGGACATCGATTGGTGCCCCCATAATGACGAAGTCATCGCTAGCGGCTCGGAGGACTGCACCGTCATGGTGAGGCGGGCGGTCCCCAGGGCAGTGGGCAGTGGGCCCCAGCGGGCATCAGGCTCACCACTATCAAGGCCCCACCTGGGGGCCGGATCAATAATCCAGTGGGGAGGACGAAGCACGCGGCAGACCTGGATTCAGTCCCCGGCACCCCATAGGGTCCCCCGAGCCCCACCGGGAGTAATCCCTGAGCATCACTTTGTGGGGCCCCAAAACCAAAAACTGAAGACGATGGCCCAGCCTGGCCTCAGGGGGCAACTCGGCACCTCCCCCCCGCAGGTGTGGCAGATACCCGAGAACGGGCTGGTGTCCCCGCTCACGGAGCCTGTGGTAGTATTGGAAGGCCACACCAAGCGAGTGGGCATCATCAGCTGGCATCCGACCGCCCACAACGTCCTGCTCAGCGCAGGTGTGCACGGCCCCGCCCCGCCCGGCGGGTGGTCCCTGGGCAGTGCCCCCTCCCCCGGGCTGCCGGGCCTGAGCGGATATGCTGCCTCCCCCCTCCCCAGGCTGCGACAACATGGTGCTCATCTGGAACGTGGGCACAGCGGAGGAGCTGTACCGCCTGGACAGCCTGCACCCCGACCTCATCTACAACGTCAGCTGGAACCACAACGGTAGCCTCTTCTGCACGGCCTGCAGGGACAAGAGCGTCCGCATCATCGACCCCCGCCGTGGCACGCTGGTGACGGTGGGTGGCCCCCCCAGGCACAGCCGGGCGGCAGGAAGGGACTGCTGTGCGGCCGGCACTGACCTCTCTGTCCCTCCAGGAGCTGGAGAAGGCGCACGAGGGCACCCGGCCCATGCGGGCCATCTTCCTGGCTGACGGCAAAGTGTTCACCACCGGCTTCAGCCGCATGAGCGAGCGGCAGCTGGCGCTCTGGGACCCGGTGAGGGACGGGCGTGTCCCCCTCAGCCCTGCGCCCGGCCCCCCACTCGCTGCCCACCCTCTCTCCAACCGCCTCCCCAGCTTAAGGAGCTTGGGGTGGGGGGGCACTCCGTGTTTGGAGCTGATGAATCCATGCCTTGCCCAGGCTGGACATGTGCTGGACAACTGTGTCCGCCCATCTCTGCCCACATGGTGCCAGCGGAGAGGCCCTGACTTCATTGGTCTGTCCCCACGGGGCTGCCCTTTGGGGCCTCCTCTTCCAGGAAGCCTTCCAGGCCTTCCCTCCGAGTGCTCGGTCGCCCTGCTCCCTGCGTCTATGTGGACTTCTGAGACTCCCACTGGGCTGGAGACCTGCTTGCTCAGTGGCGTGAAAATAGAAGTTTGGAATAGGCTGGGACGGAGGCCCCTGGAAGGTTGAGGGCAGCCAGGAGGAGCCACGGGCAGAGCAAGACCTCAGGGTGGGAGAAGACCCGTGGGCAGGCGGGGCAGGGCAGGGCCTGACAGCCACCCTTCGTGTCCAGCAAAACCCAGGGGAGCCCATGGCGCTGCAGGAGCTAGACTCGAGCAACGGGGCCCTGCTGCCCTTCTACGACCCCGACACCAACGTGGTCTACGTCTGTGGCAAGGTGGGCCCGGGCCAGGCGGTGGGGGGGGGAGCAGGCGCAGGGCCGTGGGCTGACCCCGCCCCCGCCCCCCCAGGGCGACTCCAGCATCCGCTACTTCGAGATCACCGAGGAGCCCCCCTACATCCACTTCCTGAACACGTTCACCAGCAAGGAGCCGCAGCGCGGGATGGGCAGTATGCCCAAGAGGGGCCTGGAGGTCAGCAAGTGCGAGATCGCCCGGTAAGGGGGGCCCAGAGCGGGGCCAGGCGGGTGTGGGGTCCCCGCCAGCCCGGCCGCCAGCAGCCGCCCTCCTCCCTCCTCCCTCCCCCAGGTTCTACAAGCTGCATGAGCGCAAGTGCGAGCCCATTGTCATGACCGTGCCCAGGAAGGTGAGGGTCTTTCCGGACAGCGGGCCTTGGGGGGGGTTGGGCAGGAGCGCCTCGAGGGCACCAGAAGGACAGCTGTGTGGGCTCGCGGGGGCTTTCCGGGCCGTGCAGCTGTGCCTCAGACACGGCTCTGCCCCGCCAGTGACTGCCATGTGCCTGGCACGGCCCAGGGAGCCAAGCCACAAGTGAGGTTGCCACCTGCGTCCCCTGGGCCTCAGCCGGTGGCCACAGACAGGGTTCCAGCAGTCCTCCGGGGTGGGGGTGGGGGTTACTGGCGGTCCCCACGGGGAAGTGAGGGAACAGGCTTGACCTTTCGGGTCACTCGGGGTCGCCAGAGGATGGCCTGCAGAGGTGGCTCCCCAGGGTCCGCCTCACCCCCACTGATCTCCCCGTGTCCCCCCTGCGCCCCCAGTCCGACCTCTTCCAGGACGACCTGTACCCAGACACGGCCGGGCCCGAGGCGGCCCTGGAGGCGGACGAGTGGGTGAGCGGGCAGGACGCGGACCCTGTGCTCATCTCCCTGCGGGGGGCCTACGTGCCCAGCAAGCAGCGGGACCTGAAGGTCAGCCGGCGCAACGTGCTGTCGGACAGCCGGCCCGCGGGGACGCCGGGCACCGCCCCGGCCGCCAGCAGCCTCTCAGGAGCCGGGGTAGGTGGCCCGGAGGGCGCGCGTGGAGGGGCTGCCCGGGAGGAGGGAGAACCCCACCGGGCGGACTGGGGCGGGGTGGGGGGGGTCCCTGGCCCCTCGCTGCAGCCCACCCGCCACGCCCGCAGGAGGCCGGGAAGCTGGAGGAGTTGCTGCAGGAGCTGCGGGCGCTGCGCGTGCTGGTGAAGGAGCAGGACGAGCGCATCGGCCGCCTGGAGGAGCAGCTGGGCCGCCTGGAGAACGGGGACGCCTAGGGGGGCGCCTAGGGGGGCGCCGGGGCCGCGGGGCGGGCACTGCAGCGAGGCCGGCTCCAGCCCCGGGGCCACGCGGGGCGGCGGGTCGCACAGTCTATTTTCCTCCCGAATAAAGTTCTCTTTCTAAGCCTGCGCCCTCCTCGCCGGCTCGGCGGGTACCCAGGGGTGGGGACGAGGCTCGCCCACTCCAGCCTCCGAGCAGGAGTCTCGGGGGGCGTGTGTATCTTGGGGGAGGGGGCGGGGGGCCACACCCAGCAGCACCTGCAGGCCCCTTGGGGCGCCCCCGGTGCAGCCAGTGCCCCGCCCCAGGGCTCCGCCCCTCCCCCCAGGGGGCCGGCGCGGGTCTGCGCGGCTCCCACCAGGGTGGGTTGGGGCAGGAAGCGGAAGCCGCGGGCGGGTCGGGGCTCACTCTTCACTCGGCGCAGCTGGAGGTGGCGGTGGGTGCCCAGCGCCGCGGCAGCTGACGATGGTGAGCCTGGAAGGGCCCGGGGCCCGGGGGCTGCGCGGGTGTGGGTGGCCGGGGCAGGGCTGCCCGCACCCCCCAGAGCTCTGGGAGGCCTCCCCAGGCGGGTTGCGGCAGAGGCCAGGTGGCAGAGTGGGCACGAGCTGGGTGCAGAGACTGATCGACCTTCAGGGAGGCTTCCCCTGGCCAGGCCTCGGGCCATGGCTGTGGGCACATGCAACCCTTCGGAGCCCCCCAGAGCCTTTCCTAGCTGCCCCTGTGGACTGGGACCCCCGCACAGGCCCCGTGGAGCCCCTGGGCCCGGCGGCAGCAGAGCGCGCGCGGGGGCGGAGAAGGCCCCGCGGGTTCCAACCGCAGGCATCTTCCGGCAGCACCCCCAGCCCTGCGCCCTGCACCCTACGCCCCTGCGGGCCCCTGGGGACGGCCGCTGAATGGAAACTGCAGCTAGGCCGCTCCCCTGGTGGGGAGGAAGTGGGGCCTCTGGGGTCCCCAGCCTGGGGTCCGGCCAGCAGGTGGGCGGGGCAAGCTCACCAGAGCACCCACTGGCCGGGCTGCTGGGTCCACAGGCACAAAGCTCAGGGCCCTCCCGCCAGGCGCGGGGGGCGGCCTCCCGGGAAGTGGGTCTGAGCCCCTGAGCCTGGGGAGGGGACCCCCCTGTCCCCAAGTGCCCGGGGCCCCTGCCTAGTGACAGCCCACCTGTCTCCCCCACAGGGCCCGGCCGTCGGGGGGCTCGGGCTGCTGCTGGCGCTGCCGGGGGCCCTGGGCTCGGGCGGCAGTGCTCAGGAACGGTCCGACAAGGCGCCGGTGATCGCGGTGCTGCTGGTGCTGCTGTTGGCGCTGTTGGCGGGCCTGGCGCTGGCCTGGCGCCGCCTCAGCCGGGACTCGGGTGGCTACTACCACCCGGCCCGCCTGGGCGCCGCGCTCTGGGGCCACACCTGCCGCCTGCTCCGGGCCAGCCCCCCCGGCCGCTGGCTGCAGACCCGGTGGGTCCCCGAGCGCCCGGAGGAGGAGCCGGCAGGGGACGAGTGCGACTGGGAGCCCGAGGCCGACCCGGAGGAGCAGCGCGACGCGGAGGAGCCCGGCCCGCAGCGGGTCCTGATGCCGGCCGAGGACAGCGACCAGGACCACGACCTGGACGGGGACATGCAGGGGCCGGCGGGCGCGGGGGGCAGCTCGGAGGCCCTGCTGAGTGGCCTGCAGGGCTTTGCAGGCAGCGCGGCCTGGGACGACAGCGCGGGCGCGGCGGGGGGTCAGGGCCTCCATGTCACTGCGCTGTAGGGACCCCGGGGTCGCGGCCTCCACGTCCACGTCACCACGCTGTAGGCCGGCCCCGGGTCACCGCCGAACCCTTCCTGCCTTCCAGCCGTGCTCCACCTGGGAGCCCCCAACCCCGTCTTCAAGCGTGTACCCCGCCCCTCCCATGCAGATCCCCCGAGCCTTGGACAGTCCCCCGAAATAAAACCCGTCAGTCTTGCCGTGCCAAGGCCTGTGGGCTCCCTCCATCGGGCACCGCGTCCCAGAAGTCAGGAGCGGGGGTGCCATGATTGAGTCCTTTAATCCCACAGGACACAGCTCAGGGGAGGCCTGACCCCCTCAGCTGCCCTCACACGTGATCCAGGGCACCGCTGCCCCCCCCCCAAAATCACCCCCACACACTCCTGCACCCAGACAGTCCCTGGGCCACAGCTCTGCTGCCTGCCCCCTCCTAGCGACCGGGGCGCCCACGGCCCCTCTTGGACCTCTTGCCCCCCGAGGGGGGCCGGATGGGGAGGGGGGGCGTCCTGGCGGGTGGCGGCGAAGGCGGCGGCAGCAGGGGAGGCGGGGGGGTCTCCATGGGCTCCTGGGGGCCAGGGCTGGGCCGGAACCCCTCAAAGGGTGAGAACTTCAGGGGGCTGTGGGGGAAATGAGGCGAGTGGGTGGGTGCCGGTGCCGGGGAGCCCCTGGCCGGAGCCCGGGGGAGGGGGGTGCAGTACCTGATCGGGGTCCGGGGGCTGCTGTTGAGGCGGCGGGGGGAGCGCAGCTTGGGCTGGAAGGAGAAGCCCTCCTTGATGCTGTCCAGCACCGACGGGGCCACGTAGGTGAAGCCCTGGGGGTGAGGGGGTGTGACCGCGTGTCCCTGCCCCTCATCCCAGCCCCCCCCCAGGCCCGGCCCCTCACCAGGAAGGCCTGGTCAGCGCTCTCACTGAGGGCCGAGTCGTCAGGGCTGTCCACGGGCGTCTGGCGGGTGAATCGCACGTCAAACTGGCTCACGTCCTCCTCGGATTGCTGTGGGCAGAGCCGAGAGGACAGTTCGGAGGGCGCCGGGACGGGGGAAGGGGGGTCGCCCACCGGCCACCGGGTCCCCAGAGCACCACTGACCAGAGAGGGCCTGAACGGAGGGTCCACGTGGCGGGCCAGGAGGTCGTCCCAATTGATGTGCCGGAAGAAGGGGTGCCTCTGTGGGCGTGGGCACAGGCATGCAGACGGCCCCCCAACACGACACCCTCGGGCCCCGCCCCACAAGGAGGGGGCGCTCCAGACCCACCTGCACATCGGCAGCATCCCCCGGGCCACCCCCCATCCGCTGGGCAGGATTCCGCTTCAGAAACTGTGGGCAAGGGCAGCGCGTGAGGGTTGCAGGCCCCAGGGAGAGGCCAGACGGGCGTGTGGGCGCCACCTACTGGCCTGCGCGGGACTTGCGGGGTCAGGCCCTGCACCCTGGGCCCCATGAGCCTTTGCAAAGGCATCAGGTCTCTGCACGTACCCCCCACCCCCGCCCCGATTTCAGCCTCGCCCCCCCCCCAACGCTCCAGCTCCAAATGGGGGAGGCACAGCCGCCTTGAATGGGGCAAAGTGGCTGGTTCATCCCGACTCAGACCCGGCCTGGACGGGCAGTGTGGCTATGCACAGCCCAAGCCCAGTGGCCTGGACCCCAAAGCTAGTGTCCAGCCCGAAGACACCTCCCCCAAAGGAGGACCCCGACCCCACCCCCAGCCTAGAGAGGAGGCGGCAGGGCCCCGGCCCACCTTCTTGATGAGGTCCCGGGCGTCGGCGGTGAGGTACGGGGGCAGCACCAGCTTCCCTTTGACGATCTTGTCCATGGTCTTCTTCCGGTTCTCGGCAGTGAAGGGGGGCTGGAGGAGGCGGGGCGTGAGAGGGGCCTGGGGGGCTCCGCGGAGGCCTGCCCGCCCCCACCCAGGAGGCGCGACTTGCCGAGCCGGTGAGCATGTCGTGCATGAGGGCCCCCAGGCTCCACCAGTCCACCGCTCGGTTGTGGCCGCTCCGCACCAGAATCTCGGGGGCCCTGGGGGTCCGGGGGAGGGGAAGCCCGGGTCAAGGCAGGCTAGGGTGGGGGGGAGGTCAGGCCAGGCCGGGTGGGTGGGGGGGTCCTCCCGTCCCCGGCCACGGCTCACATGTACTCGATGGTGCCACAGAAGGTGTGGGTGACGGCGCCCTCGTGGATGGATTCTTTGCAGAGCCCGAAGTCGGTGAGTTTGATGTGTCCTGGGGAGAGGCGGGGGCGTTCAGGACCCCCCAGCACCGCCGGCCTGCAGCCCCCCCGCCCGCCGTCCCGCGTGCCCCCGTGTACCCTGGCTGTTGAGCATGATGTTCTCGGGCTTGAGGTCCCTGTAGATGATGCCTTGGGCGTGGAGGTGGCCCAGGGCCAGCGTGATCTCTCCCAGGTAGAAGCTGCGGCAACAGGCCTGGGTGAGGCGGGCTGGGGTCCCCGAGCCCCTGGGGAGGGGGGGGTCCGGAAAGGGCACTCACCAGGCCGTGTCCTCCAGGAAGATGCCCTCCCGCTCCAGGTGCGTGAAGAGCTCGCCTCCTGTGAGACAAAGGTGGCGGCGTGGGGCGGGGGGCACGCGCCCGCGCTCCCGAGTCGTGGCCTCCCGGGGACGGGGGGCTCGTCCTTCCCGCCCTACCTGCCTCACAGAGCGGCCGTGGGGGCTCGATTCAATTCAGCAAACATCTACCGACGCCTACTCGTGCCCGCCCCGTGCGGGGTGACGCTGGGGCCAGCCACGAGGGGACCTGGCCACCGGCCTCAGGATGCTCAGTCTGACAGGGAGACAGACACGCACACGCGGCTCGTGGGTGACAGCCCGTGGCGGCAGCCCCGACGCGAGGAGACGGGGGGCTCGGGTGGGAGGCTGAGATGGAGCGCGCATGGCAGTCGGGGGAGGGGTGGGAGAAGGGTGGGGAGCTGGCCCCGGGTCAGCTGTGTGCGGGGTGCCGGGGGGCCGCAGGGTGGCACAGAGAATGGGCTCCGGTCCCGGAACTGGGGGGGTCCCTGGAGCATCGCCAGGAGGGTGCCCCAAATTTAAGTCGGAGTGGTCCAACACCCGAAAAAAGAGAGGGGATGAGCAGGGGAGGAGGAGACGAGTGTGGCTGGACAGACGGGTGACCACGAGGACAGCAGGCGCTGCTGAGACGGGCAGCCGGCCGAAAGGGCTGTTGCCGGGCCTCCCACACGCGCCGCCACCATTCCCGCCCCCCGACACAGGCGAGGGACACAAAAGGCGCCGGACAGACGTTTGCTGAATGAATGGAAGGATGGATGGACGGACGGACGGACGGACAGACGGAAGGGTGTGAGGCCCCCCCCCACAACCCCCACCGCTGCCTGGGCCTTGGCGCCTACCACTGAGACACTCGAGGATGAGGTAGAGTTTGCCCCCGGTCTGGAAGGCGTAGGCCAGCTCCACGATGAACGGGTGCCTCACCGACTCCAGAATGTTCCGCTCGGCGCGCGTGTGCGCTGTGTCCTTGGCGTTGCGCACGATTTTGGCCTGGAGAGGCAGGAGGTGCTGAGAAGGGGACCCGCAGCCCCGTTCCCCCAGCACCATCCCCTCCGCCCTCAGCAGACCCCTCAGAGGCAACTGTCCCTGCCCCCGGAGCTCTGGTGACCGACACTTAGGAGTCAGTGCAGGGGTGTGTCATGTGGGGTGTGAGGGGCGCTCCTGGCCTCCCCCGCCCTCCTGAGTCCTGATTCCACCTGATGGCTGCCACATGGGAGGCTGCACGCTATCTCAGGAAGATCCAAGCACCTCTTCCGAGGGGCTGGGGCGATAGCACAGCGGGTAGGGCATTTGCCTTGCACACGGCTGACCCGGGTTTGATCCCCAGCATCCCATATGGTCCTCCTGAGCACCACCAGGAGTGATCCCTGACTGAAGAGCCAGGAATAGGCCTGGGCACAGATGGGTGTGGTCAAAAAATAGAAAGTGGGGGCTGGAGTGATAGCACAGCGGGTAGGGCGTTTGCCTTGCATGCGGCCAACCTGGGTTCGATTCCCAGCATCCCATATGGTCCCCTGAGCACCGCCAGGAGTAATTCCTGAGTGTAGAACCAAGAGTAATCCCTGTGCATTGCCGGGTGTGACCCAAAAAGTATATAAAAAAATAAAAAAACCTCTTCCGAGCATTGCCAACAGATGGAGAGCGGGAAAGAGGGGTGTTGGGGGGTGAGGTCTCTGCCGCTGTCTCCAAACCCCCATAGAAGGCACAGGGAGTACCAGCAAGCACCAGGGTGGGAAGGGGAGGGTCTGGGCAGGGTGGGGGGAGGCATGTGGGCTCCCTGTGTGGGTGGGATCCCTGTGGCACAGTCAGGCCCTGCCCCCCCCCCCCAGCCTGACTCACCTTCCTCAGCACTTTCATGGCGTATATTTTGCCCGAGTTGGCGCCCTGCACCTTGCGAACCTGGAATACCTACAGGGCAGGGGGACAAGGTGAGTACCCCTCTCCACAGCACAGCTCCCCGAAGTCCTGCCCACGGCCCTTCCCAGCCGTGGAAGGTGGGGGAAGGTGGTCGAGCCCAACCCCCGCCCCACCAAGGGCCAAGGGTGGAGTAGCAAGAGTCCAGATCTGATGCTGCGGGACCTGCTGATTCAGAGCCTAATTTGTTTGTTTGCCCGGTTTGGGGACCACACCCACACCCTGTCACCCTGCGGTGCCCTAGGGATTGGAATCCGGCCCTTCTGCAGACACAAGCACCAGCTCAGCACTTGCAGCCACCCCACCCCGGCCCGTCCCCTGGGGCAGGACCGACGGCAGAGGCTGAGGAGGGAGCGGGGGTCCGCGGGGGGTACCTTGCCGTAGCCGCCTTTGCCCAGCACCCGCAGAAGCTCAAAGCAGTGCGGGCCGATGCGCTCGGGGCCCGGGTTCACGCTGTCCTCCGTCAGCTCCACCTCCTCGTACCTGCCCGGGACCCTGGGGACACGGAGCTGGTGACAACTGGGCTGCAGCCCTTCCCCGGCCCCCCCACCCCGCCTGCGCCCCCCGCCGCCACCACTCACTCCGGGCCGGCTGTCCGCGGCTCCGCGAGTGGACACGCCTCCTGCGTGGGGCAGAGGGGACAAGCGTTAAGAGCCAGGGCGCTGCCGGGATAACCAAACTCAAGCACTGCGCCGGGAACGGAGGGGACTCGGGGGAGGGTGGAACGACAAGGAGGGGGCCGGGAGGGGCAGGGACGGGCCGCGAGGACGAGACGGGGCAGTAAAGGGGAGGGGGTCCGAGGAGGCGCGCAGGGTCTGGGGGCCGGGGGCAGGCGGGCGCAGGGCCGAGCACGGGGGGAGACTCACCGCGGGGCTGGAATCGGCCTCGGCCTCGCCCTCGCTGCCCTCCTCCGTCTCCAGGTCCAGGTCAAACACAGCCGCCATGGCCAAGCCGGCCCCGCGGGCCCCTGGGCCCGTCCGCGGCGCCGCTCCGACTGACAGTCCGGACCGGGCTCTGGCGTCATCGCCCCGCGACTGGCGCCCGCCGATGACGCGCACGCCGGGGGCGGGGAGGAGAGCGAGCGGCCGCCGCGTGGCCTTCTGGGAGTTGTAGTCCCCGCGGGTCGCGGGGCAGAGCCCGAGCCCGTCGTGGCGCTCTCCGGCTTCCCAGCGCCGCAGTCCCTAACGGCAGGCGGCGGCGCCGGCTTGGCAGGCGCCCGTCCTGGCTCTGCGAGGGGCGTGAGTTTGGCGGAGGCAGAATCGGGACTGCATGTGGGTGTGCTGTTAATGCAGTTCCCGTCCTGCTGCGCCCATCTGCCCAGGCTGGCGGAGAGGCGCGAGGCAGTTGGTGTCGCTAGCGCTCCCCGAAAGGGAGGTGGTTGCGTAAGGCTCCCCACAGTGTGCTCCCAGACTGAGCACTCGGGAAGTCATCCACGGCCCCTTCTCCATCTCACTGTCCGGGTTTGTTCGTAAAAGTCCCTTAGGGGGGCTGGCGGTACAGCAGCGAGGGGCGCTTGCCTTGCAAGCGGCTGACCCGGGTACGATCACCGACTTCTCGTTGGGTAGCTCCAACACGACCAAAAGTAGTTTCTGAATGCAGAGCCAGGATTAACTCCTGAGCATCTCCGGGTGTGGCCCCAAAACTAACTGAAAAAATAACACATCCTTTAAAAAAATATTACTGAGGGGTGGGAGTTACGTAGGTAGGGCATTTACCTTGCCCACCAAATTTGATTCCCTACATCCCACATGGTCGCCCAAACCCTGCCAGAGGTGACCCCTGAGTACCTCTGGGGTGTGCGCGCGCACACACACACACACACACACACACACACACACCGGCCAGAGCAATAGTGCAGCAAGTAGAGCGTTTGCATCACACATGGCTGAACTAGATTAAATCCCCAGAATCCTGTATGGTCCCCCCAGCACTGCCAGGAGTAATTCCTGAGTATAGAGCCTGGAGTAGCCCCTGAGCATCGCCTGAGAGTAATCCAAAAAGACAAAAGCAAACAAAAAACCCCAACCAAGCAGAGATTAAGTCACTTGGCTTGCATGCAGCTGTGGCCATGACAGTGGTCCTAGTAACCACACTGCATATGGTCCCCCGAGTACCATCAGTGTGGCTCCTGTCCAGAGAGCTGGGAGTAGGCCCTGAGCACCACAAGGTGCGGCCAGAAAAGAAAAAGTAAGTGAATGAGAGCGGTCAGAGAGATGCTACCCTACAGTGGGTAGGGCTCTTGCCTTGCCTACAGCCAAGCCTCACTTCCATCCCCAGCACAAAATATGGTGAGCGCAAAGCCAGAGTTTTGGGGAGAAATACCCCCTTTTGGTCTGCTTTGAAATGCCACAAGCCTATTGCAATGCATACTTATCACGGGTGAGTGTGACCAGGGGACAGGGCGTATTTGGCAGACATGCAAGGACAGTTTAACCATTGTAATCACACAGGAAAGGTGTAACCCTATCTATAGAAAACACGTTTGTTATGACCACGTGACTGTCCGTAGATCTCCCCGTACGCCCAGCCTAAATAAGCTATGCTGATTGCCTACTGAAACTGGGACTGCTTGACGGGACCCACGCTGTGCTGGTGTGCTCGGTTTTCGGTTGTGGAGGCGGCAACATAGGGACATGCTCTTTTCCCCAGGCCCTTCTCTTTACAGGGAGGGTAGCTTGGCTTGGCCTGAGGGCCTCTGCGCGACAGCCTCTTGCAGGTCAAGGGGACCAGCTCAAAAGGGGACTGGGGAGAGACCCCAACACAGAGTATCACCCTGAGCGGTGCTGGGTGTGACTCCGAAACCAAGAAGCAGGCAGCGGTGCCCCAGCACCTCAGGGTGTGGCCCCAAGTCATCAAGATGTCTGGCCGCTTCTGCCTGGTACGCAACCTTCCGATGTGAGGACTCTTGCTGGGGGGTTTGGTCGGGTGACCCGGGATTCAACTGTGTCCCGGGTCGGGTTCTGGTAGTTGGAGGCTGTCTGAACAGAGGCACCGAGAGCTCAGCGCACGTGGACAGAATTCAGTGGTGTCTCCACTGGCAGAGGAGGTGTCTCTGGCTGTGAACTATCTGTAGGTCGACCCGGAGGCCTGGCCATGTGGCAGCTTTGCCTAGGCCACCTCCCCCCTCCTCTCTCGCTCCTCCTGACCCCGCGCTAGCTAACCTGAGAGGGGTGGGCCAAGTCGCAAGACCCTCTCCCATGGGCTACAGCACGTAGGGTGTTCGCCTCGCACACGGCCAGATTTGATCCCCGGCATCCAGTATGGTCCTCTGAGCCTGCCAGGAGGGAACCCTGAGTGCAGAGCCAGCAGTCAGCCCTGAGCACTGCCCAGACACTGGAGAGCATCTACCAGCCTTTATTGGAGGTGGGGTAGACACTGTTCCTGACCAAGGGGTTGTGGTGTACCAGAGGTCAAACTCTGAAGCTCTGCGGGGAAGGGGCAGGTCATGGAGGGGCTCCCAGGGGCCACCTATGCATGAGGCAGGGAGGTGTGGGTGCTTAGGGGTGACGCCAGGATCAGCCGCCAGCCTCCCGCCACCACCCACGGCGCCTGCTTCCTCTGGGCAGTGGCCATTCTTCACCTCTTGGTCCGTAAGCGCTTTCGCGTTTTCTGCGTCCTGTTTAATCCCACGTCCATCCTCTTGCGAATAGGGTGAAAATCTGATGGTATCAAACCGAGAAGGCATAACCATGTTCGGATTTAATGTTCCCGGCACAGTGGGTTCATGTGGACACACAGATCTGCTATGGGAACTTTGCCAGCCTGCAGAAGCTTCTGCCCATCTGTGCCAGCCGTGCCCTGTGTCTCCTAATCCAGGAAGGGAAATCCCCGGGGTGGTGGCCTTCTGGGTGGCTGGCACAATGGCAGGGAGCAGGTCGACACGTTATTGGAGCGCACACACTGGCAGGGCGCAGGCACGCATCTCCAGTGCATGGAAGAGCAGGTGCTTGGTCCACTCAAAGGGAGAGTGGGGGGCAACTGAGAGCCGGGGAACGTTCCCTGGCAGCTCCAGCTCACCTGCTTCCACTGCTCAGCTACAGGGAGCAGCCGGGGTGGTGCCCACAGAGTTGGGACGATCCTGGGTTTTGTTCAAGGGGCGGGTCAAGATACAGGCTCTGGGGGGTTGGAGCTATAGTACAGCGGGTAGGGCATTTTCCTTGCATGCGGCCAACCTGGGTTCGATCCCCCGCATCCCATAGGGTCCCCCGAGCACCGTCAGGAGTGATTCCTGAGTGCAGAGCCAGGAGGAACCCCTGAGCATCGCCGGGTGTGACCCCCCCCAAAAAATAAAAAGATACAGGCTCTGGAGTCCAGGCCCAGGTTTCCACCTCCTGAGAAGGGCAGGGAGAGATAGGCCTGGGGGGCTGCAGGGTGCACAGGGTTGGGGGGCTTGAGCCTCTTTTCTCTGACTCGCTCGAGTCCTTGGGCAGCTGTGGGCTGAACCGGAGCCTTTTTTTTTTCTTTTTGGGTCACACCCAGAGGCGGTGCACAGAGGTTACTCCTGGCTCTGCACTCAGAAATCACCCCTGGCGGTGCTCAGGGGACTATATGGGATGCTGGGAATTGAACCCGGGTTGGCCCCGTTCAAGGCAAATTCCCTACCCGCTGTGCTATTGCTCCGGCCCCTGGACCGGAGCCTTTGGGAGGGCACAAGGCCCGACAGCTCCCTGCTGTGGCCCTCAAGTCCAAGTGCCCAATGCTGTTGTCAGGCAGAAAGTTGGGGTCAGCGGGGAGGGGGTCTAGGCCCCGGCACCCACTGCGGCACACGGCCTGCCTCCCGCCCCCAACCCACTACTGGAAGTGGGACAGGAAGTGGGCAACGGGGTAGTGGGGCCCGTCGATGCCCAGGCCCTGGCAGAGTCCCAGCAGGCGGAGCCGCGCCTCGGCCGGGCTGGGCCCGGCGCAGGCCACGCTGCAGTACGGCTCCTCGTACTGGCCGGGCACCAGCGCCTCCTCCAGCAGGTTGAGACGCAGCAGGCCCCGGTCGTGCAGCGCCTGCAGGCTCTCCCGGCTGGCGCTGGAACGCAGGGCCTGCAGGTGCTGCGACACCACACACATGACACCCACCAGGTGGCCGCGGGCACGCGGGCGCGTGGGCACGGCAGGCCGCAGGCCGCAGGCCACCATAGCGGCGGCTAGCAGCAGGTCCACGCCGTAGAGCTCCAGGATCCAGTCGCGCAGGTAGAAACCGCCCATGCGGGGGTTGATCTCGATGAGCCGCGGGCCGGCCCCGGTCAGCTTGAGCTCCACGTTGAAGACCCCGTCCAGCAGCCCGCAGCCCAGGCAGCAGCGGAAGGCCGCCTGCACCAGCTGCGCCTCCTGCTCGGGGGCCAGCCCGGTGGGCATGCGGGCCGCCGTCTCCGTGAAGCCCGGCAGCCGCGTGGGGCCGTTGTCGGACACGAAGGCGGCCAGCAGCCGCCCGCCGAACACCACCAGGTCCACGTCATGCTCGGTGCCCTCGACGAACTCCATCAGCAGCATGGCGTTGCCCCAGCCCAGCCCGATGCCGGGGTGGTCCTCCTCCCCCCGCAGGTCCCGGGCGATCCGGGAGAAGTGCTCGTGGCACTGGGACGCGTCCTCCACCAACCGCACACCCACGGCACCTGCGCCGAACTCCAGCTTCATGACGCCTGGCAGGGGGACCTGGCCAACGGCCCTGTCCACGTCAGCCTCGCTCTCCAGCGGGCAGCAGGGCACTGCGTGGAGGGAGGGTGCGGGCCAGGGCGGGCCGCGGCGGCGCAACAGATGCAGCTGGGTGCGACTCTTCTGTTTGGCCAGGCACATGGCAGCCGGGGGGCAGCTGGGCAGACCCAGCTCCTGGCAGAGCAAGGCCGTGAGCACCAGACAGTCATCCCAGTAGGAGAAGCACCCGTCTAGCTGCAGGCCGCGTGCCCGCACCTGCTCCGCCAGCAGCCGGGCATTCTCCTCGTCCTTCCGGTGCTCTGTCACGTCAAAGTGAATGAAGGTCTGCACCAGCCCAGATGCAAAGTGGTTGGGATTGGACTCCACCAGATGCAGCTGCAGAGAGCAAGGATGGCAGCACCCCAGGTCAGCGCCCCCGGGGCCGGGGGGGGGGGGAGATTGCAGGGAGCTTAGCACGCAACTTGGGCCTGCAGGGCCTCCCAGGCTCACACACACACACACACACACACACACACACACACACACACACACACGCATGCACACACGCATCACACAGCAGGTGCTCAGACACTGTTGATGACTGAGGGGTAGGAAGGGGCAGGGGTGGGGAGCCCCTGACCTAGCTCAAGAGGGGAGAAGGTAAGGCTTGGGCTGGGAATTGAGTAAGCGTCATCCAGAGGGGAGCTGGCTGAGGGAGAGGCTGGAGTGTGGCGGGGAGGAGGCAGAGCTGGTGGGTTTACCCCCACAGGCAGCCACACTCCAGCAGGGATTCCTTTGTCTGTTGTTTGTTTGGGGGGTGCTGGGAACCACAGACAACTGGATCGTTGGGCCCAGAGAGCTGAGCTGTCAGGATCATATATGGGACCCCAGAGATTTGAACTTGTGACCACATGGTTTTGAGGCACTGTCAGCTCTGCGCTCTTCTCTGGGCTGTCCAAGGCTTTCCGGGAAACCCTCAGGGTTGGGACTCAGGACTGGAGATCTGTTATCTTTGGGCTTTGAGTTCTGTTGTCACTCAAATGACATGCTCTAACACAGAAATGCCTGCTGTGGAATCCCACGGGGCCCTGCACCCTGAAGCCCACTGGCACTAGTAGGACAGAGGCAGTTTCTGAAGAGGGGGTGGAGAAAGCAGATGCTCTGTAGCCCTTGGCAGTGCGAGTAGGGAGAGACATTCTGGTGTGCAGCACAGTGTGTGAGCAGAGAGAAGAGTCTTAGGAATGATGGGGGTTCCCCGGGGACACTGCAGGAGAGAGGGGGGATGCTGTGTAGACTTGTCGGGAGCCAAGACTGCTCTATGAGACCCTGAATTACTGAGCCCCCTTTGCGGGGCCTACACAGACCCTGAGAGCCTCCTCCTTAGAGGCCTCCCAGTACCCTCTGACCCTAACAGATGTCTGTCCAGTGACCATGAACAGGCAGGCAGATACTTGCATAAAACTGGACTTATCTATAGATATCCCCAGGTTGCAGCTGCTGCCATAAGACCCTTTGATGTACAGATGTTTTACCTTGGTAAAGGTAAGGTAAAGGCCCTCCCGTTGATCGTCGATTTGCTCGAGCGGGCCCAGTTACGTCTCCATTGGAGACTTTGTTGTTACTGTGTCTGGCATATCGAATACTCTCGGTAGCTTGCCGGGCTCTCCGAGAGGGGCGGAGGAATCGAACTCGGGTCGGCCATGTTGGCCGCTTGTAAGGCGAACACCCTACCGCTGTGCTATCGCTCCAGCCCTGTAAAGTTCTTGTTGCTGACCTTACTACCATGTGACTGGGTCGCCCCGGACCCCATATAACAACCTGTAGCCCTCAATAAAGTCTGTCCTTTTTTCTCTCTGTTCCTAAGCTGCATTCTGTCTCTTGTGTCTTGTGTTCATTCAGTTGGTCCTTCCCAGCACCCACAGATCCTAGGGCCACCTCCGCGGGCCGGAGAGTGGTCTGGCGGGGCCCCCCGCATAGACTGGAGTCAAGAAATCTACTGGCCTCTTGATCACTCTTTTTTTGGTTTTAGGGACACACCTGATAGTGCACAGAGGCTATATGCGGCTGGGTGCTTGGAGGTCACTCCTGGTGGTCCTGGGAGACTGGGATTCTAAGGACTGAATTCATCACAAAAAGCAAACTCGGGCCTTCTGAGCTCTCGTCCCACCCTGCCTCTGTCCTATCTGTCGCTCAGACGTTAGGCTCCTGGCTCTGTACCGGGAGGCGTTGCGGGAACTCGGTCCACCCTTGTGTCTCAGCTATTCCACCTCAACAGTCCTCTCTCCCCAACAGGGTTAGACTCCTTAGCTTGACGTTTATTGTCTGGCAGTAATTCTGAATGCTACCCCACCTTCCCTGGAGGGCTCTCCTTCCCGCAGAGGAGGGCTGCCTGAAGCCCGAACACAACTAGGTTAGGGGCCCAAAAGAGCTGGAGCTGGAGTAATAGATCAAAGGGCTGCAGGAGGCAGGAGTTTGGTCCCGACACGGCATGGTCCTCCAGCTCCACATGGGAACAGTCCCTGAACAACTCTGGATGTGACCCCAAAAAGTAAAGTTCAGATACTAATCATGACCTGTCGCCAACCCCGCCCCTCCCTTCCTCCCCCGACCCCCCGGGGCTTTAGCATCCCACAGTGAAACCACCCATCAAGGGTTTACCCCCAGAACCATTGGCCAGGCCCCCACTCTGCACTATCTCCCGCGGCCCCACCCCTACCTCGAATCCACCACTCAGGATCTGACCTCGGGCTCAGCCCCGCCCACCTCCTAGCTCAGCACCACTCGTTCACTGGTGCCGCGGTCCCCAGGACTCACAACCTGTCTAACCGGCTCAGTCTCACGCTGTCTCCCAAGCCAGCACAGTTTCTTCTAAACCCGGCACCAGCCTTTGCCCATGGGACCCGCCCCCAGAACCAGTCCAACCACTCAGACTGAGATTCCGGCACCGGCCACGCCCCCTCCGTCCCGGCCCCACCCTTGGCCCCTCCCATAGGACCATTCCACCACTCGGGCAGGGAGTTCGGGCTTGGCCCCGCCCCTCCCCGAGCGGGACCCACCCCCCAGTACCCGTCCACCACTCAGGCTGGGATTTCGGGATTGGACCCTCCCCCTGTACTACTCAGGCCCCGCCCCCAGAACAGGCTCACCACTGGGGGCTCGGATTTCGGGCTTGGCCACGCCCCCTCCGTCCCGGCCCCACCCCTGGCCCCTCCCACAGAACCATTCCACCACTCGGGCAGGGAGTTCGGGCTTGGCCCCGCCCCTCCCCGAGCCCAGCACCATCCTTTCACCCGTGGGACCCACCCCCAGAACCAGTCCACCACTCAGGCTGGGATTTCGGGATTGGCCCCGCCCCCTATACAACTCAGGCCCCGCCCCCAGAACAGGCTCACCACTCGGGGCCCGGATTTCGGACTCGGCCACGCCCCCTCCGTCCCGGCCCCACCCCTGGCCCCTCCCACAGAACCATTCCACCACTCGGGCAGGGAGTTCGGGCTTGGCCCCGCCCCTCCCCGAGCCCAGCACCACCCAGAACCAGTCCACCACTCAGGCTGGGATTTCGGGATTGGCCCCGCCCCTATACAACTCAGGCCCCGCCCCCAGAACAGGTTCACCACTCGGGGCTCGGATTGCGGGCTCGGCCCCGCCCCCGCCCCACCCCCGGCCCCGCCCCCTGGCCGGTCCCCACTAGGCGAGGGCTTCACCTTGAGCCCGTAGTCCCGAGCCGCCTCCCACACGAACTTCTTGCTGAAGCCTCCCGCGCCGACCACCAGCAGCTGCTTCCCCTCCATGAGGCAGCGCGCCGAGCGCCGCAGCATGGTCTCCACGAGCGGCGCGGCCACCGCCTCGTCGGCCGCCGAGCCCGGCCGCGGCGCCGCCCACAGCCCCTCGAGCGCGCCGCACGCCTCCAGGCACAGGCCTCGGTTCAGCTCCAGGGCCACGGGCGTCAGCGAGCGGCCGGCCACGGTCAGCGCGAAGTCCACGCCTGGGGCCGGGGAGAGGCGGGGCGGGGATGCGGGCTCAGCGCGGGCCGCCTGGACCTCGCCGCCCCGACGGGCACCCCGCCCGCACTCACCGAGAACGTCGGTGTGGACCCTGCGCCCGCCGCGCTGCTCAGCGCTCAGGCCGGCCTCCAGGGCCAGCACAGCGGCCAGCGCCGCCTCGGCCGCCGCCTTGACGCGCTGCCGCAGGGCCGCCACCTGTGCCGCCTCGCCCAGGCCACACTGCGCCAGGGCCACCTCCAGCGTCCGCGGCAAGGAGTTATGGTGTCGTAGAGGCTGATCGCGGCGGCCCACGCTGCACACCACCTGGGCAGGGCGCAGCTCAGACCCCAGGAGGGGCCTCCCCCTTCTGCCCAGTGCATGCACGCCCGGCCTGCCCAGCCCCTCACTGGACACTCAAGAGGCTGCCCTTCCGAAGTGACTCCCTGTCCCACCTCCCTCCCCGCCTCACCGTGCTGAGCTCCAGCCTTCGTACCCAGCAGGGCTCTGCATGCCAGGACAGGGCCAGGAAGGGATGGAGGGGAGGCAAGTCCCCCCCAGAGGCAGCCAAGAGCTCCGAGCCCCACCTCACCTTGCTCAGCAGGGGCCTGTCACCCTGGGTCCGGCACACGACAGCACAGATGCGCACAGCCAGTTCGGGGCCGGGTGGGGGACTGCCTGGGGCAGGCGGTGAGCCCTGAGTCCAGCGCCAGCAGGTAGGAGGAAGCTCCTGATGCCCCCTTCCCCCTGGGGCCAGCGCAGGTGAGACTCACCTGGGCAGGGCAGGCGGGCAGGGGGGCAGAGCGCCTCCACCAGCACACTCTCCTCCTCCTCCAGCTTCTCCAGCAAGGCCAGCACGGTGTCCACTATTGTGCCCAGCTCTGCCCGGGAGTACAGATGGAGGGGTTGCCGCCCACGCCAGCGCCAGCCACTGAGCTTCACGGCCACCTGCAGGTGGGAGCGGACGGGGACCTCCTCACCACCCTGCCAAACTGCAGAGTAGGGTCCCTGCACCCTCGGCGCTTGTGAGTGAGCTGGGCAGGAGGGTGTAGCAGCTGGTGGCAGGGCAGGGCAGTGGTCAGTTACCTGCAGGGCGTGGCCCAGGGCCTCGGATTGCAGGAAGGCACCCACTTCCTCCTGGACCCGAGTCTCCTGGCCCTCTTTGCCGCTCAGTGTCACCAGCTGGAGCCTGGGGCTGGCAGTGCCTCCCGGCAGCAGGGCGGGCGGCTTGTAGGTGAAAGCCAGGGTCGCTGGCACCACCACACCGTCCTGCTGGGCCAGCAAGCACCTCGCCAGCAGCCGGTCATCCAGCAGCCGGGCCAGCTCGGCCGAGGCGCCCGTGGGGCAGCTCAGGCCCCGGGCCAGCTCGGCGGCCTCCTGAGCCCAGCCGGACCCGGGGGCCAGGCCCGCCAGGAAGTAGGTGGCACGGCGTGGGGGGACAAAGTCATCCAGGAATGTCAGCCCACCCGGGTGGAAGCTCACGGCCTTGGAGATCTGCAGCACCGCCTCGCCCGGCCGTCCAGGGGCTGGCACCCTGCTCAGCCAGGCCGGGGACAGGCACAGGAGCATGTTTCCTGCAGGCGGGAAGGGGGAGGGGCGGGCTGTGTGGCTGGCAGGAAGCCGCCTGGGCTCCCCCGGCTGCTCCAGGCCCGCCCCCCTGTGCGGCAGCTGGTCAGGTGCAAGGAGGCTGCTGCCAGGGTCAGTGGGTATTTCGGGATGTGGCCTGGGCAGGGCTGCCCCGCGGAGGGGGCTGGGGCACCGGGGCAGACACTCACCAGGGCTCTGGACGCCCCCCTCCAGCAGCACGGGCAGGAAGGTGCTGGGGGACCCCAGAATGCACAAGGTCACCTCTGCCCCGGGGTGGCCTAGGGGACAGGATAAGGCCCAGCTCACCCGGGGCTCTCCTGCACTGTCCTGCCCCCACCCCACCAACCCCGGACCCTGCCCTCCTCCTGGGGGCCCCCTTTTCTGTTTTCTAGTACCGAAAGTGACAGGGACTGGGAGAGAAAGCTGGGGTGGGCTTGGCCCTAAGGGTGGAAAATGGGGGGCTCTGGAGGCTGGATGGCAGATAGCCTGGGTTTTGAGGGATCCAGGGCCCCCTCTATATATATGTTGGGGGCGGGGATTCTTTGTGCTTCAGTTTTCCAGTCTACACTGTGACTGGCCACATCCCCAATGCCTCAGTGGCTGGACAATTTCGTTTTTTTTTTTTTTGTTTGTTTGTTTTTTTGCTTTTTAGGTCACACCTGGCAATGCTCAGGGGTTACTCCTGGCTCTGCACTCAGGAATTACTCCCGGCGGTGCTCGGAGGACCCTATGGGATGCCAGGGATCGAACCCGGGTTGGTCGCATGTGAGGCCAACGCCCTCCCCGCTGTACTATCGCTCCGGGTAGACAATTCCTTAGGCCCTCTGCTCAGCACCCCGGCATTTCCCGAGCAGCTTGGGGCTTGCAGGTTCCACAGCTGTGTCTTTGGGGGCGGCTGTGTTTGTTTTGGAGTGAGGCGCCTGGCGCCCTAAACTTACTGGGGCACAGTGCCCTTGGAAACCATACCCACGGGCTGCAGGTGGGGCTGACCTTGGCCACCACAAGCTGGCCCAACGCTGCCCTCCCCCTCCCGGAGCCCCCGGGCACCTGTGCGGGGCACGGGGCTGCGATCCTGCGTCTCTGGAAGGCCTGACTGCAGCAGGCAGCTCTGTAGGAGGCCGTAGTAGTAGGCGGTCCAGGCCCGGGCCTCTGCGCCCTCGGGGCTGCCCCTGCAGTCCAGGCTCACGTCGGGGCACCAAGAGCCTGGGAAGCAGCTGGGGGGAGGCAGGCCAGAGCCCCCTCCCCACGGGCGCTCCTCTTCCTCCAGGTTCTCAGAGCCCGCGGGACCGTCCCTCGGGGGACCCAGCGGATCCAGGGAGAGCTGAGGAGGGCAGAAGTAGTGGGCGAGCCAAGGACGCGGTCACCCCCGAGAGCGTGATTTGGGGTTCTGTTGGGGGCAGACACACGCACAGGAGCCAGGAAGGGGGGGACCCAGGCGGCCCGCAGGTACAGGTGGGTGGGTGGGTGCTTGGTAAACGGTATGGGGGTGGGGGGGAGCCATGTGGCACCGTGCTGGCGGCCCCCTGCCCCCCCACCACCCTAGGCCTGGTCCGTCCGAGCTTGCTCCCAGACTAGGAGGTTCTGTTTGGTTCGCTGGGGTGGACCCAGTACCCAGCGCAGAGCCCTGTGGCTCAGGGAATATTTGTTGACAGAAGAGCCGTTAGTGACCACTCGGGACTCATTCACTCTCACGGGGCTGCTGGGCCCCGAGCTGGGACTGATGGGGGGGGGTCCTTCTGGTACCCTCTGGCATCTGGACTTTATTTTGGCTTTGAAGCCAACCAGCAACGCTGTGGGGCCACTCCTGGCTCTGTGGCCGGGGATCGTGCCACGTATGATGCACGCTCGGGACGCTCAGCCGAGCTCTCGCTGGGCCCCAGTGCTTATCTTCGCCCCTCCAGTGCGGGCTCTGGGTGACCCTGACCAGTCCCTCGGCAGTGCCTGGACAGCGGGGACAGGGCAGGCGCAGCAGACCTGCCTCAGGGTTCCGGGGTCTCACTGCCCTGATTGGCTGGGTCCTACCCAGGGAACCAGCCGTGCTGGTGCCTGTGATGACCACTGGCCGAGACACTGGGCCTCACCCAGACCTGGCCTGGCATCCACTCACCCGTGCCAGCCCGGTGTCCGGCTGCCCTCTCAGAGAAAGCTGAGCTCCCCAGAGCCCGGCCTGTGGGCTCGCTGCCTTGTCTCCAACATTTTGTGGCCCAAGTGGATGCTCAGTAGCTGCTCAATAAATCCCACGTGCTGACGGGCAGAGGGACCCTCGCCCACTTCCCAGGGCTGGTGGGCCAAGGGGAGTGCCCGTCCCCCATGCCCGGGTGCCTCACAGTGGGGAGTCGGAGGAGTGGGGTGCAGGTGGCCATGGCCTCAGTGTCTGCACAGGGTGGCTTCTGGGACTGGGCTTCCAGGTGCCAGGCACTGCCCTCCGGGTCCCTGGGACTGAGACTGGTCCTTGGAGGGAGGGACCAGGGGGCACTCACCATCCTACAGGTGCAGCGGCCCAGAGACTGATGGCAGAGGCAGGGAGAGAGACAGAGGGGGGAGGCGGCTCAGACTGCAGACTGGGGTCAAAGAGGCTGAACCCCCACCCTCCCAGGACGCAGAGACCCCCGGGGCCCAGGAGCCCTGAGATCGCACCGCCCGCCGGGGATCGCAGGATCGGGGCGCTGGGTCCTTCCAGTGGGGGCGGAGGGTGGAGGGCACGGCCCCCCGAGGGTGTGGACAGGGTGTGCCCGGCCCCGGGTCTGCCCCCCTCCCTGGCTCCCCCGGGGCGCGGGCAGGAGCCGGGGTACCTGGCGGCGGCTCGGCGGGGCGCGACGGAGGTGACGGCAGCGGCGACTCGGAGTGGCCCCGGCGGCGCCCTTTATGTAGAGGCGCTGGGCACGCCCAGGGGCGGGGCGGGGCGGGCGGGCGGGCGGCCGCCGGGGGTCCCGGCCCCGACCCGGCCCCGACCCGGCGCGCGCCCCGCCCCTCCTGCCAGCCCGCCGCCGCCTCCCGTCTGGGCAGGGCTCTGCCGCACCCGTGGGCACGGACGGTGCCCCACAGTCCCGGGCAGAGATTGTGGGAGAGAAAGGGAGCCACAGAGGCGGGGAGGGAAGGCGCGAGCTGGCCGAGACTGGTACTGGGGGCCCGCCCTGGGGCGTGGGGTGCCTGGGTGGGGTGCGGGTGGGGTGCACTGGCCAAACCTGGACCTTGGATGGAGTGCTGGCCACCCCTGCACCCACAGCTGCCTGCCTACCTGTCCTGAGCCCTCTGCCCCTGCCTGGCTGGAAGGACCCTGGGGCAGGTGCCCAGCAGACAGTGCCCTGGGAGCAGTGACCTCTAGGGACACCCCTATAGGGAGGTCCCTGCTGTCCCTAGCGTACTGGGGCCCTGACTGGGATTCCAACTAGGACGTTCCAGAGAATCTGAGCACCAAAGAGGTGTCCACAGGACCTGCCTGCCACCAACACCCAAGTCAGGCAGCCCCCCATGGTTACCACTCAGCCAACCCACCACACAGAAACTATCTGGGTGCACCCAACACCCGCAGAACTGCTCCCTGAGAAACCTAACTCCCGTGCACAAATTCGCCCCAAGAAACTCACAGAGAGGCCAGAGCCACAGCACAGTGGGAAGAGCCTTTGGCTTGCATGCAGCCAACCCAGGTTCGATCCCCGGCATCCCATAGGGTTTCCTGAGCACCGCCAGGGTGATTCCTGAGCTCAGAGCCAGGAGTAACCCCTGAGCATTTGAGCAGAAACAGAAGTCAGGTGATGTCAGGGCCACCTTATTCTAGGGGACAGCGGGGGCCTGTGAAATGGGCCGATCTGTTCCTGGGAACTGGTGGAAGGCTCCACTTCTGGCCCAGAGAGATAGTGCGGCCAGCCGGCAGGCCACTTGCCTTGCCCACAGCTGAGCCACTTTCAACCCCTGCTATCACAGAGGGTCCCCCAAGCCCCACTAGGAGTGATCATTGAGCAGAGGCAAGAGTAAGCACTGTTGGAGTAAGGGGTAAGAGCCACAGATGAGCCTTGGCCCCACCCCACCCCCAAAGCCTCCATGTTGGGGGCCCAGCGAGCTTCTGGGCGTCATGAGACAGGCGAGGTGTGTCTGAGCGTAGGGTCAGGGGTAGCCCCTAGTCCTCCAGTGTAGCCCAACACAAAACAAAGGACCCCCTTTCTGGGAAAGTTAAATCAGTTGTTTCAGATGATAACATTGGAAGAGTAACTTATTTATTTGGATTTTTTGGTTTTTATTTTTTGAGCCATGCCTGGTGCTGCTCAGGCATCACTCTTGGTGGGCTCATGGAACCCTATAGGGGGCCAGGGATCGAACCTGGATCTGCCGCCAGCAAAGCAAGTGCCCAATCTGCTGTCCTTTTGATGCAGTTCCTTATTTAGATTCGGGGGCCACACCCAGTGGTACTCAGGACTGACTCTTTTTTTTTTTCTTTTTGGGTCACACCCGGCGATGCTCAGGGGTTACTCCTGGCTCATGCACTCAGGAATCGCTCCTGGCGGTGCTCGGGGGACCCTATGGGATGCTGGGAATCGAACCTGGGTCGGCCATGTTGGCTGCGTGCA
Source organism: Sorex fumeus (assembly GCF_029834395.1). Lineage (NCBI taxonomy): Eukaryota > Metazoa > Chordata > Mammalia > Eulipotyphla > Soricidae > Sorex > Sorex fumeus. Next base: position 6,265,274 of record NW_026606150.1, on the reverse strand, counting down.
AGGCAAACGCCCTACCCGCTGTGCTATCGCTCCAGCCACAGGACTGACTCTTGGCTCTGCTCTGGGACCATATTCAGTGGTGGAGATTGAACCAGAGCTGGCGTGAGCAAGCACCCTACCAGCTGCACTCTCCCTCTCTAACCCCTATTTATTTTTAAATTTTATATTTTGGGGGGGTCACACCTCACAGTGCTCAGAGGCTACTCCTGGCTCTGTGCTTGGGAGTTTCTCTTGGCAGTGTTCAGGGGACCATCTGCAGTGCTGAGGATTGAACCACAAACAAAGCGCGTTAAAGTCTCCTCCTCCTCCTCCTCCTTCTTCCTTTTAGGCTTTGGCCACTCCTGGCGGTGCTCAGGAGTTACGCCTGGCTCTGTACTCAGGAATTACTCCTGGCAGACTTGATCACTTGACATCCCATTACTCATTGATTTGCTCGAGTGGGCGCCAGTAACGTCTCCGTTCGTCCCTGTCACGGGCTAGTGTAGCCCAATGGCGTCTGCTCATTCTAGGAACACGAAGAGCCTCAAACCGATCATTCAGGGCAGACTAAGGGAACTATATGGAGTGCCAGGGATTGAATCCGGATCGGCCTTGTGCAAGCAAGCACCCTACCTGCTATACCACCTCTCTGGACCCTAAACTGTATTGTCCTTACTTATTTTTTCTTATATCTTGGTTTTTGGCCTACACCAGGGCTACTCCTGGCTCAATGCTCTGGGGTATTCGTTGACAGTGCTCCAGGACTTTGCAGTATCAATGAATCCAGGGCTCCCTCGTGCAAAAAATGGAGCCAGTTCATCGAGCCATCTCTCTGTGACGTGGGGCCCTGAACCTGAGAAACTCCATCGAGAGAACTATTTTTATTTCTGTTTTTGGGGCTTTGGATCATACCCTGCCATGCTCAGGCCTTACCCTTGGCTCTGTGTGCAGAAGACCACCCTGATGGTGCTCTGGGGGTGGCTCCGTGCAAGGCAAGTGCTTTGTACCTTGCACTTTTGTCTTTTTTTTTTTCTTTTTGGGTCACACCTGGCGATGCTCAGGGGTTACTCCTGGCTTTGCACTCAGAAAATCACTCCTGGCAGTGCGCAGGAGACCATATGGGATGCTGGGAATCGAACCCGGGTTGGCAGCGTGCAAGGCAAACGCCCTACCCGCTGTGCTATCACTCCAGCCCCTTGTCTTGCTTTTAATCATGAACTGCATCTCTGCAGACTTCGTTTGCTCATCCTCAATTGGAGATGAGGAGGCCCCATTTCACACGAGCTGTTCCTCGACATCCGGGTTCCTCCTGGCTCCAACCAGGCATGGCTGAACAGGGTGGCACAGCAGAAGACAAGTGCACAGTGACTAGTGTCTTGAAATTGTCCCCAGCACTGGAGGGATCTGGGGAAGAGGGGTTGATTTTTGATTTTTGTTTGGGGAGTCACACCCGGCAGTATTCAGGGCTCCTTCCTGGCTCTGCACTCAGGGACATTCCTGGCAGGTTTGGGGTGCTGGGGATCAAACCCAGGACAGCCACATGCAAGGCAAATGCCCTACTATGCGCTGTACTGTCACTCAGGTCTCAACGGAGGGCTTTCTGTGCGGCACTTACATCATATCTTCATTTCTTTTTTCTTTTTGGGTCACACCCAGCGATGCTCAGGGGTTACTCCTGGCCCTTCATTCAGGAATTACTCCTGGCGGTGATCAGGGGACCATGTGGGGTGCTGGGAATCGAACCCAGGTCGGCCGTGTGCAAAGCAAACGCCCGATCCGTTGTGCGATCGCTCCAGCCCCCTCGTATCTTCATTTTAACCATGAACTGCATCTCTGCAGTCTTGGTTCCCGCACTCTCAAACGGGGATGAGCGACCCCATTTGTGACCCTCTGCGCTTTACAGGTGAGGCTCAGAGTGGTGGTGTGACTCGCCCGAGGTCACACAGCCCTGGGAGACGGAGTGGGGTCTTCTGTCTGCTGGGCACGTAGCCCCCTGCGCAGAGACCAGCACGCCCTCCTGCTCCCACCAGCTGGCACAGGCTGGGATGGCCTTGGGGAGACTGGGGGCGTCGGCTCAGGTGTGTGGGTCCTGGGGCAGGCAGGCTGTGCCGGGAGCCAGGCAGGGGTGCGGTGAGGCGGGCAGATGAGTGAGGCTGATGCTTGAGGCCTACTCTCCCGTGGTCTGGGAGAAAGCTGAGGGCCTTTGCTTCCACGTGGAAAGGTCCAAATGGGGGAAGCTTGGGGCGGGCAGCTTCAAGTGAGGACTCTGTTCCTCTTTTTTTCTTTTTGTGGTGCTGGGTCTTGAACTCAGGACCCCACGCGCACCGAAAAGTGCTCCAGTGTGGAGTCACAGCTCCATTCTCTTGCTACTTCTACTTTCTTTTGGAGGCCACACCCAGTGATGCTCAGGGCTTGCTCCTAGCTCTGTGCTCAGAGATCAATCCCAGAGGGGCTTGGGGGACCATATGGGGGTGTCAGGAATCTAACCCTGGTTGGCCTTGTGCATGGTGAGCACTTTAATCTTTGGCTCTCACTAAATGAAGCAGAATAGTTTTTAATTTATGATTTTCTTTTTGCTTTTTGGGTCACACCCAGTTCAGGAGTTACTCCTGGCTCTGCACTCAGGAATTACTCCTGGCGGTGCTCAGGGGACCATGTAGGATGCTGGGAATCGAACTCAGGTAGGCCGTGTGCAAGGCAAACGCCCTCCCCGCTGTTACTATTGCTCCAGCCCCAGAGCAAAATAGTTTTTACTGAAAGAAACTTATTTAGAGAACTGTGAGAGGAGAGAGAGCGATACAGATGCTCAAGAGAGGAGAAGGGCCTGTCCATGGTGAAAGCAGCCCCTTCCGGTGCCCCTTTTCACTCCCTGGATTGCCCCAGTTGACAGCCTGGGAGCTGCGGGGTGGGGGGGTGTCCCCCAGCATCTGAGCGTTTTCCACGAATGCCTCAGCAGCAGACTAGTAAGGAAGGACAACCTGGGTCCCGCGAATGTCATGTTCAGGCTACTGCCAGTGTTAGGGCCAAGGGGCTGGACTAAGAAGCTCCATATGGGGGGAGATGGGGGTTGCCACACCCAGTGATGCTTGCAGCTCTTGTAGGCTCGGTGACCAGGAGTGACTCTGGAGGTGCTCAGGGGACCATACGCGGTGCCAGGTGCCGGGGAGGGATGCGAGGTCCACTGTGTGCACGGCCAGTGCCTCGCCTCCAGCCTGGAGCTGCCCTTCTTGCAGCGGGGTCACTGCGCTGGGGGGACGCTGAAGAGATGCCCCCCCACCCCCCGGTATGAGCTGCTGTGGGACTGTCACTCGGAGGCAGAGCACTGTCTAGAAGGGACACAGCTCTCTGCTCTCGGGCTGGAATGTGGGCAGACGTTTGCCCCGCTGAGTGCCAGCTCCCCTGAGGCCACCAGTACCAAGGGCACACAAGGGTGGGTGTCTGGGGGCACTGGGGCCTGAGAAGAGGTCCGTGATTTGCGGGTGGGTGTATTATTACTAAGTTGTGGGTACCACAGCAGGGGGTTGGGGGGCACCGTGTGATGCTGGGCAGGTTGGGAGCCAGCCTGGGGGCACGGAATGGGGTGGGAGCAGCAGAAAGTACAACCCAGAGGGCAGAAAAAGGGGCCAAAGGGGTAGGGGAGCCTTGGGTCAGGGCTGGGCCAAGTTCCCTCCCCCACACAGCCTCAGTTTCCCTCAGGAAGCTGAGCTGGCCTGGGCACTGCCATTCTCTCCTGGGAAGTGGGAGGACCTAGCAGCCACCATGACTGACCAATCACACAAACATGCACGGAACCAATGCATTCTTGCAGCCTGGGGCTGATGTGCTAGAACATTCCACGGCTCTGCTGGGGCCCTCAGAGTCACGGGAAGGACAGGGCGGGCTGAACATTCGGTCACTTTACAGTTGCGCAAATGCTCTTACGCCTCCCCCCTCCCACCTGGAGGAGGGAAGGCCCCAGGGAGGCCCCCAGGGAATGGGCGCCTCAGGGCCCCCAGACTGCCTGGAACCAGCCCCGTTGTCCTGGCAGTGCTTTTGTCCCCGCACCCACGGGGGCAATTAGCGGGTGTGGGAGGGGGTTTCCATGGAGGCAGGCAGGGGTGCAGCTGGGACAGGGAGGGGGTGGGGGTGGGAGGGACCTTTCTGCTTTGTCCTGGCACACTGGACCTTTGTTCTGACCAGGCTCTCTGAGGACAGGGCCGGACAGTGGTGGGGTCGGACTCGGGTTAGAGGGGCTCCTGAACCAGGGGCGGGGGCGACAGAGGGGACAGAGGCTCCTCGGGGCCTTACCTGCCCCCCCGCCCGGGCGCCCTGGCACTGCTCCTGCTGTGGGTAAACACTGTGGCAGCAGTCAACGGGCAGTGTCGCCTCTGCCCGTCCCGGGGGCGGGGCCTGGGACCGCGGGGGTGGCAGGGGTGGCGGGGTCTTGGGCCGCGGATCCAGCGCCACCCAGGACTCTGCGCAGACTTTATTCCAGACCTCCCCCCCCCCACAGCCCTTATCCCAAGCGCCATCAACCCCCGTCCCCCCAATGTTCCTTCCTCTCCAGGATGGAGGCCGGCTGCGGGATGGCAGGGGCACCCCTGACCTTCCCTCGGGGCTGAGTCACCGCGGGCAGCGCCCACCTGGCGCCAACCTTCCCAGCGGTCGGAGGAAGGGGGCGACCGAGCACACGGCCCCTCAGAACCGGGTGTCCAGGAAGGAGGTGGAACTCCGATGGGACCTGGGGGGGCCCTGGAGAGGGGGGCCCCGGGCCCGTGTCAGGAAGCCATGGAAAGTCTTGCCTCGGGTCTGGGGCTTGCGCCTGGGCTCCTCCGGGGGTTGAACCACGATGCGCGGCACCTCGGGCTTCTTGGCGTCTGGGCACAGCCTGGCCAGCTGCTGGGCCTGGAAGACGGCCGGAGCCCCGGGCAGGCGGTCCTGGGGCCGCGGGGAGGGGCCCGGCGCCGAGGCGGGCAGCTGCGCCAGCTGCGTCCTGATCTCCCGCTGCAGGTCCTGCTCCGACAGAGCCACGGCGTGCACCTGTAGGGCGTGGGGCCGCGGGGCCTGGTGGGGGCGGGCAGGAAGCCACGAGGTCCCCAACACACAGAGGAGGAAGCGCTGAGGACTGCCGCCTGCCGCGGACAGACCTGGGGTTCACACCTTCTCGCCAGCTCGGAGCACAGGAACCGGCCCGTCCTCACCCCGACTTCCTGCCCTGCCGGGGGCTGCCCCCCCCCGCGGGTGGCCAGGCTCACCCACCTGCGCCATGAAGACCTCCTCCTGCAGCTGCGCCTGCGGCACGGTCCGAAGGGCCTCGAGCGTCTCCAGGAGCCCGGGGCAGGCCAGGCGCTGGTCCGAGGTGCCCAGTGCCAGGCGCACCAGCGTCAGCCCCGCACGGAACAGCACCTTCACGCCTGCAGGCGGGGGTCTCAGTGGGCGCCGAGCCGCCCCCGCCCCCAGCCTGCCCTCGGCCAGACCCTTCGGCCCACAGGAGCCAGGATTGCCTTGGGGGCCCCTGGAGTGGAGACCTGGGGGCCGGGTGGCGGGACAGCTCTCCCCGGCCAGCGCGGGGAGCCCAGAGTGCACCCAGGGAGGGCATACATGTGGGCACACGCACCGGCACACCACAGGAACACGCTCAGATACACACCACGGGCACATGCCCAGATACACACACAGGCACACGTGGGAACACACTTGGATTCACACACCACACATGCTTGGACACATGTACATGCATGCTCGGACACACACACAGCATACAGACACACAGCACACGCATAGATACATGCTAGGTCACACTCAGCACACGAATACACAGACACACGCAAGCACACGCATGGACATGGGCACACGCACAGACACGACACACGCATGGACGTGTGCTCGGGCACATGCATGACACACATGGCACACACATGAATCCATGCTAAAATGCACACGCATAGACACACATGAGTATGAACACAAGAACATGGGGGCTGGAGCAATAGCACAGTGGGTAGGGCGTTTGCCTTGCACGCGGCCAACCCGGGTTCGATTCCCAGCATCGCAGATGGTCCCCTGAGCACCGCCAGGGGTGATTCCTGGGTGCAGAGCCAGGAGTAATCCCTGTGCATCGCCAGGTGTGACCCCAAAAGCAAAAAAACAAAACAAAAACAAAAAAAACAAAAAAAACACAAGAACATGGTTGAACATGTATAGGCACATGGATAAGCACACATAAGGGTACATGCATGGACCCATGTACAGGCACAAGCATGGACATACCTGGGAACGGTCATGGGCACACACAAGGGCAGGGACAAGTACAGGCACATGCGCCCACTTGGACACAGGCACATGCATGGGCACACACACAGACACATACACGGGCACATGGACAGGCATGCATGTAGTCATATGCATGGGCAATGCACAGGCACACCCATGGAGACAGGGGCACATGCATAGGCACATGAACACATGGGCACATGCTCGAGCACAGACACATGTGAACACACAAGGGCACATGCTTGGACACATGCGTGGACACACACACAAACTCACATGACACACAAGCACACATGTGGGTACGCTTATAGACGTGCACTCATGGGGGACCTCATGAGCCTCAGGGGTACCTGGAAGGGCGATCAGTGGCTGGCAAAGCCACGCCAGTGCACAGCTCCCCCCACCCCGCCCTGAGGTCAGCACTGAGAGAAGGGGTGATGCGGGGTGGGGACATGACCAAAGGTCGAGCCCTTGACTCTCCCTTTTCAGGTGCCCTGAATGTCCTCAGCAAAGTCTAGCCTGTTTTGGAGGACGCCTAAAAAGGGCCTTGTGTTGAGAGCTATAGGGATAGCGGGGTACCTGGCAGTGTGGGGGCCAGAGCCCTCAGCCCTGGCTGTCCCCGGCACAGTCCACAGCCCCGGCTGTCCCCAGCAGAGCCCCTGGCCCCGGCTATCCCCAGTCTGTGCTGAGTCCGGGGTAGTACCTCTTCCCAGGAGAAATTCTACCCGTTTTAGGTGAAGCTGCTGGAACTCTGGGCCCCTAGGGGGGCTAGGGGGCTGGGGAGCTAAGGCCCGGCCAGTCTGCTCCTCCCCCCCGACCCCTGCTGGCCCTGACACCCTGGGACAGAGCTTCTTCCGCTGTGGCTCCAGGAGCAGCCAGCATCTCTCTGGAAACCTCTCCTGCTGCTCCCCAACTTGGCACATCCCCCCTTCCACGCTCTCCTGCTAAGGGCGAGCTATAAATATCTGGTTCCTTTGGTTCCCGGGGCTCCCTTCCCCACTTCCCAGAAGGAAGGTGGGGCCCAGCTGAGGGGGCCCTGGGGGGTGCTCTGCGGGGGTCCCCGGACCTGCCCGGGCTACTCTCAGGGGGCTTCAGCTCAGGACCCCGGGCAGCACCCCTGCTCCCTGCCCCCGGCGACCCGCTCGCTCACCCTCGCTGAGGAAGGCGTCCCAGACGCGCAGCACCGTGGGGAAGGGCAGGGAGCGGGCGAAGATGCACAGGAACCACTCGGGCAGGTAGAGCAGCGGCCCGACGCCCGCCTGCTGCAGGTGCTTGTGGGCCCGCGGCAGCAACCGCCGCAGCAGGGCAGAGAACACCTCGGCGTCCAGTCGCACGGCCTCCTGCGCCGGGCCGAGCAGCTCAGCACGCGCACCTCCCCACCCCTGCCCACGGCCCTCCCCTCCCCTGCGCCCTGCTCACCATGTGGGGCCCGTAGTAGCCAGGGAGGTAGGCCTCGCAGATCTGCACCAGGCACCAGAAGGCCTCCTGTGGGGGCGGGGGTGGGGGGGTGGGGCGCAGGGCAGGCCCTGGACACCCTGGGGGGGGGTCTGGGGGCCTTGGGAGGAAGGGGACTCTGCCTGGGGGGTGGCTTCAAGGGCTGGAAGTCATGGGGCCCAGAGTGCTGAAGTGGAGGGCCACAGGGCTGGGAGGGCCCCTGTTCAAGTTCAAGTCTGGGCTCCGGGCATTGCTGGGTTAAGGGTCAGCATTGCAGGGCTCCAAATCAGAAGTCCCGAGGTCCAGGTGAGACCACCTAGATCCCCAGACCACTAGACTGGGGTCGGAGGTCAGGGGTCCCAGGGTCCCTCCGGCGGGGGTCCGCACTCACCTCGGGGGGCAGGTGCATGAGTAGCACGGCCGCCACAGGGCCCTGGGCCTGGCAGTAGCCCTGCTCGGGCCGGTACAGCGTGTAGGCCTTGAGGACCTCCAGGAGTGCCTGCTGCCTGCACCCCAAAATGCATCAGAAGCTGGCCCACCGGCGCCCCCTCCCCTGCTCTGCTAAGCCCAGACCCCCGCCTCCTGCCCCCGCTGGGGCCCCTGAGGTACCAGGAGCACCACCAGAGCGGGCAGCCAGGCCCAAGTCCCTGGGCATCCCTGCCTCGTACCCGTGGCCCTGCGGTGACACGAACATCTCATGCAGAGGAAACTGACGGTGCAGGTCCCTCCGGATGGTCTCCACCCACTGGGGGTCCCCCGCAGCCTTGGCCAGCTCCTGTGGGTGGGCAGGGAGGCGTGTGTGGGATGCAGGATGCTCGGGGTGCTGGGAGGGGGCGGGCCCGGCCAAACCTCATAGGTCTTGGGGTTGCTGCTCTGGCACACGTGGGCACCGCACAGCAGGGGCCAGCAGCGGGCCCGCAGGGCCGATGGGATCCCTTTCCGGCATTTCATCTTGACCTGCGGGACACCGTGGGCCCGTGAGGGACAGGGCGTGGGACAGGGAAGGGACATGCTGGGGATGGGAGCGCAGGGCCCCCGACGGCGCGAGGCCAGCGCAGGCCTTGCTCTGCTCTCTCCAGCCCTCTCACCTTCTTGTACCGCCGTGACATGGTTTTGTCCCAGTGTGACGTCATCTCCACCCACTTCATCTCCCGTTGGCGGATGAGATCTGCCGGAGGCTGGCCTGGCCTGGGGGTGTGGCACAAGCATCCAGAAATGGGGGTGGGGGGGGTGGGGGGTTAGGCCACCCCCTGTTCCCCGCGGAGGGGGCACTTCTAGGCCCTGGGGCTCCCTGTGGCAGCCTGGAAGCAGCGTGACCCAGGAGTGCCCTGAGGTTGTCATGGGGACAGGAAAAGATGTGACTGCATGTGGGTGGAAGCAGGAAAGGGTGCTAGGTGTGTTTCGGGGGTGGCCCCAGGACAGGGGCTCGTAGGGGAGGCCGAGTTGGAGGCTGGTTCCAGTCTGCTCTGCTGTGTGGCCCTGTGTGACCCGGATCTAGGGCTTGCATCTGGGCTGCCAGGTCAAAACTTCAAAGGTAGGTGCAACCCCTTAAACGGAGGGTGAAAAAGACGGACTGGCCCGTCCTCCAACTACTAGTTTATGACCCACCCAGAGACAACCGGGTCCCCCAGCATCCTTGAGATTGGGCCCCACGGCTGAATTCAGCCCCCAGCCTCCCCCTCAGCCAGGCACCCGTCTCTGGTCCGTTTCCGCCTTACCTGGGCTCTGCTGAGCTGCCCCCAATGAAGCCGTAGCGGTCAGCCTGGCGGTAAGGGCCGGGCCCATTCAGCTCGGAGTCTGACCCTAAAGAGCTGGAGTCATCCGGCACCAGATCCTCCCCCAGGGCCTGGGCCATGATGCTCCAGGACCCCAGCACCACGGGCTGCAAAGTGGGGAGAGCTGGTGTGAGGCACTGTCCCCATCTGCAGTGCCCGGGCTATGGGAGCAGCCGTCGTCTTCAGGGCGTTTCACCAAACCCCGTCCCCACCTCGGGGAAGGATGGGCCAGGCCCGGAGAAAGGCCAGGCTGCCTGGAGACCCTGCCCGCCTCGCCAGAACGCTCACCTCCCTGCAGCACCTCACCTCCGCCTCTCACTTCCTCCTCGATCACAGCTTCAGCAACCCACTTGGGGCCACTCCCAAGTTAGGGGGGGTCACCCCTTCCTCTGCAGGGCTCTTCCGCTGCAGACGGGTTCCTGTGTTGCTGTGTTGGGTGTGATGGGCCCCCACCTACCTAAAGGCCGACTGTCAACTCCCCGCCTCCAGATTTGATGTCACTGTTAAGGTGCTCAAGTCTGGGTTTCAACAAGGATGTGGTTTACTGGATGCCGGTTCGTACGAAGTAATTCTTTTAATTTTTGAGGCATCACGGTATTATCATGCTGTCCAAAAGGCAAGGATGGGACTGATAAAAGGTTAACTGAACATGCCCCGCGGACAGGGCAGCGTGGGGCAGGGCTGATGGGGACGCAGGTAGCGGTCTTTGTTGAAGGCATGGCCACATCTCTCGTTATCGCTGATCTCAATTTCCCTTTTTCTGCACTTGGCTGACTTAATCCGTGGCATTACCGACGGTAATGCACAGGGGTTACTCCTGGCTCAAGCACTCAGGAATTACCCCTAGCGGTGCCCGGGGGACCATATAGAATGCTGGGAATCGAACCCCGGTCGGCCGCGTGCAAGGCAAACGCCCTGCCCGCTGTGCTATCACTCCAGCCCCGGGCTGTGCAACTTTCGTGCGTGAAAAACAACTTCCCCGCTCCTTCCGGTCCCTTCGGGCTCCGGCCGGGCGGGGCGAGGCCACGAGCGCCCCGCCCACCGACCCCGCCCTCCGCCGAGGCCCCGCCCCGAGCGCTGCGCCGGGCGGCCGGCGGCGGCGCTAGAGAGCGAGCCTGGCGGCCGAGGGGCGGGGCCGGCGGGGCGGGGCGGGCCCGGGCGGCCGAGGGGGCGGGGCCGGCGGGGCGGAAGGAGCGCCGGGCCGGAAGGAGGCGGTGGGAGGGCGGGAGGCAGGAGCAGGCCCGGAGCTGCTGGGCCGGAGCGGCGGAGCCGCCATGTCCGACAGCGAGAAGCTCAACCTGGACTCTATCATCGGGCGCCTGCTGGAAGGTGGGCCGGGGCGGGCGCGGGAGGGTGGCCCCGCCGCGCCCTGGCCCCCGGCCCGCCCGGAAGTGGCGCGCGGGCGGCCCTGCCCCTCCCAGGGCCAGCTTGGACTGGGCGGGGACGGGCCGCGAGAGCCCGCGGCGCCCCCTCCCCCACCGCGGGCGGGCGCGCCCCAGAGCCCGGGCCCCCCCACCCCGCAGGGTCGCGCCCCGGGCGCCGACGCCCCCCGCGAGTGCCCGGGCGGAAGTTAGGGATCGCCCCGGGGGCGCGGGCTCAGCTGCCCTTGGCACGAGGGGCACGGCGCCCCTGGCAGTGCCCCGAGGACCCCCGGAGTCGCGCGGCCCGCCGACGCCCTCTTCCGCCCCCCAGTGCAGGGCTCGCGGCCTGGGAAGAATGTCCAGCTGACGGAGAACGAGATCCGCGGTCTGTGCCTCAAGTCCCGGGAGATTTTCCTGAGCCAGCCCATCCTGCTGGAGCTGGAGGCCCCCCTCAAGATCTGCGGTGAGTCCCCGGCGCGGGCCGCCCCGCCCCTGCCCCCAACGCCCCCCGCCCCACCCGGCCGGCCCCTTCTCCCGCCCCGCCCGCACCCAGCGCCCGGCTCCCTCGCAGGGGACATCCACGGCCAGTACTACGACCTCCTGCGCCTGTTCGAGTACGGGGGCTTCCCGCCGGAGAGCAACTACCTCTTCCTGGGGGACTACGTGGACCGGGGCAAGCAGTCGCTGGAGACCATCTGCCTGCTGCTGGCCTACAAGATCAAGTACCCCGAGAACTTCTTCCTGCTGCGTGGGAACCACGAGTGCGCCAGCATCAACCGCATCTACGGCTTCTACGATGAATGTGAGCCCCAGTGCGCGGGTGTCATCACACCGCCTGGCACACAGGATGGCCGGGGAGGGGACACTGCCCTCCCGTGCCCCTCATTTGAGTACTTGTGGGGGGGGGACCCTGGCTCGTCCAAGCTCAGCCAGCCCAAAATGGGGCTGAGCCAGACCTGGCCCTCGTCGGGCCTCTCCTCGGGGAGCGTGGGGGCCACACCCGAGGTGCCACTTTTGGGGTGAGGCGTGGGGGGGGGGGTGCCTTCTCGACCTCCCCGGGTGTCTGGGGCGTGGCGCGCTCTCACGCGTGCCCGGCGTCCCCGCGGGCAGGTAAACGGCGCTACAACATCAAGCTGTGGAAGACCTTCACCGACTGCTTCAACTGCCTGCCCATCGCTGCCATCGTGGACGAGAAGATCTTCTGCTGCCACGGAGGTGAGGGCGGCTGCAGCCTCTTCCAGCCGGGTGGGGCGGGGGTCTGGGCTTGGGGCCGTGACCCGTCCCTGGTACCCCCCCCCCAGGCCTGTCCCCGGACCTGCAGTCCATGGAGCAGATCCGCCGCATCATGAGGCCCACGGACGTGCCTGACCAGGGGCTGCTGTGCGACCTGCTCTGGTCCGACCCCGACAAGGACGTGCAGGGCTGGGGCGAGAACGACCGCGGCGTCTCCTTCACCTTCGGGGCCGAGGTGGTGGCCAAGTTCTTGCACAAACACGACCTGGACCTCATCTGCCGGGCACACCAGGTAGGTGGCGGCCCCGGTGGTGGGCGGCAGCGTGCACCGCCCACCGCGCCGAGCTCACGGCCTCCCTACAGGTGGTGGAAGATGGCTACGAGTTCTTTGCCAAGCGGCAGCTGGTGACGCTCTTCTCAGCCCCCAACTACTGTGGCGAGTTTGACAACGCGGGTGCCATGATGAGTGTGGATGAGACGCTCATGTGTTCCTTCCAGGTGGGCAGGGCAGGGGAAGGCGGGCCGGGGGTCCTGGGCCGTGTGCCCAGCGCCTGACCAGGTCTCTCTGTCTTAGATCCTCAAACCAGCGGACAAGAACAAAGGGAAGTACGGGCAGTTCAGTGGCCTGAACCCCGGCGGCCGCCCCATCACCCCGCCCCGCAACTCGGCCAAAGCCAAGAAATAGCTGGTGTGTGCCCGCCCCCTGCCCCAGGTGGTGGGTTGTACAGGAATCACGCAGCCGGCAAGGGCGCGCGCCCGGCCCTCCCGTCACGGGACACGGAGCCTTGCTGTATTTTTTCTTTTTTTAATGAGTCGGTAGCAGCGTCCGGTCCCTGGGCTCCCTCTGCCTGCACCTGTGGCCGCAGCAGGCCAGCACGTGGGTGTCCAGCCTTGCTCAGCCGCGGGGCCAGCAGCCGGGCCTGGGGCAGCCCACCTGGTCTCTAATAAATGTCAGCGCTGGATTCTTACCGTGGCCACTGACTCCCATGTCCCCGGCCACACCTGGGGCCACAGCGCACCCCAGAGGGGTGTGGGGCGTGAGGGGAGGACAGCTCGTGATTGACTGACAGGGGAGCGGGTGATTGACTCTCGGGGAGCGGAGGTGAGGGCGCTCCCTGTGACATGATTACGGGGGGTCGGGGGAGGAGGCAGGGCCGCCTGCTCCTTTCCGGCTCTGCCATGGGCTGCCGCCGCCAGGGCGGGCTCCCTGGGCCCGGACACGAAGCTCCGTAGCGCTGGCTCAGCCTTCGCCTTCGCTGTCCTCGGCCAGCACAGGGGTGGGGCCCTGCGGGGACCGCGCGGGGCCCAGGATGGAGCCGAAGAACAGCGAGCGGAACTGGAGGGAACAAGCCGCCATGAGCGTGGCGCCCGCGCCCGTCCTGCCCTGCCCGCCTGCCCGCCGGCTCCCGACCTTCTTGGTGGGGGGCGTCCCAGGCACTGTGCTGGGTTCTGCGTCGTCTTCTTCGCTCTCCTCCTCCTCCTCGGAGGGGGGGCTGGGGTTGTGGGGGCGCGGGAGGTCAGGTGCCAGGGAGCCCTCGCTGCTGCCCACTGGCGTTTCCATGGCGATCATGTAGGAGTCGATGTCGTCACTGGCAAAGTCATCCAGGTTGGGCGTGCTACAGGCAGGGAGAGAAGGGGTGCGGGGGGGCAGGGCCCCACATCCCAGCCACGGCGCTCTGCATTTATTACTTCCTGATTTGGTGGGAGACCAGGATGCAGGCGGCTTCCTACAGGGGCCCGGCTGGGGGTGGGCTTGGAATCCTTTGATCAGAATTCAGGTGGGGGGAGGCATCCTGGGGGCCAGGCTTAGCTCAGCCGGGGGAGGGGAGCGGCAAGTCCTGTGAGCTGGGCCACCTGGGGCCCGAACCTCCCTCTTCCCTGGGGACCCGAGTTGGCCAACACTGGGGCCCAGGGAGCGGCTGGGCGGGGGGCCAGGCCCGACTTCCTCTGTTGCAGCGACGCTGGGCCCATCCTCCCGGCCCACCTGCCCCTGCAGCCCCCCCAGCCCTCTGCTTCCCTGCCTTGGCTGGGGAGGCAGCTCCGAGGGGAGGCCTCTGCCTGAGGAGGAAGCGGCCCGCCCTGGGGGACCCTTCCCGGGAAGGAGGGGGCCTGTCTGCGCAGCTGACCAGGAAGACGGAGCCTGTGGGGCCTGGGCCTGACCGGAAGTGCGTGCGTGCCGGGGGGTGGGGGGGGCCCGCAGCGGCTGCGCACGAGTTTGGAGGGTCCGCGGGGTCCGCGGCGGGGCTGGAGCACTCACCTGTGGGGCTGCGACTGTGACCTGCGGGGTGCCGAGGGGCCCAGGGCCTGGGGGGGAGGGTCTGGCTCTGAGAGAGTGGCCAGAACGAAGTGGCCGTCCAGCAGGTTGTCTGTGATGGCAAAGATGGCAGGCCTGGGCCGGCCGGGCCGAATCAGGAGCTCCGCTCGGGTTGGGACCCCCAGTCACCCTCAGAGGGAGGCTGGGGGGGGGGTTACCTGCCAGGCCCGTCGAAGTGAATGTTCAGAGACAGGTTGGCTGATTCTGCGAAGCTCAGCAGCCCCTGGGGGAGAGGAGGGCGCGGCTGGGATGTGGCTGGGGCAGGGCCAAGGGGCAGGGAGTGATGGGGCAGGGAATGATCGGGCAGGGCCACCTTACCCGGAATTCCTTGAGGCAGAAAGTGACAGCCACCCCTTCCTGGGCCTGCAGCTTCTGGAAGTCGGCCTCCCCCAGGCTCATCTGGGTCACCATGGCTCTCACGGAGCTGTCTGGGGGCAGCAGACAGGCAGTCGGGCCCACTGTGCCCCACAGTGCTCTGGAGTCCCCGCCCGGCCCCGCTCCTCACCTGCCTCCTCCTCCTGGTAACTGCGCAGAATGACCCTGCGGTCCGCGCCGATGCCCAGCGTCACTTCGGCCAGTGCCGGGGGGAAGGGCAGGATGGCCTCGGCCAGGACCCTGGGGAAAGGGCAGCGTCACCCCCCAGGTTGCGCTGGGACATGAGTGCCCAGGTCCAAGCAGCTGAGCCTGCAGAGGGGCGTGGGGGCAGACACTGCCAGGGCACTGCAGCGGAGAAGGCAGGGGGCCGTCTGCAGCTGGGAGAACAGCCTGGGGGGTGTATGGTTTGGGGGACCCACACCCCGGCCGGGCCCTCCTGGACACGGGCAGAGTCTGGCATCTGCCCTTCTGCACGCTTGAAGTGATGAGAAAAAAACCGCGTTTAGAAGAGAAACGGCTGGGGCTGGAGTGATAGCTCAGCAGGGAGGGCGTTTGCCTTGCATGCAACCGACCCAGGTTCGATCCCCGGCATCCCCAGGAGTGTTTCCTGAGCGCAGAACCAGGAGTAACCCCTGAGCATCACCGGGTGTGACCCAAAAAGAAAAAAAAAGAAGGCTGGGCTGGACATGGAACGGCGGGGAGGGCATTTGCCTTGCATGTGGCCAACCTGCATTTGATCACTGCATCCCATATGATGCCCTGAGCACCACCAGGAGCAATTCCTGAGTACAGAGCCAGGAGTAATCCCCGAGCGTTGCTAGGTGTGTAGTGTGACTCCAAAACCAAAATAATACACCAAAAAAAAAAAATGCCCCAAGAGCTCAGTGGGCGAGCACATGCTTTGTAGGCGGGGGCCCTGGGGTGCCCCCAATGCCTGCAGAAAGAAGTCAAGAAAGAGCCTCCCCGCATTCCTCCTGGGGCCAACGTAGAGCTAGCCTCGACAGGGACCAGGCCAGGCGGCTCAGGGTCTCCGCGTGAGCTGCCACCTGTCCAAGGGACAAATAACCAGCCCCTGGCGGACAGGCAGACAAGCAGCCACCCCCTCCAAGCTGCTCCGGGCCCAAGAGCCCCCACCTGGCCCCTCAGGGAGGGAGGAGGCTGCCCTGTTCCGGGGCCCCAGAGGCTCCCAGGTCCAGCGCAAAGGGTCAAAGGGCTCTTTGGGGCTTGGGAGGGCGGGTCTGCGGCGTGCTGGCCATGGGCAGGGCCAGGCTGCAGACAGTCCCAAAGGCGGAGGCGAGCCTGGAGACAGGATGAGCTGGAAGAGCCTAGAAACCCTGCGGGGAGGCGGGGAGGTCCCAAGGCGGCAGGACTAGGCTCGGAGGGGCCTGACGCGCTCACCGGGCTGGAGCGCGGAGCAAGTGGGGACACAAGGTGGTGTCGAAGACGGCCTGCAGGGACTCGCAGTCCTGGAAGGACAGGTTGTGTGTCTTCCTCACCCCTGGATGGGCAGACACGACTCAGTGGGCTGGGCCCCTGCGCCCCGCTCCCTGCCCCGCGAGGCGCCCACCCACCGTATCTGCAGTGCAGCTGGACCACCAGGCGGCTGCTCCGGCCGTTGAGGGACAGGCAACACCGCTCCACCGTCTTCTCCAGCACAGCCGGCGAGCGGAAGACGGACAGAAACGACTGCGGGGACACGGGACCAGCTGTGTCTGTGTCCCCCGGGCTCCGCTGCCCCACCCACACCCCCTCCACCTCGGGCTCCCACCGCCTCTCCTGCTTCTGGAACACGATCAGAGCTCTGCGTGTGCGGCAGTGCGTGGACGCACACTGTGTGTGCACGGCATGTGTGTGCAATGTGTCAGTATGCATGTGCATGGCTCCTGTGTGCATGCATGCATGAGCCTGTATGTCTATATGCGTGTGTATGGCTCTTTTGTGCCTGTGTGTGCATGTGTGTCTGTGTGCATGTGTGTGTCTGCGTATGCATGTGTGTATCTGTGTGCAGTATGTCTGTGGTGTGAACGTGTGTGGCTCCTATGTATTTGTGTATGCATGGATGTGTGTGGTGTGCCTGTGTGGCGTGTCTCCATGTATGTGTATGCCTGTGGTATGCATGTACATGCATGTATGTGTGTCCTCGGTGTCTGTGTGGCATGTCTGCATGCATGTGTGTGCCTGTGGTGTATCTGTGCATAGTAGGTCTGTGGTATGCATGTGGGCGGTTCCTGTGTGTCTGTGTGGGTTGGTGTATGCATGTGTGTGGGGTGTGTTTGTGTAGTGTGTCTACATGCGTGTGTGTGCCTGTGGTGTGTCTGTGTATGGTAGGCCTGTCGTATGCATGTGTGTGGCTTCTGTGTGTCTGTGTATGTGTATGGTGTGTATGTGTGTGCATGTGTGCGGCTCCTGTGTGTGCATGAGTGTGTGTGTGTGTGGTGTGTGTGTGTGGCGTGTCTGCATGCCTGTGCGTGCCTGTGCTGTACCTGTGTATGGCAGGTCTGTGGCATGCATGTGCATGTGTGCGGCTCCTGTGTCTGTGTATGTATGTGTATGTGTGTGTGGCGTGTCTGGCGTGTCTGCATGCATGTTTGCGCCTGTGCTGTATCTGTGTATGGCAGGTCTGTGGCTTCTGAGTGTCTGTGTGTGCATGTGTGTGGCTCCTGTGTCTGCACGTGTGTGATGTGTCTGTGTGTGATGTCTGTGCGCATGTGTGCCTGTTGTGCGTCTGCCTGTCAGCTCTGCCGCGAGCGCCCTCACCTTCATCAGGATCTTGCAGCGCAGGGGGTCCTGGCCGGGGGTGATCGCCTGGTACTGCTGGAAGAAGAGCGGCGCGAAGAGGAAGCAGGCATAGGCCGAGCGAGAGGAGTTCACGGTGCGCAGGGAGAGCTGGGCCGGAGAAGCGGGTCAGGGACTGTCAGGGACCACCGGCCCTGGCCCGGTCCTGGGGGGAGCTCCTCCTGCAGCCTCCCCTGGGGGCCCTCTGCCCTGCAGTCCCCCGCCACTACCCGCCGGCACTACCCCCCCTGCCCCCGCTGGGAAGACGCTGCCCACGTGCTCTCAGCATCCTGCCCATTGTAGGCGGCTGTCCCCACGGTGGGGCTCCCTGCTGGGCGCCCCCTCGGTGGTCCCCGGCCCCTCACCCCGTCTTCCAGAGGCTCCAGGTAGAGCTCGTCCCCGACCCGGGACAGGGAGTGGACCGCCTTGCCGAGCACTGCGGGAGCGGAGCGGAGAGGGGCTTAGGCTGGTGCCCCGCGGCCCCCGCCCCGGCCGGCCGACCCCCACTCACCCTTCACGTTGCCCCCGGCAACCAGACACTTCATGCTGCCGAGCCCGGCCCGCGGCCGCCGAGACCCCCGTTCCCTTCGCGCGCGCCGCCCGGGACCCGCCCCCAGCCGCTCATTGGCTCGCGCCCGGCGCCCGGCTCACGTGACACGGCGCGCCGCCGTCACGTGACGCGGGCGGCCGGGGCCGCGCGGATCCCAGGCGCGGGGCTCGACCCGCAGTGCCCTTCCTTCGGGCCGTGCCAGCCTGGGATCGGGGTCCTGCTCAGACCGTCCGTATCCACCCCCCGCCGGGACTCGGACCCAGGCAGCCGCCAAGAGCTCTGGGACGGGACGGAAAGCAGCGCTGGCAGGACCCCGAGGTGGGAGGGCGGTGACCTTGGACCGCAGGCGGACCTCCCGGGACCGATGCTGGGGGGCCGGGGCGGGAGGGGGGAACGCGGGAGTTGGGGAGCAAGGGCTCAGCCCTAAGCGGGGGACTGGATCCGGGCCTGCCGACTGAAGAGGGGCGCTTGAAGGAAGCGCTGGAAACGCTCATGAGGGCAGACGGATGCTTCTGTGGCTGGGACTGCAAGAGGAAGAGGGGTCCAGTCGCTGGGCGGGTTCCCCACCCCCGCCAACCGGGATTCCAGTTCGTGCGGTGAGGGTGGAAGGGAAATCCTGGAAGGGCTCTGGACCTGAGTTTCAGAACCACGGGAAGTTCCGCCGGGGCCTAGAGGCTTCGCTTTCCTCCTTTCGGGCTGTTCTGACCTCGCTGGGAGGACGCAGTTTGCTGCCCGGCAGCTCGAGCCCTGCAGCTCTAGTCCTTCCTCCACTTACCTCAGGCCTCTCCCACCGCAGCCTCAGCCTTCCCTAACACACTGGACGGTGGAGATGGGGCCGCCCATCCGGGCAGTCAGTCAGACCCCAGCCTCGCCGGTATGCCAGGGCCATCCCTGCGAACAGCCTGCCGCTGTGTCTCCTTGCGTCTCTAGGCAGGGCTTGTCCCGGGCACTAAGCCCGGCAGGTTTGCCCCCAGCTTGTTGTCAATTACTTCATGACCTGGAAGGCCAATCTCCTCCCTTTGTAGATCGGAACTGGCTGCCTTCTGTCCTTCCGCCCCTGGGATCTTTGGGGATCTTGCCATGTGCAGTTCCCGGAAGGCTCTTCCTCCGGGCGGGGCTCTGCATCAGCTGAACCCACCTGCTGACTCTGCTCTGGTCGTTTCATCCTTGGGGTTACTGATTTCACATGCCGCACCACATGTTTTCTCAAGAGGGTAGGAGCCTGTCCATCCCGATGCTGCCCGCCACCTGGTCCTCAGAGGCGCCAGCTGTGTCCGTCGGGGTTGACAGGCGAGCGCTGTCTTGGAGTCTCGACCCAGCGATGAGTGGCAGGAAGCCCCTGCTCCAAGGCTTGAGCAGCCCCAACTTCCCGGTGGCAGTGCCCTGCCCCGCATCCTCTGCCACATGCAGGAGGGCCGAGAGCCGGTCAATCCCTGGTTTCCCCCGGGGCTCAGGGAATGCCTTGGGCCTCTGCCCACAGCATTCCCTGGCGGTGCCACGCACCCAGCATAGCAGGGGCAGGGCAGCTGGGAGCGGCCGCTGGTGTCTCTGCGCTGGCATGTTTGGGCTCTAGGGAACTTTTGCAGGGGTCACCACCAGCGGTGCCCCGGAGGCCAGGCCCACTCACTCGCTACAATAGTGCTTGGGCCTGAGGTGCCTGAGGTGCCAGGGTCAGCTGCCAACTGGAGCTCTCTCCCTGGGCCTGACCTGGAGGATTTGACAAGGCTGGGGTCAGGGGAAGAAGTTGGGGTTTTTCTTTAGTTTTGGAGCCATCCCCAGGGTGCTCAGAGCTCACTCCTGGCTTGAGCTCAGGGAACCATATGCGGGGCCTGGGAATGAACGTGGGGCAGCCGTGTGCAAGACAAGTGCTTTCCCCGCTGTACTGTTGTTCCGACTCTGCCTGATGAGGCTAAGCATCTCCATCAACCAGCGGAACCACAGCTGTACACGGTCACATAATGACGGGCAGTTACAGCCCTAGAGTCGCATTTACACAGACCAGTTACAGAGTCACACAAAAGGTAGAGCCCCACGGACATACACAAGATCGCACACAAACAATCGGCCACAGCCACAGCACATGGGTACACCCCCACACAAAGAACTACACAGTCGCACACAGACACAAGCCAACAGTATCACAGTCACACACGAGCATAGTCACAGCTGTAACCACACGGGCCAGAGGCACATAACAAAATGCCACACCACACAGTGGCACATTAAGCGATCCGGACAGAGCCACACTCTTAAGAGTTGTACACAATCACACACAGTCACAGCCACACAAGGGAGTCAGAAAGATGGTTGCGGAGTCCCAGTCGGGCGCACACAGTGTGGCGGGAACTGGCTGACCCTGCGGAGGGCTGGGGCTGCAGAAGCAGGAGTGGGGCCTGGCTTTCTGGTGCCTTCCACGTGCAGGGGCTCAGCGCCAGCTCATTGGCCCCAGGCAGTGCCCGCCTGGCACTGGCCAGGGCACGCGTGCCCTCCCTGCTCCACAGCTGTCGCTGGGCTGTGTGGTGAGTGGAGGCTGTCCCCCAGCCTGCCCTGGGCACACGGCCTTTTTGTCCCCGAGGGAGGCACTTGGTGGATGTCAGGAAGGACCTGTTTGGGGCCATACCTCGTGGTACTCAGGGCTTACTCCTGGCTCTGCACTCGGGGACCAGTCCTGGCGGGCTTGGGAGGCCATACGGGTGCTGGGGATCGAACCCGGGCTGGCCGTGTGCAAGGCAAGCTCCCTCCCTCCTGTCCTCATGCTAGCCCCTTGTCCGCATGAGACGGGTACAGCAATGCACACGACTCGGGGTGGGGGCTGCAGTGACAAGGGTGTAGCCCAGCACTGCACAGATGGCAGCCACGGTCTTGGGGCCTCAGTTTCTCCTGGGGTGAAGCACTAGTGTTGGAGGAGGATTCTTTCAGGCCCCAAGGTCTGACCGTTCCTGTCCCCCACAATAGAGGTGACCCCCACCTGTTGGGATGTGGGGGGTGGCAGATGGGAAACAGAGGAGGAGGGTACGACTGTTTGAAAATGCTGCGATTATTTTATTTATTCTCTACATTTTGGGGTGTGGGGGCTACATCCAGCAGTGCTCAGGGCTTGCTCCTGGCTCTGTATTCGGGGGACCTATGGAGTACCAGGGATCGAAACCCAGGTGGGCCGTGTGTAGGGAGGCGCCCTCCCCCATACCATGGCTCCAGCCCCCATCGTGATTACTGTGCTGTGGGAGCGGCTGGTGGTGCTCTGGCTCTCATTTCAAGCATTTTGAATGTTATTACTTAGGAATTAATTATTCCTGGGAAATCTCTTTCCTTTCCACTTCTAGATGGGCAGGTCTGATGTCAGACTCCTGGATGCTCAGACCAAGTCACAACGGGGTCACACCCTGAGTGACACACCAGCTGGTTCCATTCTGGGGCAGGGGGGGTTTGGTCCCCACTGCCCTGTCCTGCTCACCAGACCACCACCACCCCTCCCCCCCCCGCCATGTCTAGCTACTTGGCAAATATCAGAACTCAAAATCTGAGGTGTATGGAGTATGGAGCGAGAACGCCTGGCACGTTTCTGCGCCGGGTTCCATTCCTGGCACCCCGCGTGGCTGGTTGCCCAAGCAGCACCAGGGGTGATCCCTGAGTGGGAAGCAGGGTTAGGCGCTGAACACAGCTGGGTCTGGCCCAGAAGATTAAAAAAAAAACAAACTCCAGGTTAGAGGTGAGGGGGCCCCCGAGAGAAGGCACAGTGAGCTGGGCACACGCTGAGTGCCCGGGTTTGGTTGCCGGCACCGCCTGGAGCAACCCTTAGCATAGGGCTGGGGGCAGTCACTGAGCACCGCTGGGTGGGGCTGAATGAACAAAATTTGAGATGCGGTTTCTACTGACTCACTCTGCAGTGTGGCGCTGAAAGGTCGTAAGTCAGGCGTTCAGAACGGGGAACCATCTGCGGCGGACGTGCTGTCATCTGCTCGCTGGCGAGAATGACACGATGGTGTCGGTGGGGGTCACTGCTGGCCGCGGGGGAGGTGCTCAGTGTGCCCCGCTGAGCAGGCTGGCCGGGAGCCAAGGCTGGAAGGAGGTGAGGACATCTGGGGGAGCCGCTGCTCCAGGCGGAGAGGCGGGTGTGCAGAAGCACCCTGAGATGCCGCGAACAAGCAAGAGGCAGGAACAGGGGAGGTGCTGAGGCAAGACGGCACCACCGTGACTGAGAAATCCCGCATCTGAGAAGAGATGTCCAGAGAACCCGGTCAGGGAGGTCTTCCTGAAAGCAGCGGCGCTCTGAAGGTGGAGACAAGCCAACGGGCAGGATGACGTGCCTGGCCCTGGTGGAGCCGAGGGGGATCGCTCGTGGCTGGGGCTTTGCCCGAATGGGGTCACTCAAAGGTCAAAGGCAGAGTTTGGGTTCACTCCAGTTTGACTTGCATGGGAGCCGTAAGACCTAGTGGACAGCACAAGTGGGCTGGGTCGGGTGCTGTCCTGCATCAGCCTCCCAGATCCTAGGCGGGGTGGGGGGGGTCACACCCAGGGGTGCTCAGGGCTACCCCCTGGCTCTGCACTCAGGAATTACTCCTAGCGGGGATTGAACCTGGATCGCCATGTGTGAGGCACAGAGGGCAAGTTTCCCTCCCACTATCTCTCGCTGTGGCAACGCCCCCCCCCCCCACACACACACACACCCGGACCCTTCTGCTTCGTTTGTCTTGGAAACACACCTGGTGGTGCCTGGCCCACCCCAAGGGTGGCACAGCCTGGCTCAACACAGTGGCTCCCACCTGGGCAGATGCCAGGGGGCAACCGGCCTCGGAAATGCCTGGAGTGGTGACGGGGCGCTGACACAGTTGGGGACGCAGGGCTGGGCTGGTATCTGAGCCGCAGTTTCCCCTGTGGAGGGGAGAGGGCCCTGAGTGTGGGTGACCGAGGGCGGGGCAGGGCCCAGGGACAGAGGCGCTGTGTGCGCCCAATGCTTCAATCCTCCACGCCATGTGGCCCCCCGAGTACTGCTAGGGTGGTCCTGCTGGTCCCTGTCTGAGGCCTGAGACACACGGAGGCCCCAGGACCTTGTCCTGAACTGCCAGGCTGGCTGGCCCAGATTGCCAGGAGAGGACCGCCCGGGTGCCCCCTAAAACGACCAGTCACCAGTGTGGGTGACAGAGTCCAGAAGCCCGGGCAGGCCAGGACCCCGGCACGCGCCATGCGGCAGCCCCCTCCATCTCGTGCCCTGATCTATGGCACGGGCTGCGGGGGCGGGCACGGGGCAGGGGTCTGCGCCCACCACGTCCGGGCAGGTTTCTGTGGGCACGGCTGGAATGCTCGCTGCGGCAGGCGGCCAGTCCCCCAGAACCTGGCACGCTGGAGTTCCAGGGCCCCCTCGGAGCGCAAGTGAGGTAAGTTTAGGGCGAATCAAAGGCAGTGTGCTTCGCCCAGCGGGGGGGACGCCGATGGAACTCATTACCCCAAGATGTGGGCTCGGCTGGGAGTATAAATAGCTTCACAAAAGGTTTAGATAAATCCGTGGATGACAGCTCCATTCATGGCTAGAAAGGGAAGGAGGCTGTTTGGGGCCTCCTGGCCCCGGGGGGCTGGGGGGAGGGCAACCTGGCCCCCTCAAGACCACCCCTCGGGGCCCCTGGCAGAGGCTGGCTTCCGGCTCGGGACCCCAGGCGGCAGTGTTCGGGTGCCTGAGCGTCCCACCCCCACCCTGCCCAGCACCCCCCTGGGAGACGCTCGCTGTCCGCGCTGTCCCCTGAGGGACCAGCAGAGGGAGACAGACACCACGGCCATCGTGTTCCCGGGCCCATGGGGCCCGCGGCTCTGCCCAGGTCAGGCCTGCGCCCAGCTCCGTGCCGGGCACCCGGCAGCAGAGTGGAGGTGGCTCTGGCCATCATGCTTCCGGCCGCCAGAGGAGGCTTGGGGGTCTCTGGTCCCCAGGCTTGCCGGCCAGCTCCCCACAACTTCACTTCCAGGTCAGCTGCCTCCCCTCTGGGACCCTCGAGTTCTTGTTTTATTCAGTTTTGGGGCCACACCACGTGGTGCTCAGGGGTCACTCACTGCACATGGGTCAGCCACGACTAAGGCGGGTGCCTACCCTCCCTGCCGTGCAACTAAGGCCCCGTCGCACCCCACTTCTGTCCAGCCCTTCAGAGACCCCCTCACTGTGTCCTGTGGATGGAGCCTGAGTGCCCACAGGGGCTGCACCCCTCTTCCTGCAGGAGCTGCAGCCTGTTCAGTCCGAACCGAGGAGTGGGTCCCCTGTCTTGGGTTGACCCTGGGGTGGGAGCAGAAGTGGGGGGCGTGGGAATCGGTGGAAAGAACCGGGCACGTGGTCAGGTAGACAGAGTGGGGGTGCAGAAAAGGACATGGAGAGGCCAGAGCATGGCCGGTGTGCTATTGGCCCCCCGTCTGCCCCCTCCGGCAGGGATGGCACCCCCTGAGCTCAGACCTCTGAGCCCGGCCAGTGGGGGACAGCCCGGGAAGGAGGCAGGGGCGGATGGGGCAGGAGGAGCTGCCGTGACTCAGGGCTGATAAGATCTCACAGCCCAGGGAGAGGTAACCCCACTTTCCCCGCTTTCCTGCCAGAGGAGACAGTCAGGGAGCCCGCGGCGTGGGCTGGCCTGGGCAACGGAACATCCTGGGAGAACCAGGGCAAGGGAGGAGCCGCGCGGGGTAGCCCCGTCACCCAGACAAGCTGGCAGCCGGGCCCTGCCAGGAGGGCAGGGAGAGGCGGCATCGGGCCGGGGCCGGAGGGCGCGGTGTCCTGGGGGCAGGTGTGGGTGGGAGGCGCAGGCACGGTAGGGTAGGGCGCTGATGAGGTAGGAGGCGGCCGGGGTTTCCGCTGATGTCACGGCCAGCTCCGGGTGAGGCAGGCCCGGGGCTCCCGGGCACCACGGGAAAGGGAAAGTGCCCGCGAGCCGCTCCCCCCTGCCCTTGATGCCCTCCAGATGCCTCCCAGGAGGGCCCGGGGGGAGGGGGCGCTGCCCCTGGCAGGGAACCAGGAGGGCTACTGAGGGATCTGGGAGGTGGGGGGTGGCCACACCATCAGCCCATGTGGAGCAGTGGTGGGGGACACTCCTCATGTCCTCGGAGACTGGCCAGCTGGGGGCAAGAGTGCGTGGGGGGGGGGCGTCTGCACATCAGCTAAGTCCTTCCCCTTGGGCACGTCCCTGAGTGGGTGC
Source organism: Sorex fumeus (assembly GCF_029834395.1). Classification (NCBI taxonomy): domain Eukaryota; kingdom Metazoa; phylum Chordata; class Mammalia; order Eulipotyphla; family Soricidae; genus Sorex; species Sorex fumeus. The sequence goes on along the minus strand of NW_026606150.1, from coordinate 6,240,063 downwards.
CCCCTGGTTTGCGCCTGTGGTCCGAAGGGCAAACGGTCCTGGTGTGAGCACCCCAGTCTGGCTGTGCCTCTGGAAACCTGGGGTGATCCAGCCCCTCTAGGAGGTCCCAGGAAACGCGGGAGAGCTTCGTGTGACTACTTGGGCTGAATCCACGGGAGTGGCAGAGGCAGGGAATGAATGATGACAATGACTGAGGGAGGCAGCCTTGTGGGGCAGAAGCATCCCCCTCCTGGGAGCAGGACTTGGGCCCAGGGCCCCGTGCACATCCCTGGAGTGGCAGCTCTGGGGCCAGGGAGGGTGGGCCGGCGCCCATCCCACACCAACACTGACTCACCCCCACCCCCATGGAGGGCCACTCAGTCATCACCTGGGGCCAGCCCTCCCAGCCACACCCCTAGCCAGGCTGGTGAGGCACAGGGCAGTGCCCTCCTGTGCTCACATGTAGCCACCATGAGGGGGAGGGGGCACCTGGCTGTCCCGGCCGTGCCCATGCGCCCACCTCTCCCTCTGGTGGTCTCCCGACAGATGTCCCTTGCCACCTCCTGACCTCTCAGTCCTTCCCAGGGCCACAAGACAGAAGTGCCTGGGGCTCAGGGGGCAAGTGCCCCCCCTCCCCGCCCCACCGCCTGTCTGTCACCTGTGGCGTCCGCTCTGCCCATAGCGCACCCCCCATCTGCACTTGGCAGCATAAAGGCATCCCCCTGCCCCCCACCCCGGCAGCTCCTAGCCTGCCGCCTTTGCCCAGACACGGCGGAGGGCATGGGCGCTTGGAGAGAGGACTGATTTTCCCCTTGGCAGTGGGGCCGAGGGGGAGGGGAGAGGCCTGGCCCCCCTGGGTGAGGGGAGAGGGCCGGGGTGCAAGCCCAGGCGAGAGGCCGCGGGAGAACATGACTCTCCCGGTTGCTGGGGTCGCGGCCTCGTGCCAGGGGCCATGTGGAAAGCTAAAGGTCCCCACACCCACCTGGCCTGGGTCCCCATTTCCAGCCGCAGCCCACGTGCCGGCACCCGGGTGCTCCCGAGGCTCCGGGACAGCCCCCACCCCCCAGCCCTGCACGCTGCCCCCGCCTCCCTGCCTAGCCTGGGTCTCTCCCCGCCCCCTCCGGCCGGCCGGCGGGGCTGCTTTCTCTCTGACTCAGCAAGGTGCTTTATAAGGTGCGGAGGGGCTCGGCCAAATCCAAACCACATTGCAGGCTCCCCCGCCCCTCGGGGCTCCCTCCTGCCCAGAAGGTGGCCGCCAGGCCGGCCAGCCTAGTGCCGCTCAGCCTCTGGGCACCCGCCGGCCGCGGGCCTCTGCACCACGGCTGGGACTCAGAGCACTGTCCCGCAGGTCCGGTGGGTGGGCTGGCGGGGGTCCCCCCCACCCCGGGCGGGCGCCCGCCCCCGGCCAGCTCGCCTTCCCAGCTTTCTCTCGTGTTCAGGGGAAAGCAGGCAAGCAGGGGAAAAACCGCCAACAACAAAGTCTGCCCCACTCCAGTGAGGTAATTGAAAACAAACTTCTTCCCCACCCCCCCACCCCCCAGTTCTCACAGTGAGGAGAGGGAAGGCTGCCCGGGAGCCCAGCACCGGGCATGACCACCGAGGCCCCGCCTCGGGCCCAGGGGCGCGGGCAGAGCTGGAGGGGGGCAAGTGGGGGGTCCCCCCACCCCCCCGCAGCAGCAGAGGGACCGGCTTCCAGGTAACCCGCCCCACCTCGCCAGCCCTGGACCAATAATCTACAGACGCCGCCAGGGACCCAGCCGGCCTCGGGGACCGAGTGACCGCCCCGTGGGGACGTGGGCCTGTCTCCCCCTGGCCGCTTCCTCCACACTCTGTCTGCCCTGCTCGGCCGAGAGGGAGGAAGGGGGCGGCCCTAGAACTCCAGGGAGGGTCCAGGCTCAGGGGTCCCCGAGGTAGCCCTGCCCGGCAGGTCCCCACCCAGGCCTGTGGCAGGAGGGGGCTGGGCGAAGGCCCTGCGGCCCGCCCAGCGTGGACGGGGAAGCGATGTGCGAAGCGGGGCTGAGTCTGAGTGTGTCCATCGCCTCGCGGGCAGTGCGCGGGTGAGTCACCGCGAAGCCTCACTGATTAATGAATGACAGGCCCCCGCCGCCGCCGAGTCCTGCCCCGGACAGGGCAGCCCTGTGACCCGCGGCCAGCCCCGTGCTGCCCTCTCCCGCCGCCTCCCCCACTCCCCCCGCCCAGCCCCAGCATTAGTCACCTGCCCCGGCCCAGCTTTTGGAAAGGGGACAGGCGGAGGGACAATAGGGCGGGGGCTGGGGGGGTCAGCCCAGACAAAGGGCAGCAGGAAAAACACCATCACCCGCTGGAGGCCGGCTAGCTGGCATCTGGGAAATGTGTCACTGCCTTTTCTCGGGGGAGGGGCGGGAGGGAGGAAGGTTCGCCACGGGAGGCTGAGGTAGGGTGCCGCGGGACCCCCCGGGTCGGCAGGGGACCCCGGGGGGCGCGGAGGCCGGGGCGGCGCCCCGCCTCCCGGGCTCGCAGACCGAGGGATGCCCTCCCCGCCCCCGGGGCGCCCGCAGGAGGCCCAGGGTGGGACCGCGCCGCCTCGCCTCACCTCACCCCCCCTCGGTGCAGCGGGAGGGAGAGGAGCCCCAGAAGCCCTCCCTTCCTCCTCCCCCGCCTCCCCCACCCCGGGGAGGGCCGCTACAATTTGTGGTTACGGCTTTACACGTCAGAAAAAAAAAAAAGTTTGCAGAATGTCCCACACCGAAAAAAAAAATCCGAAACCGAGCGAAAAAAACCTGCGAGTGGGCCTGGCGGATGGGCTTATTAAGGCTCCGCGGAGCGCGGCGGCTCCACTCCGCCCGCCTCCGGGAGAGCAGCCGCGCGGCGGCCGCGGCCCCATGGACCTCCGAGCAGGTACGAGGCGCCCGCCCGCCGCCCCGCGCCACCTGGAGCGCGCGGCGGCCCGGCCCGGGCGGCGGCGGGCGGCGGGCGCGGGCGGCCGGCGGCGGCGGGGGAGGCCGCCACCCGGGCCGCGGCGGAGCGCGGGAAGGAGGCCGGGCCGGGCCGCGCGGCAGGTAGGGCGGCGGCGGCGGCCGGGACCCCCGGCTCGGCCCGGCGCGGCCGGGGCGCGATCGGCGCGGGGGGCGCGGGCGCCGCCCGGCCGGCCCGGCCGCCGCGGCCCGACCCGACCCGGCCCGGCCGGCCCGGGGGCGGCGGGAACCGGGCAGCGGCCCGGCCGAGCCCCGCGCCCGGACCCGCCCCCGCCGCCCCGCGGGGAGAGCCGGCGGGCGCGGGCCGGGGCGCCGCGGGGTCCCCAGGGGTCCCCCGCCGGCTCCTCCCGCGTCCCGCGTCCAGCTCGGGACGCCGCGCCGAGTTCCGGAAGCCCGCGCCGACCCCCGGCCCCGCCGCTGGCCCCCGGGGCAGCAGGGGCCTCCCGGGAGGGGAGCGGAACTGGAGCCCGGTGAGAGGGGGCGAGAGGCTGGCACGGGGCCTGGCACGGGCACTGCCCACCGCCCCGCGGCCCATCCCAGCCGGGTGCTCGACCTGCCGGCCGCCTGTGACACTTCACATTCCTGCCCAGTCCCACCTGCCCGGGCCGCCCGCGCCCGCCTCCCACGCCGCGGGATAACAGCACCCTTTCAGAGCACCCACGCCGCCCGGGCTCCCCTGCCCTGCCCTCCCGGCGGCGCCGGCGCCGGCTGCTGCCACCTCTGCAGCCTCAGTCAGGAACCCCAGGAAGCTCCCGCCTCACGGGCTGGGGGCGCCCCCGCCTTCCCTGGGCCTCAGGCTGCTCTGGGCTCCGTAGTCTGGAGGAGAGGGGGGTCGGCTGGAGGGCAGCGCCTGCGGAACCCCAGCTGGGCGCGCCCAGGCCCCCCACCCTGCCACCCCGGTGCCCCGGGAAGCTGGGGGGCCCCTGACAGCCCAGACCCATGCGCACCGGCTCTCTAAGTGACCCTAAGGGAAGGGGCAGCCAGCCCAGGGTAGGGAGACTTTCTGGGGGCCACGCCAGGAGGGGGCACCCCAGGAGCCTCTGGGGTTCTCCAGTGGGCCTGGTAGCAACACCCCCCCCCCGTCTCCCCCGCAAGTCCCCTGGACCACTTCCTCCCCTCCATCCCCTGGGCAGGCTCCCCCAAGTACACCAGGTGCTGGTCCTGGTGCACCCCCACACAGGCAGCCTGTGGCCCGCCCTGGGCCAGGTGCGAGTGTCCCCCACCCCCAGGGAGGTCAGCCCCAGGGCCACAGGCCAGAGCTGCGGGAAGCGGTTCCCGGACACGCGACCTGTGTGCGTGGGGGGTGCCGGTGCATGCGTGGGCTGAGTGCGTGTGCAGGAGGGGGCCGGTTCCCAGGGCCCCGGGATCTGGATGGAATTAGGGGCTGGCCCGGCGGGCGGGGGCCGGGCTGGGGGCTGGGGGCTGCAACAGGAAACGTGAGCTGCACTCATTAGCTCCTCACGTGCTCGGCGGATTTATAAACACAGAGGAAGCCGGGATGTAAACAATCCATGGGCAGCGGCCAGAGGCAGAGCCGGGCGGGGGTGGGCAGGGGGCCAGGCGGGGAGGGGTGCAGGACCCAGCGCCCCCCTCTCGCTGCCGGTCCACCTGCACGGCACTGGCCGGACAGGGCGGAGGCTGCAGGCTGGGGGGCCCTAGCTGACACCCGGCCCAGGTGTCCTGCCCCCAAGACACGGGTGGGGGTCGTGGTGCCCGTCCCCCATGTCCCAGTCTCTTACCTGGTGTCTCCTCCCACTGCCTCTCGCCACCTTCCCTGTCTTGGGCTCTCCCTGCTGGTCAGCCGGATCCTCCTGTTCCCCCCACCCCCAGCCTGCAGTGACACAGTTACCTCAGAACTGAAATATTCCTGGAAACACCGGCCTTGTCTGGTTAATTTCACGAGCCGTTTTTCTGCCCAGATGACTTAGCTCTTGTTTATCCAAAGGCTTCTCCCCCTGCTGTCCCTGCGCCCCGGGGCCAGCCCTCCCCAGGGATGTCCCACAGGGCTCAGAGCTGGGTGCCGGGGCTAGGCAGAGTCTGGCCCCAGAACTCAGGGGCAGGGTGCCCGGCAGCTGGGCCGTGGGCACTGCCACTCAGTGTGGGCCAGGGCACCCTGCAGCCCCAGAGCTTCCTTAGGGCGGCCAGGGCCGCGCCCCCTTGCTCCCCAGGCAGATCCTGTACCTCCAGAGGTAGCCCCGAGCTGTCCCGCAGAGCCAGGAGCTGGCGCGGTGCCCTGGCCAGGCCATGGGGCAGCCGGGGCTCGCGTGCAGAGGTCGGCGGAGGGCTGGCGGGACAGTGGCCTGCAGAAAGGGGCTCACGACTCGGAGGGGCCGCGTAGCACCTGCTCCCACCTTAGCCTCAGCATGGGCCGTGGGAGGCCAGGCAGCCCCCAGGATCACCCTCTCTCCAGGGGGCGGGAAGCCTGAGAGCGGGGCTGCTGCTGTCGGAACCGCTAACCCGCGGCCGGCTGGTGCCACTGCCGAAACCTGCACGTTTAGAATATGAACTGGACAGAAAGCGCCCGGGCCCCACACCTCCGGCATTGCCGCGGAGGCGCCCCCCCACATCTCCATTAAGAGCGCGGCGGCCCCGCCAGGCCTAACCGCATCCCCCAGCTGGACTCTAACCTCAAACCTCAGCCAGCCAAATCCCCAGACCAAGGCAACCTGAAGCTTTCGCAGAATCGCGAAGCCGCCTCAGAGAGCCCCGCCTCACTGCTCCCAGCTCCTGGCCTAGTGCTCTTGACCTTGGACCTCCAGCGGGCAGGGAACAGTCTGAATCCCTCAGAGCGGGGAGCTCTGGCTTCCTGCAAGTTAGGGCCCCCCTCCCCTCAATCTTCAGCAACACAGTCCCTGCCCTGCTGGGGACCCAGCTCCGGCCCTCCCCCATCCTCCTCTGCTCTTCTGCCCGAACGCAGGGGCTTCATGCAGCTCTGCTGGTTTTCCGGCCATGCCCCAGCCAAGGCCAGGGCAGACCCCCCCCCCCCCCGCCCTTGCTGAGGCCGAGAACGTTCCCTCCTCACTGCTCTGAGCCCTGTGTCACCTCCACCTGCTCGCTGCCATCACCATTACGCCCTCCTCCCCCTTTCCCGCCACTGTCCCCTTCCAGCTGTGGGTGCCAGGAGCACTGAGCGAGGGTGCCCAGCCCGCCCCCCGCCCCCCGGTGTCAGCACCGAGACCGTGACCTCTCTCAGCCGACACGCATGTGCTCCCCATGATATACGGCCAGACGTGCACACACGTGCACACGCGCACACAGGCCAAGTCCTTGTCCTCAGACACATGCCTCTGTGCGCACACACTTGGGGCCAGGAACGCTCCCCTCCTCCACCCCCTCCGCGTGCATCTGGCGTCCCACCCTCCCTCCCTCCCGCCGCCTCCCGCCCAAGGTGGGGACAGACACCTGAGGTGCTGCCAGCTGCCTCCCCCCGCCGGCCCAGCCGCTCTCACGCTGCCATCCTGTCCTGTCCATCCCCAGGGGACTCGTGGGGGGTGCTCGCCTGCCTGTGTACTGTGCTCTGGCACCTCCCCGCGGTGCCGGCCCTCAACCGCACTGGGGACCCTGGGCCCGGGCCCTCCATCCAGAAAACCTACGACCTCACCCGCTACCTGGAGCACCAACTCCGCAGCCTGGCCGGGACCTATGTGAGTACCCGGGGCAGCTGGGGGAGGGAGGGGCGGGAGGAGTCGGCCTTGGGATCAAGGTGGGGGTCCCGGTGAGCAGCAGGGGGCCCAGCAGCCTTCAGGTCTGAGGTTGCTCCTGCCCATCCCCCCCGGTGCCCCCCTCTTCCCCACGCCTGGCCCCAGGACCAGGCATGTGGGCAGGCCTCGCACCCGCCTTGGCCCACTGCCCCACTGGCTGCCGGCCCAGCCGCCCGCCTCCCCCTGGGGGCCGGGGAAGTCTCCTCTGTTTACACCGTGTTGTGGTGTCTCTTGCACGGGTGGGGCTGGGTGGGGATGGGGGGCCCCACCCCCTGCCTGTGTTCCAGCTCGCCTCTGCCCCGGACCTGGGGCCCTGCTGCTCCGGACCCCTGGGCCTCCCTTTCCCTCTGCCGCTCCCGTCCCAGCTGGGCCTCCTAAGGGGGCTCTGGGGGAAGGGGTCTGCGGGGAGCGGCGGCGGGGGGCCCCGACAGGCCCAGAGAGCCCAGGAGAGGAGGAAGGAGGGTCCGGGTTGCCGCGGACCGCGGGGAACGGCCCCTCTTCCCGTGTTCGCCTTCCACATCCCAACCCCTACTCCAGAGCCAGCGAAGGAAGGGGGAGGCGGCGGGGGAGCTGGCTGGGGCCCCAGGATACACCGAGGAAATTAGTTTGTCTCTCCGCTTGTCAGCGTGTGAACCTCCCCCTGGGCCCTTGCCTAGCCCAGGCCTCGCCCCTGCACCGGCTCCCTGGGCCCCCAGCCTCTCCCGGGAGGGCTGGCAGGGCTGTCCTCTCCCCTCCCTGCTTCCTGCCCAGCCCTGGCGCCTGCCTCAGTTTCTGCCCGCTGCCACAGCTCCCGGGGACCCGTCCGGGGGTGCTTGCTGGGGACCCCGGGCTCTCCGACCGCGAAGGAGGCGGCTGGTCCTGATGCCACAGCCGCTCCCTCGCTCTCCCCTCCGCCCTTCTCTCCTGGCTCCCCCCGACCTTTGCTGGACTCCGCTACCCCTCTAGTTCCCGACCCTTTTTTGCGCCTGGCTCTCCCTGCCAAATTTCTCGCAGGAGTAGTCTCCAGCCTCTGCCTCCACTTCCTCTCCACCCACTCGCTCCTTAACCCCCTGCGATCTGGCTTCCAGGCCCTGGGAAGGGTCCGGCCCGACGCAGGCACCCGCCGGCACCTCTAAGGCTCGTCTCTATTTTGCAGCCACTCTTGACCGCTGCTGCCTCCTTGAACCCCTCTTCTTGGCTCTGCGCTCTCCTGGGGCACTTCTACCTCTGCAGCCGGGCCCCCGGCCTCCTCTTCCTCTCTGCCCTGCCCGGGCGCCTCTCCCCAGGCTGGCACCCACAGCCCAGCAGCACTGCGGCCCGCCTGTGGGGTTTCCTCTTTCTGCACCTCTCCACGCGGGACACCCCCGCAGCTTCAACCAGCACCTCCCGGCACAGGCCGCCCTTGGAGAGCCCCGGGGGAGGCGGCACGGAGCCCGCCGCCCTCCCCCCTGCCCACCGCCCTCTCCTTTCCGCAGCTGAACTACCTGGGCCCCCCTTTCAACGAACCGGACTTCAACCCGCCTCGGCTGGGTGCCGAGACTCTGCCCAGGGCCACCGTCAACTTGGACGTGTGGCGGAGTCTCAATGACAAACTGCGCCTGACCCAGAACTACGAGGCCTACAGTCACCTCCTGTGCTACCTGCGCGGCCTGACGCGCCAGGCGGCCACGGCGGAGCTGCGCCGCGGCCTGGCTCACTTCTGCACCAGCCTGCAGGGCTTGCTGGGCAGCATCGCGGGCGTGATGGCCGCCCTGGGCTACCCGCTGCCCCAGCCGCGGCCCGGGGGCGAGTCGGCGTGGGCGCCGGGCCCCGCGCACAGCGACTTCCTGCAGAAGATGGATGACTTCTGGCTGCTGAAGGAGCTGCAGACCTGGCTGTGGCGCTCGGCCAAGGACTTCAACCGGCTCAAGAAGAAGGTGCCACCGCCGCCCTCGGCCGCTGTGACCCTGCCCCTGCCGGCCCGCGGCTTCTGAGCCGGGCCCCTCCACCTCCGCGGACCCAGGCCTGCTCGGGCCAGGAACCCGGGTGCCAGTGCAGTGGAGCTAGTGGGCACGAGCCTGTCCCTGCCCGCTGCGGGTGGGGGCGAGAGACCCACCCCCTCCCTGCTCCCCCGAGGCCGCCAGGTCTGGGGAAGAGGTGCAATAGACTCATCCCGTCGCCCAGCTCCGGCCGCTGGGGCCCTCGGGGGTTCCCCGGGAAGCCAGCCGGGAGAGCGGGGACGGGCCGCCACAGCACGTGCCTTTTTGGGGTCAAGCCCTTTGGCTGCCCCAATTCCCAGGGTGGGGGCTCCCCCCCCAATTACTCAGCCCGCCGGGTTCGGGACGCACACAGGGTGGCGAGTCCAGACAGGAAGAGCCGGGGTTCTACCAGGGAGCGGTGGGGTGTGCCCCCAGGTGCCTGACATGCAGACAGGGGGCCCGAGAGGAGGTTGGCCAGGCCCGCGAACGGGCCGCCTTGGCTTTCTCTCTCGCGGCACCCGGCGGCCTCCTCTCGGCCCCCTTTCCCGGGGCATCTGTGGGTTGCCCAGGCTGGGGGCGGGCAGCCACAGCCACAGAATTTCCTGAAAGTTTACATTGCCGTAGCATTTTGGGGGGTGGGGGACTGCTCCCCCAGGCCCTGCTCCCCAGCCCCACCCACTCATGCCTCTAAGTTTGTTGTATTAATATTTATTTATTTGGAGATGTTATTTATTAGATGATATTTATTGCAGAATTTCTATTCTTGTATTAACAAATAAAATGCTTGCCCCAAGCTCCCTGTCTTCTCTGGCCTCGCCTTTCCCCAGCTCCGCTGTCCGCCACCCCGGGGGTCTGAAGATGCCAAAGGCGGGGGGAGAGGCTCCCCCCAGCCCATCCTGCTCCTGTAGCCTTCCTCTCTGCTCCTGTCCTCCCCATCCCGCTCCATTCGCTCACCATCACCTCTTGGGAGTCCTGCCTCTTGATGGTCTGTCTCCCTGCCCTGCGATGCTCACTCCAAGTGCTCAGCCTGGGGACCTCATCAGTGGTCCAGGGCCCAAGTCTCAGCCCTGACCATTTCTCCTTCCAACTTGAGAGAGCAAAGGGGCAGAGCCTGGCATGGCCCCCCCACTGGCCTGGAGCCCAGGGGACGGGCAGGAGCGCCCCGCTCAGCTGCATCCCTGGATTACAGTGAGATAGAGAGAGCTTCGGGCCTCTGCTCGGGTCTGAAAAGCGGGCAGGGACACGCCACACTAGCTTCTCGCGTAGAGAAACAATGACAAAGGTAAAGCTCCCTGGGCCCAGGAAACGGCTCAGCCGACTGCTGCACAGACGCAGCGCAGATGCCCAGCTTTGTATGCAGGCTGGGGTCAGGCAGTGGCCATGGTCACTCATCAGAGACTTGGGGGACCCGGTCACCGGCTAGGTGAGCTACCTGCTTGCAGTCACACAAAGGACGGGTTGGGCTGGCTCTGCGCAATGCCCTGGCTTGCTGGGCCCAAGAACCTGGGTCTGCCCAAAGGGTTGGTGACCTTGCGGCAGGGCCTGACCAAGGGCTCTGCTCAGAGATGGCCACGGGCATGGAGTGTCTCTGCAGGCTGGCAACCGGCTGTGTGCCGGGCAGCAGGTAAGAGACAGATGGAACGCGAGGAGGGCAGCAGGGGGACCCACTGCCGAGCTGTGTGCCTTGTGGGGCCGTGCTTGGGTCTCCCCATCCCTGTCTCTCAGCTTTCAAGCCAACCCAGAGGAGGCCAGGTTTGACCCCAGCCGCATGGGGTCCCCTGCGCACTACCAGGAACAGCCCTGGAGCACTGCAGCGTGTGGTCAGAGAGAAAATCCTGTTGGAGAGAGAGAATAGGGCTTGCCTTGCATGTGGCTGACCCTGATTCGGTCCCCAGACCCCCCAGCACAGAGCCAGGAGTAAGGCCTGAGCACCTAGGTGGGAGTGACCAAAAACAACCAAACCCTGGGGATGGAGCGATAGTACAGCGGGGAGGGCATTTGCCTTGCACACAGCTGACCTGGGTTCAATCCCCGGCATCCCATAGGGTTCTCCGAGCACTGCCAGGAGTAATTCCTGAGTGCAGAACCAGGAGTAACCCCTGAGTACCACTGGGTGTGATCCAAAAAGCAAAAAACAAACAAGCAAACAAACAAAACAACCAAAATCCAGAAGGGAGACTGGAGCCAGCCCCTCCCTGCGCTGACGATGAGGCGAAACTGAAGAAGGGCAGAAGGGGGTCGGGATGGAGGTGGGCCTGGAAGGGGGGGGCACTGCTGCTACCTCTGCTTCTCCAGGGCTGGGCAAGTACAGGCCATAAGCACAGGCGTGAGGCAGGAACCAGCTTCCATTTGGGGGGATGGGCAGGAGCTGGGCTAGGCAGACTGTACCTCCTTCTCAAGCAGGCCACCTCATACAGGCAGGCTCCCCCATTTATTCATCTGTGTACCCTAAGTCATCTTAGCACACTGTGGGGCCCAGAGGAAAGCACTAGAATGTATTTGGGGGTGTTGGGGCTGGAGCGATAGCACAGTGGGTAGGGCATTTGCTTTGCACGTGGCCAACCCGGGTTCGATTCCCAGCATCCCATATGGTTTCCCGAGCACTGCCAGGGGTAATTCCCGAGTGCAGAGCCAGGAGTAATCCCTGTGCATTGCTGGGTGTGACCCGAAAAGAAAAAAAAAGAATGTATTTGGGGTGGAGGGGTGATCTGAGCCTTACCTGGCAGTGCTCAAGGGCCATTCCTGGCTCTGTGCTCACTCCAGTGGCACTGGAAATCCAATCCAGGCGCACGCAGAGCCTGCTTGGTCCTCCTAGTCATTGTCCCGAGCTGAAATGGATCGAAGAAGTGTCATATAAAGATAATGACATATTAAAGGGCTATTTCTTTTTTATTAGTCAGACACCATGAGGTACGGTTGTAGACTTACAAATTTTTGTGCTTGGGTTTCAATTATACAATGATCAAATACCCATCCCTCCACCAGTGCCCATTTCCCACCACCACGGACCCCAGTATCCCTCCCACCCCCCATCCCACCCTTCAAGGGCTATTTTCAAGCAGTGCTCAGGGCCCTAGGGGTCCCCTTCCAGGTATTCTCAGCCACCGGGACCAGTTAAATGCCCAGTTGGTCGAGACCATTCCAGCCACTCAGCAGCGCGGGCGGCTGCGGGAGTGTTTATGGGGGCAGCAGATCCACTGCATCAAATCCCCCTAGAAACTGAGAGAAAGAAATGGGGGTGGGGCGATCTCCTGGCTCTGGCAGGCTAGAACCCACTGGGGACCGTGAAAAGGTGCACCCATGGATAGGAACAGAAGAGAGGATGGTCGCCCGGCCCCCCAGCCCTCCGGGTGATTTCCGTGCTGTTTGGTAACAGAAGTGAGCTAAGCCCGGGCTGGCTGTGGGCTGTGGGCAGGAAGGGAGGGAGGCAGAGAAGAGAACCCGGACAAGCGGGGGACACCGGAGAGGCTGAGAGACAGTCCATTTGGCCTAGGTGGGGGCACTCCACAGCAAGTGTGGGGCTTGGGACAGCTAGAGGAGGGGACAGGGGACAGGCAGGGCTCCCAGCAAACAGAGGGAACGGTGACCCGGGGGGGCAGGGGCGAGTTTGGCAGCACCCGAAGTGGGGTAGGCACAGGAGAGCTGGCAGAGCTCCTGAAATCACACCCCACGGGTGGGCGGGGTGCCAGTTGCCCTGTGGGACCGAGGTAGAGCCAGGCAAATGAGAGCCCTCGTGCCTTTCTGAATGCTGGTCACTGCATCCCTCATTCCCCAGCCGCTGCTGAGGGGAGCTGGTATGTGTTGGGGGGTGACCTCTTTTTTTGGGTTTTTTTTTGTGTTTTGGGTCACACCTGGTGAGGCACAGGGGTTACTCCTGGCTCATGCACTCAGGAATCACCCCTGGCGGTGCTCAGGGGACCATATGGGATGCTGGGAATAGAACCTGGGTCAGCCATGTTGGCTGCATGCAAGGCCAACGCCCTACCTGCTGTGCTATGGCTCCAGCCCCAGGTGACCTCTTTTTTTGTTTTTAGGGCCACACCCAGCAATGCTCAGGGGCTACTCTCGGCTCTGCACTCAGGAATCACTCCTGGGGTGACCTCCTTAGGATGGTCTTATAGCCAGGGGCTGAGCGACAGTGCAGAGGGAGGGTGTTTGCCTTGCATGTGGCCAACCTGTGTTTGATCTCCAGCATCTCATATGGTCCCCCAAGCCACTAGAAATAGTTCCTTGTTTTCGAATCCGGGACACCGGGGCTCTGGAATGGCACTGTTTCTCCCAGGAAGGTGAGCAATGAAGGGCACAGGAAGCAGACAGTCCTCCTCTTGCTGGGAAGAGCACTGAGAAGGGACGGGGGCACACGGACACAGCCCTGGGGTCTTGAGGAGGCAACCTGCAGCTTGGGGGGACAGCGTCGGAGTTGGCATAGAAGTGTCTGAGTGAAGGGGGTGGGGAAACAAAAAAGTGGCTGAGCGGGGCCTGTACATGCGGAACCCAGGGCCTCCTTGGCATGTGGGGACCACAGCCAAACACACAACTTACCCAGACACACACACGTGCTCACACATTCACACACTCACACGCATACACTCTCATACACACATGCTCTCACACGCACATGTTCTCAGACTCGTACGTATATTCACTCATTCATACACACACCCACATACTGCTCACCCCCACTCACTGTCACCCGAGGGGCTCTCTGTCCCCCTGCCCAGACAGACGGCAGGGCCCGAGAGCTCTGCGGGCTGAGTCGCTGTCAACCCTTTGTGTCCCTGCGTCAGCCTGGCCTCCCAGTTTCCCAGAAGAGGCCACAGCCCCGCGTCATGAGGTGGGAGAGGTGGGGGTGGGGTCACAGTCAGAGCCTTCCCCTCCCCTCGGTGATGGGGTCCCTCAGTTGGGTGAGCTCAGGGGTCACCTCTCAGGCCCAGCGTCCTCCCAGCCAGACAAAGTCTGACACCTGGTGGCCAAGTGGGGAATGGCCTAAGGGGCCCCTTTGCAAGTCTCAGACTCGGGGAATTGGGGGACCGTGGCGGCGTGCGGGGGCTGCAGCCAGGGAGGTCAAGGTGAAGGGGAGATGGGAGGAGGGGTGCGGCCAGCAGGCAGACGCCCAAGAAGAAGCCGGCGTGTGGGTTCACCTGAGCAGGAGATGGGGCGTCTGGGGGGCCTCGGAAACGCTCCCAGGGGGCTGGTGGGGTTCTGCATGTGTGAGTACGTGAGCTGGGGGCGGGGGGAGTCTGTCTGGCTGCCCAGAACCTCCAGCACAAAGTGGGTGGTAGGGCCTGAGGCCTGCAGGAGGGGGCGTCGGGAGAGGGAAGGAGAACCGGTGACGCCCCGCCGGCTGGGCCTCAGGCAGCTGTTTCCCCTTACCTGCCTACCCCCCTACTCAGCGGCCCTGCCCACAGGCCCCCTCTTGAGCTGGGGGAGGGGTGCTTAGGGCGTCTGCGCTGAGCTGAGGCCCCCCCACGCTGTCATATTGTCTGAGCTAAGCCGGGCCTAATCCCCTTTCCATCTGGAGCGGTTGGTGGGCCTCAGCCCATGAGGCTCCTGGGCCCCTCTCAGTTCTTTCCCTCCGCCCCTCCCACCCCCCCACTCTCCGAGTCACAGCCGGCATCCTCAGGGGCTGCTCCTGGCTCTGAACTCAGGAACCACTCCTGGCAATGCCCTGGAACCATATGGAGTGCCGGGGATCGAACCTGGGTCGGCAGCATGCAAGGCAAGTGCCTTTCCTACTGTATATCGCTCTGATCCGTCCTCTCCTTTTCTCCTGGGTTCTGACCAGTTTGACCGTGGCCAGGAGGCCAGGCCCTGGAGTGTTCCCAGGTGACCCTAGGCCATCACTCCTAGGGTCTGGGCAGGAGCCTCTGGGCATCACGGCTGACCCGGGAACCCACGTCTCAGGAGGCCCCCCCTCCGCCCTCGGGTCTGGAGTGGACCCCGGGAGGGCCACAGACAGCTGCCCACAGAGGGACGGACAGAGGTTCCCAGAAGGAAAGGGATGGGGGGAGTGGGGGCAGGAAAGAGGGAAGATTTCCAAGGTTAGGCAGGCCCAGGGCTGGCCCGGGTGCCAAGCACAGCTCCAGAGCCGGAAGCAGAGTTAGGGAGGGAGGCGCACCCCACGGGGCTTCCCAAACCTAGGCCCCACACCTGTGTGCTGCCAGGCAGAGGCAAAGAGCCAACGAGCAGACCTGAGCCGAAGCCCACCCCTGTTCTCCCCTGGGGAAGCTAATGGGGGGCCCGAGGTCCAGGAAGGCACTTTCCAGATGGGGCGGATGCTGACAGGGCCAGGCAGGGGTGAGGCCGGGTGGCTGGGAAGGACAGAGCGGGGTGCCAGAGGGAAGGAAGGACGCGGCCCCCGGGCCCCGGCAGCAGGGCTGCTGTGGGCGCCCAGAGGCACACCCCATTTCACGCTCCCTGGGCGGCGGCTGGGCCCCACGGCTATCAGCTTTCAGGGGTGGGAGGGACCAGGAATGAGGAGGGGTCGGCCCCACCCAGGGCTCCCCACTCCCTCAGGGCCTTGTGGGCTCGGATCTGGGTGCCCACATCTCTGGGTGGTCGGCCAGGTTCCACAGAGGGCCTCCAGGGACCCCTCTTCCCTGCCCACGGCTGCAGGGCCATGGTTCCCTTGAGGTGGGACCCATAGTGTCCCCTGACAGAGAGGGGATTAGAAAGGCCCCACCACAACAGTGAGGCAGGGAAGGGCCGCACTTCGGTCCTCAGGGAGGTGGCCGGGGAGCCCACAGCCCCATCCTGTCCTCTCCGAAGCCTGTGGGCTCAGCTGGGGCCCCACCTCCCTCGAGCCCAGACCCTGGAGCGGCGGCCAGGCAGGAAGAAGCGGGTGGCATCTCCAGCGGGCAGTTCCAGCTGGCTGGTCCCCACGCCGGCTCCCGGGCTCCCACTGGCCAGTACTTCAGCCTGCTGCCAGGAAGCTGGTGAGGGGGAGGCAGGAGTAGGGGTGAGTCAGCATGACAGGAGGGGAAGAACAAAGGTCATGGAGAATTGAGAGACACTGTTTATAACAGCCCCCTCCGGGAGGTCCGAGTCATCTCTGACCCTCCTCCCCACTCTTCTGGGCATCAGGAATGTCATCCTCCTCTCACGATGCTGAGAGCTGGGGGACCCGGGTCCCCGAGAGCCCCGGGGTGAGGCTGAGCTGGGCATTCTCCACCTCTAGGAAGCTCTTTCGTCTGCTGCAGCTGAGCGAGTGTGTGGGAAAGCACTCGGGCCCAAGCGGACGTGGCAGGCTTAGCGCCACAGACGTGCCAGGCCCCTGGTGGCTATTTTACGCTCACATTAGAGGCAGAGACGGGGCCATTTTCCGGATGAAGAACTGAGTCCAAACACGCAGGCCCTGGGCTCCTGGGACCTTTGGGCCTCGCTGTGCAGGCGGGGGCTGCTGGCACCATCCCGGCAGACCCACCCGGCATACACAGGCTGGCCTGGGCAGAGGGGCAGCGTTGCGGGCGGACAGAGACTGTGAGAGCCGCGTTCAGAACCACGGCGGCTTCTTCTCCGGGTCTCCAGGGGCCCGGGGGGGTGGGGTGGGAGCAGAGAAAGGGCTGGATTAGCCCAAACTCTCTTTGGGCCTCAGACCTGGCCCCCACCCTCCCCCCACCCCAGGCGTGTGGGCCAAGGGGCGGGAGGGGAAGGCTCCAGCTGGGCTCTGGGGAGTTGCAAACCGGCCACGGGGATTAGCGAGGCTGAAAGAACATTTGCCTAGGAAGGGAAAACGGGAAGTGAGAGGCCGGGACTAACGTTCTACGGTCCCCGGAGACCCATTGCAGAACAAGGCGGGGTAGGTGGTAGGAGGTGGCGCAGTCTGGGGCATCTCGACAGGTCCCCCTCGCCCCGTGCTCCCCCACAACACAGCTGCAGCCGCGGCCCCGCCCTGGCCGCCCACTATTGGCTGGCGTGAGGTCCCGCCCACTGGGGGCGGCCTGCCATTGGCTAAAGCTTTGAAATTGACGAGGACGGCGGGGGGGGGGGGGGCGGCGTCATTCCCCGGAAGCAGCGCACTTCTGGGCCCGTCTGGGTCACCGGCTGCCCACCGCCGGCCCCTGGCCCGGCGCCCCTGTCTCGCTCTCCCAGCAGCTGTCTCTCTCGTGCCCACGACCCGTCTCCCTCCGTCGCCGCCTTCTCCGCCTGCCTGGGTGGCCGCCATGGGCCGGAAACGGCTCATCACCGACTCCTACCCCATAAGGAAGAGGAGGGAGGACCCTCCTGGGCCCACCAAGGGCGAGCTGGCCCCTGAGCCAGGTCTCTGAGGTCCGGGGGTGGGGGTGGGGGTGGGCCGGGGGCACGCGGAGGGACAGACCAGGCCATGGGCTCCCAGGCAGGGGAAGGATGCCCAGGCGAGGCCAGGGAGGGGAGGGGAGGGCAGGCCTGAGGGCAGCGTGTCATTCCAGGGGAAGAGCCCCAGCCCGAGTCCCTGCCCCTGGATGCGGACGACGCCGACCTGGAGCTGCTGAGGCAGTTCGACCTGGCCTGGCAGTTCGGCCCCTGCACAGGTGAGCGGCCCGCAGCCAGCCCTGCGCCCACCGTGTCCAACACTGCGCAGCCCTCCCAGCCCTCCTGGGCACTGTGCCTTGGGACTGGGGGGAGGGGAGCTCCAGACACCCCCAGATGAACTCTTCTTGGAAGCCCAGGACATTCTCCCCACCTTGGCAGGCATCACCCGGCTGCAGCGCTGGCTCCGGGCAGAGCAGATGGGCTTGGAGCCTCCCCCAGAGGTGCGCCAGGTGCTGCAGACCCACCCCGGAGACCCCCGGTACCAGTGCAGGTCAGAGGCACAGCAGGACCGAGGGAGTGGGCTGCGGGGGCAGCACTGCCCTGGCCTGAGCCAGGAGTGGAGCGCCCGGGTGGGGGCAGGGGGTGTCTTCAAGGCACCTGGCCAGTTTTCACCTTGATGACATGGGGACCAGAGGCCAAGCTGACACTCTCTCTGCCTTTGCTCACCACAGCCTCTGGCATCTCTATCCCCTTTGAAGCACCGCCTGAAACCACCTTCCCAACTCCCCAAGATCTGCAGGACAGATGACACAGCCAGT
Source organism: Sorex fumeus (assembly GCF_029834395.1). Classification (NCBI taxonomy): domain Eukaryota; kingdom Metazoa; phylum Chordata; class Mammalia; order Eulipotyphla; family Soricidae; genus Sorex; species Sorex fumeus. The sequence goes on along the minus strand of NW_026606150.1, from coordinate 6,222,442 downwards.
GGCCGTTGCTCAGCTCTGACGGAGTCTCTTGGCTAAGGAAAGACCGAATCTGGAGGGCTCCCGCTCCTGAAACCGGACTCGCGGGGCCCTCTGCCCACAGACAAGAACCTGGCTGGGACACTTCCAGTGCCTGTGGCACCCCCCTCTCTGCAACGCTGGGGCTTGGGGGTGCAGCCAGTGAGGCACTAACCCTGGCCTCAGACACAGGCAGGTGAAGACGTACCCTTCACCCACAGCTGGCAATCTCTGGGCAGAACTGGCTGAGCCCACCAGGCACGGTTTCACTAGCGTTTATCAATAAAGGACTCTGGACCCCCTCGTGTGACTTGGCTCTGGCTGGCTCAGGTGGGAGAACGCCAGCGCAGTGCAGCGCCCGTTTCCTGCCCTGCCCCCTGCTGCCTGACCCTGGTGTGAGAGGGAGGAAACACCTGAGACACACGGGCCTGCCACAGCCGAGCAGCCTCTGGTGCCCCCTGGTGGTGCCCAGAGAAACTGACCAGGGAAACCAGCCAGATCTGCCACCTGGCCTGCTCAGCGTCAGGATGGATCCAGGGGGACCGTGACTCATTCCCAACAAGTACCTCTGCTCCCCACACTGGGGACCTCCGGGGAGGCGGGAGGCCATCCTGCCAGGATAGCTCGGGTGCTGAAGGACACTCCTCACAAATGAGGCCCGGGGCTCCATGTGCAGAGGTGCACCTCAGGGAGTGAGCCAGGCCGGTGAGAGGCTCTGCGGGCAGGGACTTATGGGCAACCACCTCTAGCAACTCCCAAGAGCCAAAGGGTGTGCCCCCCACCCGACGGACCCAGGTAATAGAAGGCAGTGGAGACTCCGAGTACCCGTCAGGACGAGCTGAGAGCAGAGTCAGGTCATAAGGGGCCAGGGAGGAGCCCAGCAAGAGGGGGCTTCTTAGGGGCCTCCTGACACTTCTGTCCAGAGGCTGCCCAAGGACATTGGGACCCGCGAAGAGGCCGAGAGAGGGGAAAGAAGCATTTTCTCCCCCCTCTTTCTGGCACTGACTTGCCTTAGTACCTAATCTGGGGGTTTCCCAGGCAGTGGTAAAGGAGTCTGGTGGCGCCCTAGTGACCCTGAGCAAGCAGGCCAGAGAGGCTGATGCTGGAGTCAGGTACTTGGGGAAGTGAAGAGGGAGAGGTGCCGGCCATGGCAGCAGCCCTTCACACCCGTGCCACGCCCTGCCGAGTCTGCTGAGCACGTGTGTGTCCGGGCCGAAGGGTTCCTCTTGAGCCATGCTCGGCCCGCAGTAGCCCACCAACACCATGTCTAGTGGTCAGCAGCAGTGGGCCAGAGGCCAGAGAGGTGCCCGAGGCTGGCCGGTATGGGAGCAAACCAATATGAACACCAGAGGTAAGGGCGGGTTTGAAGAGAAACTTCCCATGTGGGAACTGGACAGCCTGGGCAGGCGAGAGCCGCCTGCACTGAGCGGGAACACCGCCTCCCACTGTGGGCCCCGGCCCGGCCTTACCTGTGGCTCTGGGAGGGTCTGCGGGCCTGCAGCTCTGACTGGGAAAGTCTTAGTACTTCTGGGTTTCACTGGAAAACTTCAGCCTGGTTTGTGTTCTACCGCGTGATCTGTTGGGAGTAACTGCTGGAACATAAAAATGCATGAAGTTATTTCTCAAGAAATACAAGTCTCCTCCATGGTCCACCTGAAACTGATTAACGGTATTGTAAATCATGGCGCCTAAGAAAAGTTAGAAAAGCAAAATAAAATGAATTCCCAGGAGGCTTCACCCATGTGCCCTAGTGGGCTCAAGGCGCCCCTGCCCCAGCAATGGCTGAGTCTGAGGTGGAGAGCCTGACGGGCTGGGAGACAGGTCAGAGGGCTGCCGTGTGGGGCTGGTGTCACAGGGCGCTGGGTTTTTGCCTGAGGGCTGCAGGCCCCAAACCCCAAGAACAGCTGGGTACAGCCCTGGTGGCATCTGGCACTGTGGGTCCAACAGCCTCTCAAGGCCGGGCCTGCGCAGCACGGCCCTTATCACACTACAGGGCTGTCACCGGAAGTGGTGCCCAGGTACCCCAGGGGTGCTGGGAGGTCCTCCAAGAGTGGACAGGCAGAGCATTCTGGGCAGGCCTGGGCTGGGGAGAGGAGGCACATGTGAGGGGCAGGCAGTGCACGCGGCACTACACATATCAACGTGGCTTAGGGTCTTTAGTGCTCACAGTGACCCTAGAAATAAGGAGAAAATGGATTTGGTGGGGGGTACCACCCCTGGAGGTGTAGAAGCCCCGTGGTGCCAAGGATGGAACGGATCGAATCCAGGGCCCAGTTCCTGCCAGCAAGTGTAGCAGCCCTTTGGGCCATCTCCCTGCCCCGCTCCCACCCCCACCCCTGTGAAAAATCTTGCCTTTTGGTTTTGATATTATACCTGGTGGGTGCTTGAGAGACCATCAGGGCCAATGATCAAAACTGGGGCTCCCCCAGGCAAAGCACACGCGTCCTTAGCCTATGAGCTCTCTCTTGGCCCAAGATAAAACTTTTGTTTTCGGGGGGCTGAAGTGATAGCACAGAGGGTAGGGCATTTGCCTTGCACATGGCCAACCTGGGTTTGATTCCCAGCCTCCCATATGGTCCTCTGAGCACCGCCAGGGGTAATTCCTGAGTGCAGAGCCAGGAGTAACCCCTGTGCATCGCAGGGTGTGACCCTCCCCAAAAAACCAAAAACCTTTTGTTTTGTTTCTGGTCATACCTGGTGGTGCTCAGGAATCACTCCTGGTGGGTCAGGGGACCATATGTGATGCTGGGACTCAAACCCTCGTCAGCCATGTGCAGGGCCAGCCTCCTAGCCACTGTACTATTCAAGATAAAGCTTTTCAACAGGGAACTGCGGCCAGAAGCAATGGCTTGCTCTTGTGGAGGTGGAGACAGGGAGGTGTGGGACGGGATTTGGTGGATTATGCTGGGGGCAAGGTGCACTGGGGCCTGACATGGGATCTTGAATGTTGTCAAACAGAGGCATGAAAATCCTCATCTGCGGCAGGACGAGCCAGGAGCACTGAGTCCCTGGCCTGTTCTGGCAGGCAGGAAGGACGGACAAGGAGCTTCAGGTCAAGGGAGGGTTGTGAAGGGCGGTGAGGGTACCAGAGAGCCTCTAGATGAGGTCTGGGGTTTGAGCTTGAGCAAAAAGTGCTGGGCTGAGGGCCGGAGCGACAGCACAGCAAGTAGGACACTGGCCTTCCAGGCAGCTGACCTGGGTTCGATCTCCAGCATCCCATAGGGTCCCCCGAGCACTGCCAGGAATGATTCCTGAGTGCAGAGCCAGGAGTAACCCCTGAGCATCACTGGGTGTGACCCAAAACATAAGCAAAAAACAGTAATTTGTTTTTAAGAGTGCTGGGGTGGGGTGCAGGCACCAGGAGGCGGGGCAGGTATGTTTGAGAAGGGACCCTCTTTCAACAATGGACCCGGAAGTGCTATCCAGCAGGGAGTGTGGGGGGCTCAGAGAGCAGAGGCAGCAAGAGGCTGGGGGTTGCTGGGGTGATGGCTTCAGGAGAGAGCGGAGAGGTGACCCACTTCCCTCTGGTTCCTTTCTGCCCTCTGTCCCCAGTTACCCCTCTAAATCTGGGTGTCACAGTTGCCCACGAGGTCACACTGATCCCATCTTCATGACTCCGCATCCATCCTCAAGGTCCTCACCAACTTAGGATCCAGTGTAGGATGTGCCAGAGCTCGGGGGAGGAGGGGCAGGGAGGTGCCGAGTCTGGGGGGTAGGGGTTGTCTCATGGGAACTCTTTCAAAGTGCTCCATTAGGGACTGGAGAGAGTACAACAGATGTGGACCTTGCCTTGCACGTGGCCAAACCAGGCTGGATCCTCAACACTACATGGTGTCCCCCTAGCGCGGCCAGGCACAGCTGGGTGTGGCCCAACACCTGCTCCTCCCCCCCATAAAAGCATTAAATTAAATCAGTTTTGGTTGGGGCCACACTCATCGGCACTCAGCCCTGGGCTTGTGGCTCAGCACCAAGAACAAAAAGCAGCGAGATTTTTCTTTCAGTGCTAGGGATCAAACCCAAGGGCTTCACATATGTGAGGCTGGCCTCTACCACTGAGCCCCTCCCGGTCCTGACTGGAAGCAGCATTTGGCATTAAGTGCAAGATTCCTGGCTGGATGGTTTATGCAACAGAAATGAAAGTTCTGGCCGTTCTGGAAGCTGGAGTATAAGGACTAGGTGTGAGAGGGGCCTGTCCCCGCTGCCTTTCTTTTCTTTTTTTTTTTTTCTTTTCGGGTCACATCCGGCGATGCACAGGAGTTACTCCTGGTTCATGCCCTCAGGAATCACTCCTGGTGGTGCTCAGGGGACCATATGGAATGCTGGGAATCGAACCTGGGTCGGTCACGTGCAAGGCAAACGCCCTACCCGCTATGCTATTGCTCCAGCCCCCCACTGCGTTTCTGTGTCTACACCTGGCTTCCTTCTGTCCACCTGGGTCCAAATGTCTTCCCTTAGGACACTGGTTATGCTGCACTCCCCCCGCCCTCCTTACCTTTTTTGTTTTGGGGTCACACCCAGCTGTGCTGGGGCCTGTTCCTGGCTCTGTGCTCAGGGACCATGTGCAGTGGGTTACATGCAAGGCCAGTGCCTTACCCAGTGTCCAGCCCCCAACCTCACCCTACCACCCCGTATAAGATGCTGTCCCCAAATCCAGACACATTCTGAGGGGCAAAGGGGCCGGTGTGGGAGTGTAACCTGACCACAACAAAGGGCATCATCTTGTTCTTTGTTTTTTGGGTTTTTTTTTTTTTTTTTTTTTTTGCTTTTTGGGTGACACCCAGCAATGCACAGGGGTTACTCCTGACTCAGCACTCAGGAATTACTCCTGGCGGTGTTTGGGGGACCATATGGGATGCCAAGGATTGAACTCAGGTCAGCCACATGCAAGACAAACACCCTAACCACTGTTCTATCGTTCTGGCTTCTTGCTTTGTTTTCTATTGGTTACATATGTTCTTTTGGGGGATTGCATATAATCCCATCTATTTATATATTACAACTCAATTACTTCCTCTCTTTGTTTCAGTCACAGCCCATGGTGCTCAGGGGACCCTACGCAGTGCTGGAGACGGAACTGGGGCTGGCTGCACCCACGGCAGGTGCCCTACTCACTGTGCTATTGTTCTAGCCCAGACACCTCTTTCTGGTTTTGGTTCTGGGCATGGTGCTTGCGGGACCACAGCTGTGCTGGGAACTGGGTCTGGGGTTCCCGCATGCAGAGTAGCCCAGGCATGGAGGCCCCTCGCTGGCCCCTTGATGACATTTGAACGGCTGCTCTGTTATGGTAACGTCATTTATCACAGTCTAATGGAGCTTTCTCACATTTCAACAATATTGTTTCCTCTCCGGTTCTCTTCGTTCCTCACTTTAGCATGAACCACTTGAGGGGGCAGGGGCAATGAAGGGCTCCCAAGCAGTGCTAAGGGGATCCCCGAACAGCTCCACCCATGGGCCCAAGGACGAGGCACTGCTTGGGCAGCCGGGACAGCTCGAACAGTAGGGGGCACCTGGGACCACATCCAGAGGTGCTGGGGGGTGTCTCAGGACTGCCCCAGAGTTTCCCAGGGCCCTAGGATTATACCCAGCAGTGCTCAGGGGTCATGTGGTGTTAGGGAGCAAACTGGGACACCAGGCATGCAAAGTATGGACTCCCAGCCCGCCTGTGTCTCCTCAGCCACCCACGCTGCATCTCCAGGAATATGACTTCTGCAAAAAATAGTCCTTTGTGGAAATTTTTTTTAAGCAGTGTCTCAGTTTATTATTTTATTTTTTGGGTCACACCCAGTAATGCTCAGGGTTACTCCTGGTGGTGCGTGGAGGACCATATGGGATGCTGGAGATTGAACCTGGGTCAGCCGTGTGCAAGGTAATCACCCAACACTCTGTACTATCGCTCCAGGCCCCATAATAAACACCAGAGAGCAGAGGATGGTTATGATCCACTTTGTGGGTCTTCTCTCCTTCCTATGGGCTCAAGTTTCCAAATTTCCTTTTGGTCTGAAAACCAACTGTCTTTAGCATTTCCCCTGCCCCTCACCTCTCACGGCATTTGCTTGAAGTCTGTATTTCTCCCTTGCTCTGGAGGGCATCCACCCTGGCTTGAGCTCTCTGCATGAAACTCCCCTTTGTCTTCTAGCCCCCGTTGTTCCCTTTACTGGCCCCATAAGCAATGTTTCCTCTCCACCTGCTTTCCAAATATTTGCTTTACTTTGAACTTCTAGTGCCTCAACTACAGCAGCTTCGTCTCTGTGTAATATATTTTTTTTCTTGGGTCACACCCAGTGATGCTCAGGGGTTACTCCTGGCTCTGCACTCGGGAATTACTCCTGGCGGCACTTGGGGGACCATATGGGATCCTGGGAATAGAACCCGGGTTGGCTGTATGCAAGGCAAACGCCCTACCCACTGTGCTATCACTCCAGCTCCTTTCTTTTCTTTTTATAGTTAATTTAGTGGTGGAGCACCTGCTTTCTCTGTGTAACGCCCAGGGTGTGATCCCTGCTCACAGGACCAGTCTCAGTGGTGATAATTAATGGTTTTGTTTTTGGGCTACATGGCAAAGCCTAGCAAGCTCCCCATGACGTATTTAATATGCCAAACACAGTAACAAGTCTCACAATGGAGACATTACTGGGCCCGCTCGAGCAAATTGATGAACAACGGGAGGACAGTGCTACAGTGCTTTTTGGGCTACACTCGGCGGTGCTCAGGGCTTACTGCTGGCTGTGCACTCAGGAATTATTCCTAGTGGTGCTACAGGGACCATATAGGATGCTGGGGATCGAACCCAGGTTGGTTACATGCAAGGAAAGTCCCTTACCCTGTACTATATTCCCTGGCCCCAATTCATGAACATTCAATACATCATAATATTTCAGGGAGGTTGGGTCATCTGGCGGTTTTCGGGAATGGCCCTTGGAGGCACTTGGGGGACCTAATGTAATGTCAGGGACTTGAAGTGGTGTAAATGGTATGCAAGACATGTTCTTAAACCCCTGTACTCTCTCTCCAGCCAATCGATTATTTTTAACTCATGAAACAATTGACTTTTGGGGTTTTGGGCTACATCTGGTCGTGTTCAAGGGCTACTCCTGGCTCTGTGCTCAATCCTGATTGTGTTCAGGGGACCATGTGGTGCTGGGGTCAACTGAGCTATCTCCATGGCCCCATAATTAATCTTTGTTTTTTGAGGGGAGCTGCTCAGATATTACTCACAATCATGGTGCTGCTCAGATATTACTCACAATGGGGCTCAGGGGACCATATGTGGTGCCAGGCATCAAACTGGAATATCCTGCATGCAAGGCAAGTGCCTTTGCTCCTGGCCTAGTCCTCCGGCCCAATTCATTTATGTTCTCACTCCCCTTCCGTCCCACTTTCCGCTGCGTCAGGGATGATTCTGAGTGCAGAGGCCGGAGCCCCCCCACCGAGCACTGCTGGGCTGTGGCCCAGTGGCAGCTGTGAGGACCGGGGCTTGGTCACGTGCTAGTTCTGAAGCCTGCCATGCTGACGCCCATCGTGCTGTGGGGCCAGCCAGGAATCATGGTCACAATGCTCACACTTCTCCTTTTTGGCCGTTCAACAGAGCTCAGGTCCCAGGGGCCACTCCTGCAGGTCAGAGAGTTTAATGCTCCCTGGAGGCTGCACTGACCATCAGGGCCATACCCTGGGGTGCTCAGGGACCATGTGGCACTGGAGATGGAGCTTGAGTCTCCCTTGCCTACACTGTCCCTGGCCCCTACTCACACTCTGTCAGCTGTGTTTTTTTTTTGTTTGTTTTGTTTTGCTTTTGGGGGTCACACCGGCTATGCACAGGAGTTACTCCTGGTTCATGCACTCAGGAATCACTCCTGGCGGTGCTCGGGGGACCATCTGGGATGCTGGGAATCGAATCTGGGTTGGCGGCAAGCAAGGCAAATGCTCTACCCTCTGTGCTATTCCTCCAGCCCCTCACCCTATCAGCTGTGTGCACCCAGGGGCTTAGTGGCTGCTGGGTGCTGTCGTGGCGCGCCCAGGCCGCTGGGCCAACGATGGCCCTAAGTGTAGTTTCCTTCGCGCTCACCCTGTTTGGGGCTCGCTGTGCTTCCTGAATCTATTTGGGAATGTTTCTTATGGGATTTGAGAACCTTTGGCTCATTAACTTCGGTTGGTCTTCCTGTCCCATTCCTGATCTTCTCTCTTCTGGACTCCCCGATGTGTCCATTGGCCTGTGAGATGCAGGCCTGTGGATCGCGGGGGCACGCTCATTTCTTTCCACTGTGGGTGAGATCATTTCTCTGGTCCATAAACTCCTGAGTTTTGCCTTTGCTAGACTTCCTCAGTCTTCTGTTATGCTTAGCCAATGGATTTTTTGAGTCTATTGGTTTTTTATTAGAGTTTCATTTCTCTGCAGGGCCTGGGCGATAGTATAGCAGGAAGGGCACTTTCCTTGCATGCAGCTGATCTGGGTTCGATCCTCAGCATACTATATGGTTCCCGAAGCTCGTCAAGAGTGATTCCAGAGGGGCTGGAGCAATAGCACAGTGGGTAGGGCGTTTGCCTTGCACGCGGCCAACCTGGGTTTGATTCCCAGCATCCCGTATGGTCCCCCGAGCACCGCCAGGGGTAATTCCTGAGTGCAGAGCCAGGAGCAACCCCTGTGCATCATTGGGTGTGACCCAAAAAGGAAAAAAAGAGTGATTCCTGAATCAAAAGGCAGGAAGGAGTAACCCCTGAGCACTGCTGGTTGTGGCCCAAATATAAACAAAAATGTTTGACATTTCATTTGAAATTGCGCACTCCCTAACTTGGGCTATGTAATTCCTTTCTTTTATTTTATTGGGTTCCATCCTCTCTTTCTCTCATACTTTCTAAATAAAATGATTTTACTCCCCCCTCCACAAAATAATCTCTCCTCTCCAGTTCCTCCCCAACACCTCTCTCCTCTCTTCTTCCTCCCCCACACCTCTCTCCTCTCTTCCTCTCTCCCAACTCCCCTCTCCTCTTCCCTCCCCTTGCCTTCTAACTGTCCTCTGCTCCCCTCCCCTCTCCCCTCTCCTCTCCTCTCCCTCCCCTTCCCCTGTCCAACTCCACTCCCCTCCTCTCTTCTTTTGTCTCGTTTGTCCAAAACCCACTGTCCTCAAGGATTACTCCTGCTCAAGCGTCAGTCTTGGTAGAGCCTGGGAGACGATGTGGTACTGGGGACCAAAGTCTTGTTGGTAGGGCAAGTTCTTTACCCGCTCAACTATCTCTGGCTTAAGACTACCAATGTTTCCAACTTACTGGTAAGCCCTCCTTACCTCTGTAGCGTCCACTTTAGAGAGGCATGATGTACTCAGCTGCAGAGCACCTGCTCTAAGGTGTGAGGTCCTGGGCTCAGCCCACAGGGGCTGGAGTACTAGCACAGCAGGCAGACAACTTGCTTTGCACATGGCTGACCCAGGTTCAATCCCTGGAACTAACCCCCGAGCCTGCAAAGAGCAATCCCTAAGCATCACCAGTGTGGGGACCCCCCCAAAAAAGATAAAAAAATATAGTATCTGTGTTAATGTTCTTGTACGATGAATATAAGAATTAAACATCTGGGGTTATCTCAGGGTATTTTTCCCTGCCCCCCATAAGGATGTTTTCACTGAGTTTTGTTTTCCTTCCCTTATTTTCCCCTTCTTTTCTTATTTCCCTTTCATTTCTTCTTTTTTTGGCTTCTGTGGCATTGGGGACTGCACCAGCTCTCACACATGCGCAACATGTGCTCCACCAGTGAACCACAACCCTGGTTCTGAGTTTTTTTCCTTAATTATGAGTCACATTTTCCTCCTTCCTTGCACGACTAGTAATTTTTTATTATACGCTGCACATTGTCTGGATAATATTGTCTTCCTTTAAAGAACGATGAGTTTTATTCTGGCAGGCAATTCATTTCCGGTAATTCTCCTTGATCCTTCTGAGGCTTGGTTTGGGGCTTAAGCAAGCCGGGTCGGACACGGCTCTTACTCTGGGGACACAAAGAGCTGACCCCGGGAAGTAGCCCGACGATAAATCACGTTAAGTTTTCCAGGCCATATGGTCTCTGTCCCCACTTAGCCCTACCACTGTCATGAGAATCAGCTACAGACATGGTAGGAACAAATAGGCATGGATGGCCGGGCACGGTGCAAGATGGGTTACATTTGGCCTGATACCAGTCTCCTCATGCCCACTGAAGGTCACCGGCCTCGATCCTGAGGCGTGGCCTTTCTGCGGTCTACATCAGCACCCAGGGTATGGCTAAATCTTAGGCTCAAGCTGCGCTTGGAGCCCTGACACCCAGCGGGTGGGCTGCAGCGCTCCCCCACCCCTGCTCACGGGGTCTGCCATTCACATGTGCAGCCCAGCCCTTGGCAGAGGAGCTGCGGGAGCGACATATGGGCTTGGGGCAGCCCCTGCTGCTCGCTGCCCTTCCCAGCACCCTGCCCGGCACCTCCCAGATGCTTCAGCAGCTGCGGATCGGCAGAACCCTGGTGCTCTGCTTGGGCCCCACCTCTGGGCTGTGGTTCGCCAACGGTCCCAGGCTCGGGGGCCAGGGAGCCCAGGGGGCACCCCTCCTGTTTCCTTCTCTTGGGATTCCCAGGCCCACTCGCTGTCCAAGGACCCACAGCAATGTCCCAGGTCTACAGCTCTTTCCCAGTCCTGGAACTCAGTCATGAAAACATTTCGTTTTTCTTGAATGAAAAGAAACAGCATCTCAGCAGCAACACTTGCACTTGTGCAGAGGGCCTAGCCCAAGCTTTACCCCGGAGAGAAAGCTCAGCAAGCTGGAGCCCACACTTTGCATACAGGCGCCCCAAGATCAATGTCTAGCACCACGGGGGTTCCCCAGCACTGCCGCTGTGGCCCAAACACAAAACAGAACACCTGCCTCGTGTTCCTAATCTAGATCTTGCTCTTTCAGTGTCTTTCACCCAGGGCGGGAGTGACAGCACAGCAGGGAGGGCGTTTGCCTTGCACTAGGCTGACCCAGGTTCGATCCCCAGCACCCCGTATGGTCCCCTGAGCACCACTAGAAGTGATTTCTGAGTGCAGAGCCAGGAGCAAGTCCTGAGCACCGGTGGGTGTGACCCTTCCAAAAAAAATCTTTTCGCCACTTACAGAAGGTGGAACCGGAGAGAAAGTACAGGGGGTAGGGCATTTGCCTTGCACGCAGCTGATCCTAATACAAAACCCTGGCACTGTATGGGGTCCCCTGAACATCACGAGGGGCAACTCCTAAGTACAGAGTCAGGAATAGTTCCTGAACACGGGGCACTGCCAGGTGTGGCTCAGGGCCAGGGAGGGCCAGGGGAACGGCTCTAAGAGCTGATGGCAGGCTGGCCAGGTGAGGGCCCCCGTTCAAGCAAAGGTACCACATGGTCCGTAACTACTGCCAGGAGTGACCCCACAAGCACTATACTGAGAGTAGTACCCAGCACTGGTGAGGGTGGCACCAAAACAAAAGCAAAATCAAAAGAAACTAAACCTTGTGACCTTGTGGCCAAACGCTGGGCTGTCCCCAACTGAAAGTAAGTAGAACTCTGTAGACGAAAGGCGGTTCCACGTGGATGAGACAGAGAAGACCTAGGTGCATGTGAGAACATCAGGAACCACTCTCTCTGAGGTCAGTGGGAAGCACAACACCAAGCCTGGGGGTCAGCTAGAGGAGGGCTCACTGCTAAACAGAGGAGACCATCATAGTTTATAACACACATCAATCAGCGAGAACATTTTTGTCCATAATGATGTGAAAAGGGACAATGAAAAATTCTTTTCTGCTAAAGAACAATAACTTAGTATACTAAACGCACAGTAATAGAGAAGGATCATCATAAAAAAAAAAACATAACTAGGGAACCACTGGATGGTACATGAGTTAAGGTGCTTGCACTGAATGTGGACATCGCTAGTTCTAGACCCTACATATCATCTCTCAGGCACTGCCAGGAATGACCCCTGAGCTGAGCCAGCCTAGACCCTGAGCACTGTTAGTAGGGCCCAAGCACCCCCTCTTCTGCACTGAAAAAAAAAAAAACTACACACACAGAGTCAGAGAAACAGTTCAATTGAGTGCATGCTTTGCATGCAGGAAGCCCAGATTTAATTCCTGCCACTATATGGTCTCCTAAGCACTGCTAGGTGTGGCAAGAAAAAAACAAAAAACAAACCCAAATCCCAAGAACTAGTTTCTTGTTTTTTTGTTTCTGGGCCACACCTGGTGGGGCATGGCAGGTACCCTGCCCACTATACTATCTCTTGGTCCCCTAAACTTTTTTTAAAAACAAACAAAGTTCCAGGGAGATGGTTCAAAGGGTTGGGGTGCATGTTTGGCCTGTGGGAGCCATGGGTTTGATCTCCAGCATCACAAAGTTGCCCCCCACACAGCTGGGAGTAGTCCCCAAGGTCCTGAAGATGGAACCCCAAACCCCAAAATATAACAATAAGTCAAAATGCACAATTCAGTTTAGGTAAAGAGTACTGCTTGATGCTGAAAACTATAATTGACAATTGGTGGAGACAAGATAATCAAACCTCTTTGATAATGAGAGATGTGGAAGATTTCATCTTAACCAAGTACTCAAATTCATCAACAGTCTGGGGTCCCCAGCATCTCCACCCAAAAGAATATAAAAGCAAAATCACACTTATGAAAATGAGACAGGGTGGGAGAGGAAGCAGCACTTAAGGTGTTTGCCTTGGACACGATCCCCAGCATGGTTACCCTGAGGACACAGCCAGGAGTAAACCCTGAGTAGCCACCGGGCATGGCCCCGAAACAAAGCAAAAATGATAAAGTGAAACAAAATAAGGGCTAGACAGATAGTACAATGGGCAGACTTGCCCTGCATGCATCTGACCAGATTCAATTCCAGACATCCTATATGGTCCCTGAGTAAGCCCTGAGCACTGCTGGGAATGGTTCAACACACCCCCAAACAAAACAAAACAAAACAAAACAACCCCCCCAAAAAAAATCTTAGATTACTGGAACAAAGCAGTATTACAGAGCAAAGAAAACAGCACTTTTTCAATTTTCTGCAAAAAAGCTGAAGTAACTGAGAAGACATTCAAACAAATGCAAACAGATATAGTCTGTAAGACAACAGGAGTCCTCAAAGCCGGCAACCATCAACCCTGGGCCTTGCATGCAGGACCAGCACTGCCTCCTTCCTTCCCTCCCTACGGAGCAAACTCAGGCCCCCACAAATGCAAGGGAAGTGCTTTACAATGGAGCTACACCCCCTTGTTGAGGCTGCAGATTTGATCCCAGCATTGCCAGTCCTTGTGACACTTCCTTTTTGGGGTTCCTGGTGCTCCAGAAAAGTGGGGAGGGGCAGAGAGATAGCACAGCACATAGCAGATAAGGCACTTTCCTTGCCACAGCTGACCTGAATTTGATCCCTGCACCCCATATGGTCTCCCAAGCCTGCCAGAAGTGAATCCTGAGCACTGCTGCATGGGGGCCCCCTCAAAAACAGGAAAAAGAAAACAAGCAAAGTGTGTGGTGTCTCTGACACCCTGCAACCAACTGTCAAAGCATCAGGGCAACGTGTGAGAGAACCACAACCATGTGTGAGGGTACTGCCGCCGGGTGTGGGGGCACAGGCACACACGTCTGAGCACCACACCCAGCTGAAGGAGCACCATGCCGGGTGTGCAGTCACACACCAGGGAAATGCCAAGGACAGGAGAAACATTACAGATTAAAGAAGCGATGGCCCAGCAGGTTGGAGCACAGAATCTGCGGTGGGAGGAAGTTCCATCCCCAGATGTACTGAGCACTGCTGGGAGTAAAGCCTGAGGAATACTGGGTGCAGCTCAAACACAAAAAAGAATTAAAAGCTGGGATATGGGCCAGAGTGACAGCGCAGTAGGGAGTCTGCCTTGCATGCAACTGACCCGGGTTTGAGCCCCAGCACCCCAGATGATCCTCTGAGCTTTGCCAGGAATGACCCCTGAGCACAGAGCCAGGAGTAAGCCCTAAGCACTGCTAAGTGTGACCCAAAATCAATCAATCAATCAAGCTGGGAAAAGCTAATGCATCCCTTGAGGCTTGATCAAAAATTTTTATGATGGGGTGAGAGCGACAGTACATGGGGTAGGACATTTGCTTTGCACACAGCCGACTTGGGTTCCCATATGGGCCACGGAGCACCACTAGGAGTAATTCCTGAGCATTGCTGGGTATGACTCAAACATTAAAAAAAAAATTATGAGCTCTGGTAAGAGTGGGAAAAATTATTAGGGTCTGTACTCCAGATTATAATATTACATCATGGGGAAATTCCATGATCACAATGGAAAAGTTTGGCAGTTCGTCAGAAAATTAAGCACAGAATGACCATGTGCCCCATAATTCCACTTCTAGGGCTGGAGCAATAGTATAGTGGGTAAGGCGCTTTTGGCTTGGACACGACCAATCTGGGTTTGATCCCTGACGTCCCATATGGTCCCCCGAGCACCACTAGGAGTAATTCCTGAATGCAGAGCCAGGAGTAACCCCGGAGCACCACTGGATGTGGCCCAAAAACAAAATAAAAAAAATTCTACTTCCAGATATAAATCCAAGAGAAGTGCGTATACGCCTCCTCAGCACAGCGTCCTGCGCAAAAGCACTGGGTCAGAATAACCCAGTGACCAGCTAAAGTGCAATAATGAGATTTCTACACATGATATGACCTAATAAGAAAGGGGATTTTGACCCGGGCCTCCCCATGGATGAACCTTGAAGGCTTCAGGCTGAGACGGTGACGTTATATGAGTAGCTTGATATAGAGAATTTAGAGAGACAGAAAGAACAGTGGCTAAGGAGGGGGGGGGAGGCAGAGAGGGAGTCTTTTTTTTTTTCTTTTTGGGTCACACCCGGCAGTGCACAGGAGTTACTCCTGAGGGGCTGGAGCGATAGCACAGCGGGTGGGCGGTTTGCCTTGCACGCGGACTACCCGAGTTCGATTCTCAGCATCCCATATGGTTCCCTGAGCACCACCAGGAATGACTCCTGAGTGCAGAGCCAGGAGTGACCCCTGTGCATTGCCAGGTGTGACCAAAAAGCAAAAAAAAAAAAAAAAAAAAAAAAAGAGTTACTCCTGGCGGTAAGGCAAACGCCCTACCCGCTGTGCTATCTCTCCAGCCCTAAAAGAGGGAGTCATTTAAAGGCAGTGATGGTGAAAATAAATAGTGCTGAGCATTGTACATTATTAAAGTGCAAAGGCAGAGGGAATGTACAGCGGGCAGGGAGCTTGCCTTACATGCAGCGGACCTGGGTTCGATCCCCACCACACCATATAATCCCCTGAGCCCCATCAGGAGTGATCCCTGAGTGCAAAACCAGAACTAAGTCTTGAGCACTGTGGAGTGTGCCCCCTTCCAAATAAAGCACTTATTGCCACAACTGTAGGCTTGAAAGAGCAAATTTTACCAGGGAGATGTTTCAAAGGATGGGAGAGACTGCCCTGAACAAAGGAATTCCAAGTTTGATCCCCAGCTCTGCATGATCCCCCCCAGCATGACCAGCCCCTGAGCACAGTGTCAGAAGTAGCTTCCAGCACTACCAGGCATGGCCTACAAACTGAACAAAGAAACACCTCCCCTCTTACCCCAAACCCAGCCTTTTTGCTATATGTGTTAAAATAAAAATGGGTAAGGTGTTTGCCTTGCACGCAGCCGACCCAGGTTCGATTCCTCCGCCCCTCTCGGAGAGTATCTCGCAAGCTACCAAGAGTATCTCGCCCACACAGCAAAGCCCGGCAAGCTACCCGTGATGTATTCGATATGCCAAAAACAGTAACAATAAGTCTCACAATTTGTTGTGAGACGTTACTGGTGCCTGCTCGAACAAATCGATGAACAGTGGGAGGACAGTGCTACAGTGCTAAAATGAAAACTATTTACTTCGTGTTTGACGGATCACACCCAGCAGTGCTCAGGGGTCACTCCTGACTCTGCACTCAAGAATTACTCCTGGAGGTGCTCGAGGGACAATATGGAACCCCAGGGATCAAACCCAGGTCGGCCATGTGCAAGGTAATATGCCCTCCTCACTGTACTTCTGCTCCAGCCACTAATGCTGCTTTTTTTTTAGGGGCACATCCAGTAGTGCTTGGAGGAACATGTGGTGTGCTGGAGACTGACCCTGGGGCTTCCACATGGCAGCAAATATTCCAGCCCCAGGTGCAATTTATTCTTTACTGTGTATGTGGGGGGAGGGTGTGAGGTTAGGGCCTCAACCATTCAGGACAAGTGTTCTACTGCCAAGCTACATCTCCAGCCACTATTTCTCACCACTTTTTAAATTTGAAAGGTAAAGGTAAAGGCCCTCCCGTTGATCATCGATTTGCTCGAGCGGGCCCAGTAACGTCTCCATTGGAGACTTTGTTGTTACTGGGTCTGGCATATCGAACACATCACGGGGAGCTTGCCAGGCTCTGCCGTGCGGGCGAGATGCTCTCGGTAGCTTGCCGGGCTCTCCGAGAGGGGCGGAGGAATCGAACTCGGGTCGGCCATGTTGGCTGCGTGCAAGGCAAACGCCCTACCGCTGTGCTATTGCTATTTATTCAGTCACTGAGTAAGCTGATTGAATTGGGCATGAACTCCATATTACTTTCTAAAATTTTTTTTAAATGAACATCCATGATATAGACCACTACAAAGTTGTTCATAACTGGGTTTCAGTCATACAATGATCCAGCACCCATCCCTCCACCAGTGCACATTTCCCACCACCAATGTCCCGTTTCCCTACCACCGTCCCCCAACACCCCCCACCCACACTCCCAGTCTCCCTCTATGGGAGGCACTTTCCTTCTTGCTCTCTCTCTCTCTCTCCTTTTCCTTTTGGGCATTACGGTTTGCTGTACAGGTGCTAAGAGGTCATGGTGTTTGGTCAGGGCATTCGGTATTTTTATGAGGACGGTAAGGCTGTAGCTTTTCAATTAGGTGGCCACTTTGGGGCGTCTCACCATTTTGTGACTGTTTTAGGGCCACACCTGGCTGAACTTATGCCTCCACCCCTGGCTCTGTGCTCAGGGATCACTCCTGGTGGGGCTCAGGGGACCATATATGCTACTGGGGATCAAATCTGGGTCAGCTGCATGAAAGACAAGTGGTTGTTCAGCAAGCACAAGATCTAATCGAAACTGAGTGCATGCACTTCTCAACTCTGGAAATGGTTTAGCTATGATGTCTTTGACAATTCACTGGAGTTAATTTCTGAGTGTTTGAGGTTTTCTCGGATTCTTTCCTTTTTCAATGTATCATGGGCTGTGAAGATAGTTGATATCATTTCTATTCTCTTGATTTTATGGAGGTATTTTTATGAACCAGCATGTGATCTATCTTGGAGAATGTCCTATGTGCTCTGGAGAAGAATGTGTATTTCACTTTTGAGGAATGAAAAGCTCTGTATCTACCTGCTAAGTCCTCCACTTCTTCCCTTTCTTCCATTCTTGTTGTTGCTGTTTTGGGGCCACACGCTCAGGGGTTTTTCCTTGTTTTGTGCTCAGAAATTATTCCTGGTGGTTCCTGGTGATGTGGGATGCTGGGGATCAAAACTGGGTTGGTTGCATGCAAGACAAGCCCCCCACCTTCTGTAGTACTCTCTCTCCAATTCCATTTCTTCCTTTAAGTTTATATTTCCTGGGGCCAGAGTGATAGCACAGTGGGGGGCTGTTTGCCTTCACACGGTCAACCTGGGTTTGATCCCCTGCATCTCACTTATGCACCATCAGAAGTAATTCTGAGTGGAGAGCCAGATGTAATTCTGATGGAGAGCCAGAAGTAACTCCTGAACATTGCTGGTGTGACCCAAAAAGTAAACAAAAAGTAAAGCTTTATTTCCTGTTTTTTTTTTGTTTTTTTTTTTTTTGCTTTTTGGGTCACACCTGGCGATGCACAGGGGTTACTCCTGGCTTTGCACTCAGTAATTACACCTGGCGGTGCTCAGGGGACCACATGGGATGCTGGGAATTGAACCTGGGTTGGCCATGTACAAGGCAAACACCCTACCTGCTGTGCTATTACTCCAGACACCCTAACTGACTTTTAGTCTAGTAGATTTATCTAGAGGTGACGAATCTAGAGGCATTGCAGTCTCCATCTACTACTATGTGCTGTCAATATCTTCCTTCAAGTCAATCAGTTGTCTTGAGTATTTTGGTGGTCCCTCATTAAGTGCATCTATCTATCTATCTATCTATCTATATATTTAGGAGTGTGAGTTGTATGTGAAGTATAATTAGGCCTTTATAAGAGAGTTGTTTCTGTGAAATACTGTTCTCCATCTTTGGCTTTGAGCCTGCATTTGCCTGACTGTTCAGATGTGTCTATTGTAAGCAACCTTATGGGTGTCTCTTGTAAAGTTGGGTTCACTTTTCTGATGCATCCTGCCAGTCTGTATCTCTTGTTTTGTGCATGTAAACCAGTGCATTGAGTGAGATTACTAACATGAAATCTTTTGCCATTTCTCTGTAGAAGTCAGACAACCTTGTGAAAATGATCTTGTCTTAAAGGAGACTCTTCAGTGCTTCTTGCAAAACTAGTTTCAAGGCTATGAAGGTCCTGAGCTACTGTTTATCCATGAAGTTCTGTATTGTTTTTCAAATTTGAAAGATAGTCTATCTGGAGAGAGAATTCTTAGGTGTTTATTTCATGGAGTTTCACCATTTTCCCACCATTTTCTTCTGGTCTGCAGGGTCTCATTTGATAATTGTGCTCTGAGTCCTAAGGAAGCTTTGTATGTAATTTCCTTCTTTGATCTTGCAGCTTTCAATATTCTATCTCTATCTTTGGCTTTTGTCATTCTGATTATGATATGTTTTATTTGGGTCTCTTTTGGCTGGCAGCCTTCAGATCTAATCGAAACTGAGTGCATGCACTTCTCAACTCTGGAAATGGTTTAGCTATGATGTCTTTGACAATTCACTGGAATTGCATTTTTATTCCTCAGGGATTCCAATGATGCACATGCTGCTCCTCTTGAATGCACCCTATAATTTTCTTGTGTGCTGTTCATTTATTTTGAGACCTTTTTTTCATGTTGTTTTTCAGAGGTTTTCTGCCCCTCATCTTGGAGCTCACTGATTTTATCATCTGCTGATGTTAATCTGGTGCCAAGGCCTTCCATTGATTTCAGTTCACTACCAAACTCTTTAGTTCTGTTACTTCTTTTTTTTTTTTTTTTTTGCTTTTTGGGTCACAGCCAGCGATGCTCAGGGGTCATTCCTGGCTCTGCACTCAGGAATCACTCCTGGCGGTGCTGGGGGACCATATGGGATGCCGGGAGCTGGATTTTATAGTGCTGAGACCACTCTCCGCACACATGAAGGTACTGGCAGAGGGACAAAGCCACGCGGGTTCCGGGGCCAAGATCTCCAAGCCTACTCGGATTGGAGTTGAGCATCCTCCACCCAGATCCTCCAAATTACAGTAGGCGGGGGTCACACCCACCACCTGGCCCCCTGTAATCCCATCAATGGCCAAGACTCAGAGACTATAAAATCCAGCTCCCGGACAAGACCAGTGCAGACTCCTGCCCCCGCGCCTGGCTGTTCCTCGCTGGGGCCCCTTGGAGGGGAGCGGGTTGAGCTTTCCTCCCCGCCCCGACCAGGGCTCCAGCAGCCGAAGACCTCCAGGACCAGCCACCTCCATGCTGAGACCACTCTCCGCACACATGAAGGTACTGGCAGAGGGACAAAGCCACGCGGGTTCCGGGGCCGAGATCTCCAAGCCTACTCGGATTGGAGTCGAGCATCCTCCACCCAGATCCTCCAAATTCCAGTAGGCGGGGGTCACACCTACCACCTGGCCCCCTGGCGCCGTGTAATCCCATCAACGGCCAAGACTCAGAGACTATTTTATGACATCTTATTATCTCATTCCTACTTTGGACAAACTTGCAGGCTATCGAATGTAGCCTGCCCACAGGGCAGAGTCTGGCAAACTCCCCGTGGCGTACCAAATATGCCAAATACCAGTAACAATGATGGGTCTCATTCTCCTAAAGAGTCTTGAATATAATCTCAGGGCTAGGATGAAGGAGACGTTACTGGGGCCTGCTCGAGGCAATCGACGAATAACAGGATGATGAATGAATGAATGAATGAATGGGATGCCGGGGATTGAACCCAGGTTGGCCGCGTGCAAGGCAAACGCCCTACCCGCTGTGCTATTGCTCCGGCCCCGAGTTCTGTTACTTCTAACTGTAGTTTTCTCATTTTTGCTCTCTTGGTTTTTTGTGTTTAATTTATTTTTATTTTTCGGTTTTTGGGCCACACCCAGTGATGCTCACAGGTTAATCCTGGCTCTGCACTCAGAAACCCCTACTGATGGCACTTGGGGGACCATATGGGATGCCAGGGAGTAAACCCAGGTTAACCATGTGCAAGACACCCTACTTGCTATACTATTGCTCTGGCCCCATGGTTTCTTGTGTTTTACTGACTGCTTGTACCATTGTTTCTTTGAGCTCATTAAACATCCTCAGTACATTCTCTCTAAAGTCTTTATCTGAAGGATCAGAGAGATAGTACAGCAGGTAAGGTGCTTGCCTTGAACATAGTTGGCCTGGGTTCAATCCCCTGCACCCCATATGATCCTCTGAGCACAGAGCCAAGATAAGACCTAAGCACAACTGGGTGTGGCCCCCAGCCAAAAACCAATCAATTAATCAATCAGATAAAATCCTTAGCTGAGAGGCTATAGAGTTTGTTAGTACTGGTTGGTCTTCTCAACTCCTACCTTCTTTCACTAGGCATAACTGTGTCCAGCACTGCATCTCTGCTGTGTCCGCTGCAGTCTGAGATTATGTCTTTCTCATTCACCACTGTGTCCCCCTGACCAGGGAGCTCTCTGGGAGAACCGGCTGTGTGTTGCTCTCTTCCTCCTCTGTTGGAGATATCCCAAGCAATCCTGTTGGTACTGACCTAGTTGTTTAGATTTTTATGCAAGGATTCCATGAAGATCCTAGTGTCACTGGCTCTGCCACTACTGTGGCTGTAATTTAGGGTTCCATGGTGTCTTACACACATGGTTACCTTGGTGTGCTTTTGTGGGAAAGCTGATTGGGAATTAAGAATTAAGAATTAAGTTAGTGTTAGCATGGTGCAGTTGGGGGTAGTAGCTGAGTCACTGCAGAGTGAGTGCAGTGCACGAGTCCGGGGTGTTCTCTGTGAAATTTGAATGAGGGAAGTGGTACACAGTTCCCAGCATCAGGGGTTTTTATGTACATTCTCCAGGGCTCCCGGGAGCGGGAAGGAATGGGTCCAGTCACCGTTTTTAGATAATGAATGAGAAATAAAGGAGATAAATAAATGAGAAATAAGAAGCTTTGGGGCCAGAGCTATTGTACAGACGGTAAGGTGATTGCCTTGTATGCAGCTGACCTGGAGTCAATCCCTGACACCTCTTAGAGTCTCCTATGCCTTCCAGGAATCTCTGAGAGCATAGCCAGGAGTAAGCCGTGAGTACAGCCGATTGTGGCCCAAAACCAAAAGAAAAAACAAAAACAAAAAACCCCATTTACTAGAGCCGAAACCTAGAAACAACCCAAGTGCCCAACAATAGATGTATGAATAAAGAATATACACTTGCCTGAATATACTCAGGTAGAAGGAAAAATTAAGGGCCAGAGAGACAATACTGAGGGCACTATCCTTGCATTCAGCTGACCCAGATTCAACCCCTGACAGCCAGGAGTAATTCCTGAGTACAGAGCTAGGGGTAACCCTTGAGCATCCCAGGTGTAGCTAGATACACACACACAAATTCTTGTCTTTTGCTGAAACATGGGTGGAATGCAAGAGGTCAATACTAAAATACATTAGAAGGACAAGGCCAGAGAGATAGTACAGTGGGTGAGTTTATTCCTCACACCCCATATGATCCCTGAGCCCTGTCAGCAGTCCGATTTGAGTGGAGGACCAGGAGTAATCCCTGAGTACCACTGGGTGTGGTCCAACGTCTCCCCTCCAAAACGGAAGGGGAAATAGCTAATAACTTTACTCATATTAATAATAAAAATACAGGGCGTGGGAAAAGACAAAACCACAGAAAGAAACTCCTAAGTTAGACCTCAGAGCTGTGGCTGCTGGGGTGAGAAATGATCAAAGTGGGGAAAGCTTCAATGGACTGTGGGGAAGGATATTGGTGCTTTAGTGATGGCTAGAGTATAGTATATGGACTTTGATGAGACAAGAAATTGTACCCCTACAATTAATGTAATGAAAACAAAAAAAAATTTTTTTTTGTTTTTGGGCCACACCCAGCAGTGCTCAGGTGTTACTCCTGGTTCTGCACTCAGGAATCACTCCTGCAGTGCTCAGGGAACTGAACCCGGGGAGCTTGCATGCAAGGTAAGTCCCCTATCCACTGTACTATTTCTCCAGCCTGCAAACAAATACTATCTTTAACAAATAATTTTTAATAATAAATAAATAAAGGATATCGGGGTGTTAGAGGATAATATCCTTATTATCAGGAAATGTAGGCTAAAATACTTAGGGTTGTGGGGCTGGAGCAATAGCACAGCGGGTAGGGTGTTTGCCTTGCACACAGCCGACCCGGGTTCGATTCCCATCATCCCATATGGTCCCCTGAGCACCGCCAGGGGTAATTCCTGAGTGCAGAGCCAGAAGTAAACCCGTGCATCACCAGGTGTGACCCAAAAAGAAAAGAAAGAAAAATAAATAAAATATTTAGGCTTGAAGTATCTTAATGCGCACATCATCATCTTTTCAAAAGGTCCACAAAACCAGAAAAACAAGATAACAAGAAAGAAATGTGGCAAAAGAGAAAGCAGTAGAGTAACTGAGTGTGTGGATCAGTGAGACTCCAGGAGGCTGGCTGGGGCGAGTGGGGTGAGGCAGGGTGAGGCAGAGACAAGCCGCACTTGGCAGGCCCAGGGAGTCCCTCAGCGCAACTGCATACCAGCGGGGCACATGTGTGGAGTGACGCAGTAGTTCTGACAAATTAATAAATGAATCTGGTCACGACGCGCTGGACAGCATGAAGGATGGAAGCAGCCAAGAGACCGTTCCAGAGTGGAGGCCTGGGAGCTGCAATTTGGCCCAGGAATGAAAGTGTTCGAGGAGGGGGTGGAAGAACTGGACAAATGATTCGAGGAGGAACAGGAGAGCTCACTGCAAGGTTACCGGGAGGGCAGCAGGAGGGGAAGGGCAGGGGAGAGGACAGATAGGGACTGACCCCTGCCCTCTGCTCAGCTACCTCCCTGAGGTGCCCAGGCTGTCAACAGGGGTCCTGGGGCAGCTTCTCTGTCAACCACCGCCTTGTTCCCAGGGACCAACAGCCAGTGCGAGCAGCTGGAAGCTCGAGTGCCAGAGGGGAGGCAGAGGTAGAGTCCCCTGCAGATCTGGCCAGTACCACCTGGGCATGGTCCCCACACTCCTGGGAGAGGCTGCCAGTGGTCTCCAAATAATATCACCTCTTGCCCCCAAACTGCTCATTCTATCTTCATGGTATAGTGTCCCTCTCTCCGTTCCCCATTTTTTGGAGGGAACCTCCTAAGTGGTTCCCAGGGGACCAAGGGTCACTCCGGGGGATCCTTGGCCAACTGAGCTGAGCAGCTCAGTGCAGGGGCCTGGGGATGTGGCAGAGTTCAGGCCCTGTGGTTCTGGGGACCCTCCGGGCCACCCTAGCAGGGTTCATGGGACTAATTGGTCCTGGGGATGGATCCTGGTTGGGTATCCATGTGCTCTAACCCCTGAACTATCTCCCTGGCCCCCCAGGTCCCCATTTTTGTGGGGATCTTGAAGCTTATGAGAAAGAGCCTCGTTCCTGATGCCCCATTCGCTCTCAATGGAACGACCATCTCCGAATGCAACAGCTATGTGTACCTAGGTCGAGAGGTCAACATGACAAATGACCTTGCACCCGAGCTGCGCAGGAGGAAGAGAGCAGCTTGGAACGCCTTCAAGAACGTCGAAGAAATAGCTAAGAGGATGAAGAACCTCCAGTTCCGGGCACATCTCTTTGATTCCACTGTTCTTCCTGCATTAACATATGCCTCAGAGATCTGGGCCCTACGCAAACAAGATGAGAACGCTATTCAGGTCTCCCAAAGAAGAATAGAAAGAGCTATGCTTGGAATATCACGTTTCACTCAATTGAGAGAAAGAATCCGGAGTTCTAACATCCGTCGACGATCAAGAATCAGGGACGCTGTCTCATTTGCCAAGGTGTCGAAAATCAGATGGGCTGGTCACGTAATGAGATTTAAAGACGACTGCTGGACTAGAGCTGTTACCGACTGGATTCCACGGGATGTCAAAAGACCGCGTAGCCGCCCACCTACCAGATGGTCAGACTTCTTCGTGAAGATCATGAACGATCGGTTTGAGGCCCTTCATGTTCCCAGAGCGAACAGATGCTATTGGGCTACACTAGCACGCGACAGGGACAAATGGAGACGTTACTGGCGCCTGCTCGAGCAAATCGACGACTAACGGGGAAGTTAAGTGATTAAGTGATTAAGTGACTTGAAGCTTGGAGGCAGAGCAGCCATGCACAGGACTGTGGGACACAGGCCATGACCATGGCAGGAGGCAACAGGCTGGCTGTAGGGGGGCAGACGTTGGAGAAGTGATCTTGAGGCCTCCACGGGATTGGGGTCAGTCTGCCAAGGGCTGCCCAAATGTGTTGCCAGGGACAACAGGACAGACTGGGCTTGCCCCACAGGCCCGTCCCCACTCCCTGCCTTTACCAAACTCTGGGGCTCACTGGTGGCTGCCAGGAACGCCAACAGGCAGGATGTGGCATTCCCATCAGGGCTGGGGAATCTCACTGGGCACACTTTTGCCAACTTATCCTCCATGCTCCCCTGGACCCCAACCTCTGCTAGGTGGGATGTCACTTTTGTATTCTTGGGCGTCTAGCCCACAAACAGGATGGCCCTGTACGCCAGCTCCCCCGTGGCTCCTGGAGCCGGCACTCCTCGCAAAGTCAGCAGCACCAGCTCACAATGTCACCTGAGGCCACAGGGCAAGTCAGCGTCCCGGGAGGGAAGTTGGAGGCAACCCTGCAAGTGTGGGTCTCACTTCAGGTCAGCACGGGGCACAGGGCTGCCCTGAGGACCAGCCTGGAGGTGAAAAGGTGCTGGAGCCGGGCCCTGGGTGCGTGCCTCACAGGGAAAAGCATAAGCGTAACTTAACTCACAGCGCTGACCCTGCACATTTGAGCCGTAGCCCCACTCTCTGACTACTGGGGGACCCTGACATTGACCATGGGCATGCCCCTGCTGCCGGGAGAGCAGCTGGACAGACGGGGAGGAGGAGCTGGACTGGGAGAGGGAGCACGAATTGCCAGGAGGGGGACATGCATGACATGCATGCTCACCTGGTGGCACCTCTGAAAAATGGGACCCTTCGGGACCCCAAAGGCCTCTGCACTGGCCCAAACTAGGGACAAACCTCAAGTTGCACATTTGCCTTCCTGGGACATAACCCAGCTTCGTCATTTGGAGGGTGACTGAGCTCTCTGTGAGTGACCAGGAGTCTAGGGTACAGTGCAAAAGGACTGACTCTGCCCTCACACCTGCCTCTCTGCCCTAATCCAGAGACACCTCTACTCTGAACTAACCCTGCCAACCAGCAGGACCTGGCCCCTGGGCACCTCCTTTAGGGGGCAGCGTTCAGAGCTGCTCCCAGCAGTGTGGAGGACTGTGTGGTGCCAGGGGCCAATCCAGGGTTCATACGCTCCAACCCTTGGTGCCAATTCTCCAGCCCTGCCCACTTTCTTCCCTGTAGGAGGGTTTGCGGACTCCCTCGGAGGGTCTCGTCAGGAAACCTGCAGCATCCGTGCCCTCATAGTTTTGAGGGGAGGGGGGCCATGCCCGGTTGTGCTCGGGGGGGGGGTCTCTGCTGGTGGTGCCAGAGGATCATATGCAGGCCCAGCCGTGTGCAAGGCAAGTGCCCTATCCCCATGCTCTCTCTCCGGCCCTCAGTCTTTCATCATCTGTCTCGGTCCCTGAGAGCCCGGCAACCTCAGGGTCTGCAAAGTGGCTCTGCAGTGAGCTTCAGCAAGTCCATGCTCCAGCTGGGCCGTGAAGGCGTGGGGAATGCGGCTGTGCCAGGAAGGAGGGAGAGGGTATTTGGGGCACCTTCCCTCAGCCAAGGGACTTGGAGAAGAAACAGCCCCTATGAAAGGGGCCGCTCCAGAAGGCACAGACAGGTTTTGTGGGCGTTTTATTCCCAGCTTGGCAGCGGTGGTGCATGTGTGTCTGGCTGCAAGCTCGATCCTCTCTGCTGGACTCAAAGTTTCTCACCTCATAAATATGCAAATACTTGAGTTCCCTGCACAGCACCTGACATATTAGGTGCTCAGGAATACACGGGGGATTGGAGAGATGGCTCCACGGGGTGAACACAAACTTTGCATGGAGGACTGGATTAGAGCCCCACTTATGGTGGGCGCCCTGAGCACCACCGGGAGTCACCTCCCACTAACATGCATAGAACTTGAGTTTCTGCATTCACATAGTTGATGCCTGCAAGTACCACCAGTGGCTCAGACTTGAATGTGATTTACTGAACACAAATTTCAGCAATATAGTACAATGCTTGTTGAAGTCTTGTTTGTAAAGTGACGAAGAGCTCTCAGATTGTTTTTTTTTTTTTAATATATTTGATCACTAACTTAAAACCGCTTGTGAAGATTTGCCCTATTGACACAAACTTGAACCCAATCAAGTAACAGGACTCATGTGTATTCCTTATAACTGTACAGCATGTTCAGGTTTAAGAAAATAATACACTAATTTGGCTCTTCAAGCCTGTGCGCTCCCTTGAACCCATATCTCTCATCTCTGTAACTCTTTGCTTGCTTGCTTACTTGCTTTTTCAAGCTCGTGTTCTTTCTTGAACACATATTCCTCTCCTTCCCCACCCCTGCAGCTTCCTCATTAAGCTTTATTCCATAAAAAGTACCTTACAGGGCCAGAGCGATAGGACAGTAGGGAGGGAGTTTGCCTTGCACGCAGCTGACCTGGGTTCAATGGTCCCCTGAGCACTGACAGGAGTAATCTCTGAGTGCAGAGCCAGGAGTAACCCGAGTATCTCCAGGTGTGACCCAAAAAGGAACAATAAAAAGTATCCTGCTTCACAGGGTTGAAGAGATAATACATCAGGTAGGACATTTGCCTTGCACATGGCTGACCTAGGTTCAATTCCCATATGGTGCCCCGAGCCTGCCAGAAGTAAGCTCTGAGCACACCCAGGTATGGCCCCCAAACAAACAAAAAAACCCTATCTTGCTACATATACATATACACACACACAAATATTGTACTATCACACACATGATTATATAGGTCACAAGTCAGCCGCACCCCAGCAGGAAGTGCTCCTCTTCTCCAGGAACCTTTGGAAAGGCCAGAAACTTCTGCACTGCATGGTGTCCTGCTACAGTGACCTGCCCTGGGAATCTGCAGCCTCCCCAGGCCCACCTGAAGGGAGAAGCCCCACTACCATGAGCCCCCCCAGAACCTTCCTGCTCTGTAGAACAAGCTAGCCAAGCAGCCAAGCAGAAGAGCAACATAAGAGCTCACTCCTGGCTGGGGCTGGAGCAACAGCACAGCGGGGAGGGCGTTTGCCTTGCACGTGGCCGACCCAGGTTCGATTCCCAGCATCCCATATGGTCCCCTGAGCACCACCAGGAGTAATTCCTGAGTGCAGAGCCAGGAGTAACCTCTGTGCATCGCCAGGTGTGACCCAAAAAGCCAAAAAAAAAAAAAAAGATCTCACTCCTGGCTCTGCACTCAGGGATCACTCCTGGCGGTGCTGGGGGACCCTATGGGGTGGGGGGTGGGGGGATCGCAGAGGATCTCACCAGGGCTGAGGGATGTTTTCAGAAAGTCTCAGAGGGCCTAACAGTTCAATGGGCGGGAGCACATGCTTCGCCTGCAGGCTTGTGTCTGATCCCCCAAATCACAGTGATGTTCTCCCACACCCCAGCTCCCCAGCACCGAGCCGGGAGTGGCCACGGAGCACTCCCCAAACCAAGCGACGTCTAGAAGCATCAGAATTGGGGCAAGCAGAGAGAATACACAGGAGGGAAGGCACCTGCCTCGCACGCGGCGGATCCCACCCCATACGCTTCCCCCGGAGCCAGCCCCGCCTGCAGGGACCCTAAGCAGGAGCCCGGGACGGCGCCTGGGCACCCCGGGGTGACCCCCGCCCCCCCCCCGCCCCCCCAGCATGCGAGTGAGGGTTGGGACTCGGGGGTGGGGCTGACGTGGGGCCGCCCCGGCCGAACACTCCTCTCACTCCATCCACAGCCCCCAAACTGCCGGGACGGTCCTCGTCGGCGGGGCCGGGCTCCGAACGCGGGGGTGGGGGGTGGGGGGCGGCCTCTGCCCGGGGCGAGCGTCGGGGACCACCGCTCGCACCTGCCCCGTCCCCGAAGGCGCCCGGGACGCCGCGGAGTGACCGGGTCAGCGGCCGCCCCGGCCCGGCGGGACCCCCCGGCGCCCCCCACGCTCACCTGCGGCCCGTCCCTGGGGGCGCGGCGCCGGGCTCCGGCTGCGAGTGACCGTCGCGGGCGTGGCTGAGGTGACGGCCGCGCCCGCCGGGCCTCCCCGGGGGGCCCCCTTCGCTCCCACACGCGGCGGGCCCAGGGGCGCGCGGGGCCAGGGTCGCCAGGCCTCGACCCCCGGCCGCGCCCGGCCGCGCCCTCCCGGCGGTTGGCGGGGCCCGAGCCCGCGCCTGGGCACCTGAGGGGGAGCCCGGGGCCGCGCGCGCGGGGCGGAGTCCCCCACCCGGGAGCGACTCCGGGGAGGGGAGGGGGAGCGGGTTCCCATGGCAACCGGCGGCGGGCTGCTGCGCCTGCGCCGCCGCGCTGAGGCTGCTGGGAAGTGTGGTTTCCGGGCCGGCCGCGGGGCCCGAGGGCGGCCGCAAGATGGCGCCCGCGCGTCGCGGTGGCCCCGGGCTGCCCTCAGCCCGCAGGCGACAGTTTGTCCCCCGCGGTCGCGGCCCTCCGGCGTCCGGGCGACCCGGGACGGGTTTGAGAACCCGCCCTGACGAGCCGGGGGCGGCGGACGGAGAAAGCGCTGGAGCTGCGAGCTGACCCTGGGGGTCCCGCCGGCCGAGGCCACGAGGGTCTCGGGTCTCGTGGCAGGTGGGGGCTGAAGTGGGCGGCGGCCCCCAGCGGGGCTCGGAGACCTCGGGGTGCCCACTCGAGCGTCTCCCTGGGGATCTGAATTTCGCCGTCCGCCCCGGGCCTCAGTTTCCCTCTGGCCCCGGGAGTGGTCAGCGGCCACCGTGGCGGGGGGGTGGGGGGCGTCGGGACCCCACTCGGGTCTGGGAAGGAAACCAGGCAGCGAGGTTCCGGATCCAAACTCGGCTGTGCCGGGCGGGGTCATTGCGGGCCGGACCCCGCCCCGCCCGGGTTTGAGCCCAGCATCGCCCCGAGCAGCCCCAGAGTTTCCGCGGGTGTCCAGCAGAAACAGAAATAATAATCACTAGTCCATAGCTATAAAGGCGCCCTACCTTTTTTTGGCCTTTTTTCCGCAGGTGCAGATCGAGGGCCCCCAGGTTTGGAGCAAAAGGCGTCATGGGCCCGAGCTGGCCCGGGGAAACGGGCACCCCGTAAGTAACGGGGGGTTCGCAGAAGAGTGAGGGGGCTGAGGGGCCACAGGACCCCGGACAAAGGCTGCCTGTGAAGGCCCGAGGGCTGGAGAGGAGGAGACAGACTTGGCATTTTCTCTCTTTTATTTATTTATTTATTTTTGCTTTTTGGGTCACACCTGGTGATGCACAGGGGTTACTCCTGGCGGTGCTCGGGGGACCATATGGGATGCTGGGAATAGAATCCGGGTCGGCTGCGTGCAAGGCAAACACCCTCCCTGCTGTGCTATCGCTCCCTCCCCAGGCTCCTTTTCAATTGGTGTGAGTTTTGTAGATACAGATACCTGCACTGTCGCACTGTCCTCCCATTGTTCGTCAATTTGCTCAAGCGGGTACCAGGACCGTCTCCATTGTGGAACTTGTTGTAACTGTTTTTGGCATATCAGTACGTCACGGGGAGCTTGCCAAGCTCTGCTGTGCAGGCGGGATGCTCTCGGTAGCTTGCTGGGCTCTCCGAGAGGGATGGTGGAATCGAACTCAGGTCAGCCGCGGGCAAGGGCAAACGCCCTACCTGCTGTGCTATAGCTCCAGCCCCTCCCAACCCTCACTTCTATTATTATTATTTTTATTTTGCTTTTTTTTGGGGGGGGGCAGAGGTTACACCCAGCGACGCACAGGGGTTACTCTGGCTTATGCACTCAGGAATCACTCCTGGAGGTGCTCGGGGAACCTCATGGGATGCCGGGAACCAAACCCGCGTTGGCTGTGTGCAAGGCAAATGCCCCACCCGCTGTGCTATCACTCCAGCCCCACCATTTATCATTTTTATTTTTTTTAATGGGGGGTGCTTAGGTGGTCTGAATGGTGCCCTTCTGGTATTTTTGGGGGGGGGCTTTGAGGTCTGGGGCCACACCCCGCGTTGCTCAGGGCTTACTCCCAGCTCTGTGCTCACTCCTGATCACATGTGGTACTGGAGGTCAAACCCTCTGTACTGTATATCTCAGGTTCTTTTTTTGCGGTTTCAGGCCACACTCAACAGTGCTCAGAGATGACGCCTGTCTCTAAGCTCGGAAGTCATTCCACCAGTGCTCTGGGGCACATATGCAGAGCTCCGGGTCCCAGCTGTGGTCAGACGCATGTTGGCCAAGTGCCTTAACTCCTGTATCTCTCTCTGGCCCGCCCTGGTGATGTTTAGCCAGCTGGGCAGGCGGCTCAACATGAAGTGACAAGGAGAGGGTGCGCCCTGGACTGGCATGCCAGGGGCCTCCGGGCCACACCTGTCATGTTCAGGGTCCATGTGCTACTAGGGGTCAGGTTAGACGTGGCCCCACATATGCATCTGCCTGAACCCCTGTTCTATCTCTCCAGCCCCTACAACCAGCTCTTTATCATCTGCATTTTGGTGTAGGTTGCCATGCGTGTGTATGTGTGTCCTGCCTCAGATGTGTTTCTGAGTCTCTGCACTCTGTCCCCCCACAACCCGAGTTCATGACTTCCCACACTGCATGGGCAGTGGAGGGCGGGGCCAGCCGGTGCCTCCCTCCAACCATAGGCCCAGTGTCAGGTGGCAGATTTTGGAAAGGGCAGTCTGGGTGGGGGTCCTGACTGGCAGGAGGAGAGTTGGAGGTTACAGAGTTTTCTGAGCAAGGAACCCGACCAAGTGGATCAAGAATCAAAACTAGGGCCAGGGGCTGGAGCAATAGCACAGCGGGTAGGGCGTTTGCCTTGCACGCGGCAGACCCTGGTTCAATTCCCAGCATGCCATATGGTCCCCTGAGTACCGCCAGGGGTAATTCCTGAGTGCAGAGCCAGGAGGAACCCCTGTGCATCGCAGGGTGTGACCCAAAAAGCAAAAAAACCAAACAAACACACAAAAAAAACAACTAGGGCCAGCCAGGGCTGGAGAGATAGTACAGCAGGTCGGGCACTTGCCTGCCCTGAGGCTGACCTCGGTTTGATTCCCAGCATCCCAAATGGTCCCCTGAGTAATGCCAGGAGTGATCTGATCCCTGAATCCAGAACCAGGAGTTAGTCCTGAATATAGCCAGGTGTGGCCCCCAAATCAAAAACCAAAACCAGCAACAAAACTAGGACAGCACAGTGGGTCGGGCACCTGCCTTGCACATGGCTGACCCCAGTTCTATCCCTCGATACCTCATCTGATCCTTGGAGCCATGCCAGGCGTCATCCCTGAGCACAGAGCCAGGAGGAAGCCTGAGCACCACAGGGTGTGACCCAGTCCCCTCCCCTGGAAGGATCAGAACTAGCCTCTCTCCCTGCCCCATGACCCTCCTGCCCCATCAGACCAGCGTCAGCGGAGAGTCCTGCAGCGCAGGCAGAGGCTGAGTTCTAGGACCGAGGGGGGCGGGGCGCTTTTTGGGCAGGGCCTGATTCATTTCTTTGTGTCAGAGAAAGAAGGGGGCCTGAAGGCCCAGCCCTGCCCATTCCCCCGGGACCAGCATTCATTCTTCCAACTGGCCCGGAAAACAGCTTGACCTGAGGGGGCCTGTTTTGAGGGAAGGAACTGAGGACCCTGCCCTCCACCCCCAATCTGGGGGACCAGAGACCGAGACAGGCCCAGTCCTGCTCCGGAAGAGGCCCAGGGCGGCGGGGGAGGCACCCAGGCATCACCTCCCTTGGAGGAAAGGCCTGGGAACGAGAGGAAAGTTCTCGGGACCCAAAGTGGGCTCAGAGCCAGCGCCACGATACCTGTCAGCAGGCACTGGGGGAATGAGGGGACTGGGGGCTGGTTCCAGGGGCTGAACGTACCCCCCCCGAACCACCCGGATGGATAGATGACTTTATTATAAAATTGAAAATAATGTGAAAATGCTTTTTATTTCTTAAGTACAAAGCTAGAACACGAATAAACCGTGAGATCTGGAAAAGTCGTGAAGGCCAGAAAACTGGCCTGGAGCTTCTGACCCATGACAGAGCACGGAGTGGGGCACAGCAGCAGAAGACAGCAGTGGGGTGCAGAGCGGAAAGGGGCCAGCAAGGAGGCTGAGTGCAGGCTCCTCTCCCCTTGTGGGGGTGCCCCCTCCACACGCGCGGAGAGACTTAGGGAGCAGCAAGAATGAAGCGAGGGTGTCACTGTCCCTAGCCTCTTCTTTTTCTTTTTGGGTCACACCCGGCGATGCTCAGGGGTTACTCCTGGCTCTGCACTCAGGAATCAATCCTGGTGGTGCTGGGGAACCCTATGGGATGTCGGGGATCGAACCCGGGTTGGCCGTGTGCAAGGCAAACGCCCTCCCCGCTAGACTATGGCGCTGGCCCCTGTCCCAGGCTCTTAGTCCTTTGCATGTCCCCTTCCCAGAGCAGTCTGGAGCCTGGCATGGAGGCACAGGCCTGAGGTTTAAGGCTGGAGGAGGTGAGGCTGTAGTGTTGGGGTGTCCTGGGGACCTGCCAGAGGGGGGCAGAGGCCTGGAGGGCTCAGGCCTCATCGTCCTCCCCGCTGCCCTCGACGCTGGCCTGTCTCACCACCTTCCGGGCCCGGGCCGGGGAGCAGCCAGCCTGTCCCTGCCCCTGCTCCTGGAAGGCCTGACTTCGGCTGGCCACCAGGGCGGCGTTGTTGAGGGCGACCACGGACTGGCGGGTCATCCGGGCAGGCCAGGGCTCCTTGCGCGCCCGCCCCTGGTCCCTGGCCTTGGAGGGTGCCGGGCTCCCATTCGAAGACTCACTTGAGGAGAAGACCTGGAGGGCAGAGGACAAGAGTCAGTGGGCAGGTGTGGATGGACCTGGGAACCCGCCCGCCTGCAGCTGCCTTCCTGTCCCTAGTCCCCTTTGCCTTAACGCAGCGGGTGCCACGGGCCACACCCTGCTCTTAGGGGCACCTACACCCGCCACCTCCTCCAGGAAGCCTCTCGAGTGGTCCAAGCCCCGGGAACCATGCTCAGGCCAGCAGCTGGGGGTGTGGCTCTGCCAGGGGAGGGGGCCGTGGTTCCTATGCTGGCAGCCCTGTTTACTGTGTTTTGGGGGGTGGGCTGGGGTCACACCTAGTGGTGCTCAGGGGTGTCTCCTGGTTCTCAGGGATCACTCCTGGCGGGGCTGGGGGGACCCTGTTTTGTTCTGGGATGCCAGGTAGGCACCTTCCCTGCTGTGCTCTCGCCGGAACCAGCTCCTCAGGCCTCGGCCAGGGGGGCGCCCCAGGGCCCCGCCTACCTCCGGCAGGTCCTCCGCCCGGGGGGTGCTCTCCAGCTCCGCGGGGGGCTCCAGGAGGCTGATGGACCTCATGATCCCACGCAAGCTGATGCGGGGCCGAGACCCCGGCTCTTGGCAGGGGGCCACCTGGCCCTCGGACGGCCCAGTCCCCGCCGCCTCCCCGCTGCTCTCCGGTTCTGGCGGGAGAGGTGGTAAGACGGTGGTGAGCTCCGGGCCCGGGGGCTGCTCCAGGGGGGCCCCACACGCCTTCTGCTCCCAGACGTGACTCTGCCGGCTGTGAAGAAGGGGGCCCGGGTCAGCCGGGCAGGGCGGGCGACCCGGCCCCACCCCACCCGCCCGCAGCCCACTCGTGCCTGGCGGTCAGGATGCCCTGGTAGGTGTGCAGCTGGCGCAGGAAGCCGGGGTTGGGGCGCGCGGCGGGTCGCAGCTCCTGCACGTGGCGCAGCGCCTGCTCCAGGCCCCAGCCGTACTGCTTCATGGCGTAGGCCACCACGGTGGCCGCCGAGCGGCTCACGCCCATCTTGCAGTGCACGAGCACCCGCGTGCCCTGCGCCCTGTGTAGGGGGCACAGACGGGCGAGCGTGAGGTCGAGGGGGCCGCCCTGGCGGGCGGGGGCAGGGGCAGGGGCAGGGCCGCACCTGGCGGCCTCCACGAATCGGTGTGTCTCCTTCCAGTGCGGCAGCAGCTGCGCCGACTCCTCGTCCCACAGCCGCACGTTGTGGTAGGTGAAGCGCTCGGGGAAGAAGTTGTCGATCTCGCGGGCCATGTTCAGGATGTGACTGACCCTGGGGCGCGGCGCCAGAGCCTCCGTTCGGATTTGGCGCCCGCGACCGCTGGGGGCTCCCTTCCCCACGTCCCCACCCCCCAGGGCCACCGTCCAGCCTCGTCTGGGGGGAGGCCCAGCGCCCCCGGAGAGCGCAGCCGATGACCGGCCACAGCCGGCCTGCACCGAGGACCGTGGAACCCCACCTGTTCCTCTGCAGCTCCTCCAGGTTGGCTGCGTTCCACTCGGAGCCCTGTGGGCGCGGGGAACCATTAGGGGTGCTTGCCTGCACGGGCGCGCGCACCCCGCACCCACGGCCCGCAGCTCACCAGGTAGAGGTGCGGGAAAATGAGCGAGGCCCGGTCCTGCTGGGCCATGAGCAGCAGCATCTGGTTGTCGATGAAGTCCCGGTACTGCTGCAGCGGGCAGCCCAGGCGCTGCTCCAGGGTCTGGCGGATCTGCAGACCCGGGGCGGTGGGGGGGGGGTCTCAGGGGCAGCTCATCTCCCGGGGACCCCAGAGCCAAGTCAGCCGGGCCCCTGCCCACCTCTTTTGAAGTGACGCTCTCCAGGTCGCTGGACTCCAGCACGGCCCACAGCCCGGCCCGGATCGCTTGCTCCATCCGCTCCTGCTCCGAAGCCCTGCGGGGCCAGCCCGTCAGCCAGCGTCCATCCCCCTCCTCCCTCTCCCTGCCCCCTGCCCCCACGGGCACTCACCCACCGGGCTCAGCACTCGGGGGCCGCAGAGACTCCAGGTCCGCCATGGCCATCCACTCATTGAGACAGCCCTGCTCGGAGCTCAGTCTGTCCTGGTAGTGGCTGGCCCAGCTGAGGGCACTGCCGCCTGGCACCAGCCCGCTGCCCAGAGCTGCCTCACAGGCCTGGTGCAACACCTGGAGTGTGGCCCTGGGGACAGAGAGGCATGCTGGGGGTCACCCTGCGCTCTCTGCCACCCGCCACCCCCCGCCGAGCCTGCGGCCCTCACCACATGGTCTGGAGAGAGATGGGCTTGAAGATCCGGCTCTGTCCGCCAGACGTCACGCTGAAGCCACTGTGGGGCACCAGGGGGTGGTGGGACCCCAGGCCAGGTCTGGACAGCCCCAGGGGCCACCCCAGCCCCTCAGGACTCAGAGTATGGCCAGGTCACTGGGCTTCCCCAGAAACTCCATGTCCCGAGCCGGTGTGTGTGTGTGTGTGGGGGGGAGGGCAGAGGGGTTAAGGCATGTGCTCAGGGTCTCCCGGCAACTCTGAGTAGCAGAGGCGGCCCGCTCCGCCCCCCGCCCTGCGCCCTGGCCCCCCTTCTTCCCTTCTCCCGTCTCACCCGTCTCCATCCAGGTACACCTGGGTGTCACTCCAGAGAGGTAAGACCAGGCCCAGAGTGCAGCTAAGGGAGCTGGCGGGGACAGAGGACTTGCTGTTCTCCCTCCTCACTCCCTCCTGGGACCTGCACCCCTTCTACCTGCCAGGGGGGAGTGTGCCCCAGGATCCCCACATCTCTTCCCCTACCTGTCGTGGGGGGCCACGCCCAGGACCCCCCGCACCCCTTCCGCCGCTGTGGGGGGGACTGCACCCCAGTTCCCTCCACCCCCTCTCCTACCTGCTGTGGGGGAAGTCGACCCCCAGGAGGACTGTCTCGTCTTGGCTCAGGAGGTCTCGGGTGGAGACCACCAGTAGGTAGCGGATCCGGGGAGGCCGCGCGGCCTCCAGCTGGGCAGCCTGGAGGGAGGAGCCGGGCTCACAAGATCCAGGGCCAGGAGCACCTGCGCCCACCCGGGGCCCCTGCCCCCCCGCCCTCATTTCCCAGGGCCCCCTCCCCCCGAACCCGTGCCCTCAGCTCCCAGGGTCCCGCTGCCCCCCGCCCCCGCTGCGCTCTCAGCTTCCATCCCCACTCCGGGTGCCAGGTCAGAGCTTCCAGTTGGGCCGACTTTGACTCGGGCGGGGATTTCCTGCCAACAAAGCTAACAAAGCCAAGAGCCTTGTTCCTGGTAGGAGAAGTTGGGCGGGGAGGGCGCAGAGTGGAGAGTCGAGGCTCTGGCTGCCTCGGGAGGAGTCCCGAAGCCCCTCTCACACCTGCCCGTACCGGTTGCCACCATTTCCTCCAGGAAATGGAGGGCCAGGTCGCTGCTGTCCCAGGACACTGCTGACGTGTCCCCACACCCCTGCAGGGACCCCAGGCATCCACCCTGTGTGCAGGGAGGCCAGGCAGGGTCCGCCAGAACCATGTTGGGCCCCAAGCGGGGAGCAGGGCCCTCTGCACCTCCCAGCCCGCACCCTGGCCGGTCCCCACCCCGGGGCTGTCCGGGGCCTCACCAGGCGGATGTCGTCCTGCGGCCTCAGCAGCCCCACCATGAGGTGCAGGTGGCGACTCTGCTCCTGTTTCTGGACACTCTGATCACAGTGCTCGGTGTCGACCTGGTCCCCAATGTCAGTCTGGTCCCCAAGGGGCTGCTCCTCCCCCAAGGGCTCCCCTGGGGCTTCAGGGCTGCCCTCAGCAGCCTCTCCATCGCCCCCTCCATCGCCCCCTCCATCGTCCCCTCCGTCGTCATGCAGTCTGAGGAGTGTCCCGTGGAGCACGGCAAAGCTCTGTCTGGCAGGGCAAGGACACCGTTAGCCCCCCACCACACACCCCGCCGCCCCCCCCCCCCATGGACACTGAGCCAGCCAGGCTGGTGTGGCCAGTCACGGGAGTCTGTGGCCTGGGAACATGCCTTTCTACCCAGTTCCTGGGGGGGGGGGGGGTGCGGCCATCAGGCGGCCCACCTGTCTGAGGAGGTAGGAGTGGAAAATTAAGTGGGGAGCCCTGGTCTGAGCGAGGGCTTAGGAAGGTGGGAAAAGCTGCCCGTGACCCTGCGACAGCGCCCCACATATTCAGAAGTTGGTCTGTGTCCCCAGGGCAGAGGCCTGGCCTGGCACTGGACAGGAGTTGGGAGGGGCTGGTGCTCACCGTCGCTGGAGTCGGCCTCTCTGCCCGGCTGCCCGGCTCTGCGGAAAGCGTCCCCCAGGGCAGAGTGAGCAGGGAACCGGCCCCGCTCCTCCCTGGGCTGGCTACGTGTGCGGGTGGTGGTCACCCCCCAAACCGCAGACAGTGGGACTGGGGGAGGGGAAATCCTCTCCCACCCCCATCCTCTCCCGGCGCGGAGGCTCTGCGAGAACCCGGGGCTCGCGTCCAGGTAGGGCAGCGGGGATGCGGTGGGCGGGGGCTGGAGGTGTCTGCCGAGTTGGCCCAGATTGGATCCGGAAGGGGCGCGGGGCACTGGGGTCCCCTGAGCCTCGGACAGTCCTCTCGGGCCCCGCGGACGCAGCCCCCGCCCCGCACGCCCCCCGCTCGGGCGGAGGCTGCTCGTGAGCGAGACTCGCTCCCCGGGGCCCAGCGGGCAGCCAACTGCGTGGGCAGGACCACGGCAAAGCCGGACTCACCGAGGGCCCCACGGGCGTGGAGCGGCCGCTGGTCGGGGGCGAGCGGCTCACGGTGACCAGGGCCATGGGACCAGACCGGGGCGGGGGGCTGGGGGGCGCCCGGCTCGGCAGTGGGCACAGCGCCCTCCCACTGCCCCACGCACCGTCCCGGCCCCGAAAGAAGACCAGGAAGGAGAGCGCGGGGCGGCCAGGGCCTGGCACCTCCTCGGGGACGGCCCTTAAAGGGCCAGACTCGCGTCCAGCCGGGCTGCCGAGCCGGAGCCCCGCGCCGCGCCCCGCCCTTCGCGGCTCCTCCGCTCGCCCCGCCCCCGCACGCCTGGGGGCGGGGCCGGGGGCGGGGCGCAGGTGCGGGCCGGCCGAGGCCAGAGTCCCGCTGTGGACAGCCCTCACCCTGGGCTTCGCTGCCAACTCCCAGGGAGTGCCCCGACCCGGCTCTCCCGGCCTCGCCCTCCCTGGGACACCTGCTGTTCCGGGCAGAGGCAGCAGCGAGGACGACACAGGTGTGGGAACGGGGTGGGACAGTGGTGCATGGTAGGGGACCCCGCAAGTTATTGTCCTTGCAGGCTGGCCTTTGGTTCCCACGGGGAGTGGCAGAAATCGCCTGCATGACATCACAGGGAACCCTCGGCACCCCAGAAGGCAAGGGCAGGGCTGAGGCTGGGCAGAGGGAAGCGACCTGTCCAAAGTCCCGCTGCAGTCGGAGCGGGAACCCAGGCCCGGCGCGCTGGGCTCACCCCTCCTGGCCAGCAGCACCCGAGGCCAGGCCAGGTGGCAGGAGGAAGCTGGGACTCCAGCTGCGGCTCAGGGCCCGGAAGTTGATGGGAAGGGCGCGACCTGCGGTAACACATTTTACCCTCCCAACAGGGAGGGCTGGGATGGGGTGGGGTGGGGGTCCCCCTTCACAGAGAGGCTAAGGGCTGAGGCATCATCGCCCACGGCCCGGCGCCCCATGGAGCAGACGGCCTGCTGCTGAAGGTCTTTTATTTCCATCTTCGTCTCCACCGCAAGCCCGTCCTGGGCTCCAGGCCCCAAATTCCGCCGCAGTTTTATAAATAAATAAGTTACAAAGGCGAAAGGTGGGGTTA
Source organism: Sorex fumeus (assembly GCF_029834395.1). Taxonomy (NCBI): domain Eukaryota; kingdom Metazoa; phylum Chordata; class Mammalia; order Eulipotyphla; family Soricidae; genus Sorex; species Sorex fumeus. The sequence continues at coordinate 6,183,445 of NW_026606150.1, read as the reverse complement.
CTGGGTGGCCTTCCCCAGGGCCGCTGCCCGGTGCTCAGTGCTCCGTGAGCGACAACCGCAGGATTCGCTGTAAGTCCTCCTCTTCCTGCTGCCCCCGCCGCTCCCGCTCCTCCTGCTCCCGAGAAGACAACTCCAGGGCCAGGCGAAGCTGCTCCTCGAAGCTTGGGGGCGCCGGGGCTGGAGGCGTCCTCTGGGGGGACCCCGGGGCCCTGGGCTCTGTGGACATTCGCAGGCTTTCCTGGAGGGCCCTTCCAGGTGGGACCGAGGGAGAAAGCAGACAGGTGAGGCGGGGCAGGGAGACAGGTGAGGAGGAGGAGGTGCCCCCCCACCCCCGGCCACTCCCCACCACTCAGGCTGAGGCCCTGGAAGTGGCGGCCCCGGCAGGGCTGGCCGGAAGCAGAGGGTCTCACCGCTCCAGCTGCAGCTGCTCCTCGTACGCCGCCGCGGGCCGCGGTGCTGGGTGGGTGCCGGGCCGGGTGTTGGTCAGTGCCTCCCAGACGGTCACCTGTGGCAGTCAGACCGTCACCTCGGCCGTCCCCGGCAGCGGGGGTCCGGGCCGGCCCGCCCCGCGGCCCACCTGCTCGGCCTCCGTGCCCGCCTCGAGCAGGCTCTGCTGGATGGCGAACTGCAGCAGGTCGTCGTCCTCGTCCCTCAGGGGCTCACTGCGCCCCGCGCCCAGCACACTGTACCCCTCGGGCACCTCGAACACGGCGGGGTCCACCTCGCAGGGGAACGGGCTCCCCGCGCCTGGCAGAGGGGCCCGGCCTCAGCTGTGGCCCCGCGGGTGGGCCCGGCCGCCCCCCCCCTCCGGGTTACCTGTGGGCGCAGAGCTGGCCGGCGTGCACACGGAGCTCAGCGGCTCGTCGCAGCCACACAGGTTGCTGAAGGTGATGCGCGCATTGAGCACGTGGAAAAGGGGAATCTCTGTGGGGGGTGGCCTTGCCTGAGTGACCCTGCACCTGCACCCCCCGACACCCCTGCAGGCAGCCCCCCCCCCAGGCAAGGGTCCCTGGCCACCCTCACCGATCTTGACTGGGAAGCCGGGTGGGAGGCGCAGCGTGATGAAGTCGCGCAGCTTGGCAAAGTGGGCGTTGCTGATGGCCATGAGGTCGATGATGGGCGTCACCTGGTCCCCCAGGGAGAGCGGGTGCTCCTCACTCAGCCACAGCGTGGCCTTGAACCTGCCCCCATGAGCATCGAGGACCCCTGGTGAGGCCACCCCACCCCAGACACTGGTGTCCAACACCACCTGGGAGCAAATCCTAGTCTGCCCACTGGCTGAGTCTACACAAGGTCAAGGGCCGGGGCGTGCCCACAGGAAGCCTAATAGAAGCATGCATCAGACCTGGGCCAGGGCTAGGCAGCACATCTTATCTCTGAGGAGAAGATGTTTCCTTGGGCCCCAAAGCAGGAGGTAGCAGAAATGGAGGCCCTTCCCTCTCGGCCACAAGCTGGCCCCCAGGAGACAGTAGACTCAACAGAATACCATCTGTGGGAATAGCTGCCATCCGTCCCTCTATCCATATATCCATCCATCCATTCACCCATCAATCCATCCATATAGCCACGCATCCACACAGACACCCATCCCTCCCATCCATATACCCGTCCGTCCATTCACCCATCCATTCACATAGCCACCCATACACATAGACCTGTCCATCCACATATATACATAGTCTCCACCCAACGTCCATCCATCCACACATCCATTCACTTATCCAGCCACACATACATCCGTCATCTACCCATATATCCATCCATCCATCCATCCATCCATCCACCCATTCACCCACCCACCCACCCATCCATGCACATACCTATTCCTCCATTCATATATCCACCCATCCATTCCTCCACCCATCAATCCTTCCACAGAGTAACCCATCCACACACGCACACATATCCATCCATCCATATACCCATCCCTCCATCCACATAGTGGTCCATCCATGCAGACACCCATCCCTCTATTCATATACCCATCCATCCATATATACACATATCACCCATCCACATATCCATGACTTATCCAGCCACACATACAGACATCCATCATCCATCTATGTATCTACCCGCCCACACACCTATCCACCCACATACCTATCTATCCATATATCCACCTACCCATCCACCCAACCATCCACCCACCCACCCATCCACCCACCCATCCATCCATCCATCCATCCATCCATCCATCCATCCATCCATCCATCCACAGATCATTGTGGCTGAGTTGGCCAAGTGACCACCCTTGGGACAACCCCAGGGTAGGTGCCAAGGTCAGATACGGCTGACCTGCTCTTATCCCGGGGAGTCGAGCCTAGTGGGCAGTGGGCGGGCGCATGCCCCATCTCTGCTCGGTGCTCACCTCTGCACTTTGCGGGACATCTCGATGGGGCGGCCAATGTTGCGTGACTCCAGGCTGAAGTTGGGGTCGAAGTACTCATCCGGGGAAATGGCCGTGGGGTTGGTGGGGCTGGCTGCCTGCTGCACGGAAGCCTGGGGGGCCCCAGACAGGGCTGAGCGCCTGGCCCGAGCCTGCTTGGCCACACCCCCCAGCGCCCCCAGCCCTGGCTCACCCCATTGTGGGAGGAATGTTGCTGGGCGATGCCGAGGAAGGACTGGAACGGAGTCTTGCCCCCTAAGGAGAAGGCGAGCCCGTGAGTGCCCCTGCGCCCCTCCAGAGGGCGCCACCATGTGCGAGACGGGAGGGCCCCCAACCCATCCCAGCCATGCTGCCCAGGGCCCCAGGGGTGGGTGGGCTGCAGGCAGGCGCACCTGGGTTTACCTTTGCTCCTCGACTTGTCCTGGTCAGAGAGGTGCTCCGTGCGCGTGCGTGTCACCAGTTCCACATTGGTGGCGCTGTAGACCTGGGGAGCAGGGGCCACTGAGGGGGAGCTGGGGCCAGAGCCGGCTCCCACGTGTGGCCTTCCGAGATGGGACCGAGGTCACCCCTGTTCCCAGAACAGTGGGGGAGGCAGGCATGGACCCCAGAAGGCTCTGGCTAGGGGAAAAGGCTCATTTCCGTGTGGTGCCTGGGGTGGGGGGCCCCTGCTGGGGGAGAACCCCAGGCCCCACTGAGCTCCCGTGGCTGCCCTGGCTGTGTCCCGGGGGTCGGTGTCCCCTTGAGGGAAATGGAGAAGGAGCAGCGGGCCCAGGCCTTGTCTCCTGCCCCCAGCCCCCTCCACTAGGTTCTCCTACCTTGGCCTCATAGCCGCTAACGGTTTCCATCTTCTCCGACCGCCAGCCCCAGATACCACATTTGTTCCTGAAAAAGACCAAACGGGAGGCTGTGAAGAGCCACGTCCCCGACCCTGGACAAAGGCTTCACATCCCAAGAGCCTTCAAGTTAGGCTCCGGGAAGGACACCTGGACACTGAACACGCGGGCGAGAACTAGGGCTAAAAGGCCCGGAGGAATCAGCAGCGCCGTGGCCAGCTGTGGTCGCAGTGCCGGGGCTGGTTTTCAAATGTCCTTCGCAGGCCAGAGAGAGCACAGCAGGGCAGGCGCTTGCCTTGCGCACAGAGATCTGGGTTCAATTCCCGGTACCCCACTTGGTCCCGCGAGCCCTGCCAGTAGTGATCCCTAGGTAGATAGCTAGGCATAAGCTCTGAGCACTGGTGGGAATGGCCCCCAAAGGAAAAAAAAAAAGCAAGAAAAAAAGAAAAGAAAATCGTGATCCAAGTGATGTGCGAAGCATTTCCAATGAGGCGCCGCCGGGAGTAGGCTGGAGTCTGCGTGTGAGAGAAGTGGAGGATGTCATCAAATGCTGATGCTTACACACTGCCTCTCTTCTCTCAAACATGCTTAACATTGTTCACATTGAAGACTTAAAAGCGTATCTGATCTCATCGCTGTAGTGGGAGATTTCAGTGCTCTGCTCTCAGTCACGGATCACAGGCGGACAGACACCAACAAGGACACTCAGGGCCTGTATCCCCGCACAACCAGTCCGAAGAGACAGCCCGGGAACGCCACCACCAACAGAATACACATTCTTCTCAGGGACACATGGAGCATTCTCCAGGACAGGCCTGCTGTCGGCCACTACAGCACCCTCAGTCGAAGACAAAGGTCAGAAACCACACAAAGGGGCTTCTCCCATGGAGAGAAATCAGAAACAGAAGAAAAGATCTGGGGAACAGGCATGAGTGGGGGGTAACTACACGAAGCAGGCGGCGGGCAGATATGAAGATATGGAGGACAGAGCTTCAGTGAGCAGGAAGACACGACACTTCCAGGCCGGAGAGATGCTGTAGTGGGAAGGCGCTGGCCTTGCACACAGCTGAGCCGGTTTGATCCCCAGCACCCCGTAAATTCCCTGGAACTCTGCCCAGAGTCACCTGAGCACAGAGCCAGGAGTCAGCCCTGAGCACTGCTGGGTGTGGCCCAACCCCCACAGGGACCCACAAAAAGGTAACGGTATATCCAAGTGCATAGGAAACAGTTACAGCAGCTCTGAAAGGGAAAGTCATTGTAGTGAGTAACTCTATTAAGAAGGTCTTGGGGCCAGAGAGCAGGGGGAAGGGGCTCGCCCTTGCACGCAGCCAACTCTGATTCGGTCCCCAGCACCACACATGGTTCCCTGAGCACCGCCCCGAGAGATCTCTGAGCACGGAGCCAGGAGAAAGCCCTGAGCACGGCTGGCTGTGGCTAAAATCAAAACCAAGCCTAAAAGAAGATAGCAGGGCAGAGGCTGGGGAGATGGCTCGGCGGTCTGCAGCGCAGAAATGGCCCGTGGAGGGGCTGGAGCAGTAGCACAGCGGGGAGGGCGTTTGCCTTGCATGCGGCCGACCCGGGTTCAATTCCCAGCATCCCATATGGTCCCCCGAGCACCACCAGGAGTAGTTCCTGAGTGCAGAGCCAGGAGGAACCCCTGTGCATTGCTGGGTGTGACCCAAAAAGCAAAAAAAAAAAAAAAAAAGTGAAAATAGATTAAAAAAAGAAAAAACATGGGTCCAGCGTGATAGTACCGGCAGGTAGGGTGCTTGCCTTGCACGCAACCAACCTGGGTTTGACACCTGGCACCCCATGTGGTCCTCTGAGACCCGCAAGGAGTGATTCCTGAATGCAGAGCCAGGAGTAAGCCCTGAGCTCTGCTGTTGTGGCCCCAAAATTTGAAAAATAGAAAATAAAAAGCTACAGGGAAAATAAATGAAACCAAAACCTCAGGGGGAACGGGGGGATCAAAATTAACACACTTTGGGGGCTGGAGAGAGCACAGCAGGTAAGGCACTTGCCTTACACGCCTCCGACCTGGGTTCAATCCCTGGAGCAACACCAGGAGTAACTCCCGAGTGCAGAATCAGGAGGAAGACCTAAGCACTGGTGAGTGTGACCCCAAAACTGAAAAAAGTAAAAAAAAATACACTTTTAAGTGAACTGACCAAGAAAAAGGCAGATTAGGATGTCTAGAATCAGAAACAAAAGAGGGGTCATGGCTACTGACATCACAGAAATGAAAAGGATCATAAAGGAAGACAATGAACAAAAGAGATCATTGAGATGAGGTGGACAAGTCCAGAGAGACACTAACTCAAGAAGAAACAGGACCTCCCCCAGACTGAGCCCTGGACCCAGGCACCCAGCACAAAAGGCTGAGAAAACCCAAAAGAAGAAGAAAGATGCGGGGCCGGGAGGCAGCGGAGGTTGAGCCTGGCCAGGGGAGGCCCAAATTCAATGCCTGGATGGTCCCCTGAGTCCCCTGGGACTTCCCCATCTCCTGCCACACACACACACACACACACACACACACACACACACGAATAAAAAGAAGAATCTTGTGGCTGGAGCGATAGCACAGCGGGTAGTGTGTTTGCCTTGCATGAGGGCTGACCCGGGTTAGATTCTCAGCATCCCATATGGTCCCCCAAACACCGCCAGGAGTGATTCCTGAGTGCATGAGCCAGGAGGAACCTGAGCATCACGGGTGGGGGGGGGGGAGGGAGGAGGAGGAGGAGGAGGAGAAATTCAAATAGAAATAATGGGAATAGATTTGTAAAAAGTGCAGAGATAGAAAAAGCAACTTAGAAAAGACCCACACAGTGCCGGAGAAACAGTCCAGCAGGGAGGATGCTTGCCTTGAACGTGGCACATCTGGGTTCAATCCCCCGCATCCTATATGGTCCCCTGAGTTCACCAGGAGTGACTCCTGAGTATAGAGCCAGAAGTAAGACATGAGCATTGCTAGATATGACCCCAAAACACAAAAATGAAACAAATGAAAATCTCGGGCCCAGGTGCTTCACCAGTGGATCCTGTCTAATATTAAAAGAAATAATACCGATTGGGCTGGAGCAATAGCACAGCGGGTAGGGCGTTTGATCCAGGTTTGATTCCTCCATCCCTCTTGAAGAGCTCGGCAAGCTACCGAGAGTATCCTGCCCGCATGGCAGAGCCTGGCAAGCTCCTCGTGGCATATTCGATATGCCAAACACAGTAACAAGTCTCATAATGGAAACATTTCTGGTGCCCGCTCAAGCAAATAGATGAACAGCAGGAGGACAGTGACAGTGACAATACCGATTAACCACAAACTCTTGCAAAATACAGATGAGAAGGTGACAAAGCCTAACTCAAACAAGGAGGTATGTTCTAAGCACCAAGACCAAAGAGACACACACACACACACACACACACACACACACACACACACACACAGGGGCCCAAACTGTGCTCGGGGCCTACTCCTGATTCTGTGCTCAGGGAACACTACTGGTGGGCTCAAGAGTCTATAAGTGGTGCCGGGGACTGAACCTGGATCAGCTGTATGCAAGGCAAGTGCCCGACCCACTATACTATCTTTCAGCCTAAGACCAATACATTTTATAAATATGGACATAAAGCTCCTCAATAAAATAAATACAGGCTGACTGGCACCACTACGTTTAAAACTTATATATCATGGCCAGGCCTATCCCAGGAATACATGGTTGGTTCAACACCTGCGAATCAAGGGACAGAGCATAGATCAACGGGCCCAAAGTAAAAGTTATGTGATCCAACCACACCATGGAAAAAAGCATTTCACAAAACCCAGCCATTTTCGTGATAAAAACAATGAATGAGGCTTTGTGGGGGACTTTCTTAACCAGGTCAAGAGCACTCACAGCCGGCACCAGATTTAAGTGTGGGAGATGGATACCTGCCGCCCGCACCAGTGCAATTAGGCAAGGAAGAGAAAGAAAAGGCATCCGGCTTGTTCAGGAAGGCAGATAAGACACTGCTCTTCATGTCAAGCACCCGGCCGGGGAGAGATAGCCCAGCGGGCTCGTGTAGGCTTACAGGAGGGAGGCTGGGTTTGGTTGCGGGTGCTGCATGGTCCCCCAGCACCACCAGGAGTGACCCTGAGCACTGGGCCTGGAGTTGCTGAGCATTGCCAGGGCCCTGAACGAAACGAAGCAAAGCTCCAGGATTAGGGCGTTTGCCTTGCACGCAGCCAACATGGCCGACCCGAGTTCGATTCCTCCGCCCCTCTCGGAGAGCCCGGCAAGCTACCGAGAGTATTCGATATGCCAGACACAGTAACAACAAAGTCTCCAATGGAGACGTTACTGGGCCCGCTCGAGCAAATCGAGAAAAAAAACAAAAAATCAAAAAAGTTGCTGAAACCAACATATAAAAAATTCAATTGGGGGCTGGAGCGATAGCACAGAGAGTGGGGCGTTTGCCTTGCACGCGGCCGACCCGGGTTCAATTCCCAGCATCTCATATGGTCCCGAGACCACCAGGGGTAATTCCTGAGTGCAGAGCCAGGAGTAACCCCTGTGCATCACTGGGTGTTACCCAAAAAGCAAAAAAAAAAAAAATTCAATTGCAGGGTGGGCTGGGGTGCTTGGCGAGAAAGTTCAGCAGACAGAACGCTCGCCCTGCATGCGGCCGGCTGGGTTGGATCCAGGGTACCCCAGATGGTCCCGAGTACTGCCAGGAGTGATTCCTGAGTGCACAGCCAGGAGTAACCCTGGAGCAGCAATGGGTCTGGGGCCCCCTAAAAATAACAAACCCACTGAGTTAGGTAGATAGTGTGTTTGCCTTGCATACGGCTAACCTGGGTTCGATCCCCAGCAAGGCATTTGGTCCCCTGAACAGCACCAGGAGCCATCACTGCGCACAGCCGGGCACAGTCCCAACACCAAACAAAAACTTTTAATTGAATATCTATGGATTTATAACATACAAAACAAACACTGTCCTCTCGTAGTTCATTGATTTTGCTCGAGCGGGCCCAGTAACGTCTCCATCTTGAGACTTCTTGTTACTGTGTTTGGCATATGGAATACACCATGGGTAGCTTGCCAGGCTTTGCTGTGCGGGCGAGACACTCTCGATAGCTTGCTGGGCTCTCCGAGAGGGGCAGAGGAATCGAACCTGGCTCGACCGGGCTGGCTGCGTGCAAGGCAAACGCCCTACTGCTGTGCTATCGCTCCAGCCCAAACATACAATTAAAACATAAAATTAAGAAAATTTTATTAGTAAAATAACAGCAAGAAAGAATAAAATGAACACAAGAAGGGAAAAATTTGGAATCACAGCAATTGTATAGTGAGTAAGGCTCTTGCCTTGCTTGCAACTGACCCGGATTTGATCCTGGACACCCCATAAAGTCCCCTGAGTCCATCAGGAGTGATCCCTGAGAGCAGAGCCAGGAGTAAGCCCTGAGCACTGCTGGGTAGGCAGGGCCTGACCCCTACCCCCAAACCACTATCACTGCTGAAAAAATTAAAGATCAGAACAGAAGGGAAGGGGGGGGATGGGGGGTGGGAGGGATGCTAGGACCCGTGGTGGGGGAGGATGGGCACTGGTGGAGGGATGGGTACTTGATCATTGTATAACTGAAACCCGAGCACAAAAATTTGTAAGTCTATAAGTGTACTCCATGGTGTTTCACTAATAAAAAAAATGTTAAAAAAAAAAAAGAACAGAAGGGAAACACCTCATGTTCATGGACCCAAAACTTTACCATTAAGGCGGTTCTACTATCCAGTGATCTGCAGAGTCCCTGCAAAGGCCCTTAGGATCCATCTAACTTCTCTGCAGAAACTGACCAGCAGATGGGGTTGGAGCAACAGTACAGCAGGAAGGGCGTTTGCCTTGCACGTAGCTGATCCAGGTTCAATCCCTGGCTCCCCATATAGTCCTCTGAGCCCTGCCATGAATGACCCCTTAGTGCAGAGTCAGGAGTATGTCCTGATCACCACCAGGTGTGGCCCCAAAACAAACAAAACCAAGAAACTGACTGGAGAACTGGAATCCACTTGATATAGTAAGAGATACAGGATCATCCTCCCCCAAAAAACCCCAAAATTCCAAGAACGAAGAATTTTGTTCTTCAAAAGAAGAACCCATGTTCTGGGGGGTATGGTGCCACCAGCAGGTCAATCTGTACCTACGAGGCGAGTGCATCAGCAGCCTGATGGCGCCTTCAGACTTCCAGATACCCCAAAATTGCTGCTGTGCCTTTGGCCAGACTCCAAAAATTTGGGGCAAAATTTACCAAGAAAGTAAACGGCCAAAAATTAGGTATGTGGGAGACACACCCACAACCCACCTTTGGCTCAGCTATATAATTGGAGGCATGGCCTCTCTGGTTCCTGATCGAACTGCTTAATGGCCATGATCCCAGAGACTCAGATATGAATCTCGAAACCCAACGGCTTTTGGCAGAAAAGCGTCTGGTCCCTGCAGTAGGTTACCGGTGCTAGGCCACTCCAGGTAGAAACAGGTTTCGTGCCTTGGCCTGTTCTTCCTGGCGGCTCAGTGGCCGTCATCCTCCAGAGGCCACTGGACAGTGAGGTTTGGGCCCACAGTGACGAGACACGTGGGGCCTCATGGGATGGGGGTGGAGCTGGCCCTTTCCATCCTGTCCCAATGAGACCCCGAGTTGCCGCCCATGAATGGCCTCTCTGGCTCCTGATCAAGCTGCTTACTGGCAATGATCCCAGAGATTCAGAAACAAATCTCGAAACCCAGTGGCTTTTGGCAGAAATGTGTCTGGATCCCGCAGTAGGTTACTGTTGCTGGGCCACCCCAGGGAGGAAAGGGTGCTGTCCCTCCGCCTGCTCCCCCTTGGCGGCTTGGTGGCCGCCATCCACCAGAGGTCAATGGACAGTGAGGTCTGGGCCCGCAGTGACGAGACATGCAGGGCCTCACGGAATGGGGGTGGAGCCGGCCCTTTCCTCCCCATCCCAACGAGACCCCGAGTAGCTGCCCACGAACGGCCTCTCTGGCTCTTGCTCAAATCGTTTAATGGCCATGATCCCAGAGTCTCAGAAACAAATCTCGAAACCCAGTGGCTTTTGGCAGAAATGCGTCCAGTCCCTGCAGCAGGTTACCAGTGCTGGGCCAACCCAGGTGGGAATAGGTCTTGTGTCTTGGCCTGTTCCCACTGGCAGCCCGGTGACTGCCACCCTCCAGAGGCCACTGGACAATCAGGTTTGGGCCCGCAGTGACAGACACGTGGGGCCTCATAGGATGGGGGTGGAGCCGGCCCTTTCCTCCCCGTACCAATGAGACCCTGAGTTGCCACCCACAAACGGCCTCTCTGGCTCCTGATCAAGCTGCTTAATGGCCATGATCCCAGAGACTCAGAAACAAATCTTAGAACCCAGCGGCTTTTGGCAGAAATGCGTCCGGACCCTGCAGTAGGTTACTGTTGCCGGGCCACCCCAAGGGGGGAAAGGGTGTTGTCCCTCCGCCTGCTCCCCCTACGTGGCTCGGTGGCCATCATCCTCCAGAGGCCACTGGGCAATCAGGTTTGGGCCCTCAGTGACAAGACACGCAGGGCCTCATGCGATGTGGGTGGAGCCAGCCCTTTCCTCCCCGTCCCAAAGAGACCCTGAGCAGCTGCCCATGAACGGCCTTTCTGGCTCCTGATCAAGCTGCTTAACGGCCATGATCCAACAGACTCAGGAACAAATCTTGGAACCCAGCAGGTTTTGGCAGAAATCCCTCCAGATTTAATTGTTAAAACTTCGAAATTTGAAAATCATGCGGCCACTACCGCAGCCACACAACACCATATGTTACTCATAACCAGCAACAGAAAACAAATTGTCTAGTGTTGCCTTTTCAGCAGATCTGAGTGTTGGGGTAAAGTCCCAAATAAAAATGGTGGGTCTGGTGTCAAAATATTGAATGTAATCAAAGTAGAGAGAGAGAAATGTGGAAATCATCTGCCCCACAGGTAGGGGGAGGGTGTGGGATGGGGGTATACTGGGGTTGTTGGGGGTGGAGAATGGGCACTGGTGAAGGTACGGGTTTTTCATTGTATGACCGAGACAAACCCTAAAGTTTTGTAACTGCTCTCATGGTGATTCAATAAAAATTATAAAAAATGAAAAAATAAAGTAAGGTGGAGTTCATGCCCAATTCAATCAGCTAAGCTAGTGGCTGAATAAATAGCAATATTCCTACATTAAAATAAAAAAAAGAAGAACCCATATTCCAATTTCAAAACGTACTCTCCGCAGTGACAGTGATAAAGACGGCCTCGATGCAGAGACGCACGGATCGATGGGTCTGGCTCGAGAAATGACCCATCTATCAATGGGCACGCAATCTCTACCCCTCACTGGGAAACACCGGCCTCTCGGCCACGTGATCGCCAAATTTCTCCCACAGGACGCATCATTCATTTGTCAGGGATCCCAGGTTGACATGTGAGCGCTAAAACTCTTAGGCTTTCTGAAGGAAAACTGGGAGGAAACTTCATGACTTTGGATTTGGTGCAATGATGTTAAAGGCACAAGGAGCAAATGAAACACTAGCTCCAGGACTGGAGCGACAGCTTAGCAGGAGGGGCACTGCCATGCACGTGGCCGACCGGGGTTTGATTCCCGACGGTCCAAGTGCTCCCCCAAGCCCTGCCGGGGTGGCCGAGAGCAGAGCCCTGAGCTCCGCAGGGTATGACCCCCCCCAACAAAACAGAACAACTAGATCTACTGGATTTCATCAAAGTGAAAAACACGTCCTCCAAATGACTCTGAAGAAAGTAAAAAAATTAAAAAAATAAGAGGCCGGAGTGATAGCACAGTGGGGAGGGCACCTGCCCTACACGCGGCAGACCCCGGTTCAATCCCTGGCATCCCGTGAGGTCCTCTGAGCACTGCCGGGAATAATTCTTGAGCACAGAGCCAGGAGAAACCCCTGAATGTTGTCAGGTGTGGTCCCCCAAATAAACAAAGTAAAGAGATAAGCCTCAAATTGGAGAGAGTATTTGCAAAGCTCGTGAGTGAGGAAAGCCAGGCGGCCTGACCGAGGCTAAGGTGATGGTCACTCAGCAGTGGAACGGTGACCCGCGTGCAGAGGACGTACAAAGGGCCAAGCAGGTGCTGCCCAACTGTGCCAGTCAGGAGGGAGAGGCCAGTCAGAAACGGCCCCGCAGAGCCCGCACTGGTTCCCGTTCCCGACTGTGGAACCGAACTCCAAGAATGGCAGAGGGAGTCACCCCAGCCCCCTGGCTGGCCGACAGTCCAGCCGTAGCCCTCACCTGACCCCCAAGCCCCACGGCCAGGCCTCAGAGAACTGGCGACACCCCCCAGCCACACTGTTCGAAGGAGGAAGCCACCCCACTGTCCCTCAGCAGTGCTGCAGGGCAGGGATGCCAAATGAACAGAAAGTTCTAGAGCTGCCTAGGTTAGGGGAGGGTCTGCTGGGGGGGTGCTCTGTTTTAATGGGGGGAGAATTTTTTTGAGGCCCCCCCCTAGGGCTATTTCTGGAGGAGGAGCTGGAGCAGGCAAGTGACTGTCAACCAGAACCGTCCGCCATGGGCAAGGCCACCCCCCAGGGCTGCCAACAGACCCCCAAACCCGAGCCCAAGCCCTGTTTCAGGGGCAAACTCCTGAGGTCGAAAGTCAAAAGCCCCCGCACCCCGAAACCCTGACCCGCCCGGGGAGAGGCCGCAGGGGCTGGCAGGAGACCCCATCTGAGCCCCAGGCCTGAGCAGGGGCCACTGACCTCTCGAAGGCCACGTGGCGGGTGTCCAGGTGGGTGGAGACGATGGGCGAGGTCAGGCGGCTGGCCACGTGCTCCTCGCTGGGCCTCATGGCGGCCAGCAGCGCCTCGGGCTCGTGCAGCGCCAGCGCCAGCGTCTCCGTGTGCACCACCTGGCGGTCGTGGTCCACCTCCATCACCAGGGCGCCCTCCTCTGCCGGGCAGGGGTGGGGGGGGGGACAGTGGGTGCCAGGCCGCAGCCCCTCCCCCAGCCCCGCGCGGCGGGCGTGGCGCCCCCTGGGGGGCGGGCGGGGCGGCGCCTCACCCTGGCCCTTGAAGATGAAGCTCCGGCGGCCCCGCTGCCACGTCATGTGCTCGAAGCCCAGGAGGCTGGTGTCCACGCGCAGGCTCTCGCCGCGCTTCCACACCCGGTACACGTCGCTCGGGCACATCTTGGACACCAGGGGCACTGCGGGAGCGGGAGGTCATGGGGGCCCCTCCCGGGAGCCCCGCCCCCCCAGGCCCGAGTGCGCCCCACTCACCCCAGCTGGTGAACTCCCACTTCATCTCCACGTAGAAATCGGGAGCCTGGGAGAGGGCAGAGGTGGTGGGGGGTGGGGGGCCGCCCCCCCAACGAGAGACCCCCTTGGCAAGGCGTGGGCTTAGTGTTGCGCCCCAACCCTGGCCCCTGCAAACCGGGTGCGGGAAAGGGAGGGCCAAGGAGGGCCCCGGAAAGGTGTGGGGGGCCGCAGGGACAGGTGGAAGCTTGCAGGTGTCAGTCTCAACCGCACCACTAGCTGCTGTCCTGGGTGCCAGGGTCCTCGGGTGTGAAGGGGGCCAGGCCGTCGGGGGAGCCTCCCTCCGCCCCCCACAAGGCCCAGGGGCGGCTGGCATTTCAGGAACGGTGACCTTCTTGTAGCCAAGGCACTCCCAAAGCACCCCCTCTCCCGCCCTGCCCCCAGGATGGGGTGCTCACAGGGGCCCTCTATCAGGGCCCCCTGCTGCACGCCCACTGTACCTGGGGGACCCGCCAGCAGCCCCCCCTTACTGCCCGCCCACTGTACCTGGCGGAGCTTGTTAAGCAGCTCGGGGATGCCCGCCAGCCGCTGCGTGGCCCTCTGGTAGTCCCGGTACTGGAGCACCAGCTGCACCATCTCGGGGTCCCCCGTGCTGACCGCCTCCTGCAGGACTGGGGGTCCCAGGCTGCTGAGGGGCGTCTCTCCAGGAGCCCCCGGCCTGGCCTCCGAGCCCTCCCCAGCGAGCCCGCTTCCAGCCCCTGCCACTGCAGTACCTGCCCAGCCCTGGCAGCTCTCCTTGCCCACGTTGGCATTGTGTCGAAGCAGGACCCGCACCGACTCCAGGTTCCCCAGGGACACGGCCAGCTCCAGGGGAGTGCGGCCCCGGGGGTCCTCCTGCTCAATGTCGTGCTGGGGGAGACGCGGCCCTCACTCAGCGCGGGGAGCCCCGCGGAAGGAGGGGCACGGGCCGGGAGAGGGCAGCGGGGCCTGTGTCCTGTGTCCAGGCGAGGGGGGCGGGGGAGCGGCGGGCGGGCGGCCCTGCCCACCTCTCCCGTCCCCTGCCAGGGCGCTGCAGAGCTGGGGGAGGGGGTGGGCAGCTGCAGGTGTGTTTGTTCGGGCGGGAGGTCGGGGCCGGGGGCTGGCGGGGCTCGGCCGGTGCGACGACGCACCGTGGGCGCGGAATGCAATGCGGTGGCGTGACGGCAGGGATGCGGCCGGGCGAGGCCCTGCGCGGCGCGCCCAGGCCTGGGGTTCGGGCGCGGGGGGCGGCCGCCCCGGGCTGCGGCTGGGGGGGCGGGGGCGGCCAGGGGGCCCGAGCCGGCCGCGGCGGGGGGGGCGGGCCGGGGCGGGGCGGGGCGGGGCGGCCCCGCGGCCTCACCTGGCGGCTGTGCAGCGCGGCCTCGAGTTCGCGGTGCCGGTTCGCCCAGACCAGCCGGTGCAGCGGGAAGGTGGGGCCCGGGCCGGCCATGCTGGGCCTCAGCGCCGCATCCCGGGCGGGAGGGCGGGCGCAGCGGGGGCGGCCCGGCCCCCCTGGGCTTCAGCTCGCCCGCGGCCCCCTCGCCTGGCGTCCGCGCCGCGCCCCGGAGGCGCCCCCCGCAGCCCCGCGGCCCCCTCGGCGGCAGCGGCGACAGCGGCAGCGGCGCGGGCAGGGGGCGGGGCGTCCCCGGGGCGGGGCGGGGCGTCCCCGGGGCGGGGCCTGGCCGGGGGCGGGGCTTCGGGCCGCGCGCCCCCGACCTCCCGCAGCCATGGCAACCGCGGCCGGGCCCGCGCGCGCGCCGGGGGCGGGCGGGGGGCGCTGCCCGGGCGCCGTGGCAACCGCGCGCTCGGGGCGAGGCCGAGCGCTGGGGCGGGGCCTGCGCCGCTCTCCGCCCGCCGCCTGCAGGGGGCGCCGCAGGCCCGGCGCAGACCCCCGCTTCCTTGCGAGTCCGGAAGGGGAAGGTGGGGGTCCCGGGGCGGGGCGGGGCGGGGGCGGCGCCCCCGGGCGCGGGTGCGCGTGCGCGGGCCTCTCTTCGACGCCCGAGGTCCCCGCGTGGCCGCTGCGCCCTGCGCACCCGCGGCGGCTCCTGCCCGGCCCCGCGGGGACCGACTCTGGCTGCGTGTGCGCGGGAGATGCGAGTCGGACCCCCGCGTCCCCCCTCCCCCGCCCGGCTGCCCCTAGGTGCTGACCGAGCTTGACACACCTTCCCCTTAGCGGGGTCCCGGGATGCGTCCGCGAGGGGCCCTCACAGAGGCTGCTCGTTGCTGCCAGTGCCAGAGAGGAAGGGGGGGTTTCGAAATCAGGGCGGGCCCCTCCCCCATAGGGAACTGGGGTGCAGCCTCGGCCGCCGACCGAGCCTGGGTTCTGCTCCTTGCGGGTGGGGGTGGTGAGGGCCACCCTCTCCCCCGTGCGGTGTGCCTGGCCCGCCTGGCCTCCCTGTTGGCAAAATGACTTTTTTCTTTTTTCCTGCTTTTTTGGGTCGCACCTGGCGATGCACAGGGGTTACTCCTGGGTCTGCACTCAGGAATTACTCCTGGCGGTGCTCAGGGGCCCATATGGGATGCCGGGAATCGAACCCTGGTCGGCTGCATGCAAGGCAAACGCCCTACCCACTGCGCTATTGCTCCAGCCCCGGCAAAATGACTCGAAGTGAGTCTTTAGGCGGGAGCCCTAGGTCTGCTGTGTCCTCTCCGTGCAGCGGGACAGGCTGCCACTCCACCCTGTGGTCTACAGCCTCAGAACCTGAAAGCGGCCCTGCTGGTTGTCTTTGCAGCTGACCTGGAATTGGACTCGGGGTCTGACTCGCAGGCATGTGCCCACTTAGGATTTTTCATTTGAGGGGGAGAGCTGGAGAGCGTCTCAGCCAGCCAGGCAGGAGGTTCGGTGCAGGGGTGGAAGGGATCACCCAGGCTGTACCCAGAGGTGCTCAGGGATCACTCCTGGTAGTGCTCAAGGGACTGTGTGGTGCCGTGAATCAAACTGGGCTGTGTCTGGGCAAGCCCTTTACCCCCATACTGTCTGACCTGACATCTAGTTTTCTTTAGGGGGGCCACATGCACCCACGTTCCTGGGGCTCCCACATACCCAGCATGTGCTCTGGACCTTTGCACCATCTCGTCTCCCTACCAGACTTCAGCCTCGTTCCACATACTTTCTTGGGCCACCCCTGGTGATACTCGGGACTTACTCTGGGCTCTGTGCTCAGGCATGACTCCCAGTGGTGCTCAGGGACCACATGGGATGCTTGAATGGGGTCAGCCACAGGAAAGGCAAGCGCCTGGACCGGACCCCCACACCCTTGGTGGCTCTGGACTCCGAATCCCATGCCCCTCTCAACTCCCCATCCATTGGCTCTTTGGGGGGTTTGTTCCTGCTACCACCCCCCAACCACAGAGCTTTCAGGACCCCCGCTGCCTCTTCTCCCCTGGCTCTGCTCTCCCCTGGGCCCTGGCCCTTCTCCCACAGCGTGGACCTGGCTCTCCACCCCTTCCCGTCCTGACAAGGCCTCTGGCAGTGACTGCTGGTCACTCCCTTCATCAGAGCCTTCCCGGCCTCTGCCTGGGCGCTGCTGCTCCTTCAGCTTGGCCTTGGCCCCGAGCTTTGCCAGGGGCAGGCCCAGACCCCGGAGAGGGGCCTGGAGGGCAGGGGGTGTGGGCACGGGCAGCCGCGGCCTGCTGCCCCATGCCCCGCGAGGGCCAGGCCCAGCCGCCACACACAAGACTCAGACACGCCGAGGAGTCAGGCACCATTTTTTATAAAAACGCGGAGTTTCATTTTCCACTCTTCAAAATCACATTCAAAATCGGCAAAGAAACACCCCGGGAGTGAGTGGGGGGCAGGCGCCGACCCAGCCCCAGGGGAGGGCGACACCACACGGCAGCGCGACTGGCACAGGGGGCATGCGGCGGGCGGGGCGGGGCGCTGGCGCTGACAGGACGGGGTGGTGGCCGGGGCTGGCCCCCCTTGTGGTGTGGCCCCGAGGAGTGCCCCTCCCCGGTCCCTGAGCTCTGGCCCCAGGGCGGAGAGAGGAGCGGCGGGGGCCCAGCCCGTGCCCCGCCCACGTCCAGCGAAGTCAGGATGGGGGTGGCCGGGTCCCAGGGTGCTTCCGACACGAGGAGCCCAAGTCCCGTGGAGACCCTGGGGCAGGGGGACCGTGCCCCCTCCGCCACCCGGCCCTGGCAGGGGAGGCCACGCCGCGGTGGGCAATTTCAAGTAGGCTCTGTCGCTGTGGCCTCCCCGGGGGCGCCGGGCCACCAGGCGGGGGCCGAGGCGGCGCCTCGACTCGCCCCTCGGGAAGACAGTGGGAGCGGGAGACCCCCGGGCGCGGGACGGAGGGCGCGGACGGTGGCTGGTGGGCGGCAGCGGGAGCCAAGGCAAGCGAGCCCCTCCCTGGGGGCTGGGCCAGGCTGGGGCCACAGGAAATCACAATAATTACAAAAGAAACCTTTTCCGCTTGGCGGGAAAACAAATAATAAAAATTCGACAAAATAAATTAGAGGTTTATAAAAGGCGGTGGGCGGGCGGGCGGGCGGGCGGCTCAGAGGCCGTTGGCACTGCCCCGCTGGACCAGGGGCACCTTGCTGAGCTCCACCACGGGCGAGCGCGGCTTGTTCTTCATCTTGGGCACCCGCTGCACCAGCTGCTGGGCCTCGCGGTAGGCGTCGCGCAGCTCCTTCTTCCACTGCACCAGCTCGGGGTCGCTCTGCGGACGTGCGCGGGGGGGGGGGCGTCAGCCCGCCCACACGCGCGGCCCCGCCCCGCCCCTGCCCGCGGGCCACTCACGTCGCACTGCAGCACGAACTGCTTGCCGCCGCGGATCTTCAGCAGCAGACAGCGGCGCTCCTTGATCTGCGTCTCCTCCACCGACTGGATCTCCTCCATGGTCAGCAGGCTCTGCTGCGGGCGGGGCGCGCGGGCGGCCGGTGAGCGCGCGGCGGTGGCGGCGGCGGGGGACCCCCGCCCGCCCGCCCCCCCTCGCGCTGCTTACCGGGGCCTCGCCCTCGCCCCGCCACTCCAGCCGGTTGGGGAACAGGTAGAAGTAGCGCCGCTGCCACTGCGTCAGGAAGGGGTTGCCCATCTTGGCCATGTAGCCGTGCATGATGCAGTCCTTGCCCAGGGCGTAGTCTGCCACACAGTCACCGGGTCAGTGCCCGCCGCCCCGACCGCAACTCCCCCCCCCCACCTCCCTCCTGGGCCCACCCACCCGCGCGCCCCACCTTCCTCGTGGCCCAGCTGCTTGTTTTTGGTTTTCTTGCGTGTTTCCAGCCGGTCCGTCTCGGCGTTGATGGTGTCGAACACCGTCTCGGCCACCTCCTGCTGCCACCGCTCCGAGATGGTGAGCGGGAAGTTGCGGTAGAGCTCCTGGTCGCTGTCCAGCAACTGCGCGGGGGCCACGGACAGGGTCAGCCTGAGCAGGCGTCTGCAGGGCCGGGCGGGCGCGAGGGCGTGGCGGGCAGCCCGGCAGCCGCAGGTACCTTGATTCCTTTGGTGTCCTCCTCGTCGAAGGAGCCGATGTCAAAGGCGTCGGCCGCGTTCACCTCCCCGCGCGGGGGGATGAGGGGGGGCGGGTACTGCAGATGGGGGAGGGAGGGGGCGTCGGTCACGCGGGGCAGAGCTGCAGAGCACCCCCTGGCCTGGCCCCAGGCCCTTACCTTCTGCAGGAACACCATCTGCCAGTCCAGGGAGCGAAAGAAGGGGCTTTCCTTCACCTCCTGAGCCCTGGGGGGACACGGGGCTGGGGGCTAGGGCTAGGCCAGAGGGTCCGCCAGGGTGGGCTGGGAGGCCGGAGAAGCAGCGGCTCCTAAGCTACCTGGTCCACACTTTTTGTTTCAATGGCGGCAACAGCCGAGGCATTGGGGCCAGTGGAAAGGCGCAGGGGCTGGAACCCGAGTGTCCCCCCCCCCCATGTTGGCGCATGCCCCTGCAGCCCGCTGTGTGGGACCTGCGCTATCTCAGGAAGATGAGCGCGAGCACTGTGACACAGCGGGGTGAGCAACAAAGCCAGTCCTGGGGCGCACCCTCGGGGAGCACAGCGAAAGGAATGATACCCCCCTGGGGAGGGATCCAGGTGGGCCCTGCCCCGTGGTCACCACCAGAGCAGCAGCAAGGCAGGAAGAGAGAAGAATCCCGACTGCCTTTCCACAGGCTGCCTGGCCGGCCCTGAACCTGCCCAATGGGTCCCCGCCCACGAGCATCTCCCAGGAGGCCCGGCGCGGAAGGGCCCAGAGACCGGACACAGCCAGGCACAGGGCACCCAGCCTGTGGGGGCGCCCACCCGACACTCACCCCCGGCCGCGGCAGCCCAGCCTGCGGTTGACGTCCCTCTGCAGCAAACCCTCCAGCAGGGAGCGCAGCTCGGGGGAGAAGGAGTCGGGAAGCTCTACCGCCTGCGGGGAGGGAGAGAGGCTGCGGCCGGGCAGAGCCCCCACGGGCACTCTGGCCCACAGCACTGGGCAGGGGCCAGGGCAGAGCCCCCACGGCACGGGGCAGGGGCCAGGCAGAGCCTCCATGAACACCCTGGCTCAAAACACGGGGCGGAGGCCGGGGCAGAGGCGACTGAGAGGTCCCCACCCAGGTCCCCATGCTAACTCACAGAACAGGTTAGAGAAGGGCCAATTTTTTTTTTTTTTTGCCTTTTGGGTCACACCCAGCGATGCTCAGGGGTCACTCCTGGCTCTGCACTCAGGAATTACGCCTGGCGGAGCTTGGGGGGACCATATGGGATGCCAGGGATCAAATCTGGGTTGAGGCAAACACCCTGCCCGCTGTGCTATTGCTCCAGCCCTGAGGGCCAAATTTTTGTTGATTGGCGGAAACCAAGAACCCATGACCCTGACGCCCAGGGGAACCCCAACCCCAGCCCACCTGTCCCCCGTGGGCCCACACAGCACCCCTGGGCTGGCCGGACACTCACCATGGTCAACGTCATGCGGTCAATCTCGTGCTTGTCTTTGGTCTTGTGCTGCCGGAAGGGGCTGTGCCTGGGCAAGAGAGGCAGGAGGCCCTGTCAGAGGGCAGGCGGGCTCCTGGGCCAAGCCTGGGTGCTGGTTCCGCTCAAGCCCAGGTCGGGGACACTCTGGGGCACTTACCCCCGCAGCAACTTGAAGAGCATGCAGCCCAGGGAGAACCAGTCGGCGCTGCTGTCGTAGGCCACACCCTTCTGCAGCACCTCGGGGGCCATGTACCCGTGGGTGCCCCTGTGAAAGCAGGGTGTGGGGAGTGGGCTGGGCAGTGGGCGGTAGGGTGGGGCGCCCTCGAACTGGTGAGGGTAGCACAGTGGGTGAATATGCACAGGGTGTGGTCTCAAGGTAGCACAGGGGTGGGGAAATGGGCGTGGCCTCAACTAGCAGAGGGCAGGGGATGGGCGGGGCCTGAAGCTAGCAAAGGGGCGGGGCGGGAGGGGCCTCAAGGTGGCAGAGGGGGCTGGGAATGGGCGGGGCCTCAAGCTGGGGGGGAACAGGCGTGGCCTGAAGCTAGCAAGGTGCGGGCATGGGCGTGGCCTCAAGGTGGTGCAGGAGATGGGAATGGGCTGGGCCTCAAGCTAACACAGGGGGGAATGGGCGTGACCTGAAGCTAGCAAGGGGCGGGGGGATGGGCGTGGCCTCAAGGTGGCACAGGGGGCGGGGAATAGGCGGCCCGTGCCCTCGCTACAGGGCAGGGAGTGGGCAGGGTGTGCCCTCATAAGCACACAGAGGTGCAGCCGTGGGCGTGGTACAGGGTCCGGACAGTGGGCAGGGCAGGGGCACTCACACGCTGGCGTGGGGCTTCTTCTTGGAGAAGTCGCAGGCCAGGCCCAGGTCGGAGATGCGCACGTGGCCGTGTTCGTCCAGGAGGATGTTGGCCGGCTGTGGGGGGAGCAGCAGCGGCTCAGGAGGGCGGGACCCTCGGCGGTGCAGGCAGGGTGGAGGGTGGGGGCGGGGTCGCCTCACCTTGAGGTCCCGGTAGACCACGAAGCGGTTGTGCATGTGCTCCAGGCCCAGGATGATCTCGGCCGCGTAGAAGCGCATGTCGGCCTCGGAGAAGACGCCGTGCTGGGACAGGTGGTAGTGCAGGTCACCGCCTGCGGGAGGCAGTGGGGGCTCAGCTCCTGGGGTCGCCCCCACCCGGCGGGCCCCAGCCCGCCACTCACCGTTCATGAGGTCCAGGATGAAGCTCAGCTTGTCGGGCGTGTGGAAGGCATAGGACATGCAGACGATGAACGGGCAGTCCTGGGGACGGGAGGGGGCTCAGGGGGGCAGGCAGAACCCGGGGACGGGAGGGGGCGAGCGCAGGGGGGCCCCAGGCTCCCAGCGCCCACTGTCGGGGGTGGGGGAGCGGGGGGGCTCCGGAGAGCGGCAGAACTTGGGGCTCCCAGAACTCCCTGCAAGGGTGGACAGGACCTGGGCCCCCAGCGGCCCCCTGCCGGGCCGGCGCTCACCCCCGTGCTGACGAGGGACAGCATGATGCGCTCGTTCAGGGCCAGGGTTTCGCCCTGCTTCATCTTGATGCGCTTCTTGTCCAGACATTTCATGGCGTACCTGGGGGGAGGGGCTGGTCAGGGGCATCCCGGTGGGAGACACACCTCGAGGACAGAGCAGGGGAGCAGCTGGCAGGCAGGGGCGGGTGGCGCCTGGGGGTGAGGGGGGCTGCAGATAGTGGTGCCCCCCCCACCCTCCCCTCCGGCTTCCGGCAGACCCAGGCTCACATCTTGCCCGTGTCGGCCTTCCGGCACCCGTAGACCTCGCCGAAGCCCCCTCGCCCGATGATGCGATGCACGCTGAAGTCATTCATGGTCAGCTGGGGAGGCGACAGCCGGGTCACCACAGGAGGCTGGGCCGCAGCCCGGCACCCCGACCCCGGGCCCCTCACCCCACACCTACCTGCCTTGAGCTGCCCCCGAGGTCCTGGCACCACCCCCCCCCCCCCCCCCCCCCCCCGCCACCTCCCTGAGTACCCCTCCCCCCCGGCCACCTCCCTGAGGCCGGCCCCCACTTACGTGGATGTTGAGCTCCACGTTCTTCCACTGGCAGAAGCGCGTGAACCGGTCGCTGCAGGAGAAGAGCCGGGCTCAGTCCCGGGCGGGGGGCGACCAGGAGGCCGAGGGGGTCCCTGGCCCCCCAGACCACCCACAGGCTTTGGGGTGCTGGTGCCCGGCGGTGCGGGGGCCTGAAGGGGTGGCAGAGGGGCCCGGCCGCCTCACCTCTCGATGAATTTCTGGAACACGTCCCCTCGGAGGTTCTGGCAGATCTCCTCGATGTAGGGCTAAGGGCGGACACTGGAGGTTAGTGACCAAGTGGGCCCCAGCCCCCCCGCCCCCACCCCAGCCCCGCACCCACCTGGAAGAGATCCGGAGGCACCTGCTTCTTGACCAGGTGGCCCTGCACGTGCTCGATGGCGCTTTTTGAGAAGGGCTGGGGAGGGCGGAGGGGGCCGTGAGTGCTGTGGCCCCGCAGCCAGCCGTAGACCTCGCCGAAGCCCCCTGGGGTCGCACCCACCCACTCATCCAGCCCCAGCCCCCTGCCCCGGCCCCCGGGGGCGGCACTCACGTGCGAGCAGGCCAGCAGCTCCTTCATGATGTAGCTGTCAAAGATCTCCCGGCTGCAGGCCAGGCGCTCCTCCTCCGTCTCCAGCTTCTCGTATTTCCTGATCTGCACACAGGGCCGGGGTGACACCGAGGACTGGGGCGCGGGCTCGCGACACCCCTGCCCCCCCCACCCCAGCTGGCAGCCTGGCTCACCTCTTCATAGAACTCCACCAGGGGCCGGGCCTCCTCCAGGTGCTTCAGGCAGAAGTCACGGAATAGCAGGTAGCCTGCGAGAGTGCGGGCGCTTGTCACCTGCGGCGGTGGCAGAACTGGCCCTGGTGTCCCATTTGGGATCCAGGTGCCCATTCTGCACCCCCTTCCGGCCCCCTCTGGAGAGGGAAGGTGGGCTCAGAGGGGCCTTGGGAAAGGGAGGTGAAACTTTGCTCCTACCCAGGAAGTGGTAGATGGTGGCCTGGGCCTGTGCCACGGGGTGCCCGCTGCCCCCCTCCAGGCACCTGCCCATCAAGGCTGTTTTTTTTTTTTTTTTTGCTTTTTGGGTCACACCCAGCGATGCACAGGGGTTACTCCCAGCTCTGCACTCAGGAATCCCTCCTGGCGGTGCTCAGGGGACCATATGGGATGCTGGGAATCAAACCCGGGTCAGCCGCGTGCAAGGCAAACGCCCTCCCCGCTGTGCTCTCACTCCAGCCCCAAGGCTGTGCTTTGGAGTTCACAGGTGAGCCCCCCACCCCGGGCAGGTGGGGTGACCCCAGCTCCACAATCCTGGCCCGGAGGAGGCCACAGACAGGCCCAGAGCAGGGCAGGGAGCCTCCCCCGAGGCCGCGCAGCGCCAGAGGACTGGCTCCCCGGCTCCCGTCCAGCCAGGCCGCGGGGAGGCTGCTCCCCGGCAGCTGAGGCGTGGGGGGGCCGGGCCCACACAGCAGCAGGCGCCACAGGAAGGCCCCGCCCCTTCCTGTCAGCGCGACCAGCGGCCCGGCAGCTGTGCCTGCGCCAAGGGGAAGCTGCCGCTCTCAAAAACAAAAACCCCAAGGAGGAACTTCCCCGGCGGCCCGTCCCCCGCCTGGTCCTCGCAGGCTTCTTGGCCGAGCCCGGGAACAGGCCGGGAACAGCCAGGGGCGGGGGGTGGGGGTGGGGGTGGAGGGGGTGTCTGTCCATCCTCACCCAGCTTCTGCGAGAAGATCTTCTCAAAGGTCACCTCGCCCCGGTCCTCCAGGTACTTCTGCATGACGCTGCGGATGCTGGGGACAAATGGCCGCAGTGACCCCCGGCCCCAGGGCTCCAGGGGGGTGTGGCTCACCCCCCCAAGACCCTGCCCAGCAGGCTCTGTCCCCTCACAACAGCAAATCTCCAGGGCCAGGCCCCGAGACGGGGGGAACGGAAGGTGAAGGACCCCTGGCATGTCGGGGTGGCACCTGGGTCGGGGGTCTGACACTAAGGCCACACAATGAGCCATCATTGCGAAGGGTCCCCAGAAGCCAGAGCAAAGAGAACCGTGCGTGGCGTGGGCCACAGCGGGAAGGAGCAACAGTGAGTGGGTGGGTTTGTTATTTTTTTTGGGGGGGAGGTGACAGAATGTTCTGGAATCAGACAGTGGGGAAGGTTACAAAGGCCGTGAATGTACTAAAAACCATTACCTGCATACTTTATAACACCAGATTTTTTTTTTTTTTTTGCTTTTTTGGGTCACACCTGGCGATGCTCAGAGGTTACTCCTGGCTCTGTACTCAGAAATTACTCCTGGTGGTGCGCAGGGGACCCTGTGAGATGCTGGGAATCGAACCCGGGTCGGCCGTGTGCAAGGCAAACACCCTCCCCGATGTGCTATCGCTCTGGCCCCAACACCAGATTTTTGATGTGGGAAGTATATCTCACTTTGTCTTGGGGCCACGCCCCGCGTTGCTCAGAAGATGGTAAGGGGTGCTGGGGACCAAACCTGGGCTGGCCACGTGCAAGGCCGGCGCCCTGCCTGCTGTGCTATCACTCTGGCCCGGGTCTCAGGTGTCAGGAGTGATTAAAAACACAAACCGTGGGCCACGCAGCTGCTGCAGAGCCCTGGGCGGCTGGGGGACCTGGAGGCCACCCCGTGCTCCCTGGCATGGGTCTCACCCCCTTCTCTGCCCCTCCCCCAGCACCTTCAGTGCAGCCCTGCTGGCCTCCCGGTTGATCACAGTGGGGGTCCCTGTCACGGGGTTCCTGGGGCCGACACAGGGCCCCCCCACAGTGCTTCCATGACCTTCAGGGTTTGGGGTCACTGGGGCCGCACAGCTGGTGAGGACCTGGAAACTGGGCACCTCATGCCCACGGCAGTGTCCTGACCCCCTGCCGCAGTGCCCATGGTGGGCAGAGCAGACCCACGGTTGGGGCTGGCATGTGAGAGGTGAGAAGAGCCCGGCCAGGCCGTGGGAGCCTCAATGCAAACAGGATGTGGGGACCAGGCACCTGGGGCATGGGACAGGCTGGGGCCAGGGTGAGACAGAGGTGGCGGGGGATGCTCAGGTGGGGGCGCGGGCGGAGGCCCCGAGGTGGGGGGGCCGGAGGGAGGGAAGGAAATGGCAGGGGGGGGAGGTGGCTGCGGCTCGGAAGGGCGGGAGTTCCCGGCCTGGAGTGGGGGGCGGGGGGCCGCGGGGAGCCTCGGCCCTGGATTGGGCCCCTGGCCCCTCCCCTGCCCAGGAGGCGGGCACAGGGCCGGTCTGACGCCCATGATGGCCTCTAGCTGCCCCCACCGGAACCCTGGGCTGGCTCTGGGCTGGCTCCCTCTGCGGGGCGACGAGGTGCCCTCACAACCTACAGGGGTTCCCACAGCTGGGCGCCCCCGCCCCGCCCAGGGCACGCTGCTACCTGCGGCTCTCGGGGGACACATCCGGAGTCCCACGCATGGCTGCTCCCGGCACGCCTGGAAACCCCGAGAAAGACGCTCCTGGGCCTGCTCCGGCCGGAGCCAGGGGTTCTGGGTACAGCAGGGCGGAAGGCGCCCGTGGGGGGCAGGCCAGGGGCAGGGCTCACAGCTGCCAGGGAGAGGCAGGTGACGTGCACGGCAACGCCAGACCCCCCAAGGGACCCCAGCAACCACTAGCAGGAAGGAGAATGCCTGAGAGCTGCAGCCACGCTGCCCTCATGCGACCCGAGGCCCCCGGTGAGGCCGGGGATCCGGACCTCGCAGGACACAGCCGGCCTGCTCTGGCCCTTTACTTTCTTACAGGCCCAGCACCCTTGCACGAGGTCAGCAGAGCAGAGACCCGAAGGGAAGCCCCCCCAACGGCAGCTTTGGGGTCTGGGTCCCCTCGATGAGAGCTGCGGGCGCAATAAGCTGACCTGGGGGGCTGTTTCCGCGTCCAGACGGTGCTTGCTCCCCTTATCCCAGTCACCCCAAGTCCTGGGCACATGGCTCCCAGATCTGGATGGGGGGAGATGGGGCGCAGGAGAGCCACGGCCTGTGTCTTCTCAGCCAGGACCCCCGGCCCCAGCCTGCCAGGGGAGCCCCTCTGGGAAACGCGGGTGTCCAGGAAAGGCTGAGTCTCCGGACGCCTGAGGGACCGGTCCGGCCCTGACCGCATCGCCCGCCCCAGTGGCCCCCAGCAGTCACAAAATAAAAGAGGTGAAGGTGAGAGGAAGGGGAGCAGGTGGGCTCTTGCCTCGCTCTCGGGCGACACCGTGTGACCACAGAAGGTGCCCCGAGCCCCTCCAGGAGTGATCCCTGAGCACTGCAGGGTGTGGCCCAGAAGAAAAGCAAAAAACTAAATAAAAAAACAAATGAAAGATGAACCCAGGGCGCTGAGAGCCGCAGGGGGTTGTCGCCTGCGCTGGGGCCCGGCCAGGGCCATCCCCGGCTCCCGGGGCAGCCCGGGACCCCAAAGTGGCGGGGCTCCTTGGCAAGAGGCCCAGTCGCCATGGCAGGGAGATGCCCGCGGCCGCACCCTTGGGAGTGGCTGCTCGGAGCAGGCCCTGCCACTCGCGGGGGGCCGGGGACAGCGCTGCGGGGTGTGAGGGTGAGTGCTGGGGCTGCGCCCAGGGCTCATGGCAGAAGCGCCAGGCTGTCCCGGGGACCCCTGGGGTGACGGCGACCGGGTGGACTGGGGGCCCTTCGCCAAACTCTGGTGTGGGCCTCAGGATGGACTTGCAGCACGGCTGCACACTCCTGGGAGCCCCAGGGGCTGGGGGCAGCGGGGGTATGGCGGGGACCCCTGCGGGCACTTCCAGGAAGCCTGGCACGGCAGTGGCAGTGGCAGAAAGTCCCTCCCCCGGGGCTCCTTATTAATGTTCCTCAATGACTGTCCCTGGGGCTGTCAGGCAGAGCAGGGCGACCCACTGGGAGCTGGTCCTGCACACACGCGACACGAGACACAGCGGGGCTGCCGGGGACCCACCCCGACATGGGGGTGGCAGGGGAGCGGCGAGGGCTCGCGAGGGGCCCCCCCGGACCCTCCCTGGGCCCTCGGTCCTGGCTCTATCTTGTCCTCACTGGGCCCGCAGGGGACACAGCGCCCACTGCTTGGGCCGGGGGCCGGGCACGTGGCAAGCTGCCCGGGGACCCACCCTGACCCCATGGGGATTTACTACAGGGTTCGGGGCTCGTGGAGGGGCACTGTCCGCCCCCCAGCTCCAGGGTCGGGCTCGGCTCCCTCTGGAGAGAGGCCCCCGGTGGGCAAGCCAGCTTTGGGGGGTTTGGGGTTTTGTGTCTCCGCTCAGGGGTGGGGCATGGAAAGTTCTGGGGAAGGGGCAAAGGCTGAGCAGCTCAGCGGGAAGAGCGCGGAGGGAGGAAACGTGCCCTGCACCCCTTCCGCCCGCAAATCAAGGGCAGGAAGTCAGGGCGGCGGAGAGTTAAGCGGAGAGGAGCAGCAGAGGATGAGCCGGCCGGCCGGGGAAGCGAGGCAGGAAGGAGGCGGCCACCCTGGGGAGGGACGAGGCGGCCGGTGGAGGCTGCAAGAGACGCCGCGCCACCATCTGCCACCATCCCCGGGGACGCCGGGCCGCTCCTGGGACCGCCGGGCCAGGCTCCGCCGCGGGGAGCCCCGAGATTAATTACCGAGGCCTCCGTGGTCACATTAAGCAAATGACGCCAATTACACGACCTGAGTTCCTGCGGGGACAGGCGCAGACCACAGACCCGGGCAGCGGGTGCGGGGGGCGGGGTGGGCGGTGGGTCAGGGCTCCTGTCTTCCCCGGGCAGGCCAAGAACGGCTCTGCTTCCTGACTCTGGAGGATGGCAGAAGGGGAGGCACTGGTGCCAACCGCACGGGGCACGGTGCCCAGTGGCTGGCGTTTCCCAGCTCGGAGAAGTCAGGGCCGCGATGCCAGTCCCAGCCAAGCCACAACCTGGGCACCGGGCACCGAGAAGGACCACCCCGAGGTGGGAAGGGCTCCAGAGGGCACCTGGTCATGGCCCATCGGGGCCGGCCTCGTGGGGGGGCTGGCACGGAGCTCCCTGGGTCCTGCCACCGCTTGACCAGGCCGGCCCAGAGCTGGCCCAGCTGCTGGCCGTTGGGCTGCACCTTGAGAAGCAGCTGACCGTGCCAGGGGTCCCTGCCACTCCCTGGCCTCCAGAGCGGGGGTGAGGCTGGCTCTCCATGTGTCCACAGGAGAGAGCAGAAGTGTGAGAGCGGGTCAGGGCCTTGGGGGCCCGACGGTGGCGGCCCCCGGGCAGCCTCGACCTCTTCAATGGCTGACCCGAGCCCGCAGCACCACTCCGCTGCTAGAGCCTAAAAGCCCTTTGCCAAGGGGCTGAGCCAGGCGGGTGCCAGACATGCTCAGGGCATCGCCCGGCGCAGGGTGCGTCGCTCCCGCTGGGGTGTGGAGCAGGAGCCCAAGGGGGCTGCACCCCAGTGCTGGCCCTGCCCGCGTCCACCTGTCACAGCGGACAGCAGACGGGACCCGAGCCCTGGTCTCCTGTGCCCCTGTCCTGACAGCTCAGCGAGCATCCTGGCCACTGCACAGTGGACTCTTGGGTCGAGGGAGATGCCACGCGTCACAACAGATGACGAGCCGGTGTCCTGTCCGTCCTCGTCCCCCTGAGCCCCATCACCCCTGCCAAGGGGCCGGGGGAAGTGGAACATCTCGTTTCTCAGGGTGCGAACACCTGCAGCGCCTGCCCAAGGCGGGGCCCCCATCGGCAGCAGTGCATGCTGGGCAGATTACTCAAACGCAGAGAGAGTTCCAGAAAAGGCCCCACCTCACACTTTGCAGAACTCCCGACCCAAAGGAGGGGTGAGCCCGTGGCCACCCCCCGCCCAGGGCCCCGAGGGCCCACTCCCCCCGTTTCCTCCTGCGGCTTCGTCATCTCCGAACTCATGTCTGTCCTAACCGTCGCTGCTCCCTGGCCAGCCCCCCGCTGCCCCCTGGGTCGGGTTCCCGTTTTGGAAACCCGATTGCACATGTGCGGGGACGAAAGGAAGGTCCCTAGTGGCCGGCTCGCAACGCGGACGGCGTCCCCTCCGTCCCCTCCGTCCCGGGGTCCCGGGGCTGGTCAGCGGGGCGACGCGGGCGGCAGGCCCGGCCTCGGGGGAGGAGGTGCCAGGCAGGGTCCCCGCCGCTGTCCGCAGCGGGGGACACCAAGGCGCGGCCACGGGAGGGGCCGGCCCGACGCCACCGCTCGGGCCACCGCGGGGACCGCGCAGCCCCAGCGGTCACCTGGCCCCTCCCCGGCCACCTGTGCGGCGCCGGGCCGAGCCCTGCGCCGGGCGGGGGCGGGGGGCGCAGCATCCCGCCCCGACGCGGGCGGGCAGGGACCGCGGCCGGCGCCCCCTCGCCCCGGGCCCCCCGGCGCCCCCGCCCCCCGCCGCGCGCGCTCACCTGGGCTCGGGCAGCAGGATCTTCTTGCTGGCGCGCGCGGCCGGCGTGGCCTTGCTCTTCTCCATGGCCATCAGGTAGCTCACGTCGGCCAGCACCGCCTCCAGGTCGGCCATCTTGGCGGCCCGCAGCCCGCCCGCCGCTCGCTCGCCGCCTCACACGCCGCGTCGCCCCATGGCGCCGCCCGCGCCCGGCCCGGCTCGCTCGGCTCCCGCCGCTCTGCAGTCGGGGCCGCCGCCGCCGCCGCCGCCGCCGCCGCCGCCGCCGCGCCGCGCCGCCGCCGCCCGCGCTCCGAGGAGCCGCCGCCGCCGCCGCCGCCGCCGCCGCCGCCTCCGGCCCCGCCTGCCGCGCACGGCGCCAGCGAAGCCCGCGAGGGGCCGGGCGGCGGGCGCGGGCGGGGCGCCCCCTGCCGGCCGCACCCCGCGCCCGCACCCGGGCCGGGGTGGGGGGTGGCGGCGGGGAGCCGCGGGCCGCGACCCGAGCGCGCTCGCCTGCCCCCCACCCCACCCCACCCCACCCCCACCGCCCCGCGCCCCCGGCCCCGCGAAGGACCCTCCTCCCCACCCCCGCCCCCCCGGGCGCGGACCCGCGCCCCCCGCTCCGCCCACGCCCACGCCCCGCCCTGCAGCCGGACCCCGCGGCCCGATTTCCGCCCCGGGGACTGGTCCCAGAGCCGCGCCGAGCCCGGGTCCTCCTCGGGAGGTGGACGCGCAGGCACCCCGGGCGCCCCACGACCAGCTCTGCTCTCTCGGTGGACCCCGAGCAGCCTGGAGCCTCACCCCTGCGCCCTGCATCCCGGATCTCCGCCCTCCTGGCCGCCCTCCTGGCCGAGCACGCTGTTCTGTTATTCTCGGTTGTTTGGGGGCGGTGGGGGCGGGGGGGCTGCACCCCGCCGTGCTCGGGATCCAGGACCACTTCCGGCGGTGCTTGCGAGTAGAGGAGTAGAGGGGGCATGAGGTGCTCCTCATCGAACCCAGGACCTCACACATGCCAAGCAGGTGCTTCGCCACTTCCACCATCCCGGGCCCGGGCGCCACTCCTGCGTTCTGCTCTCCCCTTCCCTCCCTTCGCTTCTGCTGTTGTGGAGGTGACCGGGGGTCGCACACATTAGGGTCTGGCGCTCCGCCCACTTGACTGTATGCAGGTGCCGGGACCAAGGCTGGCACCAAGGTTCCAACTAAGGCCTCTTGCTTGTAGGGAGGACGCTTACTGTGCCATTCATGATTCTCCACTCTCTCCCCACACCCTCCTATCTGGTCCTCCCCCTTCTGCCGTCAGGAGCTCTGGGTGGCTGCTGTGCCATGGAGCCACTGGAGGGGCTGCCGAGAGCAGGGCAGCTCCCTCCCCTCCGCTCTGCACAAGCAGATCCGCTGAGCTAGTGCTGGAG
This sequence comes from Sorex fumeus, assembly GCF_029834395.1. NCBI lineage: Eukaryota > Metazoa > Chordata > Mammalia > Eulipotyphla > Soricidae > Sorex > Sorex fumeus. The sequence continues at coordinate 6,152,324 of NW_026606150.1, read as the reverse complement.
CCTCTAAGTCCAGCTCCAGAGCATGTGAGCCCTGTTCTCCCCCCACCCCCGCTGCCTCCATGTATGGGGTCTCCTCCAGTCCCCACTAGTGGTACCCCCGCTGCTCCCTGTGCTCTTCCCCAGTTGGATCCTGCTCATTCTTTTCTGTTTCCTTTTTTATTTTCTTCTAAATTAGGGGCTTTTTGTTTGTTTGTTTGTTTTGCTGCATCTTTCTGCTAGGGGTTACTCCCGGCTCTCTGCTTAGGGATCATGATCGTGGGGTTTAGGGACCCCTGGGAAGTGCCAGGGATTGAATCTGGTTAACTGTGTGGGAATCAAACGCTCTCCCCGCTCCAGCTCTAGATCCTGCTCATCCTTTAAGATGCAGTCAGGTACAGCTTCGATTTCTCACACTGCCCATCTCTTTCATGGGAAAACATCAATTATAAAGTGCGTCATGTCAAGCTTTTGACGAGGGTCCAGTGTGGTGAAGCTCTGCTAACTTTTGCGTCAAAAGTGCACGTACCAGGACTGGTAGGGTGTTTGCCTTGCACATGGCCGACCTGGGTTGAATTCCCAGCATCCCCATATGGTCCCCCGAGCATCACCAGGAATGAGTGCATGAACCAGGAGTGACCCCTGTGCGTTGCCGGGTGTGACCCAAAAAGAAAAAAAAAGTGCACGTGCTGTCAAGAATTCCTTGTAGAGAAAAGAAGCCCCTGCTCTGACAGGCACCCTGTGCCCCGCCCACCCTAGACTGACACAGAATGGGCTGTGTTTGATGAATGACTGAGTGAGCACCTCCGCCCAAGCCAGCTCTTGGAGCTGGGGCTGGAGCTGGGGGCAGCCCCGGGGCACAGCAGGACGCCCTCTGCCCCCCTCCCTCAGCAGGACTCAGAATCCCACGCTGGCCTAGGTTTCTGGAGCAACCCCTACTTAAAAATTCCGCCTGATGAACCTGCCAGACCAGCAGCCTCGTGGGTTCTGAGAAATCGACCTTCCTGCTCCGGACCTGCCTGCAATCACCCGGGAACCCACACACTGCCCAACCCACAGCCCTGAAGCTGGGGCCTTTAAGAAAGTCCATCTCCAGGGCTCCAGGGGGGCCACTCCGGGATCTGTACCGGCCCTTCCTGACCCCTTGAAAAGAGCTCCCTGTCACTGGGTGCCAGGGAGGGGCTGATTTTTTTTGGCCAGTGCTGCCCTCTGGTGGTTGTGGGAAGGTCAAGCGTAAATTTGCTTGTTTGAATAAACAGTGCCCAGGCTGTGCCAGTCTCAGGAGTGCCAGGAGTGAGAGGAGTGGAAGCCCGTTTGCGCCCAGTTGGCAGACCCACAGACACATCACTGCCTGGCATGTCCCTCAGATGACTAATAGACTTCCCACGCCAGTCTCCTGTTCCCACCCCCCCAGCCTTGTCCAACCTGCTCCTTTCCGGCCACCCCAAACCTGGGCATCACCCTTGACTGCTCCCTCACTCCCCCGCCCTGCTCCCACGCACACGCATATCATTCAGCCTGTCCTGCCAGGCAGCTTCTGTGTCTGCCTCTAAAGGAGAGGGCTCAAAGGACTTGTGGGGATGAACCCCAAGTTCAATCCCTGGTGCCACACGGACCCTCATGAACACTGAGCTGGAAGGAGCCCCTGAGCGCCATGAGGCAGAATCCAAAAATAAAAACAGAACAAAGCGCATCCTCCAATTCTCCCACCGCATCCCTCTAACCCCGTCTGAGTCCCACCTTCGCCGCTTGCATCAGCCTCCTGATGGGGCTAATGCCTCTCCTGAGTCTTAGGCTAAATAGATCTCCCCTCCCCCACTTCTGCACTTACCCCACCCTTTCTCCCTGGACACTGTCTCCACACACTGCTGACTACTGCCTCCTCTGCCACAAGCCAAGATCAAGCCCACCTCTGAGGTCTCGATTCGTAGCTGTCCAGGCCCAGAGCCCAGTCCCCTTCAGAAGGGCTGGCTCCTTCTGCATCTGGGGTCTCGCCTCTGTCGTGGTGCCTGGATGCACAAATTTTGGCTGCAGAGAGAAACTGTGGTGCCCAGTGGGAAGCAGCCCCCCCCCCCCCCCCCCCGTGGTGTACATCTGATTAGCTGGCAGGAGTGACAGGGTAGTCGGTGTAATGGGGGTACTTAGAAGGTCCTGGGAGGGAAGGGTGATGGGGGCAGAGGCGGCAGGCAAGGTCTTGATGGTGACTGTGAGCATGTGCGTGTGAGAAGGAGACTGGGCGTGAGGACTGGCATTTGCTCTGCCCAGTCCCTCCCTCCCAGGCCTCCAGATGTCTCTCTCCATTCTGGACTACAGATCCGGGATGATGAGCCCGGGGTGTAGGAGGGGCAGACAAGAGCAACGAAGCTGCCTAGGGTGTGTGGGTGAGCGCGTGCGCGCGTGTGTTCGTGTGTGTGTGTGTGTGTGTGTGTGTATGTGTGTGTGTGCGCGCGCGCGCGCTGGGGTGGCCTGGGATGTGGGGCGTTATTCACTCACTCTGAAGATATTTGTGCGCTTGGGCAACATGCACGCACTAGTGACTCCTAAGGGAGTCAGCGCTGGAAGAGACAGTGCCATTAGGGCTAACTGCACCTACAAGGCGCTGTGGTCCTAGCGCCCCACGGTTACACGTCAATCCCGCCTCGTGCTTCCTCCCCGAGGGCGGAAAGCGGCCAGGCTACCCCCGCGGCTGCCCTGCTTCCAGACGCCGGACCTCTGCTCGCTGTTTCGGCGGCGGCTCCGCCTGCAGGCACGCGGGCCCCCTATTCCAGGCTAGCCTTCAAGAACCCTGGCCCCTCCCGGTTCGTTTTCCTGAAACAGCGCCTCTCCCGGGAGCCCTCCGGAAGGTCACGGTCCAGACACTGGCCTGGGCTGCGACCCGAGTCTCTCCGGGGCCCCAGAGGCGGAGCGGCCCCGCCCGCCCCTTTCTCCGCCCACATCCTAGCCACGGACCGGCCTCGCCCAATAGCCACGCCCACGGCCCCTTCTCAGGCCCTCCCACCCCGCCCTGCCACGCCCAACCCGTCTGGCCCAATAGCCGCGCGGACTTCTCCACTGTCTCCGCCTCTTTCCCCGCCCGCCCCTCCCAGACCCCGCCTCGCCCAATAGCCCCACCTCGGTCTCGCCCACTTTCTGGCCCCGCCCACAAAGTCCGCGTCCTATTTACGGCTCCGCCCCTTTCGCCTGTCTCCCACCCCTGTCTTCCGGTTCCGGCCTCGCGCCCCGCCCCCTGCAGCGACGGCGAGAAGGCCCCAGCACGCGTGAGCGCCGGCGGCAGCCGCTCGCCGGGCGCAGGAGACCCTTGCGCCGGCACCGCGCGTGTTGGTGCTTAGGCCCTCTTGGCCACCTGTGAGTGTCCGAGTCGCAGTCCCTATCGGCCCTGAGCGGCGGCCACTGGTACTTGGCGGGGACTAGGGAGGGTGTCAGGAGGCGAGACGCCTGGGCCCGTTGTCCGAGGACTAACGGAGACGTTTCTTGGCGTTCACTGTCCCCCTCCAGTGAGCACCGACCCTGGTCTTTTTCTTCATTCCTTTCTCTCCCCCTCTCGTCCCTTCTGTTTTAGCTTTGCCTTGTCGGGGTTCTTTTAAGCCTAGCCCACCGTCTTCTGCCGCTGCGCCTCCCCGGGAAGGGGCTGGTGGTGGCCGGCGACCTCCCCCACCCCCAGGCCGAGGCGCTGTTCCTGCCCAAACACGGGCGTTGGCGCTAAGAGGAGGCGCGAGGACTGGCTCCCCACGGGCTCTGCCCAGGACCGGCTCGGCACTAGCAGGCCCCCCCTACGCCCCCCGTGGATGGAGTGTTTGGTTCCTTGTGCCAAGCTCATGCTGACTTTCAACGGGACGGAGAGACGGTGCAGCGGGTAGGGCAAGGCGCTTGCCTTGCAGGCGCATCCCATAGGGCTCGTGTGACTCAAAACCCAGAAGGAACAGAAACAAAATCAGGATGAATTTCAAGTCTTCTGCTAAGTGCAGGGGTGGGGGAAGATTGGGGGTGATGGGAGCTTGCGAAAGCAGGGCCTAGTGCCACCGCGTGATTCCCCCACCCCGCAGGGCTCTCCCAGACGCACACCTTTCATTATACTCAATACATTTCCTTTTGGGCCGATAGCACAGCGGGTAGGGCGTTTGCCTTGCACGCGGCCGACCCGGGTTCGATTTCTCTGTCCCTCTCGGAGAGCCTGGCAAGCTCCCCGTGGCGTATTCGATATGCCAAAAACAGTAACAAGTCTCACGATGGAGACTTACTGGTGCCTGCTGGAGCAATGGGAGGACAGTGCTACTTTTCCTTTTAGCTAAGACAGATACGGGCGCGGGGGAAGGAAACGCTAAGCAGGCAAGCCAACCCCCAAGGTCTCGTAGAGTCACATGCGAGAGGGGGTCTCGACTGGAGTCCTGGAAGCACAGGCCCAGCTCAGGTGTCCAAGCCACGACATGTCTCCAGGCCTTGGCTCTTTCTGGAGAGTGACACCGCCTTCTCACAGACCCAGAGGCAGGCGGTCAGTCATCGGCCAAGTGCCTCCTGGCCAAGTGTTCAGGTGGTTTGCTGGACTCTCCTCTCAGATGCGAGTAGGGCCTGTGAGCTTCTTCGCGGATTGTTTTGCCACAGAGGACGAAGCTGTTCATGGGGCTGTTCCTTAGGATGGTTGCAGGCTTCCTGGTAGTGTTAAATGGACACGTTTTCGCCAGGGTGGTATGGGGGACACAGCAGCCTGGGACTCCACGGTTGTCCGGAGAAGCTCACGAATGTGCACTGTGTCCTCCCCAGAGGGTGGGTTGGGTGTGGATGGGGCCCTGCAAGGTGACTGAAGACGTCTGAGTGCGACTTATGAAAGCTAATAGCCAAGTGCAGGTTAGA